>NC_142100.1:4153166-4758500 GCF_054644295.1 Miniopterus natalensis | reverse complement strand
ATGTGGACGTGTGTGGAAGTGTGTGTGGGTAGGTATGCACATGTGTGTGCAGCACAGGCTTTCGAGGAAATGAAAAGAGGAAATACAGAGCCTGGGGGAAGAGGGAGCTATTCCCGGGGTGTTAGCCGTGGGGGTGTGGAGGCTGCCCACAGAGGGGGCTCCTTCCCAAGGCTTGGGCACTAGAGCCTAGGGCAGCACAAAGCGGGGCCGAGCCCAGCTGGGCGGATGGCTGCCCACCTCTACGGTGAGGCTGGGCCCTGGAGCTCTCTGCTGGGGCTGAGGCTCTGTGGGACAGGTCCAGGAGGTGGGTGGGCTCGGGGCTCCAACATGGTTCCCTCGGTGCCAGCTGCTTATTCGCACCTCCTGCTGCCTAGGGAGGCAGCCTGGTTCACACCTCCCCTGGCTCCAGGAGCAGGCCCCCGGTTTCCCCCCACCCCCAGCCAGCCCCTGGGCTTGGGCCTGAGCATCCAGGGAGGCTGACCCCCTAGCCAGGCAGCCACATCCCCCATCCCTTCTCAAGGACCCTGTCCACTAGGGACAAGCAGTTCAAAGAGGAACCAGTGAGATAAGCATCCCAAAGATGAGAAAAGGCAAAAGAGATGGAATTCCCCAAGAAGGAGGCAAAGGCTCTGCTCGCCTCCAAATGCAGTCCCGCACTTCACCTCACCTCACCACACACACACACACACACACACACACACACACACACGTTCTCTGTCACCCACAGGCACTTCTCCCTAAGCCTGATTCTTTCTAAACCAAAGCATGTCTAATAAAACACTTTCTACCGAAAAGCTCACTACAAAAAAAGAAGTAAACAGGCTGGCAATGAAGAGGGAAGAGGGCTTGATGGGGGGAGACAAGGGAAGTCAAGCCCAGGGGGACACCAACCCAAACCACAGAGTGAAAGACATTCAAGAAGCAAGAAAGGAGAGACACGGAGATGGGTAGAGTGCAGGCCAGACACAGGAAGAGCCCAGCCCAAGGCGAGAAAAAGAGAGAGAGAGAGAGAGAGAGAGAGAGAGAGAGAGAGAGCGCTCACAGGCACAGAGGACTCAGTCACTGAGACACACACTCAGGCCTTCAAAGGACCCAGAAGCAGGAGGGGAGCGGAGCTGAGGCTGTTCCTTCAGGGAACAGGTGGGCTTCTCTCCAGCACAGCGGACTGGAGCAACTGCCCACTGGTTATGAAGGGAAAGAGGGAGGGAGGGAGGGAGGGAGGGAGGGAGGGAGGGAGGGAGGGAGGGAGGGAGGGAGGGAGGGAGGGAGGGAGGGAAGGATGGATGTGACCTAAGGCAGAGAGAAGCTGCAAGGATAGAGGTCCCCAGATCCCCTTCCCCATCACAGAAGCTGGAGCAGCCCAAAGGGCTGGCTGCAACGTCACAGGGAGAAGCTGCCGTCTGCAGGGCTGAGGACAGTGGGAGGTGTCCTGGATCCCACATACCCAGTTTAAAGAAGTCTGGATACAAGCAGTGCCCTGAGCCTAGCCAACCGGCACCTTGGGGCCCTGTGAGGCTGTTTTACCCCAGTAGGGGAAAGACAGCAGGGGGCAAAGGAGCATGAGGCAGCCCCTGAGATCTGGCTGACCTTTGGAAAGCCCACGGGGTACAAATACAAATTTCCTGCTCCCTGGGCCAGGTGGTCCACTGTAGGGAACCGAGTCCAGGGCTGCCATTGGATCCCCATGAGCACAGAACCAGGAGGCGTCCTGGGCCTGGCACAGCCCCATGCCTGACACGCACAACAACCTGGAGCACTCCCAGGGCCAGGCTGCGGGGGAAGAGCCCGAAATGGGGGACACTCTAAATAGCAAAGCAGGTGCATGTGCCGGTGCAGGGCAAGCTTCAGCTTCCTCTGCACACCTGCCACACGCCAGGCTCTGTGCTGGGCATATAACACAGAGCTCATTTAATGCCCACGCTGCCCACCTGACAGAAGAACTACCATTTCCATTTCACAGACCAGCAAACCAGGAGGCTACTCAGCTTTGCCAGGTCACTAGGTGGCAGGTGGGGCAGCTTGCATGTCCTTTTTGCTTGCATTCATTCATGCCATCCTGCAGACCACAGGCCAGGCACCAAGGCCTCTCCCCAATGCACCTAAGAAACAACCCTCCCCCCCCCGCCCCCGCCTCTCATCCCCACAGCATGCTCTGCATGGGCTCTAACAGTCAGACTCCTGCAGACCCCACAAGGATGACAGGCAGACATTTCAGAAGGCAGCTGGCCGACTCAGGCTGGCTCGGGCTGGCTCTGAGCTGTGTCACTGTACCTGAGACTCAGGACCTCTGGCGGGCTCTGGCGGCCACTGAGGTGAGGGGAGACCATGAGTGAGCACCAGCCTCCACGGTTCATGCACACAGGTCCTCTTCTTCCATTCCTTCTTCCCTCCCCCTCCTCCTCTGGGCACCAGACTCCCAAACCACAGGCCTGTTGTCTAATAATACAAGCGACAGCCACCGCCACCTCCACTACCAGCCTAAAAATAATCTCTGCTGAGTCCAAAAAAGGCACAGCCCCTGGTAGCCCCCCAGTCATTCCTCCTGACAGGCCTGGAGGCTCCCAGAGATTCCAGGCATCCAGAGACTCAGGCTCCCTGGGAGGCACTCGCCCAGAAGGACTGTGTGGGGAAGGCAGAAGACAGACTCCCTACGCTCTAAAGCGAAGCTAGGAGCACCCTCAAAGTGTGTGCTGCAGGAGATGCTGTATTCAGAGCATGAGATGCTGACCTTACTCTCCTTTCCATAAGGCAGGTGGGCTACAGGTCGCCTGGACATCATTCGGCCTCCAGCGAGGGACCCACACCCATGCTGGACAGGTCCTCAGAGAAGCCCCCACCTCCTCCCATCCTCCCATCAGTGTTCTCACAGCCTTCTGACCCCACTCCCCTTCAAACCTCTCAGGGTCGAAGTCAGAGGTCAGGTAAGCCCAGACTGGCCCTGCCAGGAAAGCCTCCCACCGTCCGAACAGCAAGGAACTGGGAAGAGGGGCAGGAATGGCAGGTGGCCTTCCTCCTGTGGGCACCTCTCCTCCCACCTTCTCAGGTGGGCTCCCCAGCAGCCCACAAAGCAGCAATGCTATTCGCTACATCATCCTTCCGAGAGCCCTTCCCCCAAGAGCCACTGACAGGAAGCAGCCAGTAATTCAACCTCCACTCTGCTCCTTTAATGACTCCTCAGCAGAAAGGCAAAGCCACACCCACCCCAACCCTCCCCACCTCCGGGGGGGGGGGGGGGGCGGCACCTACACACCAAGCGTGGCCAAACGCACGTGTGTGCTCCAGAGCCAGCAGGTAGGCCTGGCCGGGTGAGCACACAGTGGGCTCTGCCGGCCACAGGGTCACAATCCTCAGGTAAGGTGCCAGGTGGGCAGCATCAGTACGTGGGCAATCGAAGCCCCATGCGTACTCACGGAGAAGCGTCAGCATTCCCTGCTCTGAAGCTGGGGAAGGAGGACGGTGGCTCAGCTCCACAATTGGGGAGAAGAACCTGTGTGCAAGCTGTCTGCCAGGCTGTGTTGGTAGGTGCCTGTGACCAGGAGAGAGGTAAAGGGCCTAGGGGCAGAGGGCAGGCCAGGAGAGAACATTTGCAGTCCCCTCTTCTCAGGACGGCTAGGCCAGCTCCCTCCAAGCCCTGGCCACATGGAATCTTTCCCCACACCCTAAAGGAGGCCCCATCTCTGCTCACCAGTCTGCTGCTTATTCACGCAAGAGAAAACAGGAAAGCAGGAGATTCCGAAGAAAAATAGGTCACTTCCTGGGGCAGACTGAACTGGCCCCTGTGGGCAGTGCCCCTGAGGGGCCAGGCTACAAGCTGCTCTCCAACCCAGCACCCTCTTCCCTCTTCCATCTTCCATGGAACCCAGCCCTGCTCTGCTCTGGGCTGTACTAAATAACAACCAGGGGTGTCAGAGCCACTGCAGCAGGACACACCTGCTGTCAGCATTCCCGGGAGCTCTGTGTGGGTTTGTCCCCCCACTTAGGCTTTCTCTCAGGGAACTCAGGCATCCTTAAATCTAGGGCCTGGGGTGGGGCCCCAACTTTAGAAACTTCTGGGCTGCCTAAACTCAGGTGCAGAGCCAGGGGTAAGGAAAGCGAGGCATCTGCTCTGAGTCTAGACTCTGCCACCCACAGCACTTGGAGAGGAGTGACTCCCCACCTCGTGCCTGCAGACAGACTGCCCCGTCTGCTGCATTCCTCACATGCACACACATACAGACAAGTGCACACAAACATACATGCACACACGGGCGTGCACACACACTCACATACAGACACATGCACGTGCACACATGCATGCAGACATGCACACACCTCCAGACAGCTTGAACCAATTACAGCTCTTCACAATCCAGAGCCACTCTACACAAGCCGCTTAACCCATCTTAAGGAGCACACAGAAGAAATCACACCCCTGAGCCCCTGAGCCCAAGCGTGAGCAGGCCACAGGGTGGAGAGGTGGGGTGTTAGTGGAGAAGTGTGGTGAATCTCAGGCCTAACCCCCTTCAGGGTTTATCTCCCCACCCTCACTCCCTGGGCAAGGCAAACAGGAAAGTGCCCAGCATGCCAGGGAAAGAAAGGACCAAGGGAGAAGAGAAAGCAGCCGGCCAGGCTCTGAGAGCCGCGCCCCAGGGCCAGCAGAGGGGAGAGAGAAAATGCAGGCACCTGAAGAAGGCAGAGCCAGGAGCCAGGAAAGAGGGAGGGGCAGGGAGATGCTGGGTTTTAGCATCTCCCCAGCTAGGCAGCCTCTGCTCCTTGGGTAACCAGATCCCACTTTCTATCTCAGAGTCATAAACATGAAACCACCCAGCTCTGGGACCTGACAACTCCAAGTCAGCAAGTGTTGGGCCTCAGGCCAGTAGCTGAAAGCTGATTCTTCCCACTGCCCCTCCTCAGCTTCTCCTCAGCTTCTCCCAGGGCACACGCCGCCCGCTGCCCAACACAACTCTGCCTCTAACGCGTGTGCTAGGGCCGCGCACCCCCCCCCCCCCCCCACTCAGCCACTTCCTGAGCCATGTCCTTTCTAGCTGATAGGCTGCCCATGAGGTCCTGCCAGCAGCCTCCAGGTCTAAATCTCCTCCCTCTCCTTCATTACCAAAGGAAGAACACAGAGGGCACTGGTCCAGCTACAAGCAGGATCTGAGTCAGAACTCTACTTTATTTGGGGACACTGGAGTCAGGGATAATCCAACCACAGAATCTGTGGTAGACAGGAGAAGGGAGCCTTGGGAACCAAGGCCCAGAGTCCGCTAAGCCTGGTCCAGGGTGCTCCCCCAAGCTTGCTCAGCAAATGTCTGCGATGCTGAGATTCCAATCACCATCTTCCAGACTCCAGATATTTCTCTAGTCACTCTTTTCTCCACGCCCTCCCCAACCTCTCCACTGACCTCAATCCCCTCCAGACACACAACTCAAGTCCAAAGAGGGAGCTCATCCCCACCTCTGTCCCATCCCAACAATGCCTGAGGAGCTGTCCCCTTCACCCCTGCATTAGAGCAGCCCCCGCTTCAGGCAAACCCTAAGCAGAGCAACTCAAAGCCCCTCCCCCTCAGGAATGCCCCCTGGAAGTCAACCCTGCCAGTCCTAGAACAGCTGAGCTCTCACGCAGAGCCAGTATCTGAACGCGGCTGGTTGTTTCTCCTGTGAGCAGGCGCCCGCCCTGCACGCCCCCCTTCTCCGTCTCTGCAGGCCCCCCTTCTCCCTCTCTGCAGAGGGAGAAGGGGGGCCTATGACCTGCTGCGTCCTTCCCGCAAACCTCTGGCCACTGACAAAATTCCAGTTTTGCAGACCTTTCAAAGGCTTTCCAAGCAGCCCAGTGGCCTGCATACCCTCCACACATCTTCCTGGGCTGCAGAGGGATAAGAGGCAAGGTCAGCCCATGAAAGGGCACTTGGTTCCTGACAGAGGTACCTTCTAAACTTCCCCCCACGATACTCCAGGTGCCCAATGCCCTGAATGGCCCAAGGGAAAGAAACAGAGAAAAAGCCTGGAACCCCAGCGATAATGAAATAATGATAATGATGATAACATTTATTGAGCACTTACTATATAACAAGTAGCCACTCATTAGTAATAACATTTATTGAGCACTTACTATATAACTGGTAGTCACTCATTTCTTTATAGCACTAATGTTCACAATAAACCCTACAAGCTCAGCCTGTTAACCCCATTTTCCATTGAGGCAAGTGACACTTAGAGAGCTTCAACAACTTGCCCAAGGTCACAAGGCCAGTAAGTGGCAGAGGCAGGATTTGAATCCAGGCCATTTGACTCTAGTCCGATGTCCCTAACTACTACACATAGAGCCTCTTTAAGCTTAAAAGACCCGAAGACCAATAAGGGGTGGTAGGCAGGGGTACATGTCAAGCCATCCCAAACAGAAGGCCCTCTCCAAACCCAGAAAGAAGGCATAACCTTCATGCCCAACAACATGCAATGTTGGGAAGTCCTTCTTTCTGTCTGGCCTTTTGGTGTGTTGCTGCAATATAAACCCATTTTCCTTTAGTCTGTGCTTAAACTTGCAAAAAGTCCATTCCCTCACCCTGACTTCTCAGCTTTAGAGGCTGTTTCAGAGCCTCCCTTCAGTGTCTCTTTTTTATTCAAAGATCCCAGCATATCCTTTTGTGCTTTCAGTGACAGTCCCATAGCAGGAATGTACCAAAAACTGGAGGGGAGGCTGAGGGCACTGGAAGACTTCAAGGAAACGGGGGAAAGAAGAAGCCGGAGGATAGATACAGATTCTCAAGCACAACTCCACCCACCTCACGCCCATCTCCATTCTATAGGCTCCTGCAGTCTCCTTGGCCTGTTTTCCCACCGGACAAGTGGAGAGTTTTAAAACCAGCCAGGTCGCTATACCATTTAACAAAATCACCCCTCCCTTACCCTCCTCTGGTTGTTTTCAGACACCCAAATAGCACGGGAGGCATTCCATTCCAGAAACTTTCTCAGATCACTGCCCCTCCCCCACGCAGCCCCGGACGGGGTGAGGAGGGGGCCCTGTGAAAGGTGCCTGCCCCCCCCCCACCCCCACCCCAGCGCCCTGGGAGCGGCTCCGCTTGGCGGGCCCACCCCGCGGGCTCCATCCAGAGGCGCGCTCTCCGCCGCCGCCGTCTCCCCCAGGCTTCGTGAACTTGCCCGCCGCCGGGTCGTGTCTGCGCGCTGGGAGCCGTGAGCTCAGAGTCCTGGCACCCTCCAGGCTGCGCTCCCACTTCCATACAAGGGCCGAGGGCTGGGGGTGCCACCCAGCGGCTCGTAGATCGCTTTGCCCGTCTCCAGAGCAAAAGCCCGCGCGTTCACGCGCGCATCGCCCAACTCCCTGGCTTCCCCCGGGTCTCTTCCCAGCTCAGACGAGGGGCGGGGAAGGAAAGAGAAAAACCTCCCTGCGCCCCGAGGTGCAGCAGTGGGAACCCCCTCCCCCGCTGCCCTTGCCCCCCCCCCCCCCCCCAGCTGTGCCTCGCAGCCTGGGAGGGCGGCCGGAGTCGGCCTGGATGCGGCGCGCTCCCAGGGAACTTTTACCCGGCCGGGCCCAGGGGCGGCTCCGACAGGCGCCGGCGCCCGCCCGACAGGGCTAGCCAGAAGCGGGCCCTCCCCGGGGCCCGCCGGGGGACCCCCGCTCTTCTCCTCTCCAGGGTCTCCATGCGCCCCCCGCCCTGAAAGGAGGATCCGACCTCCGGCTGCCAGGATCTGTGGTCAGCAGGGGCGCGAGCTGCAGCGGCGGGCGCCCAGGGCCGATCACCCGGTCCCTTGGCCGTGGGTGCCGAGTCCCAAGGCTGCGGGTCGCACCTTCCTGCAGGGCCCGTCTGCGGAGCGGTGGCACGAGAGTGCTGCAGCCTGCCCGAACACCCGCAAACTCCCCGGCACCCAGAGTTGGGAAAGCCGCCGCCTCCCCAGCGCTCGAGGAGCCCGCTGCTCCGGCTACGGGCACCCGGCTCGGCACGCGGGTGGGAAGACCTGGGGCCGAAGGTGGGCAAAGTCGACCCCGATCCCAAGGTGTCTTTTTTCCCGAGTGCCCGGCAGCCCGAGGGCTGGGACCCCCTCCCGCCTGACCCTCCGGCCCGCGGCCCCCGGCCCTCCCCGGCAGTGCCCCGGAGCGCGCCCGGCCAGAGCCTGAGCCTCGCCCCGCGAAAAGGCGCGGTTCTCGGAGGGGCCGGGGAGCCCGAGACGGGGAGGAAGGAGAGGAGCACATCGGGAGGGGCAGAGCAGGGACACTGCACTTCAACTCACCTTGAGCCGCAAGACCTCGGGTGCTGATCACACTTGCTATCAAAGTGGCCACATACCAAATCATAGTACTACCGCGCGCCAGCCAAGAGCCTCATCCTATCGCAAAGTGCTCCTGCGCCGCACACTTCTCGCCGAGCGCCCGCTCCCGCCGGCTCGGCCCGCCTACGCCCCGCGCTGGTGCTGCTGCAGCCCGGGCGGCCCGCTCCCCATCCCTCCGCGGCTCCGTCGGCTCGGCGCGCAGGCTCCGGGCCCGCGCAGCGGCACCTGCACTCCAGCCGAGGCAGCGCGCAGCCAGCGCCGCGGTGAAGCCTAGCCGGCCGGGCCCCCGGCGCCGCCCCCGCGCCCGCCTATTGGTCCCCGCCCACCAGCTTCGGGGCCGATTGGCTCGGAGGAATGCTCGTCACGGCTCGGAGGCGAGCCCATTTCAAGGTGCGTTGAAGTGTGGCCAGCACAGAGCCGCAGAATCATGCGCATTGCCAGGGAGAAGGCGTTGTAGCGACTCCGCTCTGCTCCCTTCTCTGCTCGCGCTGCATGGCAAGTTTCTGGTCAAGGGAAGGGTCGCTTTTCTGGTTTGACAATGGGACCTTGGGAGTCTGAATTACCCATGACAGTTCCGCGGGGACGCCGCCCCCGCCCACCCAGGGAACCCAACATCCGGTTTCCATCCAGCGAAAAGCTATTCCCGGGAGGAGGATGCTGATTCAGTGATGGGGAAACCCAGGAACGGGGAGCCTGGGAAAGCTCGGGAGCGTCCTTCGCTGGAGAGCTTCTCAAAGAGGTCACGCGCAGCCTCCCGCACCCCCACCCCACCGCCTTCCACGCGCGGACCCGCTTCCCTCAGCAGCGCGCCCCTCCTACCCAAACGTGATGTTAAGTTAATCCACCCAGCCTGAAGGCAGGGGAATGACTAAAGTGACCTCTGAAAGTCGCTAAGATTTAGGATGAGTCACTGGTTCAGCTGCAGGAGTGTCACAGGCTCGCCTCTGGAACACACCGTACTCACACCCTGCCACCCCCGGGGCAGGCCAGCGTTGCTCATCCCTACTCAATCTTGACTTTGAACACTAAAAGTTGGGGTTTTTTTCCCTTCTTCTAAAAAAGGCTGCCTCCTCAAGCACAAGTTTCCTCCCCTCCCCTCCTCACTGGGGCCTAGCCCCGTCTGAGCAGCAAGAAGCCAAGATGGATTTGGGGAGCAGTTAAGGGGTCTGGAACAGCGAGATACAGGAAAAGGGGAAGGTGGGCTCCTGACTCCCTCAGAAGAAGACAGATGAGCAGGGAAGCTCTTCATAGTCCCAATCTCTCTACTGTAAGGGCTCCTCATCCCCTCCCCCAGTACAGTCACACTTGCAGAAGAAATGAGTGTCATGGAAACATCTACTACAAACAATCGCCAGCATTCTGAGGCTGCCGGGAAGATGTTTGTTCTTTCAGGAGTGAGAGCAGTGGTGAGAATGGCATAGCTCCTAGGATGGGGCTGTTGGCCAAGGAAGGAAGACAGAGGGGCAGCAGAGGAGAGCTTAGGAATTTCACCTCAAAACACTCCTTGGCCACAAAACACTGGCTCTGGGACATGAAGCTCCCAATAGAACAAGGAGATTTGCTTCAGTGAACACACACACGCGCACACACACGCACAACATACATCGAAAGTGGCCTTGAGTACTGAACGAACAGCTTTCCCCAAAACCTGAAACTTCTTAGCTCACTGCCAGCCAGGAGATGGACAGTGGGGTCCTCAGCAGAGCAGCAAACACATTGGTCAAGTTTTAGCATCCGGATGTAGCCTAAAGAGCCAGAACCCTTGAATAACCAACCTCCTGCTCTACCCACCCACTCCAGTCATACAAACACACTCAAGATTCATATTTGGGAGACATCTCTCATTGAGCCATCGCTTTAGGTTCTCTTTTTCTGCAAAGATGCCTTTCTTGGGGATATGAAATGCGTTGGAAGCTCTAGGTCCCCATTGATTGGCTAATTACCAGCTAGCATGACCAAGAACAAGTCCACCCTCAACATATCCATACACACATGCTCACATGCTTTCCCAGGGCCTAGCATTATAAAGCCTACTGAGATCCATTTGCAAAGCTGGTGATGACCGGATTCTTCTCCTTCCAAAACCTCTAAGCAGCTAACTGGCCTAGAGAGAAATGCTGGATTCCTAAGGGCTAGCCCCATTTCTAGCCCTTTTCAGATATAAACAAGGCAGAGGAGTGAGAAGCACCTGTGCTCACAGAAACGTTCTTCTAGTGGCCCCGCAGAGTAAGCAAAAGTAAAGAACCACTCTCACCATCATCTTGATTGTATTTGCTGGCCTACTCAGTGTGGTGGTTTCTGTTAGGGAATTAAAACTGTCAAATTGGAGGGAGAGAAAACACATAAAGAGCTTAAAAGCATGAGCTGGGTTGGGAAAGAGTTCAAAGGAACTATGTAAAAAGAAGACTAAATTTCTTCTGGATAAATCTATTGAAAATGGAGTGGAACAAAGGAGTAAAGGCAGAGAGGAAAGAGAAGAAAGTTAAGACACAAAGGGAAAACTTAGCATCATCGTTAACATCATCGCCGGGCATGTCTGTTTGGTTTCATATCAGCTCAAAAGAGACATGCTGTATCAGGTCACAGTGAGGAATGAAACCAGTGAAGTCTGTACCTCTTGGTATATGGCTAATCTCTGGATGCAGGAAGGATGGCAGCCCCTCCCTGGCATGGATACATCCAGTGGAAGATTGAAAGTTAGCATAGATCCCAGCTGTTCAAGGGGGACATGAGGGGAGACTGTGAGCCATGCCCATGAGCAGCTCACAGGGACACCTGGTCAGTCATCGAGGTCACTGATAACCGCAGTACATGTACATCGGGTATGGGAGTATAGGTCATTCCTTCTACCTTTTGGAAATTCAAAATGCTAGTCTTACCAGTTATTCTATGAAAAACCACATCTAGCAGTCTACCTACACGTCCCCTTAGGCCCTTGGAGAACAAGTGGGAAAGGTGGTGGAAGAGCCTCACGCCTAAGAGAAAAGGAGACTATCTTTACTCCCTCATATGCACTGAGCAAAGAGGTCTCAGAAACAATGGTTCTCTCATGTGTCACCTGTTACCTCCCCAGTGGTTCCAGACCTCTCTGTAGAATCTAGGTTAGGACAGGTGTTGGCCCAGCTGCTTTTGAAGAAAAGAGACAGCTCTATGTCAAAACAATTTACACAAATAAACACCAAAGAGCATGCTGGGTGTCTATGTAATTAAGAAACTGTATCAGTTATCTTGCCATATAAAAAGAAATCACAAAATGTAGTGACTTAAAACTACAGCAGTCGTTTATTTGCTCGCAGATCTGCAATTGGGGCAGGGCTTGGTGTGGACAGCTCTTCTCTACTTCATATGACATCCGACCACCTGGGAGGTGGAAGTCGTACTTTCAAGATGGCTCACTCACATGGCTCGTAAGTGGGTGCTGGCTGTCAGCCAGGGCTGTAGGCAAAGAACTGCAGACCTCCTCCATGTAGGCTTCTCCACAGGCAGCTTGGGCTTCCTCACAGCGTGGTGGCTGGGTTCCAAGAGCTGGAATCCCCTTATGTCCTAGCCTTGGAAGATGCAATTCATCCCTTCTGCCAAAGGAAAAGCCCTGCCCCAATTCCAAGGCAGAGAGTGTAATCCCTACCTCTCAGAAGGAGCAGTCGCCACATCCCATTGCATGAAGCGCTTGTGGGACGAGAGGTTGGGTTGTAGCCATTTGGGAATGATACAGTATGCCGTGAAAACAGGCTTCAGATTTTAAACAAAAATGAACTACAGAAGAAATTCCTAGAAATAAAGGATTTGCAAACAGTATCTAGATCTTAGAATTTTCTCACTTTAATTCAAGCTGCTGCCACCAGTCCTGGGCACAGTAAGATGTGAGTTTGACCCTTGTAAAATTCTAGCCCATTTGTGAAATAAATCAGTTCACCTCACTTTCTTTTAATATGCCTGAAACCAGTCGGCATGTTTTAAAAGAACTTGAAAGGAGAGAAGAAAATAAACAAAGGAAATTAGATTTCCGAAATATAAATATCTAACCTTAAGATCTGATACAGAAGTGGAGAAAAGCTTCACAAGATTCTCAAACCTCCTTGTCATAAGAATCTTCCATCTGGGCTCCAAATGCTCACAGAATATTGCAGGCCCCTTGCTTTGCTCTCATCTCTCCCAGGTGCCTGCTGTTCCCAGGTGGCCTCTGGTCATAAGTTGTCTTTCTGGACTTGAGTAGTATTTTAACAGTATACTTTGCTCTCTCCAAAAACAAATTCCTGAAGACTTTTTCTTATTAAAACTCGAAGTTCATCATGATGCAAATGTTCTAGAATACCCAGTGTTCCCCTACCCAGTTGCAGTTCCCCTAAAGGCCACATCTTTGGTTCAGTGGTAGTGAGTGGCCCAGAGACAGATCCAGTCCTTCCACACTTGAGACACCTGTTCCAACCACCGTAGGATCCCTGACTTCACGCTTCCTTCTAGGCTCTCCAGGCCAGCTCTGAGCAGCCTCAGAGAAGACATGTTTCATGGTTTTGTGGTTTTATCTGAGGATGCAGAAAAGAGGCTCTCTGCTTTGCATCACATTTTTCCTACCAAACCTTAGAGCCCTAATGACAGCCTTCTTTGTGAAGGGCTCCCAGGAGCATGTTGGCATCAGTCTTCAGCAAGCCATCACTCTGCCTAGGGCTACAGCCTAGAAAATGTGGTTTGCTGGACTCCTGGGCACCTCAGGACCACCTGAGGATGCCCTCGCCTGCCCAGGGCCAACAGCCCAGCAGCAAGTTGCTGGAACAGGTGGGCAGCAGTGGTCCCCACTTACAGACCCTGACATCCCAGAGTCTAAAAGGCAGCTAGGAATCGGGGCTCTGCTGAATCACCTGGGCTCTCGCCCTAGCAAGTTGGGGGCCTAGGTCATCCTTTTGTCCGAATTAAACTTGTCAGTCTATGGAATGGATGGTAGAAGGTAATAGGAATGAAGGTCTGCAGGGGACAGAAATTTGAAGGTTCTTATGTGCTGTTTCTCTGTCACAGAGTGTCCAACAGTCTCAAGTAAGAGTTCAATTCTGTGTTACATTATATGGGAGAAAAATTGAACCTGGGCTTATTCCAGAGCTCAGACTCTCAAATGGTCAAGGATCCTGGTAGGTACAGAAGCTTCTACAGAGGTGCATGAAGTCATGGACTGGAGTCGCTGCCATCAGTGAAACTGGCAAAAGGCTGATATGAGCAGAGGATCAGGAAGGTATAGGGAATCAGCCCTATAAGTCATGCTAGAGCTCAAGAAGCGGAAAGGTCAACAGCCCAGGCTCAAGAAGCATCAGAAGGAAGAATTCTCGGTTAACAAGTAGTCACTAAACACCAATTTGCAGTCTGCACTATGCTAGGCATTGAGGGGGACAAAAAGGTGACAAGCCACCACTTCTATCACTCAGAAACTAAGCATCTAGCTGGAAAGGTGAGGCTGGCCCCTTGGACACCACTTAATAAATTCTGTCAGCATGGAACCCGGAGAACTACTGTGGCCCAGGCTGGAGTCATCACAGCACCTCAAGAAGGCGGAGACAGCAGAGACAGGCGAGGCCTGCGTGACCGAAGTGAGATGTGAGCTAAATTTTAAGTAGAGGAGAGGAAGACTGGATGGATTAAACAAGGCACTGCAGTTAAGAGAAATGTGGTCTGAGGGCAGAGAGTTGGTCTATCTGGTTTCTTGCTAACTAGTGCCCTGGTACCGACCAGGTAGTGGATGTTCAGTAGAGAGTCATGGGAATGAATGTACCCAAGTGGTGACAGGTGACGCGGCTGGCAGGTCCAGGCAGGAGGAAGGGGCTTCCGTGTCTAGAGCAGAGCTGATGCTGGGGAAAGGAGGAAATGGGTCAACTGGGAAACAGGGAAGGAGGAGGGGGCCAATAGGAGCAACACGAGTGAGGGCTGGGTTAATCAGAGAAGCAAGGGGGAGGGGGGAGAAACAGGCCTGGGCCTAAGAAGAAACTAAGTTGAAAGCATCTCTCTGGGCTCAAATAAAGCCAAGGAGTAAAGGGTGGGGGGATGGGCCGTGACAAGCAGCCTAGGCAATGGCGTGAGAAGGGACCCACAGATGGAGAGGCTGTGGGCAGGGGAGGGGAGTGCGCTCTGGAGCCACAGCTGGAGGGCCTTAAGGGGTCTATTTCTGGCACATATTCCACCCCCAGCCTGCTCG
The DNA here is from genome assembly GCF_054644295.1 of Miniopterus natalensis. Lineage (NCBI taxonomy): Eukaryota > Metazoa > Chordata > Mammalia > Chiroptera > Miniopteridae > Miniopterus > Miniopterus natalensis. The sequence continues at coordinate 4,744,060 of NC_142100.1, read as the reverse complement.
TTCTTGGACCCTCCACACTTCGTTCTCAACCCCCACACAAAAGGGCCTTGTGTGTAAGTGCTAGGAGATGCCAAATGCATCTTTATTGCATCGCCCCCCACCTCTTCCCCAAAGCCTTGGCATGAGCAGCCTTGTACCAGGTGCAGGAAACAGGAAAAGGGGCTGAAGACCAGACAGAAGCCAGAGGTCAGGTGGCAATGCCAGCCCTCTGGCGTCCGGTCTCCATTACTCCCTGCTGCTCCTCCCTGACTCCTCTCCTTAGCCACCCCCCACCCTCACCCTGCCCCTGGTCCCTGTCCCTGCCCTTGGTCCACTGCCCCCTCCATCACAAGGCCTCGCTTCCCATTTGTCTCTCCTCTTCCTCTCTGCTCCGCTCCTTGTTGTTTTCAGCGTGGTTTGAGGAACCTAGAGACCAAACGAGATTTATTCTTGTAGAAAACATTCATGACCGATGTACCACAGCAACAAGTTTCCATGGCTCTGGGACACAAGGTAAATACGATATAAAGGGGAGATTGCTGGACTCAAAGCCAGAAGCCTGAGTCGCAGCCCTGCCTTTCCTCGCCAACACTGTGTACAAGGTGTAACTTCCCGAAGCCTCGCTGGAAACCACAAATGTGCCACCGTCTGGTCAGCCACTGGCACTCACAGATATGTAACGAGCACCTACAGTGAGCCATGCGCCTCACTAGGTGCAGGATGGGCAATGCAGGCAAGGTTCTTGCAATCACAGAACTTACGGTTAACAGCCAGTAGGGTCGTTCAGAAGAAGAGTGAGCTAGGCGGTTAGCACAGTGCGAAGTCTATAGTAGGTGTCTGACAGGTACTGTGCTCAGGAGGGATATGGAAAGCCTGGTGAGGAGAGCCATCTGCCTCTATATCCCCCGAGATAGAGCTGCTACAGCACTGGTTCAAATTAGAAGATGGTGCTGAACCTCTAACTATGGTTAGAAACTAGGGAACAGAATGAAATAATGAAGAATCATTAGGAGACAGGATCGCCCAACCTGGGAAGGCCCAGCTGTATGGGAGATTCTGGTGCATATGCTTGAGAAGCATGTGCTGCTGGGGTAGAATGGGAGAAATATATAAATAGTGATAGGAACTATTTGGGGAGGGAGAATTCGCCCAGAGCCCTGACTGCTGAGGACTTAGAAGCTATGCTCCCTCCCCCTCCTTTTCTAGGAAACCAACTTGGAAAAGCCTGTGGACTGGGGGTGGTCACAGCTGCCAGGGAAGCCCAGAGCAGGAGGGTTTTGTGCAGAAGGCCAGTTGAGGCACTGAAAAGAGGGTCTCATAGGGAATCCAGGACAATGAGATGATAGAGGAGGGACGTGGAGGGAAGGGGGCTGGAGGGGCAGGCTGCTGGGACGGCTGCTCTCCTGGCAACGTCCCAAGGTTAATCGAGGGGCACCAAGAAGCCTCCGAGACATTCCAACAAGAGGGAGGCTGGTTTGAAAGGAGCATTTGCTGTAGGGAGAAGGGGCCTTTCTCTGGCCCAGGCTGTTGTTCCTTTGTGGAGGTTCTTTGAGGCATGAGCTCCATGAAACAGCATGGGGTGGGGGCCAGAGTGTAGGGTTTGCCATTCATCATCCAGGCAAGTGGCCCACGCTTGGCAGACAAGAAGGGGGTCAGTGACTGGTTCAGCTGCCTTTGGACCCCTGAGATGATGGTAACTGGGGGGTCTCTATTCATGGGATTCCAGAGTCTGATTGTATCCTGTGAATTATGGGTACTGAGACAAGGGCACAAAGGGACATAAGGGAAGAAGGCTGAGTATTAACTGAGAATTAAGCAGTACCTTTAGAGGGAGGGGAATCAGGAGCTGACAGTGGTGGAGAAAATCTTGGCACTTCCCAAGCTCTGAGCCTTGTGTCCAGGTCGGAGGGTTTGACTTAATAAGAATGCCAAGGCTTTGTCATAAGGTATGTCAATACAGCTGAAACTCACATCTCTACACACACACACACACACACATGTGCGCGCTCAACTCATTGCACACACGCCCATTACAGGAACTCACACACATGTGCAAAACCACACACACAACTGCAGGACACTGCTGTGCTCGTACTCACAGGCAGAGTCTCTTCCGATAGCCACATATACGTAGTATCTGCATCTGTGCATCTACCAAGTTCGCATCCTCTTACCCTGCTGAGGTGGCCAAATGTATACCATATCTTCACAGATCACAGGGTTAACACACCCACCCAGAGCTGTGTATACGTGGGCCCTCCTGCTTTCCCACACTAGGACTGCCGGCTTGGATGTCCCTAGAGTGTTCTTCTCTTCTTGTCTAAGTCCGATCCCAAGGAGACCCATTCACATGAAATCTACCTTCTCAAACTCACCTTGAGCGCAGTGTCCAGATTGTTCGAGTCTCCATAATTCTTGTCTCCCGAGTAGCCAGCTACCACCCTCCACCTGTTACAGACACTAGGTGACAGCCACCAGCAGGTGGCACCAGCAGGAACTCATGTAACCAAGACTGGTACTGAGAACAAATCCACATTTCTGGGAGGAAAATGGTCCTGCCGGTCCTTAGCCCTCCCTACTGTGCCCAGGGTCAAGCCCAGTGAATGGATCTACCAAGGGCACCAGGCCACAAGAAACCACCCCCAAAGAAGACGAGGGAGAAGATAGAAAACTGGGAGCTCCAGAGGAGATGGGAAGCTGAAGACTAGAGACAGAAAGAGGAAGGGGGAGCGAGGGGAGAGCCAGCTTCTGTGTGGGCTCAGAGGTTTGGCCACGTGGGCGCTCGTGCGTTAGTGTTTGCATACTCATTTGAGTGCTGTGCTGTAGTGCTGGTGGGTTATGCGTGTGTCGGTGGATATGCAAGAAGTAGATGTGAGCAGGCTTGAGACTGTAGGGGCGTGTGTGTGTGTGTGTGTGTGTGTGTGTGTGTTGCATGTAGTGTGACTCAGGGAGGGATAAAGATGAAGCCAAGCAAACAACTCCCCATAACTACAATACCACGTTCATCGCACACACCAGTTGTTAGCCCCCTCCCACACACTCGCCACACCATACACACTCTGGGGACACACACCACACTCTCACACCACCCACACAGACAGGTGCTGTGCTGCCACGTACAGACCTGCCCACCCACACGCTTTCGCACGTACATACGGGCTGTGTGCAGAACCGTAGGAATACATATAGAAGCAGGCAAGGCACACACCGACACCCAGCACGCATGGGCCCTGCACGCACACGCACGTGTGTGCACACGTGCGCACCCTGTACTACATCTGTGAATTCTCAGTGCCACCCCCCAGGATAGGGAGAGAGGTAATAGAGAAGAGATGACCCTCCTATCCTGTACGACACCTTAATTTCTGAGCCTCTAGGAGTCCAGGGGAGAAGTATGAAATTGGAGAGCCTCTTGTCTGCGGACCAGGGCAGTGCAGGGAACAGCCACTCCACACACCCTTTGCTGGAGTGTGAGCAGCGGAGGTAGCTAGCTCCCTGTCCCAGTGGTCCTGCTGAGGTCCCCCAGCACTGTGGACAGCACCTCAGCTAGCAGGACCTGAATGCCCGGAGCAGTTCCCAGAGGCTCAGGACGCTGGAGCTCCCGTATCTGCAGGCAGAAGAGCAACCAGAGCCAGACACGTTCAAGTCCCAGCTCCTTCAACTTTGGAGTCTTATAAACAGGAGATAAAAACACGTGCCTCTCAGGGCTGCTATGAGGCTCAAACGACCTGAAGACCATAAAGCTCTGAGCACTGTGCCTGGCACATTCTGGAAGAAGCCCTCTATAGAGGTAACAGCTCCTTGGGTTTCCATCCACATGAACTTCTGGACAAAGAGGCAAACAACCTGTGCAAAGAATCCAGTTCGTTTGGTAACATGGCATTTCCGTACCACAGGGCTGTGAGCCGGGGGGTCTGAGATCAAGCCCCACCTTGTAAATTGTTTCCCCCTTTATTGACTTGCAATAATAAAATAGCTAACACGTGCCAGGCCCTGTTATAAGAATTGTGTGTGAAAATTAAATCATTGCATTCTCATGGCATCAAGTGGAATGATCTGTTTTCATCCCCATTTCATAGGAGAAAAAAATGAAAGCACTTGTCAAAGATCACACCAGTTGTAGGGGCAGAGATAGGGTCAGAAGCCAGGCAGCCTGCCCCCAGGATTCGTGTTCTTAACCATGACACCACACTGCCTCCTTCACAAATGACATCATGGGTATAAAAGTAGCCTGAAGACTGCGGAGCATTATACAGACGGGAGGGGTATATGGTTATGTATCCCAGCCTGGCTCGTGCTATGAGTAATTGCACAAGAAGTGAGAGCTGAGATGAATACAGGAAAGAGGGTGGGGAGGGGTGCCATCTGGGACTGGCACATCACACCAAGAAGAGAGAAATGGCAAAGGATGGGCCAAAAGGGGCACGCAGCCACAAGCATCCCTGCACGGCTTTGGATTCTCTCCTAGTCAATACTCTACTAGCTTGAAGGTCAAACTACTTTGTAGGACATGATGATCCCTTTCAAGTCACCCTGAAATGCTTCTCTTATTTCTAACCATTGTATTCCCCTCTGCACCCCCTACCACTCCTCAGCCACAGTCTCTAGTGTCCCCTCACCTGTGTCCTGCTTCATGACAAACTTGAGAATCACTCTTATGGGAAAACCACTGTTCAGGTCCGGAGCACCCTACGGCAAGTCCCAGAAGTACATTCAATCAAGAGGTCCCTATGGATCCGAGCAGGTCCCTCCGCTGTCTTAGCGAGCAGGACATGGAGACAAGGCATGCCATTTGCAGGAAAGGGGGACCTCTGGGCACGCTCCTTGGTCCTCAACCTGACTCACCCTCATGGAATCTACTGCTTCCTGGAGGAGATTTTCTGATTCTCAGAAAGAAATCATGCCATGCACATGAGAAAAAGCCCCATGTGGGGGGAAGTCCCGCGCCCCTCATCCTTGGTTGGCTACCATATAAGACAGAACAGTCACTGGCCACGAGAGAGGGTCCTTCAAATCCCTCAACTACCTCCACCTCCTGCTTTTCCCCAATCTTCCTATTCTTTCCAGAATCTCCCCCAGCCAACTCCTTCCTCCTTTCCCCTCCTGGCTGATAAATCCATGAGGACAGAGTTCTCTCTGTGTGCCCCTTGCCTGGCATCAATCCATGCACCAAGAGGTCACCGGTTCCATTTCTGGTTGCGGGCTCACTTCCCAGTAGGGGGAGTGCAGGAGGCAGCCGATCAATGGTTCTCTCTCATCAATGTTTCTATTTCTCTCTCCCTTCTTCCTCTCCCTTCCCCTTTCTAAAAATCAATAAAAACTTTTTTTTTTAAGTGTGCCCCTCAAGCAGGCAAAATGAGCCCAGGATTTAACAGGGAGGACTGTGCACCTGGCACCTTTAGCAGTGCTGTGAAGGCCCCAAGCAGCCCAGCTCCGTACTTTGCCCTTGCTCCTTTCCCATCTCCTATCATGTTCCCTTACAGCTAAACCTGGACTCCCTGCTGCCTCAAAATGTTGCGGTAGTTTCTTCTCTACATTTTACCAAATGAGATTCTTAAGGAGTTCCTACCAAATTTGAGGAGGCTGAAAAGCACCGAGAGAGTCCCAGTGAACCCCAGAATATTGTCATTCTACCCTCCCCTCTTTGCTTACGGCTTGGAGGTTCCTCACTCTGTCCAGCAGCTCTCCTTATGTCCCCACCTGCCACAGGCAGACTGGGTGCCCCATCACTCGTGTTTCCTCTTAGCTCTCTCTTGCCCTGAACTAGAACAAGCTGCTTCCTGAGATCCTTCCTTCTTCTTTCACTCCCTAAAGCTGTGTTTCTCTAAACATGCCTTCTGGACCACCTGCCTTAGAGCCACCTGGACCATTTGATAAAATCTCAGATTCTGGCCTCCCCTTGGATCCACCCCAGACTGAATCAGAACCTCAGGGGGTAGGGCCTGAGAATCTGCACTTTGCAAAGCCTCTGTGGCTCAGACTTACTGCAGTTTGAGGAACTACCACCCCAGGGTAGCAGGAGCAAGACTCCAAAGCCATCCGGGCTACTTCTTTCCCACTAACCTCCCCGAGGTGAGTGAAGGTCCTCAGGTAGATGCACGCTCTGCCTCCCTGGAGGAACCGTTACAGCTCAGAGCTGGGTCTAGACTGTGAACCCAGCCCCACCGCTAACTCCCTGTGGGACCTGTGGCAAGTCACCTGGCATGTGTGCCTCCATTTCCTGGCTTATACCTTGGGATACGATGCTCGTTCTTTCACCTCATAATTATGTTGTAAGGTTCAAATGAGAAAAGTGAAAGCTGGTTGAAAAGCTAGAAGTCTTGAACAAATGACGCGTTTTTATTATTATGTAAGACATGTAGGAGTAAGAGTACCTGTCAAGGGAGCCTAGTCCCACGCTGCCAGATCAGTGAGGGCAAGAACACGCAGGTTGGCCTCCAGCCCCACCACTCCACCGGCCTCGCCTCAGAGCCCATCCCCGGTCAGGCAGGGGAAAGAAGGCTGAACTGGCTTCACGTGTTCACGGGAGAATTCCCCAGGTTGCCTTGAATGAGTCTCCTCTCCACACCTGTCCCAGTCTGCCCCCAGGCCACCAGCCCATCACGGGAGATGGGCCCACCATCTGCACCAGCTCCTCTCCCTCTAATTACTCCTTGTACACTCTGGCGCCAAGCCCTCCAACCAAATTACAATTGATTCCTCACTCCTCTTGGATCAATGCCATCGACCCAAAACAGGGAGGGCGAATTCAAATTCACCATCTAGGAAACTAATGCCCCGGGCAAAGCCCAGCAGAGACATCTGCCCACCCAGACTTTGCATGTGCTCATCCATGCCACGCCCACACACACAGGTGCTCAAGAAGGCATGTGGATGAATATGTGCACAAAATGCCCTGGCCCACTCATAGACATCCACATGTAGACACATACATAGTTTAATATACATACCTGGATACTCTCCTATAAGTCTACACACGGTGCACAAAACCACACACTCATACATGGGACATGTACACGTGCCATTGACTAGAAGAAGGGGGCGTTTAGAACCACAGAAGGCATGCTCTGGCCAAGTGATGAGCAGAATTCCAGCTCCCTCCCACCCCCCTCCCACCACCCTCCAAGCAGCACACTCAGAGGCACGAACTGCCTGTGACTCACAGTGTGATGAGCCCATCATGTCTATGACACCCACCTCGAGCAGAAGCTCTTGTTCCAGTTGTGTCGCTGGAACAGGTTGGGGCTCTGGCTCCCACTCCTCCGGGACTTGCCCTGCCTGCTAATCCCTTCGGGGGTGCTGGAGAAGTGCTCATCCCCTTCTATACCAGGCAGAGCCCATTATAACTCAGCTGGGCTCTCTCTACACCTCCATCCTCAGAGGAGCTTGAAGCACATCTGCACCTGAAGCCCCAAACAACAGGAAATGAGGTGCCAAGACTCACAGAAGCCAATGCAGCATGACAGTCACCAGCAACTTCCACCCAGCACAGATATGGAGGCACACAGAGAGTGTCAAGTATAGCGAGAGAAGGCAGAATGGGACCATCCACTCGATTCAGCCCAAGCAGGTTCCCAAGGTCTCAGACTACACTGTCCCTACCATGTGTTCAAGTTCTTCTACTCTTCACCCCACACACCCAAACCACTGGCCTCATGCCAAGTCCACCTGTGGGTCAAGTCAAAGAAATGCAAGACATCAGAAATAATAGAGCCTATAGAGATTATTAGGTCACCCCCGCCCCTATTCTCCCAATGCCCAAATTTCCTAATGACTTTCTCAACAGGGGATTGTCCACTAAACATGTTCACCTTGGGGAATGGGGAACTCTCTCATCAAGCAAGCATCTCTGGCTAACTAGCTCTAAAATTCTGTTCACATCTGAGGATGTGAACTTTGTAGATACACAGATGCACCAATTTCTCCTCTTAATGTCCACCAATTGTCATGAAGAAAGAAAGTCATTTAATTGTAAATGGTTGGTGGGTCTACTGAAGCTCCTTAGAGGAAGGAACACTGTTCTATAGTTCTACTCACAGTTCTCAACACAGGACTGTGTACAGAGAGGATGACTGAGACTCTGGGGGTAACCTGACTCACAGAAGGATGTTCAGGTGGAGATCTTGTGCAAGATCATATGCAGGAGGAGATCTTGAAAATGTCTACCAAAGCTTTCAACCTGTAGAGGAAGCCCAGTTTGAGCTTGGTCTCGATTTTGTCTACTAATTTTCTTATGTGAGTATGGGGAAGTTCTTTCTTGGTTCTCTGTGGGTTCAGCTTCCCTCAAAATAAAGTAAGTTCATAGGATTCCCACAGATGACAATGTGTCTAAGGTATAAAGAGAAAAATTTTCAGTGCTGTGCATGCCTGAATGCAGACATCCCACGCCTGGCCCCAGCATCACAGCCTGAACCTCAGTACGTGAAGGGAAGGCTCTGAATGTGCTCTCTCCGTGCACAGTTGGAAGCTTCTCTGTGTAATCATTGCCACACCTCCTCTCTTGAGGGCCTGAGGACCAGCAAATTTGCTCCCAGGTGCCCGCCACACCACACTAGCTATAACTGCTTAGACTGGGGAATATTTCTTGCCATTTGTCAGTCATTTGCAGGCAAAATAGAAGATCCATCTGACAGAGAAAAGAAGCCTGTGGGTGATCCTTACAGCTGGCTCTGTCACCCACACCTCATTTTCCACCACCTCACCATTTACATGGAAAGGTTAGAAACCATCTACCAAACCTCCATATAGCTATGTTTCTGGGTCCATTCTGGAATTAGAATCCATTCATTCCATGCCCTTGTACAATATCTGGAAGACAAACCGGAGATGGAGGTGATGTTCTTGCAGACTTGGCTGTTGATGGTTTTCAGGGTCATAATAGCCTTGCAGGAGTTTCCAATATTCACTATTCATTTTCTAGGTTTCAAAAACAGCAGCCGAAGCCTCTTCATCTGACTGTCTAATCCCTGGATTCTACTGTCTAGTGTCCCATCTCCAGGTCTCCAGCAGCTTCCCTGGGCTAGTGGCTGCTCCAGCCTCAGTGGGCTTAGCCGCAGTGGCAGCCTCGGCCCCAGATATTTAAGGACCTAAATGCATAAACGCGTAAGCAGAGTCCTGACATGGCAGGGCTCGGACGGGAGGAGAAGAGTGGGGTTCTCAGCACTCACTCATCAGTGAGCCAAAGGTGGGGGGCTGGTGGGAGGAAGCCGCCTTTGGAGTCAGGGAGTCCGGGCTTCAGTGCTTTCCAATGAATGGACCCGGGTAAACTGCCTGCCCTCCCCTGGGGCGCACTTTGTTAACCCTGCTGCTCCTCCCCTCTGTGCTCTTTGTCATTCATCCTTCATGACACATGTCCAGTGTCCTCTCCCCGGTCCTCCTGGTTTTCCTGGGCCTCCTGCCTCCATGCCTCTGTTCTATGCCAACTTCTCTCATAACCCTTTCCACGTGGTTCACAGAAAATGGTCAGTAGATTGAATTAACCTGACTCCCGTTCTAACATTGCTTCTTTTACACACACACACACACACACACACACACACGTGTGCATGCACACGCTTCAGGAATAAACTGTTGTCTTAGGTGCGGTTCCCCAGATGTGGAGACTGAGATGGGGATTCTGGCACAAGGGACTTCTTGAGGGAGGGCTCTCAGGAGGAGCCTGCGAAGTTGAGGGAAGGAGGATGGGCAGGGGCAGAAACCAAGGAAGGAAGGGGCTCCATCGGAAGTCCACCTTCCCCACGCTCCCCTGGGGTCCTGATGGGTGAACTCTGCGGGCACTACAGAGGGAAGGGGGCAGCCTTTTGTAGTCTGCATTGGTCATTCGTTGCTGCAGGTCACCCCGGGTGGGGCATAGCCTCCCAAGCATTTCCCTGCAGGGATGAGTGCCGGTGTGAGCCCAGTAAAGGGATCTGGGAGAAGCACTAACTGTCAGAGGTATAAAATGGCAAACACACTACAGGTTTCCGAGGGAATAAGAATTGGACAATTGGGGTCAAAGGAAAGACAGGAGGTTCCCCATCAAGTTACCTTTCTCCCCCATCAGGTGAGCCCGAGCTGGGTGAAGCAGATTTCCACCAACACAGCAAACGGTCACAACACAGGATGGGTTATGCCTGCAGGTAGTTGGGGATTAATAACGGGCTTATTAATTAAGGACATAAAGCTGCAGGGTGTGTTTTTCATTATATGCCACAAACAGAGCTGGCATTTAGGTTGCAGTGAATTCTGAACTGTGTAGCAGGACTTGTGAGCCCCCAAAGGTGGATGACACCCAGGGCTATGGTCTGGCAGAGGGCGTGCCACTCCACCCAAAATGCTTTCCACAGTCACATTATCTCAGCATCTTCCCAGGAGGTAACAGAGGGTGTGGCCTGCCCTCTTCTGACCAGCCTGCAGGGAGGTCCCCTTTCTCTGTGGCTGGAAGACTGTGCTGTTCCATCCAGAAGCCTGGGGTGGACAAGCAATGCTTTGTGTTGGGATTGAGTGGCAGCCCTGTTAAAACACAGCCAGCAGGGAATGGATCGCCTGAGCCAGTCCTTAGTGGTCCCTTAGCCCAGAAGAAAGAGCAGAGCTGGCCAAAGCCAGCCAGCCATCCCCAAAGAGAAGAGACACAGTTCAGGAGCCTGGAGGGTGACCTGGGTCCTTGCACTTTGGCAGAGGGACACCAGGGCCACGTGCTGCCTGCCTGGAGGTAGACCTCTGATCTTGATTTATGTGATTTTTTCACCTCTAAGCCAGGAATCTTGAGTCTTATGCCCCCGACAAGAGACTCCTGGGAGGCCAGAGTCCCCCTCGTAGGGAAAGGAGTGCTCCAGGGAAGGAGTTCTGCAGAAGCATTTTCTCACCCGCTCTGCTGGCCCTGCCCTGGGCCTTGCTGACACCCCTGCTCTCTCTGCCTCTGCCTTTTCCTGTGAACAGGCCAGTGCTGATTTTTCTCAGAGCCGAACAGGCCCAAGAGAACATCTCCTCTGGTGAAAACGAGAAAGGGGCAGCAACAGGTCCCAAAGAATCTGTCTGGAGACAGATGCCAACGCAGTGAAGCCACACCTGGCCCTGCCGGCCCCAGGCCCCTGGTGGGTGCCCCCGCTCCTTTTCCTAAGGCGACAAGACAAACAGTGGCTTCCTGCTCACTGGGCCCGGCTCACCGGGCCACCACCAGATTGGCTCTTGTTTACGGGGTGAGCCTGACCCAGAGCATGAAGAAGGGGTCACCCTGGGCAGTATGACCTTCCCTACATGGTGAGAAACTGCTGGGAGTGGAGGTTTAGGGAAGAAGCCAGGGCTCAGGCTCCAGAGGCGAAGGAGGAGGTGGGGGCAGAGCAGGCACAGGGGCACGACCGGCCTACACCAGCCTACTGGCCCCACCAGTCTCTCGGGCTAAGCTCTGCGCTTGCTACCTTTCAGAGCCCTCGCAAGTTCTAGCGGCGCCACCTCTCACCTCTCACCTCTTCACCTCTGGGGTACGCTCCCGCCAGGCTGCCACCCCAGCAAACAGCCCTGGCTGCGCTCCAGCAACCCTTTCCTTTCACAGGAGTCACTTTCTTAAGCAATTACTGAAAACGGGAATGCAAAGGACTTGCTGGATTTGGGGATCAAGCAGAAGTCAAGCCACTCATCCCCTACCTCTAGGGACTTATCCTCCTGTTACTATGCATAAGTCGTGTTAAGACAGGACATAAAGCTTAGCCAGGGACCCAGAGGCCAGCACACCTGAATCCTGCCCTCCCACAGCCATTCTCAACTCCATGCGGACCCCCTAGGGTTCCCGTAGTGTTCGTACAGACAGACAGATGCGTGCTTGGAGGGCAAAGCCAGGCCAGGGTATGCTCTTGAAGGTTGTGCTGCAAACCCCAAGACGATCCCTAGGGAGCAGGATGTGCACATAGTGGTCTCCTTTGGCCAAGACTAGAGGCAAGCCCTAGTCAGTTTGCTCAGTGGTTAGAGCGTTGACCTGCAGACTGAAGGGTCCCAGGTTCGATTCCAGCCAAGGGCACCTATCTCCGTTGCAGGCTCCATCCCCAGCCTCAGTCAGGGCGAGTGCGGAGACAACCAATTGATGTGTCTCTCTCACATCGATGTTTCTATAATCTATCTATCTTTATCTCTCTCCCTTCTGCTCTCTCTGAAAAAGCAATGGAAAAAATATCCTCAGGTGAGGATTAACCAAAAAAACAGACTAGAGGCCAGTGTTCTTCCTTCTACTCTAGGTCTACACCCACTTGACCCGAGAGGACAGGAGAACCCAAAGCAAAGCACAAAATGAAAGCATAGCATCTCTCCTTAATGACCCCGCCGGGAGTCCACAGATCAGTACACCGGTGGGAGAGAAGGGAAGTCCTAGGCCAGGGTCCTGAGCGAGGCCACTGCACAGCTGAGCCCCAATCGTCGCTGCTCTTGGCCCATAGAAACCTGTCTTCTCTCCACTTGCACACAATGTGAGGGAGGGGGTAAGGGAACAGAGGAACCTGAAGCTTCCCCTGGCGGCCGACATCACAGGCAAACCAAGTCGCCGAGCCGTTCAGCACCTCCCTGCCCGAGTGTGTTAGGAGTCTGACTGTATTTCCAATGTCTTCAGGGTCCTCTTACTTTCACCTGAGCTAACAGGATGAGAAGCCAAATTACGGGTGCTGTGGGAGGCTGCAAATGGTGTTTCCTGTGGGTATTATTTCAAGCCTAATGTTGTATTAACACAGCTCTGCCTGGTGATTACTGCATTACTATATATTAATCATACGATAATGACGCGCTCTCACCCTGCCTCTCTCCTCAGTCTGTTATGCGATCCCACCGAGACCCCAAGGCCCGCAACAGCTCTCCCTGTATCTGCACCCCCATCCCACCTTAGGGGCCAGCCTTGGGCTCAGCAATCTTTCTTACAGGTAAAGTCAGAAGAGGATCATTTTCTTCTGCCCAGGTTCCGAGTTAACAGTGTCCAAAGCCTGAGTTTGGAGCCCACGAATCTTTTTTACCCATTAGCCCCCCTTTTCTACCTCCAGGTGGGAGAAGATCTAGGAAGCAAAATAAGGTCTAGAAAAGATTAAAGATAGTTTGATGGTTTCCTGGGATCCAGAAGATAAAGAAGACGGAGCTTGTGAACTCACCCAAGTGCTGACTTAGCACTACTTGGTGCCAGCATTCATTTGTTCATTTCATAAGCCTCTGTCAAGCTTTTACTTGGTAGGCACTGTCTTAGGCAAAGCAAGCAAGACAGACAAAGTTCTTACCATTGTGGCACTTCATTCCTAAAAGAGGTTCCATTCAGGCCTTGGGGATACAACAGTGAAAGGTCTTGGTCCTTGACGACCTGGTGAGGACAGTCAGCCCAGTCATTTAAAGGTATGGTCCAGGTCCCCACTAGTGCACTGACTTAGAGGGAGAGAAAGAAACTACAGAGAGAGAATGCTCATTCCCTGACCTCAAGGAATATAGATTCAAGTAGGAAAAAAGTATACGCAAATACACTACAGCTGATGAGACATCAAAGAACCAAGGGAATACGCTCCTGAGATGGGCCTAACAGAGTTACCAGGGAAGATGTCACTAAGTATATCTGCCTTGTTGCAGGGGTCATGCCACATGCCTGTGATTTATTCTTTGCCCTTGCAGGCCTGTGCATTTTTTTTTCAGGAGTCCTTTTATACCATGAGAGTTATTTGTATGTGATTACCCACAATATGACCAGGGTACAGAATATGACCTGCCTTCCTGGTACCCACTCTTTTATATAATCCCTTTCCTCAGGGCTTACCAGTGTTACTAAAAGAACATTATGGAAGTGATGGTGTGTAACTTCCCATGCTAGATCATAAAGGCAGTGTGGCTTCCACCTTGGTCTCCTGAATTACTCACGTGAGGGAAGTCATTGACTTGCCATGAGCACACCTAAGCAGCCCTGTGGAGGGGTCTACATGGAGAAAAACTGAGGACTCCCACCAAGAGCCACAGCCATTTTGACAGCCATGTGGTTGAGCCACCTTGGAAGCAGATCCTCCAGCCCCAGTCAAGCCATCAGATGACAGCAGCCCAGTCTAACATCTGATTACAATCTCTTGACAGAGCCCAAGCCAGCATCAGCTAGCCAAACCACTCCTGAATTTCTGACCCACAGATACTATGAGAGATAATAAATGGGTATGATTGTTTCAAACCACTAAGTTTGAAGACGATGTGTTATGCAGCAGAGATAACTAATAAATAAAACTAGCAATCACATAGTTCCCAGGGCATAGCAAGTGCTCAGGAAATGTTTGATGAATGAATGCATGAAGCTTCTAGCAGAGGGACCATACATTAAACATTATGACCATTGGTGGGAGAGGAGGAGTGGCCATGGCAAGGAGAACTAATGGAAAGATGATAATACTTAACTCATAAAAGTGGATATCCAAGACATGTCCTAATACTGCATTTTCTTTAAATAAAAATAAATTGGCCCAGCTGGGAGTGGCTCAGTGGTTGAGCGTCGACCTAGGATCCAGGCGATCAGGGTTTGATTCCCCGTCAGGGCACATGCCCGGGTTGTGGGCTGCAGCCAATCAATGACTCTCTCATCATTGATGTTTCTTTCTCTCTCTCCCCCTCTCCCTTCCTTTCTCTGAAATCAATAAAGATATATTTTTAAAAATAAAAATAAATAAATAAATTGGCTCTATGTCATCCTTATTACTCAAGACCCCTCTCTACTCCTACTTTAAATTCACTCAAGAATTTGAGAAAGAACCCACATGGGGAAAGGGCCTCACTCCCTACTCTATTGTAGTCACTTCTGATGCCTTCAAAGCCCACAAGTCATGATTCCTTAAAGCCATGTTGCTGTATATAGCTAGAGGGACTTCCATGGGACTCCCAGTGTCCAGAATGTAGTCTCTTTGAAATACAATAAAGCCATCCTCTTCTGAGGTGTCACTCCTAATTCATTCACAAGTATTTATTGGACATTGTATTAGTCAGCGTTCTTCAGACAAACAGAATCAATAGGATGTACATAGAGATACACAAATACAAGGATACACATAGATAGATGGGTGGATGAATGGGTGGATGGATGGAAAGATGGATGGATAGATAGATGTTTTTTTTAATTGGCTCACACAATTGGAGCTGGGAAATCCAAAACCTGCAGAGTAGATCAGCAGCCTGGAGACCCAGGGAGGTGTTGATGTTGTAGTTCGAGTCCAATGGCAGTCTGCTAGCAGATTCCCTCTGCAGGGAGCCTCAGTCTTTTTCTCTTAAGGCCTTCAACTGATTGGATGACACCCACACTCTTATGAAGAGCAATTTGTTTTACTCAAAATCTACCTATTTAAATATTGACCTCGTCTAAAAAATACCTTCACAGCAGCATCCAGATTACTGGCCAAATATATGGATGGGTCCCATGGCCTTGCCAAGTTAACACATAAAATTAACCATCCTAGGTGCCATTGACTGATCTAGGCTCTGGGGCTATGGCAATAAACCAAAACTGACAAAACTCTGGAGCTTTTACATTCTGGGGTGGAAAAATGAAAAAATAATCACATGCATATATAATATGTTAGGTAGCTCTAATGTTAAGAAGAAACATAAATCTAGTCAAGTGAATGAAACTACTGAAGTTTCGTCAGGGAAGTTTGCCCTGAGACGATAACACTTGAGCAGACACCTCAATGAAGTGAAGGAACAGGTCATACAAATATCAGGGGCAGAGAACATTCTGGGCTGAGCAAACCACAAACACAAGGGTCCCACTCACCAAGGGGGTTGGGCACGTGTCCCCTGCTCACACACCTGAGGATCTCCCCCTCCCTACCACGGAGAACCTCCCCTCTGAGTCTCCCACCTCTTCCCACCCCCAGCACACTTCCTCTGAGGAGCCCGGATTTTGAGGAAACAAAATCAGAGAGGGACATTTGTCAGGGAACAACTTCTCTTTTGGCAATACAGACCTGAGGAAGCAAGAGAAGGCAGAGTACCTCGACCTCGCCACTTTCTTGGAAAAGGATGGAGTCGGGAAAATATAACAAGATAAAAAAATAATTTCTCAAAAACTCAAACAGGAACAGCAGCTACCCAACCCATCCCTACCCTTAGCTGGGACCTTCAGGCAGATTTGGGCCCAGGAAAGGAGAGAATATTAAGAAGCTGGAATTCTCTCATTTTTAGAACCCTCTGATTCAGAAGAACTCATGAATTTCCACAAAATCTGAGGTAATTCTCACCAAATTGTAAGGTATCCCCTTCCCCCCAAAATCCATCATAGATCTGAAAAGGGGTAGAGTGGCTTGGGGAGCGGGAAAAGCAAAAGGGTCACACTCACTCCATTCACACAACCTCACATACTGGAACCAAGAGGTCCCTGGAGAGGAAATCACGTTGAGTCCCACTGCACCTGACTCCAACCTGTGGCCAGGCCTTTGGGTCTGATAAGCAGCCCCGGGAAGCCAACCCCGGAGAGATTTGAAGCCATGGTGACCACACCCCGAGAGAGGGAGAGAGGGGAGTCACTTAGGGGCACTGGCCATCCCATGACTGAGCTGTTAGTAACTGAAAGCAGAAAAGCTGGAAGAGGGGTAAACAGACACCCACCACCTTCAGTAAGAGCCCTGGGCTTAAAAACGGAGACCTGGGGGAGGGGGCTGGGGACAGGGTTCAGGACAGCTTAAGACCAAAAGGTAATGAAAAGACCATATTTCTTCCCTGAATCTTTTCCCTCCCTCACCCTCTCACATTCCAGCTCCAACACACACACACACACACACACACAGCCCCCTGAAAAAGATGGTATCTGGGAAACTGAAATCAATTTGATTCAACAAACCTATGTGCATTAAATTGTCTGCTCTATGCAAGGTTCCCTGCCAGGTGCTGGGAATGCCAAGAGAAATAAAAGTCACCTCCTGCCCTCTGAAAACATACCCAAGGTCATGGCAGGAGATCTGATATATTGTTGTTATCAATACAGTGTGATGGGGGCACAGAGAAGGAAAAGGTTAATTCTGCCTGGGTGGTTGTGAGGGGAAGGGGCAGGTTTCTCAGCACCATGTGACCTTGGGGAGTGAGCTGGGGGTGGTGCAAAGAGAGCAGCTTTGTCAAGGGCAGGTGGCCAGGGCTGCACTGGCCTCCAGGCAGGATAGTAAGAAGCTGGGAAAATCCCTTGGCAAGTGGAATAGGGAAACTGAAACAGTTAAACAGGCAAGCAGTTTACAACCGTCCAGTAAATCCCATCTTCCCTAAACTAAGGACACTTGAGAGTAAATGGTTTGCACTTCTCCCCCCCAACCAGAGGGTAAAGAGCTTAAATCACCCTACTCAGGGAGACAGCAGAAATCCAATTAGCACCCTTTGCCAGCCACACCCAAGGACAGATGAAGTTAAGGGAATAAATCTCATTTGGACACATCAGCATAAAACTGATGAATATTCTACTGATCCTCCCCTAAACACCCAGCCTTTAAACCCCTCAAAAACAAAGGCCCAGTTCACTCTCCCTACTGAAGAGCACACATGTGCCTTTCTCTCACCCCTCTTCTTCCCCCACAGGCGTGCATCTTCTAAACTCTAAGAGACCCCATAAGACTTGCAACCAAGGGAGCAATAGCATCTCACCTTGGCTAACCCCCTAAACCTGCCTCCAAACCCCCTTTTCTCTGACTTCTGAGTAAGCTAACAGCAGCCCCACCATGGCTCACTCCTTTCCTATAACACTTCTAGGGAGCCAGGGCAGCCCCGCCTAGCCTCTCTCCCGCTGCTTCTTCTGTCCTAAGCCCTTTCTTGTTTCTCTGTCCCCAGCTTTAATAAACATATTCTCAAAATCACCTGGATTTGTGCTGTGAAATCTTTCCTGCATGAGGTCAAGAACCCACACACTACTGGCTGGCCCTCGGCAGACCCGCTGCTCTGGGTCAGGTCCCCTTTCCAGTAACAGTCTGAGGGTGGTGGGGACCTCAACCAGAGGGCAAGCTGTGTTCAGGGAAATGGTCTCAGATGAGGCTGGAAAGGGCTGTACTTTGGTGGTGAAGGGCTCTGTACAGAACTTGACTTTTATCCTATAGGCAGGTTCTGAGATTAAATGTTTTGAAACAGGGAAGTGTTCCTGTGAACTCCTTGACAACAATTAAACTATGACGCCTGCAGTGCATGGGGGTGCGGGTTGGGTTAGGGGAAAGATAGGTGATGAAGAGGGAACTGGGAGTAGGGGTGAGTGGTCCATGCAAGAGGCTCTGCCAGCCTCCGTGATAAGAGAAGGCAGGTCTGAATGGGGTTTCAGGTGGAACACCAAAGACTAGGGGACCGCTGGATGGCTGGCTGTGGCGATAGAGCACCCAGGGATCCCTCCCAAGTTCCTGACTTGGTTGGTGGAAGAAGCCGATTTCGAAGAGAAGGGGCCCCATGAGGGCCTCATTCGCACCATGCCCTAGCTCTTGCACAGCAATACAGGATACCCAGCACCACGTGTGGACCAAATGAGTAAAACAATGAACACTGAGTGGGGGAGGAAAGTCATGTAAACTCGCCCCAGGGTGAGTCAGAAAGGGACACCGCACTCGGAAAGGACTCAGTGCAGACAGAATGGTCAGCATCGTTTAGAGAACATTTCCCATTGGCGGATCTGCCACGTGCTCCTGGCAGCGGAGCTCTCAGGCTGGGCCCAGTGGTGAGGGCGAGTGGCAGAATGTCATGGAATAAGAGCTGCTGGAGGCAGAGGGGACAGGGACCACAGCAGGACAGGCAAGAAGAGGCAAGTGAAAGAACTGAAATCTATTAACAGCAGGAAATCCATAGCTGGGCCGAGGCCAGTGAAGGGATTTGCAAAGAAAATTCTATGCAGTAAATGGTCTGCCAGAGTGGTATTGCTCTGTATTAAAAACCTGCTGCCTTTCAAAATTGCACACACACACCCATGCATTGTATCTGCGTGGGCAACAAGGAGAGAGATGTACCCACAGCTCCTATTTGTAAATGCAGGGCCTGAGGCATTCTGAGTCAGGGGGGCAGGGGAGCAGTTTCTGCACTGGAGACCCCTCTCCCTTAAGCAGGACTAACACTGTAATGATGGATTATCCAGAGCTTGTGCTTCTGGATAAACTCCATGCCTTCCCTTTTTAAAGATAGTTTTCTTTATTTTAAAAATTATTATGCAGCAAAATTGACTCTTATTTCCTTTGGTGTATAGTTCTATGAATTTTTACTTATGTATAGATTTATGTAACCAGCGCCACGATCGGGATTAATATGAGCTCTAACCCCCCAAATTCCCTCAAGCTACCTCATATACCCAAGCCCTCACCCAGTCCATAATCCCTAGCGACCACTGATTTCTTTCCCATCACTTTAATTTTGTCTTTTACAGCATATAAAATAAATGGAATCATACACACGCAGCCTTTTGAGACTGACTTTCTCACCCAGCACAACATCTTGGAGATTCACCAGGATGTTCCCTGGACCAGCCGCTCATGCTTTCTTCTATGAGCAGTGGTCCATGGGGTGGATGCCCACAGTTTGCTGCCCTGCTCGGTGGTCCGGGTCATAAATCCTTAGGCCCTTTCTCACAGAGGGGGCCGAGAAAGAGAAAAAGAGAGGGAACTACACGTGCTGACCTCCCCCCTCTTTCATTAAGTGAATGCTGACTGGATCTGCCACATCCTGGGCACAACTTTGTGACTATGGACCCATGTTAGAACCAAACAAGGGCCTTCCCCCTTTAGGAGACTCTAGTTCCAGAGGGAGGAGACAGGCAGTAAATCATAAACCGGATAAATGGATGGAGCGAAAGGTTGAGGGGGGAAGTGCTCTGGGGCAAGTAGGGCAGAGCAGGAGGAGTCAGAAGCACAGGGACCGTTGCATTTTAAAGCCAGAGGAGACACTCAGCAAAGAATTGAAGAAGAGAAAGCAAGCTCCTCGGATTCCTGATGGAAGAACGGTCTGGCCGATCTCACCCCCGTAGGGAGGGAAAGGCCTGCGGGGCTCTGCCAGAGCAAAATCAACAATGCCCAGTGCCGTAGAGTTTGGTAGAAGAATTTCTTCAAACCTGGGAGCTCAACTGGCACCACGCAGTCGTCCCCCCGCCACCATGGCTGCAGCCTCTCAAAAGGTCCAGGACAGCTGTCCCTCATGCCCCTCGATAGCCAAGCTCAGAAGAGGTTCCCAAAGCAGACTGGAACACAAGCCCATGGTGAGGAGCCTTTGGCAGGCTTCCCTGAGCCCCATCATAACCACACCCAACCCTCAAAACAGACTCTCACACCAAAAGACCCCAGGCCCCAAACTAAGAAACCACATTCTGCTCCCAGAAAAGTAGTAATCTGGTCAGATGTCAGAGGTCAGATGCAGCCTGAATCCTAGGGGCACAAGAGTCCTGAGGCAGAGATCGTAGGGACCCCTGAGTCTGCCAGGCATCCTCTAAGAGAGCTCTAGTTAAGTCTCCCTCCTAGAGCCAGGCAGAAGGGCACTAAACCGCCTGAATGGATGGCTAGGGTTCCAGATCTCATTAGCATTTACAAAAGTTTAATTAATCCTTCCTTGATAAGCTGGTGGTTATTGATTTTATTTTTAACACTTGTTTGAGGAAGACAAATAAAGTGCCTTCAGCAGCGCAGATGTTCCCAAGGGTACAGAGGGAGCTTGGATCAAAGGATCCCTTATGTTCTGGTCAGTGTGTCCGGAGAGGAGAGGTCATCAGATTTGAAGAGACAATTCAGCGGGTCGGGAACAGGGAGGGTGCCCAAAGAGCACATGAGACCCGAACTCCTAAGCTCCAGTTAGGACCATCTGCAGCTCGTAGAGACAGCTCCAATTTATCTCCATCAAGTGCAAGTTAAAAATAAGCATAAAAACCAGCAGCATGCAGAAAGGAGGTGACATTTTGAGATGCAAATGAAGTGGGAAGTCCCAAAAACAGACAATGAGAGTAGCTAACCTCTGACCCCTCAGCATACCAGGCGGGAGGACAATGGGGAGGCCACCCACAACGCCCCGCACCACTCAGGCACCAGCACAGGATGGCAGCTGCCCATTTTTCAGTGGTTTGTTGTTCCCAGTGCCCTCGCAGTCAGCACTGGCACACTGGACAAACCTGGATCTGCGTGATAAAGACAAGGTGCCAGTCCACGCACAGTCGCCTGCCAGCTGTGTGAACTGGGTCGAGCCGTAGGCCCACTGCGCCTCTTTAAGGGGTGTGACCGAGGTGCAACCCCCAGGAAGGGCCCGGTGCATGTCGATGCTCCACAAGCGCTTACCTAATTCATTCATTTTCCATCCCCTCAGAAGACAAAACCCACTGTTTAGGGAAATTGGTTTAATTACAGAAGATAAAAATCTTGATTAAACATCTCATGCTAGATGAAGTGCCAAGGATTCTACAGGTAGACACAAGGACCTTGTAATATACATAAAATAATAAATTTCAACTCCTGCCCACACAGAGCTTAAAAATCAACGAGGGGTGCTGTAAACAGTCCATTGAGCCTGCGGAACAGGAGCCGATAGAGACTGTGTAGATACCTACATTTCACGTAGACGCCGCCTCCTGGCTCAGATCTGGTCCAGCGCGGACGCCGTGGCAGGAGGGGAGAGCGAAAGGCGGCTGCCATTCGGGATCTTCGGCCTACCTACCAAGCGCGTCCACCTGTGATATCGTATTCAACCCTCACGGGTTTGCAAAGGAGGCAACTGGAACTCAGATGAGCTTGGTGACTTGCCCAAGACTGGGGAATGGTCTGGAATCCTAACCTGTGTCTGTCAGCCCAGGGCCCTGGCTGCTGCCGCCCAGACATGCAGCGAGGAGACCCTCAGCCCAGCAAAGAGGCCCTGATAACTCACACACTGCGTCGGCCCAGCGGCTAGCCCTCTCCTGACCCAGCTCTTGGCTGCAGCCTCTCAGAGCCCGTCTGAGGTCCCCTAAGCTGCCCTCATTAGCACAGGCTCCCCGAGTCCCTTTCCTCACTCGCTCCCCTCAGCTTTCAGTGGGCTCTTCTCTGCTCAGCTGCTCAGCTCCTGAGCCTAAGGGTCTGACAGTCTCCCAGCACCACCACCACCATGGCGGGGGGGGGGGGCAAGGCGGGGCTCAGCCACTGTCTGGAAGCCTGCATCTCTGCATCCGCTTCAGGGGTCCCCAGGGGACAGGAGAGACACCTAGCCACGAGAAGTCATCACCACCTCGTCCCTGGTGTTGGGGATCAGATGCAGAGTTGGCTGATTAGGAAGGCTGCATTAACACCCAGTCAAAACAGCTCTTTAAAACAAGCTTTGACAAAATTGTCACATTAGATGTATCTGACTAAAGTCAGCCAGGCGGCTTGCAGAGCACAATTCTACATCATTTTGACAGCCTGCATTAAGAAGCTGCAGGCACCACCGGGAAATTACCTCCAAGCTAAACCCAAATTATAGCCAATGCAGCATATTCAATCCAGCGCGGGGTGAGAGGCTGCCAGGGAAGGGCTGTGAGGGCAGAGGACGGGCATCTTCTCTCTCCCCGCGTCGGGAGAGGAGAGAGGCCGCACTGCCTGCTGGGGAGCAAACTGGATTTTAGTGCAGTCAGGGGAGGCCCCTCCTCCTTTCATCAGTAGGAGTCCCCCGTGCTTGAGTCTCTGTCTGGTCTCCTGCTTTGGTGGCTGGGAAAGGAAACCTGCAGGAAGGGCAGGAGCCCAAGTCTAAGCCCCTCCCTCTGCTCCTAAAGAGCTTTTTGATCTTGGGCCACTTACCTCCTCTCCCTGGCCCTCCATGTTCTTTCCTGGAAAAAAAAACTAAAATCAATGTTTTCCACACTGCACTCCTCAGGTTTCCAGAAGGCGCCCCAGAGGTGACCTAATGGGAGGGTGGTAGAGAAGGCAGAAGGCTCACATCCGCAACCGCATGTTAACTAGATCTGCACCGCTGCTGCGTGATATACACTGAGGTTCCAGGGAAGAAAGGGTCTGTTGCTAATTTTAAAAATACATAAAGGAAGGAAGGGAGGAAGTAAAAAAAGGAAGGAAGGGAGGAAGGATGTAAGAAAAGAGGGAAGAAGGGGAGAGGGGAGATAGAGGAAGGATGGAGGGAGAGAGGAAAGGTGGAGGGAGGAAACCACAGGCAACCAGGGGCCACCAGACTTCTGATTGCTCTAATAGTATATGCTCGAAGCATCATATGTATTTTTTTTTCATTTTTATTGATTTTTAGAGAGAGAGGGAAAGAGAGAGAAACATCAATGGGCTGCCTCCTGCACACACCCCACCCCCCCCCAACTCCAGCATGTGCCCTGACCTAGAATGGAACTGGCAACCTTTTGGTGCACTAAACAACACTCAACCAACTGAGCCACACCAGCCAGAGCCGAAGGATCATATATCCTAATACTCAGGTGGGCCTTTCCCGGAAGTAATCATCCTCAGGCTTTACAGCAAGAAAGGAAACCTTGCCCGGCCGGGTGTGGCTCAGCAGTTGAGCATTGACCTAGGATCCAGGAGATCTCAGTTTGATTCCCAGTCAGGGCACATGCCCAGGTTGCGGGCTCGATCCCCGGTCGGGGCGTGTAAGAGGTAGCCGATCAATGACTCTCTCATCGTTGATGCTTCTATCTCTCTTCCCCTCTCCCTTCCTCTCTCTGAAATCAGTAAAGATACATTTTGAAAGAAAGAAAGAAAGAAAGAAAGAAAGAAAGAAAGAAAGAAAGAAAGAAGGAAGGAAGGAAGGAAGGAAGGAAGGAAGGAAGGAAGGAAGGAAGGAAGGAAGGAAGGAAGGAAGGAAGGGAAAGAAAGAAAGAAAGAAAGAAAGAAAGAAAGAAAGAAAGAAAGAAAGAAAGAAAGAAAGAAAGAAAGAAAGAAAGAAAGAAAGAAAGAAAGAAAGAAAGAAAGAAAGAAAGAAAGAAAGAAAGAAAGAAAGAAAGAAAGAAAGAAAGAAAGAAAGAGAAAGAAAGAAAGAAAACCTTTGCATTTTGCATCTTTCCAAATGGGGAACTCTGATGGCCTGAGCCTTTCTGGGCCCTGGAAGAGGGGAGGTAGTGAGAGCTAGGAGTTCAGACCTGCAAACGCCCAACGTTGCAAGGAGGCTGGGAGGAGGCCTCAGCTCTGTGGGCCTCCACCTCTGTCCGCAGACATCACAAATACAGCCTGACGGAGTAGGCTAAGTTAGGGGAGACTTGAGGGGGGTGGATGCAGAGGGGTGTGAGGGCTCTGAATATTCATGATGCTAATTAAGCAAGAGCTAATTGGAAAATGTTGAATTTTATTAAGACCTCAGACTTATATTGTTGCAATAGGCTCCAATGTAATAACAATCATCTAATGGGCACTTTGGGTTCTTTCCAGAGTTTCTTTCCTCACTCCCTGGCTATTAATGTGCAGGAGAGAGCAAGCCAGTGAGTAGATGAGGCTAAGGAGAGCCAGATTTACCCCTTGGTTTGTGCAGCCCAGAAGCAGAACACTGGGCTGGATGACCTGTTGAGACTCTTCCCACCTCCTCATGAGTGGAGTTGTCAAAAGGAGGGTTGGAGGGGTGCTCTGACCTTTCTGCACCCCAGGATTCCTGAGGCTGGAGAGGCAGAGAAATATACAGAAGCAGGGTATTTGTCACCCTCAAGGTGGGAGAAAGTTTCTCACCTAACACTATTCCCTGTATTCAGCAGGTGGTAAAGGTTAGATGATGGGAGCCACGAAAGGGAGGTCTGCACCTCACTGGCTTTCTCTCCCATGGAGCTGGGAACCAACTGTTATTTCTCTGATCCTGGGAGGACACTTCTCAAGGTCTGTGGTCAGCCTGAAGCACTAAAAACAACTCCGAAGTTGGGGAAAACACCCATCCACTAGCTTTATTTCCATACCCTGCAGAAAGAAAGACCACCGTAAAAGGAAACAGTATAAAAAGTAAAGAGTGCCCTGGATCCTTTGAAAAATGTCCAAAATGACATTGATGTTCCATTACAGGACAAAATGTAATCACTCCTTCTCTACCTCGAGATTTGTTAAAACGGGCAGAGTATGAAATAGAGCAACGAAGGGCTGTCCCAGAGCCCCTTCTGTGAATGTGTTAGTTATGAGGGTATCAGGGCTCAAACCTGCTTCGAGCTCACAGTCCCACTTTTACCATAGAAATGATGGAGAGGGGGGAGCAATAAATGTCTAGTTAGCAAATAAAAGCTGAACATCAGAATCAGGGAAAATGGCCATAAATCCCCTCTGAGTGGTGCACTTGATGAATCCACCTGATGTGCGGAACAGCCATGATCACCAGCAATGGGAAGCCAGTCCCTGGCGCCTAAGACACAGCAAGACCCCAGAATGAGGAGCAGGCTACCGGCTGTTCCTGAGATGTCATCTGTACCTCCAGGTGGCGGGTAACTTCCTTCCCCTGCACGGCCCTGCAGACCTCATTGGCCACAGGCTCTCCCCACCCAGGCCCCAGGCCCTGCGGACTGGGCCTGCAGGTCAGCCCTCTCAGGAGCGGGGGGTCTCCCTCCCGCAAGCAGGGCAGGCCCGCGACCCGCACAGCCAGGCACCAGGTGAGGAGCAGGTGGGACTTGGGATTAGGCGTGGCCAGGGAGGCGACACCGGCTCCCCTCAGCAGAGAGGAGAAATAGAAGTGTAGCAGGGCTGCCCAGCTGGGCGTGGCTCAGCGGTTGAGCGTCGGCCTAAGATCCAGGCGATCGGGGTTCGATTCCCTGTCAGGGCACATGCCCAGTTGCGGGGGAGGCAGCCCATCAATGGCTCTCTCATGATGGATGTTTCTCTCTCTCTCTCCCTTCCTCTCTCTGAAATCCATAAAGACATACTTAAAAAAAAAAAGGAGGTGAGGCAGGGCAATGACCATTTCGAGGGAGGACTCACTATTGGGGGGCTTTTTTAGGGGAAAGTGTACACTAGAGGCTTAAACTCTGAAAATATCCATTGGTTTGCTGTTTTTAAATAATTTAATTTATTTATTTACTTATTTATTTATGTATTTATTTATTTATTTTAATCCTCACCAGAGGTTATTTTTTCTGTTGCTTTTCAGGGAGAGGGGAAGGGGGAGGGAGGGAGAGAGAGAAACATTGATGTGAGAGACACACTGACTGGTTGCCTCCCATGTGCACCCTGACTGGGGGTGGGGCATGAACCTGCAACCCAGGTACATGCCCTTGGCCTGGGATCAAACCTGCGACCCTTCAGTGCATGGGCTGACACTATAACCACTGAGCCACACCGGCCAGGGACATTGTTTTACTTTTTTTTCTCCACTGGTGGCAAAGATTTATTTTTATTGACAAGGAAAATATTGATTACATTTAATCAGAAAAAGAAAGTTGGAGAGCAGCATTTTTATGCAGATTAAAAATAAACAACATATGGCTCTGGCCTGTGTGGTTCCATAGGTTGAGCATCTTCCTGTGCACCAAAAGTTCGCAGGTTTGATTCCTGGTCAGGACACATGCCCAGGTTTCAGGTTTGATCCTTGGTTGGGGTGGGTATGGAAAGCAACCAATCGATGTTTCTCCTTCACATCAATGTTCAATGTTTCTCTCTCTCTCCTTCCTTCTCCCTTAAAAAAAAAAAAAAATCAATAAAAACATTTTTTTTAAAAAAGCAAACAATATATTAAATTTTTTTCCCTTTGGTTTGCTGTGGATCTTCTTGCCCATGTGAGGAAATGCCTCCTGTGGAATCTTTTAACGTGCAAGGTTACTTCTGCCCATGGTTCCTTTACCCCTCTCACCAAAGGGAGCTTATCAAGAAAAGCATGTTGTTGAGGATGTGAGTGAAAGGTAAGTCTCATGCACTGCTAATAGGAATTTAAATTGGTGCAGCCACTGTGGAAACAGAATGGAAGTTACTCAAAAATATATATATAACTACCATATGACCCAGAAATCCCACTTCTGGATATTTATCTAAAAGAAATTAAAACTTTAACTTCAAAAATAATCTCCACCCTCGTGTTCAAGGCAGCATTATTTACAATAGCCAAATATGAAAATGACCTAAAGTCTATCCATGGTTGAATGTATAAGGAAAATGTGATATATAGTGGAATATTATTCAGCCATAAAAAGAAGGAAATACTGCCATTTGCAGCAGCATGGATGGGCCTTGAGAGCATTATGCTAAGTAGAAAAGTCAGACAGAGAAAGACAAATACCATATAATTTCACTTATATGTGGAATCTAAAAAAACAAACAAACAAAAAACAAGCTCCTAGATACAGAAAACAGATTGGGGGTTGCCAGAAGCAGGGGTGGGGGTGGAGGTGGGCAAAATGAACAAAGAAGATCAAAGGTACGAAATAAATAAGTTACAAAGTAAATAAGTCAGGGGATATAATGTACAGCGTGGTAAGTATAGTTAATAATACTGTATTCTTTATTTGAAAGTTGGGAATAAATCTTAAACACTCTCATCACACACACAAAATGTGTAACTCTGTATGGTGACAAATGTTAACTAGAGTTACTGTGATGATCATTTCACAATGGATACAAATATTGAACCAATATATTATATATCTGAAACTGGTATAGTGTTATATGCCAATTATACTTCAATAAAATAATTAATTAATTTTATAAAAAGAAAAACAGATGATGAATAAATGAATTTATGATAGCTAGATAGATGACAGATGATAGCTAGATAGATAGATGATAGATAGATGATAGATAGATGATAGATGATAGGTAGATAGATGATAGATAGATGATAGATAGATGATGGATGACAGATGAATATAAATATAGTTATAAACAGAAGTGATAGACCCAGATACATAAAACAAAAGCTCAATGATAAACAATACGTATAGCACTTTTCTAAAATGTTTTAAGGCACTTTCTCACCTTTCCTATAGCGGCTGAGCAAGTGCTCTCACCCCCATTTCCACAGACAGGGGACGTAGACTCAGGGAGGAATGTGTTTGCTGGGATGGCTCCATGCTGAGTTCTTTCTCTTCTGAAGGACTATTCCTCTCTTCAAGGGAGCAATTAGTCACCAGCATTTCTAAGTCCTCGTTGAGGCAGATCCCACCCAGAGTGACACCCTAGTTGGACGCTCTCCAGGGCTGCGGTGTCTAAACCAGGAGGGGCCTCTGAGGTCAAGTTCAGCTGAGTTTCCGGAGCTCCTCTGTGTCATTCTCTCGAGGGTCAGAGGAGCCCCTAACGGTCCGTGCACCTGGTGGCCTGCTTGTGGAAATGCCAACTCCCTGCCTGTCCCACTTCAGGCCAGATCAGTAAGGAAGATGCCCAGGGCCTGCTCCCAAGGAGTCCAAAGGGAAGGGATGCCTTCCTAGACCCAGACTGCTCCGCTGTGGCCTGCGAGTGACCCTGCTTTCCAGACGTAAGTCTAAAAGAGGAAAACAGCCATGCTACAGCGTCCCGGGAAATGGATCTATCCAGTTGTATCTCTCACTGTATTCCTGCCCCAGCATCCCTGAGCCCTTTCCTAGGGGGACAGACTGTGGATCTCAGGATGCCCTGGCCTAGCTTGATGATGTCTGCCCTTAGCCCCAGAAACCCAATAATAAGTGAGGGACAAGGGCTCCACTGAACTGACCCAGCTCTGGCCCTGGCAAACGCCGGGGCCCCTGCTCTCTGTGCTGGGATTTCCCGTTCACAGATGGGAAGAGTACGTGGCGACCAGGGTCAGAGAGGAGAATCCCTGGACATCTTTGTGCACAGTCTCTGGGTCAGAAACCTCCCCCAAGGCCCTGGGCTTAGTCACAACTCAATTCTGGGCTCTGTCTTGCTGTGTAAAAGGAAAACTAGGCCTGTCTTAGGCTAAGAACCCTGGGGAGGTGGTCCAAGCAGCAGGTGTCAGACAACTGGCACAGCCCAGGTGCTTACCTGGGAGCCGGGGTCAGAGCTGCTGGAGCCCTGCGGCAGGAGCCAGCCCACCGCACCCCTCATGGGACACACAGGTCCAAACTGGGAGCCTGTCGTCACACGCGCAGCCTCACACCCAAGCCACTGCCCCCACATCAGGCCACCTCGGAGGAATCTGCAGGGAGAAAGGGCCATTGTTTTCCAGGTTTCCAAGTTTTCTCCTTTCTACTCTCCTAGTGACCTTGTCTCATCGAGAGAGATAGTGTAGCAGCCAAGGCCTGCACAACCCATCTCTCCTGTGTGCCAGCTTCACCCACGCTGCTGGTTGTCCCCACCAAGCCCCAGGCTGGCCCCTGGCTGCTCTGCTGTGGCCTTTGAGTGGCTGCCTCCTGGACATAGCTGCCTATCTGTCCCTTAGGGCCGGGTGTTGTTAGTCAGGTGGCCTCGTTCCACCCACACTGGGAACTCCTGAGGATAGAGTGCCTCTTGCCTGCTCTGTTCTCTCACGAAGCCTCACACAGGGCTGTGCACATGCCCGCTTCAGAGCATCAGTCCTCTCCCCTCAGCAAGCACACCTTAGGGTCCCCCAGGCATTACAGCCCCTGGTCATTTGGGGTTCCAGCAAAAGATGCCAGGGTGGGCCACAGAGACCTCAGCTGGCCCTTCACCAGACTCCTGCAGAGGCCTCCTGAGCCCGGGCACCG
The DNA here is from genome assembly GCF_054644295.1 of Miniopterus natalensis. Taxonomy (NCBI): domain Eukaryota; kingdom Metazoa; phylum Chordata; class Mammalia; order Chiroptera; family Miniopteridae; genus Miniopterus; species Miniopterus natalensis. The sequence goes on along the minus strand of NC_142100.1, from coordinate 4,714,626 downwards.
GGAAGGAAGAGCAGGGCTGCACCGTCCCCCGTCCCCGCCCCGTTCTCTAGGAAAAGACTGCGGGGACCAGAGCTGCCCTCACTGTCTTCCACCTCCTGAGCCTCACCCTCTGAGGCTGTAGGTGACAGATTTGGCTGCTCCTCATCTCCCTGTCTGGCTGCCTCCCTGCCAGCCCTGGGTTTCTGCTCCCTCTGAGTCACCCTGACCCCAGCTGCTACCACCAGCAGGCCCTGTTGGCCACAGCCTCTCTTCCTCATAAGTGACAGCTCTGTCACATCACTACACTGGGGCAGCTCGCTATGTCCTTGAGGCTGTTCTCCTGCCTGCAGTGCACACACGTGGCTGTCCCTTCGCCCTCTGCAGCTTCCTCCACTCTCCGCAGGCATCTTGCTCTTTCCAGCCCAAATTCCCCAACATCTGGGGGAACCTGAGTCACCTCAGCCCCGGCAATGTGCAACCTTGGTGAACCTCTAACCCATTCTCATATGTAAAGAAGCAATTATAATGCATCCTTGGCTGTTTCTTAAGACTGCTGGGAGGTGAATGAGATCATGTATGTGGATTTGCAAAGTAAAGACTCTGGTTATTATTATCACCCTTATTCCTGTGTCACAACCCACCCCGAACCTGATCTCCATAAGCAGGGCTGGGGGCAGCTTTAATGCCTAGGGACTGTTACCCTACCTCCCCGTCAACTTCTGCAGGAGTTCCTCCTGGCTTACCCCAACAAGCTCAGTTCCATTCTGGTCTTGAACCACAGGGAGAATATCAGGTCCTACATGACTGTGATGGTAATTTTACATGTCAACTTGACTGGGCACAGGGTGCCACATATTTGGTCAAATATTATTCTCGGTGTGTCTGTGAGTTGGTTTTGGAAGAAATTAACATTTGAATCTGTAAATTGAGTAAAGCAGATTGCCCTCCTTCCCTCATGTGGGTGGGCCTCATCCAATCAGTTGAAGGTCTAAATGAGTAAAAGGGAACTCTTCCTGCCTGACTGCCTTGAGCTGAGAGATCAGCCTTTTCCTGCCTTTGGACTTGAAGTAAAACATCAGCTCTCCAGGGGTCTTGAGCCTGCTGGCCTTCAGACTGAAACTTACACCATCGGCTCTGCTGAGTCTCCAGCTTGCTGACTACAGATCTTGTCAGCCTCCAGAACTGTGTGAGCCAACTTCTTATAATAAATCTCTTCATATATGTATGCATCCTGTTGGATCTATTTCTCTTAAGAACCCTGACTAACACACTGATCTTCCAGTGGTCTTTATTAGGCAGTGTGTGGGAATGAAACGTGTTGGGGAATATTTTGGTTGTCAGAATGACTAAATGTACTAACATTTAGTGGGCAAGGGCTAGAGATGCTAAATGCAACCTAATATCCTTACCTCAAATGCCAATAGCACTCCTGTAAGAAGCTGGAATGAGGGCATGCCGACCTCTCCAAGTTCACCCCCTTCTACTCGGCATGGCTCACTCTGCCAGAGCCACCTGAGCATCACTGCCTCCTTTTGGGTTTCTCAAGCACACCAAGCTAGTTGCTGCCTGGAATTCTGTCTCCACTGCCATCTCCAGACGGCTGCACGACTGGTTCTTTCTTGTCCTTCAGGTTTCATATCACCACCTGAAAGGGGCCTTTTCTGACCACCCAATCCCAGGTGGTCCCTCCACAAGAAACATTTTTAATCCTCTGTTCTACCTCCCCAAAGCACTCAATTTCCTGCAAGATAATTGTGTCCATTTGCTTCCTTGCTTTGCCTATTATCTATGGTCTCCCAAGAGGGCAGGAACTTCCTGTCGTTCGCCCCTTTACTGCCAGAGCTCAGTCGGAGCTCAGTAAATCTTTATTAAACCTAGACTGGGAACTTACAAGGAGGCAGACATGGTGCTGGGCGCTGATGTTGCGAAGTAGGAGAGCTCTCCCGCACTGCGGGCGGGGTAGGGGCAGGCTCTGGGAGTCATGTGGCATAGGCAATCCTGGCCCCTGTGTTTCTGGATGAACTTCCCCGGCACCTAAACATTCAGCAAGGTGTTTGCATGACCAAGCTTTGGCTTCAGTCCACAGGAGAGCTGGTGCCCCTTTACCTCTAGCCTGCTTACCCACAGGCCCCTCTTCCTGGCCTTGCTGTCCCCAGCTCCTCCCCCAGGGCTCCAATCCAGTCTGTCTCCTGAGTCCCAGTGTGCTGATGACCTACCGGGGCACCGCAGTCAGTCCCTGATGGGCCCCACAGGCCTGAGTGGCCCTCCTCCCTTCTGTCACCCTCCAGCTGCCTTGAGTCTGCCCTGTTTCTCTGAATACTTCATCAAGTGCCAGCTGTCAGCACAGGAAGAGCTGTGGAACGTGGACACATTCCCCACCGCCCCTTCTCAGTCGACACCTGATTTCTCCTCCAATTCAGGTTTTCAGAATCCTAGACTGCCTGGTGCACAAACCACTTAGGTTCAGGCCTGCCAGCCTCCCTGAGCAGGATTCGGTCTTAAGGAGAGCATTAGAATATCTACTGACCTTCAATTTGGTCCAAAATAGCTCCTTCCTGGGCCCCATGGCACTTCAGGCCAGCAAAGTCTCAGGGACTCATTTGCAAATCTCTTATCCGATGGCACACCTGGAAACCGAGTTCTGGGGCTCTCTGCAGAGAGCGGTGGGCTGTAACAAGACAACAAATGTAAGAGGAAGCCACAGCCCCTCCCTGGGACTCGAGGTGCCCGCTGCGTGCCTGTGACTCCAGCACTGTCTCCGGAAGCTCTTTATTAACAGTGTCAGTGTCACTATTAGCATGCAGGCTGGGAGGAGTGAAGCAGCCGTATAACCAGCTATTATTTTATCACAGAAAATACCACGGAGAAGGAAACCAGACTAGGGGAGAGAAAAGGAGGGGAAGGAAGTGTTGCAGGCACTCTTTGTTTCTGAATTTTGCCTCAGGTCGTACTCTAGATGGTCCCTCTGGAAGAGAGCACCCCAGGCAGGAAGGGATCCCCAGATGTCACCCAGCTCACTTCCCGGGCTGCCTCAGTGGTGCCCTGTTCTCCATAGGGAACAACCACCCCTGGCCCCCTCCCCTTACGGATGCTGACCTGGTCATTGAACTTTCCCCGCAGGGTGGACAATTATCTCTACCTTAGATTAGTTCACACAAGGCTGAAATTATTCAAGGAGAATTCTCAAGGTGTAACAGGAGGAAAGCAAACGGGGAATCAGAAAATGCAAATCAGGAGGTGGGCAAGGGGGGGAATGGGGACATCTGTAATAGTGTCAACAATAAAAATAAAGTTAAAAAAGTGCAACCACCTGTCTTCTCCTGATGCACGACATCTCTTTCTACAGGTGGGAATGACCTTGCTTACTAACAGAATTTTCAAGTGTTCTCAGAATTTGAGATTTCTGCTCCTTAAAATAATATCAAATCTTTAAATGTCTTATTTTTCTTCAAACTGAGTAAGTTTTATTATGTTGTGATATAACTATTTTGTACAGCAGGAGTATACTTTAATGAATAATATAGCCCTAGCGGTGCTCAGTGGTTAGACCGTCGGCCTGCAGACTGAAGGGTTCTGAGTTCTATTCCGGCCAAGGACATGTACCTCGGTTGCAGGCTCCATCCCGGCCCTGGTCCTGGTGCATGTGGGAGGCAACCAATCGATGTGTCTCTCTCACATCGATGTTTCTCTCTCTCTCCCTTCCACACTCTAAAAAGCAATGGAAAAACTATCCTCAGATGAGGATTATAATTAATTAATTAAATTTTTAAAATTGCAATATAGTATATAGTCAAACTTCCTAATAACATGTGTTTTTATTTAATCTCTAAATTTATATCAGGCACATCTAATATACTTGTTGAAACCACCTGGCAGCTGGGAACAGAGGCCTTCCCTGGACTTTGGACCTGAAGTAGATTCTGACTGAGTACTGGCTGGGGCCCTGGGTGTCTAGTCTAGGTGGGCGGTCTCTCAGCCTTTGGGGGCCCATGCCCTGGGCTACACCCCCAGGCTGAGGGAATGCTCCCTCTTGCCCAGAGGCATTTTAGTCTTGGAAATTTAACCATGAGGACTCTTCCTTTGTCCTTTCCTGCTGGAGGGGCCTATGGCTCTCAGTCCTGGAAGCCTCCTCTCATCTCAGCCTTCTCTCTGTCACCATCCCCCTAAGGGCTCAACAGGAGTTATATTTAGGATTAGTCTTGTCAACGTAAGAAAAGTCCAAACCTGTAAGAATTTTTATGAGTTTATTTGAGCCAAACTGATGACAATTGCTAGAAAGCAAAATCTCAGCGATTGAGCATATTCTCCAGAGAATGGCAGTTTTGCACCTTGTTTTATGCATCACAATCGAAGGAGAAGATGGAAGGGGGTTACAGGAAACCTATTGGTGATAGATTAGGGAGGCGGGAAAAAGCAAAGCAGGGAAACCTCTGGGATTGGACAGAAAGTAAAATGGAGAGACACAGACTTCTTTTACTTTGGTTAGTACAGGATAGTTAACAGTGAACAATTAACATGATAACAGTAACAATGAGGGGATTTGTGGTCTCTGCTCTGGCGTGTGGTTGTGCCCTGAGGGGCAGGGGGGGAAAAGGAAATTTCCCTGATATTCCAAAGGTATGTGATTGTAGATGCAAAAGACAATAGGCAAGTTCAGTTAGGTAATGGATGACCTTTTTGCCCTGGCCTGCATGGCTCAGTGGTTAGAGAATTGGCCAAAGGATGGCCATTAGATTCCTGATTCCCTCTCACATGATGTTTCTCTCTCTTTCCCCTATCCCCTGCCTCCCTTCCACTCTCACTAAAAAAAAAAAAATCAATGAGAAAAAAAAATTCCTCCGTGACTACCTGCTTTTAGCTAGAAAATTTTAATTTCAGACCATCCTATGCGGTTACTTTAGGTCTCTGAGTGTGTAAGGCCGCCACCCAGGCCTCCCCTGAGCTTGTCAGGTTTAGTATGTGGCCCCTTTTTTGCCCTCTGTTTCTCTACTTTCTGCAGTGATGGAGATGCTCAATGTGGTAACTTCTCACCAGCCACATGGACCTTTTGAGCACTTAAAATATAGTTAATACAACTGAGAAACTGAGTTCTTCATTATATTTCATTGTAGTTAATTTAAATTTAAAGAGCCAGATGTCACCAGTGTCTACCCTATTGGAAAGCATAGCTCTAGTTGATGGCCACGTTGCTGTGGACGCCACCATTACCCTGGCCTTGTCCGTCTCATGTCAACACCTGCGCATATTCCCCTTAGGTTATAAGAACACTGACATTGAATCTTACATTCAAATCTCTATTTATTCTAAGAGATCTCTTATTTTCATAATATTTGCAAAGCAAATTTATATCTTTGACAAGAGAAAAATTATGAGACGTCCTAAATTAAATTACAGTGGGCCAGAGAGTAGGGGAAAGAGACAGGGTAATTATTCAGTTAATAGCGTTGGGGCAAAACTAACAAAAGACTACTCACATTGCTGAATGTATGTTGGAGCTTTGAGTTTACTTCTAGGCAGCTATCTAAAAGGAAAGAGCAGACCTCCAGACGCCACTGTGTCCTGCTCACGCATGCACTTTCCGGACTGTTGTCCAAAGTAATAAAAAAACTAGTAAAATTTCTTCCTTACAGACCAAGCACCTAATCTAGAAATGCCTCTGTTTTACCTTTTCCCACACTACCCCCCTTATCTATATCCACTGCTAATGAAACATCGATGTGAGAGAGACACATTGATTGGTTGCCTCCTGCACAAGCGCCAACCGAGCCAAGGATTAAGCCTGCAACTGAGGTACGTGCCTTTGGTGGAACTGAACCTGAGACCCTTCAGTCCACAGGCCAATGTTCCAACCACTGAGCCAAACTGGCCAGGGCAGCCATAGCAAATTCTTTCAGAACAACTTCCATCTTTAACAAAGCTCTGTCAGCTCCAGGATGGTGGACACGTTGTCTTCTCCGTCTAACCCTGCTGCAGGTGGTTTTATGGTAGGTCAGCAGACAGGCATGAGCAGAGCAGAACAACAGTCAGGTACCAAGTGTCACCAGGGCAAATCTAGCAACAGATACCTAGCAACGGGCAGAACTGGGAGAACAAGTATTGGAAATAAGTATTGCTAATTAGGACCTTGACCCTGAGGCACCCTTTCCTCCCCTACATCATCTCTGGTCATGCAGGTCAGATCCTCCCCCTGACCTTTTCTCCCCTGGCCTGTAGCTAGGCATGTGGTAGACACCTTAGAGAAGAACAAGGGGCTGGAGAAAAGCCTCATCTGACTCCCATACGAGGACAGGAAACCACTGGACAGGCCCTGATAGGTCAGCTCAAAGAAGAAAGCAGTCAACCCCCTCCAAGGGGATAAAAGGAGCCCTGTTGCTGACCAATCAGTAGAGACCGTGACCCTGAAAGAACACACCGGGAAAGCTGATGAATATTCTACTGAGATCCTCCCCTGAGACCTCCAGATAAGCACCTCAAAAGGACAACCCAGCACTCTCCTTCTCTGGAGCATACCCACCCCTTTCCCCTTCCCCTCCTCTTCCCCAGGTGCTTTACCTTTACCTTTCCTAAGCTCCAAGGGCCCTTCCTTTTTCCTCTGTAACTTGTTTCCTGAGCCCACTTCTTCTACAACTCACTTCTACCTCTGTGACTTTCTAAATAAATGTTCTTTTATAGTTGGAGTCTCATCTCTGAATTCTTTCTTAGTCAGAGCTCAAGTGGCTGCTGAGCCAGGTCCTGTCCGACTCCACCTGTCTAACACCTGGTGCCGCCACCAGGTTAGACTATCCCAGGACCCGGTCCTTTTTCTGACTAGCATATGGCTCAATAAGTCCTTTCTTTTAGAAAAACTTTTGGCTGCCTAGGTTTTTGTTTAACATCTTTAACTATTAATTATACCTTTAACCTACTAAATGATCAGTTTCTTTTCAGTTTAGATTACAAACTCTGCCACTTCCCCAGGAACTTCCCCCTCGTGGGTGCCTGAGAGGCTGAGGAACACTGCCTGACTGGAAAGGAGGAAATAAAGGTGCATTTATGAAGAACCTTAATATTAGGAGAAGGAATTTAGATGTCATGCCCTAAGAAGTATAAAAAAAAAAAATCATTGAAAATTTCAGAGTCAAAAAGTGACAAAGGTTGTAGGCATTTAAAGAAAGCCTGGGAGATTAAAAGCTTAGAATACCAATTGAGTCCTCTTAATTATCTGCGAATAAGTGACCTAACATTTCTGAGCCTCGATGTCTTCATCTGTAAAGTGGGGACAATACTCATCTGTATTTAGCAGGGTTCTCCAGAGAAACAGAACCAATAGAATGTGTCTGCAGAGAGATCTCTTTTAAAGAATTAGTTCATGTGATTTTGAAGGCCGACAAGTCCAAAATCTACAGGGCAGGCTGGTGGGCTAACGACCCAGGGAAGAGCCAGTGATGCAGTTCAAGTCCAGAGTCTTTTTTAAAAACAGCAGAATTTTTCCCATCCAAGAGAAAGTGGTTTCCTTGGAGAAATGACCATCTTTAAGGGTCACAGATGTAACATGGGTGTGGTGTCTTAAACTGTTAAAGCAATTTCACCCCATCCTGCTGTTTGACCCCCCACAACGGCCTTGCTGCAGGGGTGCACTATAATCCCTAGTCTACAAATTGGGTAACCGGGACTCAAATGTTAAGTTGCCCAGGGTCACAGAGCTGGGCCTCATGCAGTTCTCTGTCTCCATGTGCCCCAATCTTTCTACCACAGCACACGACTCTCTCCAAATAAGACACCTGGTACAACATCCCCTGTAAAGGTCTACATTTAGGGAGCATACTTCTAAGCGCTCACCCTGTAATAACTGGCCCAGCCGAGTAAAGCCTGTGGCAGAGGGAATGATCCCTTTACGTGTGCAGCAGGTGACACCACAGCCTGCTCTCTGCCTTGCCTATGCCCGGCCACCACTCGCTGCATACAATGAAAAGCTTTACCTAGTGTGTAAGGAAGGCCCCATGACCCGGCCCAGCAAGACAAGCTCGCAGACCTCACTTCCCCCTCCTCTCCTTCCCGCGGAGCATCCGAGCCCACCGCGCTCCTTGTCCTCCCACAGCACGTCCGCCCTGGCCCGCCTCACAGCCCCCACAGCGGCGGCTCGGTCACCTGGAGTCCTCTTTCCCGGGACCCCGGGGGGCTGCGTCTGTGAAAAGTCTTCCCGTGAAGACTTCCCTGATCGTTCTCGATGTAATCTCCTATGCACACCTACGCCACACGCCCTACGCCACACACACACCGAAACTGCATGTATACACCCTACACCACACACCCCACACACACCCTACACCACACACGCCCTACGCCACACACACACCGAAACTGCACGTATACACCCTACACCACACACCCCACACACACCACACACACCCTACACCACACACACCCTACACCACACACACCCTACACCACACACACCCTACACCACACACACCCTACACTACACATATATACCCTATACCACACACACAACATACACTCTATACCACACACACACCACACACCACATCACACACCACACAATCACCCTACACCACACACACATACCACAAACCATATCATCACACACCCTACCCCACACACACAACACATGCCATCTCCAACCCTCCTCACCTTGCCTTTCTCCCTCCCATGTCTCTTCTCACTACTTGAGAGTTCATTTATCTGTTTATTGTTTGTCCTCCCCACTAGCAAATAAGCTCCAGGGAGGTATACACTTTTTTCTTTTACACGGTACCTTCAGTGCCTAGAGCAGCACCTGGCACTTATTGGAGACACAAAAGATTGTTGCTGAATGAATGAATGAACCAATGACCTTGTGACGACGGTGGGGAAGGGGGGGCAGGGGATGCCAGACTGAGGTTCTAGTCCCTCTTCTCCCGCTTCTTCCTGCCCGCCCAGCTGTGCCTCTCCTCCTGCCCTGTGATCTTCCAAATGTTGACTCAAGTGTCCCCGTGCGGAGCTTGGGTCTGCTGAACGTTACAGAGCCCTCCTGAGCAGAACAGATGCTGAATGTCAAGGGAAGATTTTGTCTCCGAAACAAGAGCAGGAAATACTCTCACCACTCAGCCTCCAGATGCCAGGCGCTTGCACTAAGGGAGTAAGAGCTGGCTAGACGCCATCTCTCCCTTTCACGGGACTGACGTCCACCTCATCCTAGTCCCGGCTTCCTCCTGGGACTTTCTCAGGGACATGACTGCCCCTTGCCCACCACAGCACCATTTCCCCACTTGCCTTCCTCATTACCCCCTGGAGGTAAGAGGCTGCGGTGAGAAGGGTAATTAGGGAGATTTCACTTCCTTTTTCCGCATCCAAAAGAAAGTGGTCTCTAGGAGAAATTTTTTCAAGGACCATCCTTTTATAAGTAATATTTCCAAATAATTAGAGCCTGGTACATAGGAGCTTATTACATACAGGGTGGGGCAAAAGTAGGTTTATAGTTGTGAGTACGTGAAACAGTTTATTCTTGTATGGTTATTTATTATTGTATTATTTCCCATACAAACAAGTATAAACCTACTTTTGCCCCACCCTGCATGTTTTAAAAGAAAAAATAATAAAATATTGCCGATCCCCACGAGCTGGGCTGGAAGGGGGCAACCACCGAGCGTCGGGGCGCTTGCGCCCAGGTGAAGCGGGAAGCTGTTTTCCGTGCTGGTACCGCTGACGCGCTCATGGGGCTGGCCTTCGATATGGCCTCGGGTCACCTCGCTCAGTACCCTCCCTGTGCTGCCTCCAGTGGCACTGGTACAAATCCTTACACAGAAACCTTAAACAAGGAAGGAGGGAAGGCTGCCCGAGGAGGTCGGAACAGGTATGAACAGGCATAATTACAGATTTTCCAGGTCATTCACCGTCGACAGTAACCTCTAAACCCCAGAGGAAAGAGCGTCCTGAGTGGAGAGTCGCCGCAGTGCGAGCAGCGGTGAGCACAGAGCGGCAGCCCTCCCTGCAGCCGTGTTCCTGAGAGTCCAGAGCAACCAGAGCAGGGCTCCGGGCCCCAGTGACATGGATGGGCCCAGGGTCAGTCATTTAGTCCCTGGACAGGGCAAGGGTGGACAGTAAGCCACCTGTAGACTCCAGCACTGGGGACTCACCAAAGCTCAGAGGGCTTCCAGAGACCCACAGAGAGTGGAGGGGGCTGGGCCGGAAGTTAGAGGCTGCTCCCAGTTTCAGCTCTGCCTTGAGCTCATGTTTCCACCTGCAAAGGGGGGTGAGGACACCCCTGAGACTTGTGAGGATCACGAGATGCTGCACACAGAGGCCAAGCACAGAGCCTGGCCCCTCCATGCGGCACCTCCAGCCCTGCAGGGGTGACCCACACTGACCACTCCTCCGCCCTCTCCTCTGAGCCCACATGGCCCACACGACCTGGGGGAGGAGACCCAGCCTCCTAGGTGAGGATGGGGACAAGCCCATCCCCCAGCTCCGCCCTGCACCTCCAGTGTTCACCCCAACACAAATCTGATGTAAAAGAGAGGGCTTGGGGCAGAGGCGGAGCCCAGGAAGCCTTGCTGCCCCGCCCGGCCCAGGTGCCTGTCCTCTGCGGAGGGGGCAGGACCGGGAGCAGTTTCTGGGTCAACAGTCGAGGGCAGGAGGGGGCCAGGCTCCTTGGGGCTTGTTTCAGGTCCACATGTTTGTGTCTGTTTGCTTTGTGGGAAGAAGCTGTGCTGCGGCCAGGTCACAGCAAGGGCTGAGAGGGTCATGGGGACACCGGTGGGGAGGTCCCACCACACCCACTATTGCACTTCATTTCTTCTCTTGTTCCGGAGCCGGAAAAATCACACAGGGATAGACCAAGACATGTCTACCGTGAAAGGCGGAGACAAAGCTGGTCTGTTGGGGAAGACGTCTTGTATCATCAGAATCCTCTGGGTGACCAGCCACCTCGGCTTGCCAGGGCCTGAGGGGTCCCTGGGATGTGGGACTTTCAGTGCCGAAACTGGGACAGCCCTGAGCACACCAGAATGAGCTGCTCACTACATCCCTCCCCACCCCCAGCAAGCTGTTCTCAATCACAGGACTACAGCCTTGCTGCTCTAGACCCCGCTTCTCTCTCACATCCCTAACTTCCCATGAAAGCCTTCAGCCCACCGCCTCCTGCCACTCCTCCCAGGGCAGCACCTCCACCAGCCAGGGAAAGGGGGGTGGGGAAAGTTTGTGCCTGGCTGTCTCAGGCACAAAGAAGGGCAATTTCAGAGCAGAACTGGAGTTTCTCGTCCTGGAAGCTGAGCTGGAATAAGGGATGAAGGCGGGATTTAGCAGTGGGTGAGAAACCAGAAGAAAGCCCCGAGCCATTTTATTAATGAAATACCACCCACTTTTTTTAACACATCTGGGCCAGCCCGCCCTAGGATCTCCCCTTCAGAGCTCTGCACGTTCCTACGTCCTCCCTGTACTTGAGAAGTCAGTGACATCCTGCTGACAGCTTTGACAGGGACCCATCTAATTTAGACACAGCAGCAAGGCAATTGCTGGGCCTACATCCCACAGGGAGCAGACCTGCACCCACAGTGTGGTCTTCCGTTCTCCCTCCCAAAGCGAGCTTAGGGCCAGCATCAGGGCTCAGCTGCTCAGGTCAGAACCTTGTGTCTGAGAGCCCTATTTCTTACCTCTGGAGTACTCTAGCCCTTTCTAAGTGCTATCACCCACACACCATCTCTCTCTTTTTTTCCCCAGAAGAGTTTTATTTTTTTGTCAACTTTATTTAGATATAATAAACACATAACATTATGTAAGTCAAACCATCACGTGGTACACCTCAAACATATGTCATCTCTTGACACTCACAAACCCAAGAGCTCGCAGAGCCTGGGGAATTCACATGAGGTCGCACGGGGGAGCCACACTAAGGTCCAGGCTCCAAGGTGGCCCAGGCAGGTGAGGAAAGTGTCACAGCCATATTCTGATGAGCTGCAAGCCGCAGGCATCAATGACCTGAGACACAGCCCAGATGTGTGATCCCCATCGGCCCCACTTTAGTTGTCTCAGCCCGGCCTGAAGCCAGAGGAAATGCATTACAGGACAGGCGCACCTGCAGACTGTCGGCGAGAGCTCGGCAGGCCTCTAAATACCTGCGCTCCTCCAACATGTACCAAAATATAACAGAGGTGTCAGCTCTTTTAAAGATGCATTTCCTATAGTTTTTCCAAGTTAAAGAAGCTTTTAGCAACATTAGGTTTTCTGGGTTATTTCCTGCTAAATGAGAGGGGTGAAAAGACCATACTACACAAGCCAGTGTTGAGGATGGAAGACAATACTGTTTCCCACATAGCACTTCCTCTGAGACATCAGCACCGAAGGGGAGACAGATGTTAAAGAAGCAAATGCAAAGAATCAGCGTTCCCCAGTCAACTCCTGCGACCTTCTTTAAATGATTGTGTCAGAACAGTTCTTTTTCTTTTCAATCACTGCTTGCATTCAATATGATTTTGTATTAGTTTCATGTGTAGCATAGTGGTTAGACAATCATATACTTTACAGTGTGTTCCCCCTGAAATATCCAGTACTCACATGACACTATCCGAAGTTATTCCAATATTATTGACTATATTCCCTGTGCTGTATTTTGGATCCCCACAACTATACTGTAACTACCAATCTGCACTTCTCAATCCCTTCACCTTTTTCACCCAGTCCCCCTGCTCCCCTCACTCTGGCAACCATCAGTCTGTTCTCTGTATCCATGAGTGTTTCTGTTTTGTTTGTTCATTCATATTGCTCTTTAGGTTCCACATCTAGGTGAAATCATATGGTATTTGATTTCTCTGACTGACTGACTTCACTTAGCATAATACCCTCTAAATCCATCCATGCTATGGCAAATGGTAGGAGTTCATTATTTTTATGGCCAAGTGATATTCCATTGTATAGATGTACCACTGCTTTTTATCCACTCATATATTGCTGGGCACTTGGGTTGCTTCCATAGTTTGGCTATGGTAAATAATGCTTAGATAAACATAGAGGTGCATTTATTTTTTTCAATTAGTGTTTTGGGGTTTCTTCAGATATATTCCTAAAAGTGGAATCACTGGGTCATAAGGCAGCTCCCTTTTTAAATTTTTGAGGACCCTCCATGCTGTTTCCACAGTGGCTGCACCAATCAGCATCCTCGCCCAACGACATGTTTTTATTGATTTTTTTAAAGAGAGAGGAAGGAGGAGAGGGAGAGAGAGAAATATTGATGTGAGAGAGAAACATCAGTCAGTTGCCTCCTGTATGCTCCCTGACTGGAGATCAAACCTGCAGCCTATGTGTGTATCCCGACTGGGAATCGAACCGGCCACCTTCTGGCCCAGGGAATGACGCTCCAGCCAATTGAGCCCGCCAGCCAGGGCCTACCCTCATTTCTTAAAATTCTTTTTTCTTTATGCTGCTCTGATTGGACGTTTTCTGCTACCTTGTCTTCCAAATCACTTAGGGGCCTCCGCTTCGCCTAACCTACCGTTGATTCCTTCTTTGTTGTATTCTTCATCCCTGACTGGCTCTTTCTCATGGTTTCTATGTCCTTCATGCTGCTGAAATTCTCGCTAAGCTCCTTGAGCATCCTTAAAACCACTGTTTTGAACTCTATCTGGTGGGCTCCTTGCCTCCATTTCACTTAGCCCGTTTTCTGGAGATCGCTCCTGCTCTTTCTTTGCGCATGTTTCTTTGTCTCCCCATTTTAGCAGCCCCTCTGCGTTTGTTTCTGCGCATTATGTAGGTCTGCTGCTTCTCCCAGTCTTGGTAAGGTGGCCTCATGTGGTAGGTGTCCTGTGGGACCCAGTGGCACAGCCTCCCTGGTCCCTTGAGCTGGGTGCTCCAGGAATGTCCCTCATGTGGGTTATGGGAGTCCTTTTGTTGTAGTCAGGTCCTTATTGCTGTGGCCTGTTCGTGCACGGGGTCAGCCCCCAGGCTGCCTGACTGTGGGGAACCACCTCGACCACAGGTACAAGCTGCCGTGCAGGCGCAGACCACAGGGAGCAGAATTTGCCTCAGGAGAGTCTGGCGCCTACCCAGAGCTCCCTTTGGATATGCTGCTTGTGGAGCTAACTGGATCCTGTTCTCACGTTATCTGAAGACTGTCACTGGTGTGTTGGTCCTGGGGTCTCCAGGGAGAGACTCTGGTGCAGGTCAATGTCAGATGCTGTGTGTGACTAGCCCTGTGCAACCTGTTGGAGCGACAAGGCAATCCCTTTGTGGCTGCCTCTGCTGGGCCCGGGTGTGTGTCAGAGGGGCCAAGCTGTGCTCTAAGGCCGCTTGCATCAGCACCAAGGCCGGGTGCAGGTCAGCAGAAGGTCCAAAGCACCCTGAGTTTTGCCTCCCCTTGCCAGATATCTGTTAGGCTCAGTCACTGAAAGAGCCTCTGGCAAGATGCACGAGGTAGTTTCTCAGTAAGTTGCCAGTAGGGGCAAGTGGTGTTCACCAGCTTGATACAGATTCAAACTAGATGCCAGTGCTGGGTCTGAGACTACTCATCAAAAGTCCCAGGGCACACCAAGGCTAGCTGCCACTTGCTGGGTACCCACAGGCCTTTGTGGTGGGGCGGGGTCTCAGGGAGTCATCAGGGGGAGGCCAGCAAAGTTTATCAGCCTCCAACAGATCAAGAATTGGCTGTGTGAAAGGAGGGCTCTGCACCAGTCAGGCGTGTGAAGGAAAAATATCCTCCATCCTAGAGCCCAACTCAGTCTGGCCCAGTTTCTACCTGGGCTCTGCGGGGCAGTGCCTCCCGGATAGGTGGTGCCAGTCAGGCTCACAGGAAGGTGGGCAGAATGGTCCTAGCCGCAGAGGCACACTTCCTGAGTCCGCCCGGACCTTTACACGCCCCCTCCCCCCAGCCCAGACAGCTGACTCCTCTGCAGGGCATGAGCTCTGCAAGGTGGGGTGACAGGGAGTGGAGAGGGAGGGGCAATTGCATTCCTCCAGGCTGATGTAGTTTGGAGGAAAGTGCTTGGCTCAAGAAAGATGGCATCTGTGGGCCGTGTGAGAGAGGGACTTAACACAGGGACCCTGATGTCTGTCCCTTCAGCCCTTTCCCTGGAGCCACACAACTCAGAGCCTCCTGACACAACTCTAGTCTGCTCTGACCTGCTCTCCCTTTACCAGAGCCCAGGGTGAGTGTCTGTGAACAAGATTTTTGTTCACTGGCCCTTCAAGAGGACGCCTGGGTCTCTAGCAGACTTTCATCTCTCCCTGGTGGAAAGAATCCTGCTAATTTTCACAACCAGATGTATGGGTGCCTCTTCCCAACCCTGGCTCTCTGGGCTAAGGAGTCTGGCATGGGGTCTCATCCCATGCTCCTGAGGGGGACCTTTGCAGGTGCCATCTCTAGGCCTCAGGCACCCACCACCCTTGGAAGTGGAGCCAGCCCTTTTTGTGTCTCCACCATTCTTAAATCTCGATGTGGGTTCTGTAAATCCTTAGTTATAAGACTTCTCTCAGCTAGCCTTCAGTTGGTCATTCGGGTTGATTGCTCTATATTTCAGTTGTATTTCCAGTTTGGTCCTGGGAGGAGGTGAATGTAGCTTCCACCTACTCTGCTGCCATCTTGACCCCAGAACAATTCTTATTCCAAATGGAAAACACAACCCTTGATGTCAAACTGGAGAGTCTGGTCCATGAGCCTCAACCCACCCACGCACACTGAGCATCGCTGTTTAGAGTAAGGGGGTTAGATTCAGACCAACTGAATGGGACTCCAGTTCCTTCTCTTACAAGCTGGGTGGCTTTGATTGGACATACGACTCTGTGCCTCAGTTTCCACCTTTGTGATTCCACTTAGTACCCACAGAATTGTCATAAGAATTAGATGAGTGAAAACAAATTGACCTTTAAAACAGCGCTGGCTCATAGAAAGTGTCCCATAAGTCTTGGCTCTTATTACTATGCACAGAGAGAGGCATTCAGAGGAACTTTACATGTATTACTGTCTTACCGTTTTTTAAAAATCCTGAAACAGACTATATCAATCCCTATTTTTCAGATGAGGAAATAGAGGCTTAGAGAGATCATGGGGAGACTGTGGGTGAAGGAAAAGCTCGAGAGCCAAAGATGGAGATTGTTTTTAAAAGTTTAAGTCCTGCTCAAAACCTTCAGTGGTGTGTCACCACATGAGCCTGGCATGGCCTGTGAGCCCTGCACCAAGCCCGCCTTCACTGGCTTCTTCGGGGCCTCTGTGTGCATCCCAGATGTTTCCTTTCACTGTATCTTCATGTATCTTAGCCCCTGTTCCCCAAGCATGTATCACCCTGCCACACACTTGGCTGGCATCTTCTCGGGGGCCACCACCCCACATGAATGAAGCAAAGGCGTGTGCTTTGGACAGTGCTGGCCATGCAGGCACTGAGCCTAGAGAACCTGGGAGGGCTGAACTACGCTGCCACCCCCACTTAACACACAATCTCCACA
The DNA here is from genome assembly GCF_054644295.1 of Miniopterus natalensis. Lineage (NCBI taxonomy): Eukaryota > Metazoa > Chordata > Mammalia > Chiroptera > Miniopteridae > Miniopterus > Miniopterus natalensis. Next base: position 4,698,240 of record NC_142100.1, on the reverse strand, counting down.
GCAATACAAGCAACTCCCAGCCTCAGATGCTCCGCAGAGAGGCTCCCTGGGCCCCAGTACTTGCTAAATCATGACTGCGTGTTTATATGTGATTATGTCCATGGCTGTCATGCTCTTCTAGACTCAGTGAGAGCAGAAATTATACCTGACTTATGACTGTCCTGGGCACATACTAGGCACTAAATAAATATGAATTACATGAATAATTGAATTAATTAAACAGCAACAGATGCCTAGATTAACTAGGTCACCTATCTGGATTCTGAGAGCATCCTTGATTAAGGTTAAAGAATATCTCTGGGCCTGGCCGGTGTTGCTCAGTGGTACAGCATCAGCCCACTCACCACACGGTCACAGGTTTGATTCCCGGTCAAGGGCATGTACCTGGGTTGTAGGTTCTATCCCTGGCCCTGGTCAGGGCATGTGCAAGAGGCAACCATCGATGTGTCTCTCTCACATCGATATTTCTCTCTCTTTCTCTTTCACATCGATGTTTCTCTCTCTTTCCCCCCTTCCACTCTCTCTAAAAATCAATGGAAAAAATATCCTCGGGTAAGGAATAACCAAAAAAAAAAAAGATATCTCTGATGAGGCCTACAAAAGGCGCCCCCAGAAGATCTGAAGATACTAATAATGCTCCATATTGTAGCCTGAATTTCTAAAATAGTTGCTGCCACCACAATATAAAGGGTAGAGAACTGCTTCTCTTGCTCACAATTATTTCCCTAGTGATGACCACAGTCCTTTGACATATGGCAGATACTTAATACATATTTGTTAAATGAATAAATGTTTCTAACAGGTGTGGTTTCAAGGTAGTCACATTTCTGTGTTTAAGCCAGAATTGTATTTCCTTGATCAAATATGAACTGGAAACCATATTCTCTGGAAATTATCAGGAAGCTCCCTGGAAAATTCAGGATCTGAGAATTCAAACAGCAGGATATTGAATGGGTAGGTCTTGCTGTAATGGTCTCTGTACAAATGACAATAATACAATGCACACAAGAAACACAAATCCTCTCACATTCGGTCTCCATCATTTTTCATCATAGGTCCGTTGGAAAAGTATCTTCCCTGACCCCCAGCTTACTCATCTATAAATGTAGGTAATAAGAATACCTACCACCTAGAAAGTCGAGGGGATTAAACTAGATATAACCTGGCACATAGTAAGCAGTTATTATTATAATTGCTTAAACAGAGGCATCATTTTAGAAGGATGCTATTTAAAGCTCTGAGAATTTATTGTAGGAAGATCTTCCTGACATCATGCTATGTATAGGAAAAAGTCATGGAATTCCTTGAAATATGCTGTCCTAATGAAAGTATTCCCTCCATATTCCACATCTCCCACAAGCAACTATCCATTTCAAGGTAGATTCTGATTAAAATTATAAAAAAAATTGGCAACAAGAATGTATATTGCAAAACAAAATGTGTTGCTTTTAAAGTGATTTTGTAGCCTCAGTAATTAGTCTAGCAAGTTCCAAAGACACATTCTGTAGTCATCATTCAGTATTTGTTTCCTTTGGTGATCTGTCTTTCTAAAAAAAAAAAATTAAAGTAAAAATAAACTGGGGGAAACATCTGTTACGAAGCTGCCTGGGACTGAAGGGTCCCCCAGGCCTTGCTGGGCTCTGTATTATAAGGAACCCCCCTTGAATTCCACATTCTTCTTCCTGCCAGGCTGCTTCCTGGGTCACTTCTCAGCTCTGGTAGCTGCTGAAACAAGACAGATGCTGCTATACAAAATAACTCAAGAACATACCCGAGCCTGTTACTTCCAGCACTTGAAAATTTGACATTCAAATATGCAAATATTTTATGGCATGAAGAGAAAAGGGAGAGAGAAGGAGCTGGAAAGTCACATTTGAAATGAAACATACTAGAGATGTAAGCAAACTGAAATTAACACTTCCAGATTATAATTAAACTGGTGCTATTATCAGAGAAGAGCACAGAATTTTCCATGACTGCGGTGAGGGTCCCTTGTTACTGCTGAAGCCACCGACGTGGGCCCCAGGCTTCAGCAGCGACCAGTGACCCCGCAGCCGTATTTGGCACTCCCGGTGTCCTCCTCGGCGACTGAGAGCACCCGTTGGCACAAAAGGTAGCAGGGAAGTCAGAGCACTGTCTTTACCCCATTTTCAACAATGCAATATTTGTGTTTATTTTTTAAAAGGAATGTCTTTAAATATGAAGATTAAAATCTGTCAACCATCAGAGTCCTTATAAACTTTGAGATGTTTTCCAGGAGCTGTGAGCAAAGTCAGTCCTCTTGTCTCAAATGGTGAAGGGAAAAGAAAATCAAACTAGAAGTCCCCAACCAATCTGGGTCACACCATTAATAGCTGAGCTATTTTGATCAGTCCCTTAACCTCTTCAAGTCTCAACCTCTCATGCCCGTTAGTAGAGTGAGTCTAGATGATTTCGGAGTCGCCCTCCAGGTCTTGGATTCCGTGAAAGACTCGTGGCAAGTTTTGCATCACACGGACCCAAGGTTCAATGATGGTTTCATGATTTACTCCGTTTTTAAACTTGGACAAGTTGCTTAATGGCATTGGAGCCTTGGTTCTCAGCCATAAAACAGAGATAATAACAGCTCTTCCTTCACAAGGTTGCTGTAAAGTTTTAATGCAATTATGCAAGGAAAGCATTTGGCACAGAGTAAATGAGGGTGCTATTCCCTCTTTCTTAGCATTTATTCTCCTTGGCGATCGAAGCCAGAGAACACAAGTAGATGAGATGAGAGAGTTGGTGACTGGCATACCTGCACCGCTAATCTCATCAGTACTGTGCTCTACAGACTGGGGTAATTTTTGAAGGTCTAGCTTTAGATCCAGTCATACAAAGGACTAATCACTTAATTGAAAGCCCATCTGTGGCACTTTTTAACTTATAATTGGCCATCCTCTATGCCAATTGCACTTCTGAGACTTACCATCATCAGGTGGTATGTGTGGTATGTGTTTAGTGAACAGCAGTTATTTTTAATACTAATCCAGCAATAAAGGGTGAATTTTACTACCTGACTCCCCCCTCCCCCCATAAACCACATAAAGGTATTCAGAAATGCTTTATTTTGTTTTAACTTTATCACTAACACTATCCCCCTTATTTGACATAGACATTGAAATTCATTGAATTAATTAATTTGACTGATTTTACTGGCATTTGCTCCATATTTTTTTATACTGAGACATACTATTTACCAGGCATTATGTTAAGTGCTCGAAATAAATGAGAGGAACATTTCTTTGGTTTGATGAAATAAAGGAACTCTGATTTATCAACAGGCTTGGCTACATTAACAGACCTTTTTAGAAAGGACACAATGAAAGAAATCTAGTGCTAGAGAAATACCTGTATTAGTTATCTATTGCTGTTTCACAAATTATTCCAAAACCTAGTAACTTAAAACAAAAACATTTATTATTTCTCACAGTTTGTTGAACCCAGGAAGAATCCAAGAGTCACTTAGCTAGAGGGTCCTGGCTCAGAGTCTCATGAGACTACAAGCAGATGTCAGCTTGGGCTGCTGTCATCTGAAGGCTTGACTGGGGCTGGAGGAACCATCTCCAGGTAGCTCACTCACATGCCTGGAAGGTTAATCTGGTTTTGGGCCCTAGTGGACCTCTCTGTAGGGTGGCCTGGATAGCCTCCTGACATAGCAGCTGGCTTCCCCAGAGAAAGTTATCTAAGAGAGAGCAAGATGCAAGCCACAATGCCTTTTGTGACCTAGTCTTGAAAGTCACCCTCTGTTACTCTGCAGTTTCCTACTGGTCACACAGGTCAAGCCCATTCAGGAGGGAGGCTACGAAGGATGTGGATGCCAAGTGAGGACCACCGAGGGCCTTATTGGAGGCTGGCCACCATGCCAATTATTGCAGAGAAAGAGAATTCTGACTTTAGGCCCTGAGGGGGACACTGGAGCAGCAATTCTAACCAAAGACTAAGACAGGAAGGAACAAAGCTACCCACTGGGATAAAGAACAGAGAAAAAGTCAAAATTGCCTAATAAGTTTCACCCCTATAGGCAGTGGGTCTGGCCACCAGAAGCCCAACCCCCTCACAGGGAGTACAGGCAGGAAGGACACTGTGACGGGGTTCGAGGCTGTGGGTCCTGGGAGGGCAAAAGCAGAGAAGAGGGTGCTGACAGGGAGCAGGAGCAACGTGATTATCTGCAACAAAGATTCCTGCTCCAAAGTCCTGGGACATACTGGGGAGATGGGAGGGTCTGTGGATAGACATGAGCCATCCTCCTGGACTCTCAGCCAGTGGTTTTCTTTTCATCAAAGGAAACAGTTCAACTCTTGCATTTAGTCCAGCTCCAGGCTGGGATCCTGGTCTTCCTTCCTTTGTTCCACCATTCCAAGCCCCGAAAGTTTTCTCTCCTCATGTGATTCTAGAATGTTCCCCCAAAAGGAAGCATTTAAAAAGACCTTTAATTAGGAAGTTTTACCTGAACATCAGCTCCATGGGGCCCATCAGCTTGGACCCCAAAACTGGGCCTGCTGGTTAGTAATGTATGCAGTGGAGGTTGAAATTAAAAAATTACAATAAATTGCCCTGGCTGGTGTAGCTCAATTGGTTGGAGCCTTGTCCCCGTACACCCAAAGGTGGCGGGTGTGATTCCCAATCAGGGCACATACTGGGGTTGCCGACTCTATCCCCAGTTGGGGCTCATGCAGAAGGTAGCCTATCAATGTTTCTCTTCCTCACTTTCCCTTCCTCTCTCTAAAATCAATAAAAAAAAGAAATTACAATAAATTACATTTAAAATTGTTATCCCGTAAGGCACCATTCCAACACTCCAATTTTCCCCACTAAGCAGATCAATGTGGTATCCGCAGGCTCGGCTGCCTTGCCCAGGGCACATCCTTGAGGGAGCGTCTCCTGGCCTGGAGGCCCGGGTGTGGGAGTCTGTCATGAGGCTGCCCACGCTGTTAGTGCTGGGTGGTACCCTATGGTCTCTGCCCCGGAGTGAGGCCACATTTGGGGTTCACTCAACCCCATGGGCCCAGATAATTATGTCTCAGCTGCCCCCTTGACAAGTAATTAAGATGACCTCTTCTCTCCCATCTGGGCCCAGCCCTGAAGATCCCACATGAAAGGAGGGTGAAGCAGGAGAGGAAAACTGCCCGTCAGTGCATGACTCCTTCAGGGCTGACAGCAGAGAGCTGGTGTGATCTCCAGGGACCCCCAGCTCTGTGGAAAAGAGACATGGCCTCAGAGATCAGTGGTTGTGCTGACGCCGTTTACCCTGGGGAATAATAAACTCAGGCTGATCCTCTCAGAGCCACCTGGCTTCGTTCCTCAGGGAGTACACAGGCTGGACAGCTGACCATGAGATGCGAGGGCAGCTGGGACCCTGTCACCCAGGAAAATAATGTCATTTGACAAAAGAAACCTGCAGAGATCCCTGGCCTCAGCCCTCAACGGGTTTCCACACCCTTCAGGGCCCAGGTTGGTGTCAGCACCTCTGCCAGGATGCAGCGAATCTGGCCCCAGACACGTTATGCAAACAGTTGACCTGCCAAAGGATGAGTTGAAATGCAAATACAGAGGGCAGAGATCACAGCATCTCCTAAGCCCTGGCCCAACAGGAAGACTGTTCACTGAACACCGCATGGTCGTCAGGGAGGGAGCTTCTCAGTTGCCTGGAGAAGCCAGAGGCCATTCCCAGCCCCTCTGCCCCTGCCCCAGGGCCTGGCAGTCACGCAGACTCACATGGAGGGTGGTACCTCTGGGTCCTTCCCTTTCCATGTGACCTCCACACCCAAGTGGCATACGGCCATCTCACTTGCCCTGAGAGCTCTGAGAGGGCGCCAAGCTCTGCTCTAGTTGCCCTGACAGATTGTATTTTACCTGGTTCCTGTGTTACCCTGTTTTAGAGCCATCTCTTCTCCATTATTCACTCTTTGTTTCTTCCAGCATAATGTCCCCAAAGAGAGGTATCTGCGTATTTTCCCCTTCAAGGAGAGAAGAAAGATATGTGAGTCCCTAATCCCTTACCCGATGGTCTAGCAAAGGCATCCCTGTCCTGACGAAGGGCTTGAATATATAGATGTGTCTGTGTGTGCACGTTAGAGAGAGATACATATATATATACATATGTACACACATATTCTAAGAAAATTATATATTAAGAAATATATATTTAAGGAATATTTTAAAAGCAGACCACCCCCCCAAAAAATGAACAGTAAACTTAAGCAGGCAATTCACAAAAGAGACTATCCAAAGGCCATTAAGCACAGGGTGGTGTGGTTCAGTTGGTTGGAGCATTGCCCTGTGCCCTGAAAGGTTGCCGAGTTGATTCCCAGTCAGGGCCCTTACCTAAGCTGTGGGTTCGATCCCCGGTCCAAGCACGTATGGAAGGCAACCAGTCGATGCTGTCTCTCACATCAATGTCTCTCTCTCTCTCCCCCTTCCTCTCTCTCTAAAATCAATAAGCATATCCTCCAGTGAGGATTTTTTAAAAAACAAACACTCAGAATGGGGCAAAAGTAGATTTACAGTTGTTCGTATGGAAAACAATGCAATAATAAACTGGTTTCTGTACTCACAGTTGTAAACCTACTTTTGCCCCACCCTATATATAAAAATGTCTGAACTTCCGTAGTGGCCAAGGAAATGGAAATTAAAACCACAAAGAGATACCACTACACGCCCATCAGAGTAGTTAAAATTAATAGGAGTAATAATATAAAATTTTCACCAGGATGTAGGGCAATGGGAATTCTCATACGCTGCTGGCAGTAGTTCAAATTGGTAGAGCTACTGTGGAGAACTATTTACCAGCGTCTACTAAAACTGAACATATGCATACTCTATGACTCAGCGCCCTCACTACTAGATATACTTACGGAAATGCATGCTCATGCCCTCTAAAGACATATATTAGAATGCCATAGCAGCAACATAATACTTAATAAAGACGGGAAAAAAGCCAAAGGTTCATCACCAATGAAACAAACAAATTATTATACCTGCATTCATATAATGAAATACTATTCACCAATGAAAGTTAGCAAATTGTGGTTGTACAAACAACATGGATGAATCCCAGAAACATAATTATTAATACAGGAAAGTAAATGCAAAAACATATGTACTGTGTGACTCCATTGTTATAAAATTTATAAATAGGCAAAGCTACCAGTCCTTAGGGATGGAAGCTTAGGTGGTTTTTATAACAGAAACACTGACTATTACCTTTGGGCAGTGGGAGAAGTGGTGACTGGGGGGGATGTGGAGAGAGAAGCCACTAGGGAATTGACATTGTTTTCACTTTGGTGGTAGATATTTGGATTCTGATGTTGGGGGGTTTTGTTGTTTTTTAGTTTTTAATTTTTTTATTTTTCAATTACAGTAGACAAACAATATTATTAGTTTCAGGTGTAGAGCGTAATGATTAGACATTATATAACTTACAAAGTGGTCACCCCAATAAGTGTAGTACCCACCTGGCACCATACATAGTTATTACAATATTATTGGCAACATTCCCTAGGCTGTACTTAAATCCCATGGCTGTTTTTGTAACTGGCAATTTGTACATCTCAATCCCATCCCCTTTTTCATTCACCTCCCCAACCCTCCTCCCATCAGGCAACCATCAACTTGTTCTCTGTATCTATGAGTTGGTTGTGACATTTGGTTTTTAATAATTCATTGGACTGAACATGTTTGTTTTTCATTGTTCTGTTTGTGTGTACATTTAACAATAAAAACAGTGGGTCAAAGAAATCACCCCTCCAGCCCCACATGCTCCCCATAGAAGGTGGGTTAAAGACACTGGTGGGCTCAGGTCCACACAGGATTAAATCAAGGTTCTCATCTTACCACCTACGTCACCTCTGTAAGCCTAAGTTTCCTTTTCTAATTAATAATAATTAATAAATAGGGTTTATAAAAGGATGGAATGTTCTAGAACATGAGTCCTGCACAGTGCTAGACCATGCAAGGTATTCAATAAATGGTAGGTGAGAGCCGTTAGGGTGGCAACAGGTGCTGCTCTTGCCCTGCCTTAAGTTCGCCTTGACTTACTCTGCCTAAACTGTGAGGGGGTGGAAAGTACTCTGAATTTGGAATTAACTTAAAGTCATTTGCCTTAAGATTCAGTTACCTTATCTTTAAAATGGGACAAATACTACCTAACTCAGACAGCTCTTAAAAAGATTAAGCGAACATATCTGGCAACACAGTAGAACTCCAGGTATGTTTCTCTAGTAGTTTGGGGGTTTTGTTTTTAACTTGGAGACCATCCATTAGGGAGGTACTATACGAAGGAGGGCTGCAGGAAAAGACTGGCTCCGGAGACCCAGCTGCTGTTCTGACGACCGCAAGTAACATTCACATTACCCACAACTTAGCAGCTGAAAACAACAATTTCCCTTTTCTTATAATTCTTTGGGTCAGAGAAGAGAGGGAAGGCAAGGGTCAACTGGACATTTCTCGCTTGGCGCCTCTCATGCAGTTGCATTCATATGTCAACTGAAGCTGCAGTCATTTGAAGGCTCAACTTGGCTGGATGTCCAAAAGGCTTACTTGCTTGCTGGCAGTCAATGCTTGCTCTTGGCAGAGAGCTCAGTTGGAGCCACAGTCTTTAATTAAGTGCCTGCCCATGATCTCCCCATTTGGTCCAGGTTTTCTCAAAACATGGTGACCTTAAGGCTTCTAAAGGGAATGGCGGGGTGGATAAGGCAGGAGCTGCATTGCTTTTCATGACCTGGTCTTGGAAATCTAGTGTCACTTCCTCCAGAATGTGTTGGTCAAAGTCGTCACAAACCTACCCTTATTCGAGGGCTAAAGACAGAATTTACAGCCATCTCTAAAAACTGCCATTAAGTGCTAGGAGCACTAAGATTACTTGTGAATTCTCAAAACCTTCCCTCTAACATTACAGGCAGCCTTGCATACTGGTTAAGAGCCTTCAAATTCTGATTCGACCACTTATATCTGCATATCCTTTAGAGTTGCTTAGCAGCTCTGTCTCTTAGGTGCCTCGTTTGTAAACGGGAGATGATAGTACCATCTTCATTGGTCTTGTCAGAAAGTGCGTGCATGCTAAACATGCTCAGTGTCAACATGAAGGTTAACTTTAATGCTGTTTCCACCCAGAGTTGTAGCCAGTTCCATGATCGTGGACTCTAGCTGTGTCGTACTTAGGCCTCCGCGGATATCACCTCCTTCCTGGGACCTAGGCCCATGACTCTCTGAGAGGAGCCGGGCACCTACGTTACAGTGAGATAAGCACTTGCATTGGAATCAGACAGTGCTGAGTCCAGATACTACTTCTGCTTCTTTTTGATGGATGTGAAGCAAGTTGCTTATTCTCTGAGGTGCAGTCTCCTCACCTGTAGAGGGGAGAAAACTGGGACATCCTTGAGAAAATAAAAGGAGAAGGTGTTTATGGCTCTTAGCACAGAGTCCAGCATTTCATGGGTATTTGGAATTTGGGAGTATTTTTAGTTTTCAGAAGGAAGAAAAACATGAGTTTCAGAGAAGATAGTGGAAAGAGTATTTCTCAGTGGTTGAAACAACTCAATTCAACCCTCCTCTTCGGCCAAGAAGCCAAGAGGCATAAATGCTGGGTCAAAGATCATGTGGTACTTCCTTTCCGAGGCATCGCCACCCGTCTTTCCCTCCTCGGCCCTTCCCTGCTGGCTCCGTCCTCCCTGAGCCTGGAACTCACGCCCTCCCAGCCTCGCTGGACGCACACTGGATGGGCAAGTGCAGCTGCTGGCCTGCTGTCTCCACGCAGGCCCGTGACGCGCAGTGGCTCTAACTCCAGTGCCCTCTCCAGTGGCTTGGTTCTCCTCCGGCTGCCTTGGCACAATCACTTCATGCTGGGATGGGGGGGGCTCTGCTCTCAACTGGATTAACATACAAGCCACTCTGATACTTGGAGGAGTTTTTCGAAAGACAAAACCCTTGGAAAGGAGTCGGATCCTTGGTGGGAGGGGAACGTGCTGTTCTTCGTCTGTCCCTTCCTTCTCTGCGTTTACTTTGTGGCCAAGAGCTCTCATTCTCTGACTTTTCCCCCTCCATCATTTAGTATTCACTCATGCAACACATATTTATTAAACACCTACGAGACACAAAACAAACAAAAACCTCTTTTCTCCTGGCCTTTATTTTCCAGGGGGATCTTCCCTTCCTCCCAAAGGTGTTTTCCCCAGTTTCTGCCTCAGACAAGAACTCCCAAAAAAGACACAATCCACCGAAAAGGCCTGGATGGCACTGCAGACAACAAGGGTTTGTTCTGGTAAGAGTCCCTAAGGTCTGTGGTTTCTGCCACGGGTGGAGCACAGGGGAGGCTTGGCTGAGTGTGAGGTGAGTTTAGGGGGTGCGGTGGCAGGAATCCAGATAGCCTGAGGCATAAGCCTCTGCTAAACTTGTATAAAACATCAACACCAGAGTTGCATGGGGCATAGTGGTCAGAGGGGAGCTGCTCCAGGTCCACCAGCAACTCTAGTAAAGAGGGCCAAGAGCATATGGGATCCAAGACAATTGCTTGTGTCTCTCAGGGATCTAGGACCCACAAGTAGTGTCAGAGCATTGAGATGGAGTTCAAATGCCACTTTCCTACTGGGGCTTTATAACTGTCCTGCTCAGTCAAAGGCAACTCATTTAAGGGTCCTGCAAAGTAGGAGACATTCTGCTTTCGAAGGCAGAGATGCCATTAAACTCAGAGCCCTGTCCCCCGGGCTCTCCTCTGAGGATGGGATACTGGGGGCCACAAGGGGGGCTTGTCTCTGGGAAAAGCAGAGCTGTTCGCCTTCCCTGGATTCCAGCCACCTTACCATTTCTCCATCCATGAAATGTGAAACACTTCAGAGTTCCTAGATAAAGCAAAGCCCACCTACACACAAAGAGAGCTTGAGTGTGAGCTTTTTAAGTAATCATGACATATACTGTATTTGCAGGATATGGCCACGCAGCCCTCAGAATGGAAACTGCACCCATTGGTCAGAGATGAAAAAATAAAAGAGGTATTTTACATTTCTAAAAAGCTGCTCAAAAGTTCATCAATAGCATTCAGTTTTCTTGAGTCGCTTTATGACCTTTAGCTCAATCCATCTCTCACAAATTAGAAATCAACATCACGTCATCATCTCCCCCAAACCAGCAGCAAGAGTCTACAACTGGAAGGTCACACAAGGTCACACAGGTCTTCACCTCTGTCCTTTAAGACGGATAGACTTTGAAAATAATTTAGAGTACAAGGGAAGGAGAGTTTTCTGAGGGACAAGCCAGGGACAGATTTACCAAATTATATCAGGGTGACAAACACACTTACTTAGATCTATGCATGATATAAATGCTTAATGAATCGTGTTCCTTTTAAAACTTTGTTCCCTGTGTCCTGTGGATGCTTGCCCATCACATGATGTCTGTCTTTAGACTATTGATTCCTCAGAGACAAGTCTTTGTCTCAAATAACAATTTTTATTTAAAAATATGAACAGCAAGTGGTTCTGAAAGTTTTTCATCAGCATTGAGAGCATGATCTTGGGTGACCCTCAGGAAGAAAGCATGACTGTCCCCATAGTCACCATTCTTCTTCTATCTCATTCTTCGTTTCTCCTGAGAGGGACTTAAGGAAGGCTTATGAAATTTAGAAACAAGGTTTAAGGAAGTGGGACCCTCCTGCCAAGAGAGCAAGAGCCTGAGGATTATTAACTTGTGTAAGGAACAGGAACAAAAGGAGAGAACGTGCCAATGGTAAAATGTTTCTAATAATTAGGAACAGACAGCTCATAACTGAAAAGGGGTACTAGAGAGAAAACGTTTGTCGGGGACACGTGATCAGGTGTTACAAGAAGTAAGATCCTGAAACCGGTGTGGACAGAGAACCAGAAAGCCATTAAAACCAAGTTATAATTGTTACAACAGGAGATGGGGAGTCATCAGAAGGCTTCAAAAATTCATGGAAATTTTCCCAAGTAGTGGGTGTGTTTTTATATTTTTAATTCTAGGGCACACGACAGGTGCTCATCAGACACTTGCTACACTATTAGACTGGACTGATTCAAAAATAAAACACTGAGTCTAAAACCAGATGCATTTGTTCCTCCCAACTATATCAGACTGACTCATGGTTCAGTGCCCTAGAACAAGAGCCTGAGATGAGCCCTGCAGTCTGGCTCCCGTGCTCTGAGTCTCACACCTTCCATGGAGCGCTCGCACCCATCTCTGCATTTCTCCTTGGTTGTGCTGTTTCATGGGTATTTTTAGCTTGGCTTCTTGGCAGATACTCCAATGTTTTTCAGGTTGCTTTTGGGCACATATTGAGAGCTACCTAGTACAAAATTGGGGAGCCCTCCCAAAATCTGCCCTCTGCGTCTTTATTCTGCATCCCCTATATATAGGGTGTCTATCTTGCTCTCTGTCCCAGTTTTACTCTGACGTCCTTGGGTGCCAGAAGCCCAGGCTGGATCTAACCTAATCAATTAACCTAAACTTTGGCATAAAATAAAAGAGAAAGCTTTTACAGTTATTACTTTTTGTCATTAGGCAAAGAGTCAGTTTTTCAATGGACTAACCTTCATTTGACTTTAGGGGCTAAGCATATGGCTTACGAGCTTAGAAGTTCGGATCCGTAACTTCAACAAGAGAAGGCAAAGGGGAGACAAGGCCACAGAGAGGGCAAATTTGCTTATTTGACACCTATGGAAAAATACATAAGGATGAGACCTCCTTTCCTCTCTACTTGCTGGAAAAGTTTTTAAAAGATGGCAGCAAGACAAATGGAAGTTAGATAGAAAGACTTTACTGATGTTAGGATAGCATCTTAAGAGGCTGAGAGATGCCCTGATCACCTTCTACACACCAAACTTAAAAATACTGTCCCTTAGAAAATGTTTAGGAAAAAGAGGTGGTTTAAACGCAATTATACCAAAGAGTGAGGCCAGGGTGAGCTAAGGGTGAGCTGTAGTAGTAGGAAGAACGTTGAAGAAGGAGTGACTTTGAGCGACGAGTCCCTTAACATCTCTGGACCTCAGGTACCTCTTCTGCAAAAGTAGTTTAGGTGGAAATCTTTAAGACCCCCTTCAACTTCTAACGTCGTGTAATTCTGGAGCTCTCATCCAGCCAGAGAAGAACCTGATTCTAAACAGTGTGTCCTGGGGTTTGTAAGGTGACACCACTAGTAACTGGCAAGTCAACTCAGTCACCTGTGGTGGAGTCCTGGGCTCCTCGGATGCCACAAGAAGACTTGCTCCTGGCCAGGCATAGTGCAGGCTCGCAGGAAACCCTGTTGACGGTGGCTCCAGGGCTTGCAATGAAATGGAGACCTTTTCACTGGGTAGGGGTTAGTGGAGAGGATGGGGGTGGAGGAGACAGAAGGAATAAAATATGGCGGAAATACCAAGCTCTTCCTTCAGTACTTGAAGGGGATGAGAGGAAATGCCTGTCCAAGGAGGAGAGAAGACCGTGCGAGAAGAAAACATGTGCATATGTATTCATGCGCCTCAACAAATCACAGGTGAGCAGAGACACTGACCCTATCACAGCGCTCATGCCCAGATCTGTAGTGTCCCTTTTAGACATGAGCAGGTGACAGGCAGAGCAGACACACTGCTCCATGCCAGTGACAGATATTCCTGCTGTGGAGGATCGGTCACTTGGGCTGAAGGCACAGCAGGGTCTTAATACAACTGGTCCCCACTCAAACAATTGTGCAATACCTGTTCGGCATCGGCCTTTATCACCTGGAAAACCCATTGCTGTGCCCTTCAGTCAAATACATGGGCGTTGGCTGGAGCGTACAGCCTGGTCAAGGCGCATCGGGACAGGGTACTGGGTGTGTACGTGCCTCTTCTGTGAGAGCCCACCGTGACACTCTTTCACGGGTGAAATGACAGGGGTCAAATAAGCAAATTTTCCCTCCCCATGGCCTTCTCTTCCCTCCGATGGTCTCCCTTCTGTTGTTGAAGTTAAAGAATCAGAACTTCCAAGCTTGTAAGGCATATGCTTACCCCCTAAAGTCAAATGAAGGTTACCACGGGCCTGTCCTCACAGGGTGGTAATGAGATCAAGTAAGAGACCGTCTGTGAGGAGCTCCGTGTTATCACAGGCGGCAGCACTGCCCTCTCTGTTGAGCGTGGCTCTGTCATCTTAGTCTCAGTTGCCACGCAGAAGACTTCTCTGCCTCTTGCCACCTGGAACAGAGATCTTGCTTCTGTCTCTTTTATTGGTTGCTGTTTTATTTCCTTACTTACTTAAAAAAAAAAAAAAATCTCTTTTCCCTTGCTTCTGTGTCTTAATTTTTCCTGAACTGTTATCTCAGCAGCTCTGCTAGTTAGCTCCATAGTGTCACAATAGACAGTTGGTGGGAACGGAACTGTGCTAAATGACTTAGCATCGGAATCCAGGGCTGGCTTCGTGGTGGTTAGAAACTCCTTTTTCAAGCTCATTACCATCTCATTGCTTTGCAGGGATTCCTGTTGGCAAGAGAAAAGAGAGTACCCTTTAATCCCAGCCCTCTCCCACCCTATACACACAGGCAAGCTCCCCAAGAGGTCGTTGAGTAGGCCTCGTGGCCGACACAGGCCCGCAGTGACCATCGTGCCCCCCCTGGTGGAAGGAGATGTGGCAGCGTGGGAGCTTGGGTGGCCCTGTCCCTGCCCTAGAGCCCCGGGAGCCTGCCTGCCTCTGGTTGGAATATCCGCCGAGTGCGTATTTGCGCACATTCTGCTGGGCACCTCTGAACTTAGTGGAGCCGGAGGGTACGGAGGCTGCCTGGAGGGAATGAGAAGCCTGCCCAGCGGCCACCAGGTCGGAGATCCACGCCAGGCCTGGCCTCTTACTTCCCGGGCACCCGCAGCAGTCACCTGCTCCTCAGTCTCCTGATCTGTGACCGAGTTCACAGAACTGCTCGGAAATCGCTGTCTAAACGGAATCAGGTGGAGAAAGAAAAGAAGTCTTGAAATCCGATGGCTGGTGGTCTCATCCCGGCTCCGTCACTGCTCATGTGACCAGGGGCAAGTCGTATCCATCTTTAAGCATTTTAAGGACAAAATAGTATAACTATGCCATTCAAGCCTGTGGGGAAGTTGGCCTGCGAGGTTAAGACCCCTGACATTCTAACAGTTCTAAATCTTTTTCTTTCACAGACTCACAAATCCTGAAGCTGGGGTTCTAATCACAGGCAATTATTAAACCAATTATTTATTGAAAACCTACTGTGCGTCACTCTACTCCTTCTCTTGAAATATAGATGGGCTATATATTTTTCAATCACTAAAATATAAGGTAGCGTATGCCAAGTGACAAATGGATGGAACTGTACAAGCAAACTGTCCTCCTGGGTTCCGGGGAGGGAGTGATTACCCGAGATGCCATGGTAACAGCCTCTGCCCATCCCATCCCCCACATGACTCAGGGCTCCACTTGACCTTGCTGAGCCAATATCCATTTCAGTCAGAGGAAGCCAAGCAAATTGAATGATTGGAAGGATTTTAAAAAGCTAAGTTTTTAGTTTTCAAAGATTTAGCAGGCAGTCCTCAGGCCTCCCATGAAGGCATGATTTTTGCTAGCCCCCTGGTTTGGGGAGCACTGTTAATGGAATTCCCCATGATGGCCTTGTGGGGGAAGGGGCACGGCTCATAGCTGTGCCATCTTCATATGGGAACACTAGCAAACAGAGAAGAGACGGCATGATTTTGATCTAAGCAATCACCTGGCCAGAACCCGAGTCTCAGCATCTCCCTCGGTTTGTAAAGGGAAACTGTCAAGACTTTCCTCCCCATTTCAGAGCTGAGGAAACTACAGCACTAAGTAGAGAATGACATTAACCCAGGTTTTAAATAAATTAGAGCAGAAACTTGTAGAGAGTACTGCTAGGTTCGAACCATGAAGGCCAAGAATTCTGGGCAGGCTCAAAAGATGAAACCTCGAGCTCCCCTCTCCCTAACCACTCCCTGCAACTTTTCCCACAGAGCTTGGGCCCAAGCTGAGCGTGAGGCAGGCACTCGGAGCCCGGAGACAGCTTGCAGCGGGAGAGGAAGAGACCTGGGGAGCCAGTTACCCTTTTGCTGCCTGGCTGATGTTTTTGGAACAAATCACTCGGTATAATAATAGAAAGGAAGGCGCTGGAGTCAAACATCGTGACAGGAAGAGTTCCCACTGGCATCTCAATCAATTGTTATTTTTTTGGCCCAATGTCCCCCTGCTCATAGGCAGAGGGAGTCTTGACCAAACAAAGGGGAGTGAGCCTCTCTTCCTCTCCAGCCCACTCCCTCCTCCAGGAAGGGGCAGGTTCCCCACCACCACCTTTAACAACCCTTAATCTCACTTCCTGGGAGGAGGTCTTAGTGTGTATGAATTTTATTTGTTTTTGTTTGGTTTCTGTGAATGTTTTAAAGGCATAGGAGAGTTCTAGAGCTGAAGGGGACTTTAGAAGTCATCTTGTCCAATTCTTTCATTTCTCATGGAAGTTTTGGTGAGTAGTTCACAGCAACCAAGGTCTACACCTGCGTCTTTTGACCTTCCTTGTTGGACGGCTCTTTCCACCATAATATCCTCACCCCAGTGAGAAGACTGTTCACTAAGAGCCCGGTCATCTACTCAGTGGAGAGAATTCCAATGAGTTTAAGGCAACTAGACACCTTCCCAGTGCTCTTTCCCTTTGCACTTTCCCAGGTGGGAACAGGAGCAGTCTTCGCTCATGCCCTTCTTTTCAGCCTTATTACCCTACTCCATTGCTCCACCCAAGCATCACCTCCTCTGACTGCTTCCTGCTCCCCAGGTTGACTTGACTGTACCTCCATTGTGTTTTTAAAACTCCTTTGCATAGGTCCCTTAGGGCCCAGCATAGGCCCATTATATAGTAGTGAAGCCACTGACTTACCCGACTGCTTCCTCATTCAACTGAGCCATCCTCTGAGGGCAGACCCCGCGTTAGGTGACAATGCTCCCAGCATCTGGCATAGTGCCTGGCACGTAGTGGGTAAGCAATGGAAGCTTGTTGAGTGTATGCAGAAGGAGTCCCATTGCCAGCAGGTGTCTGGTCTGCTGAGAGATGTCTACCCCATCTCTGAGCTCTAGGGAGCCTTCCTGTGCTCTCCTCCAGTTTGGGGAAAAAAGTGTTGCCAGATGGGGACGGAGTAGCTTTGAGAGCACTGCAAGGAGCAACCTGTAGAGTGAAGGAGGCACCATGGAGGTGGGCGTAGAGAGGGGGCACTCTCAAGATCAGCTGTGGGAGTAGTGATAGTGATAAGACTAAGGGCAAGGGAATGCCAACACCCACCACGATGGACACGAGCCACCCAGAATGCGGGAGAAATCAAGGAAGCTGAGAGGAAGAGGGTCTGGATCCCAAGTAACAAAACCAGGAGGGTAAAAGAGCACAAGACTTTTGTGATTTTGTATTCGGAGTTTTGATTTTTGCAAAGTCTGGGATGTTTAATCAGAGTTAATGCTCAAAGTGCCACACCCTCCATGTGCTTCCCCAGGACGCTGTCAGGACAAGGCAGACCTCCGAACGCACCTGGCCCTGGGTACCAGGCACAGGACGTCTGCAAAGAGTGTGAGGTAACAGCGTTAGACAGGCCTGTGGCACAGCTACCCCAGCTGTGTGTCTGCATCACCTGCAGAGCTCCCTGCTTAGGGAAAGCTCTGTCAGCAACCAGAAGGGCCAGAGTTAGATGACCTGAGTTTTACTCTTTCTCTTCCACGAAGGAGCAAGCTCTTTGGCAAATCACTTCATCTCACGAGGTGTCAGTTCCCTAGTCTGGAATCCCAGACATATATTCTAAATGTGCATTTCCATAGTCATCTGCCTTCAAGCTCCCCACCCTGCGTGTGATTCTGCGCCCCAGTGCTCTGCCCTGTTCTCCACACCTGGCAACCAACATTGCATCTTAAATCCCTTATAGTGACAAGACTCAGCAAAGCTCTGGCTGTGGCAGAAATTCAAAGTAGGTGGATTAGAGGGGGGCCAAGATCAAACCACAAATAGGGGATGAACAGCGGATATCCTTCCAGCGGGAGGACAGCTTTTGCACAGCCGCTTGTGGACTAACAGGTGGAGGGAGAAAACAGAGAGCAAGGCCAGCAGCCTGGGCCCTGTTTGGCCTTCCCTCCCCCTTACTTTCTGCTCCTGTGGGGGGGAGGCGTGGATTGTGATCAACCTCCTATTAAAACTCAAAGCAGCAGAGGCCGCTGATCAATCCCTCCTCTAAGCAGCTACCTTCTCCCTAGGAAAGGCCAGCTGGCTCTATAACATTTCCTCCTTTTTTGCTTTGCTCTTCTCACATTAGCAGCTCAATCTACATGCTGACTGTTGTTATCTGTGCATTAAACAGCCAGGGGCCGCAGCCCGGAAGGGTAAGACAGGAGAGAGCGTGCACTGCTCTCCAGCTGACAGAGGCTGAAGCACGTGTGAGGAGCAGGGCTTTGGGAGAACCATAGATTTCTGGGAGCAGGGAAAGATGACTCATGCTTTCAGGCCTCTCCAGCCAGGGAGGGCAGACCTCCAGGGAAGGGTAAGAATTGGGGTTTAGCCCAGCCAGCCTGGCTCAGCAGTTGATGAGGTTTGATTCTTGGTCAGGGCACATGCCTGGGTTTCGGGCTCCATTCCCAGCAGGGGGCGTGCAGGAGGCAGCTGCTCAAGGACTCTCATCATTGATGTTTCTATCTCTCTCTCTCCCTCTCCCTTACTCTTTCTGAAGTCAATAAAGTCATATTTAAAAAAAAAAAAAAAATAGAATTGGGGTTTGTTCCTAATGATCTCTAGGGCGAAGTCTCTTGCTTATTTGGCTACTCAATCTGATGGTTAAATCATCTGTTTTTTTCAGACCTCTGTGGCTAACAGTTTGCATCCAGAATTCAGACAGGCCTGGAGCCCAGACCTGCCAAGGGATACCCCTGAAAACAATGACCTTTGCTCTTCCCAGTTTCACAGTAAACACCGGAGAATGAAGGAGAGCTCTGCATAAACTGTTTGCACCTGCTGAACAGGCTGGCTCATGGCGAGAGTCCCTAGAACAGTCAGGCAGTCTGGGTCTGTACCAGGCCAGTGGAGCAAACCAGAACATGGGAATGGACAGCGGGCATCTTGGGGTCAGTCCTGGTAGAGCCCTAATGCCCTTGAGTGGGCCACCCTCATGTGGATCCTCACAAGAGCTCTGGGGCACCTGGGGAGCTGTGCTCTATTTGGGAGCACACTGTGGCCTCTGGTTTATATGTCCTAGAGGTTAAAGAAATGAGATCCCTAATTCTGTCCATTTGCATCTCATGTCAATTACCCCATCTTTGCATTCTAGCAACCATGCAAAATCAAGTTTTCTTATCCTGTGGGATATAAAAAGTGGAAAAAGAATTAGACCTTCTTTAAGGCAATGCTTGGAGTTTCCCCAGCCTTACATGGAGCATTTGATAAATCCATTCAAGGTCTAGCCCCAGCTCCATGACACTCTGCTGGGTCTCCCTGAGTGGCAACAGGAAGACAGCTGAACTAAACTACCTTGATCAGTCTATGCTAAGCGCTCTGCACGCTCCTAGTTCCCTGACTTAGGAATGTCTAAAACTCTGAACCCAAAAGAGAGAGCAGCACCCTCTAGGTCTCAAAAGCTAACTGGGCATTTTCAAGACATATACTTTTGGTCCTTTCCCCAAAGGGGTTGCCAATAATAAACCAGCCTCTTTTATTAAATACTGTATTTTGTGGTGATTTCCATCTTCATGTCGCCCGTCTTACTGCTTCACTGAGACAATATGTAATCCTTCCCTTGTTCCAAGGGTCCGTCTTTCTTGCTTCTCTTTGGAATTAGAGCAGAGAAACTAAAGAAAAGTCAGTACTTCTCACAATATGCATGCTTGATGTTGCCTCTGCTTGGAGCAGAGACTTCACTGCCCCCACCCCAGGTCTCATCTCATCTCATGAGCCCTGCACATGACCCTCTCTCTTAGTCCCCACAATACCCAGGAGCACGGCTCCCACTCTCTCTTTATACTTGAGGAAACTGAGACCGGAAAGGCTGAGTTACCTGCCCAGAGCTACTGAGTTCAAACTGGGATCAGATCCAGTCTCTTGACCGCACAGCCTTGGCTCAGCCCCTCACGGCAGAGAAGTTCCCAACCCTGATGCTGATGTGGGCACATCAGCGCTTTGCCTGTCCAGGGCCCGAGACGCTAGCTCCTGCCCCACTTCTCAGAGAAGAGCCCCCCAGCCTCCTCCTGTTACCATCAGAAGTTAAAGGGTAAAGAACAAAGCTTTGATTCAGTCTCAGAAGCTCCTCTGTTGAAGAAACGCTGCTTTTTTAACAGCCTCTGAATCACTCCCTCTTTCAAGCAGCGCCCCCTCGGGCTGTGCGTGGGGCCCCGAGGCCAGGACAGTGAGCCACCCAGCCCTGAGTCAGCGATGACTCCCAGACCCTTCTCCCCCACAGACTAATCACCTCCAATGATGGCTTCTGACTGGGCCGAGTCATCACAGCATCGCCCGCTTTGTCTGACCCTCGCCTCCCTGCTACGGGCTGCTTGTTTGTCCCAGATGCCAGCTGTGTGCTGCACGTCCCAGTGCCCCAGAAAGGTAGCAAGTGACTCCAGCAGCAAGTGACTCAGGAGCAAGGACCCACCTTCTTCCTCCTCACCACCTGCTCTCAGCACGGCAAGCCATCCAGGGGCAAAATAAAAAGGGACACAAAGTCATTCCCTCCCCAGCAGCCTGGAGATGACTGAGCCCTCCATTAGCTGATTGAATAATCCTCGCTGTGTTTCTCCGCGGCAGTGACTAAGAAAGCTTTTTCTCATTTCCGCCAATTACCCCTCCTCACGGAGGATGCCACCCAGCCTGGCGTGGCCAGAGGATGCTCCATGGCTCCACCCCCACCACCCCCATTCCCATCAGTGGCCTCACACGAGCACCTGCCTCCCATCCACGCTGCCAGCAAAGCCACAGCAGCTGGGCTCCTCTCCTCTCTGCTCCCTCTGCGGAATTCCTGAGCATCCTCGCTTTGGCTGCTGACCCAGGCACATGGCACCCGAAGGCACCATGCCATCCACCCGCCTCGGTGTCACACTGGGCGCCCTGCCCCGAGCTGCCAACTGAGCGGCATAAAGGAGAACTCAGCTTAGCTACTGAGTACATTCTGTAGTGTGGCTCGGTTTGCAAAAACTTTCCCGGATCTTGTTTCATTTGATCTTCATGTGATCAACAGTGATTATGACACACACTAGCCTGAGAAAGTGTATTATTACCCCTTTCTTCAGGGGCAGGGACACTGAGGCTCACCCGGGGAGCCGCAGCTGTCTAGAGCTCGCATGTCTCCCTGGTGTCACGATCCAGCCCAGCATCAGGATGACGACACACCCTTGCAAACCTCTCCATGTGGCACATGAGCTTCAGAGCCAGGCAGACCTGGGACTGAATCCTACTCTCTATTTAAGTCCATTTGATCTGGTGATAGATACTGTTCTAAGCACTACTCAAATACAATGTCAACCCTTTTAACTGCCATAACTGTCCTTTGGGGTAGGGATTATCAGTGTCCTTGACTCTCAGCTGCGAGAACAGAAGCCTGGGCCACATAGGTAATGGGGGTGCAGCTGGGTTCAGACTCAGGCACTCGGGTCCAGGGCTGGGCTCTGAGCCCCTCTGCTAGGCCCTCGCTTCTCCAACTTCTAATTCTACAAACCCGAGCTGATCATTTGCATTCTTTGGTGTTTCCATGTGCTCATCTTTGAATAGCAGGGGTAAGAGGCCGTTCCCCGCCCTCTCCCGTGTTGTGTGATGGCTGAGTGAGGTGATGTGCATGGCGTCTGTAAAACCCTGAGCTGGGGGCCCGGCACACAGCACACACCAGTGATTCACACAGTTAACCCTGGGCAAAGCTGCAAGACAGAGGAGGGCACGAAGGACAGAATATTTAGGGTGGCATTCGCAGGAATACTCCCAGCGGATCTTGGGGGGTTGTGTGTGTAGGGACCAGGGGCACATGCCACATGCCCCCATGCTGCGCTGTACTCGCTCCTCCTGAGCACATCCCTGCAGCCAGCCTGATCCATCAGTCCCTAAATAGTTCTGATACTGAAGAGCAAAAGGCTCTGTAATTTAAGGTCCTTTCCTAGTAAGTACTTGCTCACCTTTGAGAATTTCATAAAAACTATAAATCCCTTCTCCAGAAAAATTCACATACACCCAGATACACAAACTTGTTCCTGGAAGTTCAGAGGTGACCATCAGATCACCAAGGGGTCCATTTGACCCCAGAGTTATGAGGTTCTTTTCTATACAATCAGGAAGCAGCCTTATAATGATCATAGCTAAGCTTGCCAAGCCTTTTCCTCTCCAACTTCGTACCCTCACTCTGACACACTTACACACACACACACACACACACACACACACACACACACACGCTCCCTACCTCCCACCACCCAAAGTTTCCTTGGACACTGCTCCTGGCCAGTGCAGAAGCTGCAGGGTGGTTGCGATGGCAATGGTGATGGCCGTTGCTAAGGGAGCCAGGAGGCCAGGGTGAGGGAGGCAAGTGGGCAGCAGCCCAGCAGGGCAGCCCCCCCACCCCCGTGCATGTCTGAGCGCCTCAGGCCCTGGAAACGGTGTTCCCAGCTGGCTGCCATGGCAACAGCAGGCTTGGGAAACTATTCATCATGGTCTGGACAGATTTCCCCAGCTTGTACTTGCTCTTTCTTCTCCCTAAGTGGCTAATTGAGGCATGGAAGGGTCTGCTGTGAGTGGTCCAGGGGCACAAAGGGCAAAGGGCTGGTCACATGCATGTTCTACACGGAGCAGGCTTCCTGGGGGCTGAGGGGCCAGTGAGGTGCCTGAGCCAGCCCCCCAGCAGAGGGCCCAACTGCTAAGAGGCGGCCCCAAACCCAAAGATGTTTTTCCAGGAACTCTGCCCCTCCTCCGGTTCAGGAGCTCTCAGTCTCAGCCCAAGGAGTCATCATCCCAGGGAGGAGACCTGCTATGTGCCAGGCGAGCCAGCAACCAGGTGTGATGTGGTCACTTCCAGCAGAGCATCAGAGGACGCAGTGACTAAGGGGAGTCAGCTTGAAAAGGAGGGGTTGAGAGGTTGAGAACTGACAGTCACTGGGTCTAATTTAAATAAGGTTAAGGGACAGATGAGGTCAGAGGTTAACGAAGCAGGTTAATCCTCTTCAGTGCCAATATCACCAATTCACTAGTCTGATTCCAAATGCTAGTTAACATTCTCATCATCTGAGCACTGTCATAGTGACCAATAATTGGGTGGTGATTAAACAGTGTGCCTACGCGCTGGCCGGTGGGCCTCAGTTGGTTAAGCGTCGTCCCGTGCACCAAAAGGTCCCTGGTTTGATTCCCAGTCAGGGCACATGCCCAGGTTGCAGGCTCGATCTTCAGTAGGGGTCATTCAGTAGGGGTCATGCAGTAGGGGCCAATCAATGTTTCTCTCTCACATCGATATTTCTCTCTCTCTCAAATCAATAAACACATATTTTTTAAAATAATAATTGTAATAATAGCTAACTTAAAAAAAAGGTGTGCCTATGTCAACCTGATCTTTGAAGAAGCATTCTGAGTTTACAGATGAGGAAACTGAGGCTTAGAGAGGTCAAATCAATTGCCCAAGTCATGCGGCCAGAAAGTGGTAAAGCTGAGATTTGAGCCTGTGTCTGTCTGCCTACAAATCCCATCCCTTACTGATGTGCCAGAAGATAGCAGAGAAACACAGGGCCACATGGGTGAGTCATCGTTTTGATTTCTTTTAAACCCCAGGACCTAAGGTGGTGATCAATGTGCATTGTTTTTAAAACATGTGTACGAACGTAGAGGGATCTGATCTGTGACCCAGGGCTCTAGTTGCCTGGTGGTGACTCCCAGGAGGCTCCCATAGGAAGAGGGCCTGGATGGGAATTCCTGGATACTCCACTGCCAAAGCAACAGGGGTTCCATCTCAAGGAGGCTGCCTGGTCTTCTCTGCTCTCACAAGCCTGGAGAGCAAAGGAAGGTGGCTGGGCCTAGCTACAATTATGGAAAGGAAGGGAACGACCACTTAGAAGCACCTACTATGTTCTAGGGGTTCTAGTACATTCATTTGTTTAATCTTCACACTAACTCCTAGAGGTTGACGTTTCTATCACCCCATATTATGGAGTGAGAAACCAAGCTCGCAGAGGTAAGGTAATTTGGCCCAGAGCAAAGGACTTCAGCCCAAATTCAACTGGCCCCCAAATCTTCCTGGTTTCTAGTCTCTTCTCTGACCTCCTCATGGCCCGTTGAAGCCAGGAATTCCCACTTCAGCCTCTTAACTGACAGTCCAAGCAGTCTTCTCCTTCCTCAGGGCTACCTCGCCCACACAGCAGATGGGCATCTTTCATCC
This sequence comes from Miniopterus natalensis, assembly GCF_054644295.1. Taxonomy (NCBI): domain Eukaryota; kingdom Metazoa; phylum Chordata; class Mammalia; order Chiroptera; family Miniopteridae; genus Miniopterus; species Miniopterus natalensis. The sequence goes on along the minus strand of NC_142100.1, from coordinate 4,673,899 downwards.
TCTAGCTATTTTTATTTCTTTTTTTCCATTCTTCTTACCCTCCTGGCTCTGTCCAAGTGGAATACCAGGAGTCACAGTCACCAAGCCAGAAGCCAGAGCAAGGCTCTCAGTCCATCCCTTTCAAAAACAACTGGAGCCCTCACCAAGCCTAAGTACAAAGGAGGAGTCATCAGGGAAGGCTGGAGACAGGGCCTCCATCCTGAAGCTGGCCCAATGCAGGCTGTGTCCTCTCCAAATTTTCCTCCCAACTCTGCTTCCTGGGGAAGCTCTCACATCTGCAGGCCCTGCTGGGATCACAAGTGGGAAAGCGAGTATTCTCAGGACACCACCCATTCTCTGGATGGACTCTCCCAGCCTTTGTATGTGCTCCCTTCGCACCAAAAGGAGACCACCAGTTCAGCTTGTGTTGGTGTTGTGTTTCCTTTTGGAATCATTTCTCAGGCAGTAGTTTGTAGTCCTGGGAGAGGCTCGAGATTGGGAGTCAGAAGATGTTTGTTCTGTTCCCAGTTCTACCAGCAACAATCTGGGATCTTGAGCAAGTCACTTAGCCTTTTGGGGACTCAGTTTCCTCTTCTATAATCGATGGACCAACTTGTCCATTCTAATATTCTGCATTGCTTCTCTGAGCTTCGTAGTTCCTTAAATCTCTTCCATGTCCCCCTCCCAGACCCAGCAATGCCTTCCATCCCCAACAGTCAGACGTTCCTATCCTACCCAGATCCTGCCAAGCTATAAAGAGACAAGGCAAGTTGTGTTGGTGTTGTGATTTCTTTTTAGGCACGAAGTCGAATTTAAATTGTGCCCCCATCAGCACAAAAGCTAGGATGCTCAGGTCTTCCACACAATGGAATCTATAAGAACAGCTCACCTCTTATTTCTTTCTCTCTTTGTTCCTGCTCTTTTCCAATCATTCAGTCAAGTAATACGTATTAAGTGGATGTGTTTGCAAAGCACCGTGCAGAAACGTAATCCAAAACGACAAGGTCCTTGGCCAGGAGGAACTCACAGTTCCATGAGGATACAACACAGACAGGAGAATTAAAGGCAGCCTGCTGCCCCTGTGCAGTGGGCAAGGACACAGGATTTCTCAATGCCTTTTAATGTTTCCTTTCCCACTGTAGTTGTTAGAATGATATCATGTATCTGGTGCCTGCCTTGGAGCCACTCTCCTGCCTTCCGTCTTCTTATCTACAGAGAAAGTCAAGCTGCTCTAACACATCCATTCCCTCTCCTGCTGGGGCCTCTCCTTCATACCTGGATGTGTTGACCTTGTCCCCTAATCTCTGCAACCCAAAGGTAAGGGCTTGAGGGCAGTGACCCAGGGGTCGTGTCCATCCAAGGAAATGACGGAGGCTGGGGAGGCAATGGGGACTGCTTTCCTCTCCTGACGTCCCTGGGTGCTTCCTCAGAATCCCCTCACAGCCTCTTAGGACAAGTGTGCTCGCTGCCTTCCTCTTCCCTTAGTCCTGATAGCTTTTCTCGAGCTCTTTATAATTTACAAAGAGCTTGCACTTGTATTTTCTCATTTAATCTTCCCAACAACGCTCTGAGATAGGATTATTGTTGCTCTTTCCTTTAGAGATAAGAACCTGAAGCTCAGAGAAACTGAGTGCATGGCCCAGGACCTCACACCTAGACTGAGCTGAGCTGAGCTGAGCTGGGACCTCCCTGAGTCCCTGCCACACTCCTGCTCCCCCGGGGCCTTCTACCTGAAATCAGGGGGGGGGGGCGCTCCCCCCCAGGCTCGCCACTCTCCTAAGGCGTCAGAGCACCCTGCACCACAGGGTCAACGGCCTGTGAGGCTCCAACCCAAGCTTCACTCCATCCCTTTATGCTGCAGAGGCCCAGGGCCCAGGCACAGGTGGAGGGTTCAGCAAAGGAGGAGACTGAGAACAGATGGAAGAGAGACAAGGGGACCCGCCCAGCTGAGGGCCAGACCCGTGGCAGCTCCTTGGCCGGGAGAGGGTGTTTAAAACCCAGAGCGGGTTTGACGGGTTTGTTAGTCTAGTGTTTTGGGTGTTGTGTGCTTTTCTGGACAGAAATTTTTTTTTTAATTAAGAAAAAATTAACATTGGCTCAGGAGTCCCATGTAAAAACAAGGAAGTGCCTGGGTGTGAGAGAAAAGCCAAACCAAGCCAGGGAAACAAAAGGTAGGAGCCTCAGAGCTGAACCTTTCTCTCTGACTAACAGAAGGTCAGGAGAGAGGGCGTCAGGGGCTCTCCTTGGAGAAAAGGAGGTCTGTGTACCCACAGCTACTGAAGGCCCCCACAGCGTGGCCTCAGTCAGTCTATATGGCAGGGGAGCAAATCTGATGCAGGTATATGATGGGTGCGCCAAGCTTTCCACCCCCGTGGTGTTCAGAAAAGAAAGAGGTGCACAAGGGGGCACCCTGTGAATTTAGAGCAGAGTCAGGGGCTCTGGGGGAGGAATGGGCCCAACCAACTCCAGTTCCGGCTACACAGACCCCACTCCTGAGCACTTCCCCGCCACGCTGAGAGTACCCCAGCCACTGTGTCAGTGAAAGACAAGAGCCAGGGAGTCGGGCTTACCAGGAGGTGGTCAGGGAGCAAAGGGAGGTGAAGGAATGGGAAAGAAGGGGGAGAACTGGGGCAGAGGAAGGGCCAGACCTCGAGGATGCAGGGGAAAACAGGCAGGTGACCTAAAGGTGGGAAGGAAAAGGAAGGAAGCAGAGAAGGAATAGTGAGGCCAGAAGATAAATGGGCGGAGAAAGGAACAGAAACAGCAGGGGCTGGGGGACTGACTCATTAATATGTGAGGACAAGAGGACACAGTGCCTCATCCCCACCACCTGACACTGATGGTCATCATCATCGACAGACAATACATGGGCTTAACCACACTCTCCCCCTTCTGTTCTCCCTCCATCATCTGTTTCTCACCCCTTACCCTTTAACTGCCACCCACCACATCCTTCAGGTCCTTTCTGTTCATGCACCTGCCACAGTCAAGGGCTGAAAGCCCGGAAGCCGGGACCCTGAATCCAGCTCTGGTCCTTGAGCCAGTGGTGCCAGCAGAGTGACTTCCAGCCTGAACACGAGTGTCTTCACCAATGAACCTCCCACGAGAGTTGTAAGGAGACGTAAAGTAGCTGCAAAGGCACCAAAGGATCAGACATTATAGATCTAAGTTATTTCCAAGACTGAACTCCTCAGGTCCCTAGAGGGCGGCCCCTTGCCCCAGACGCCCGTGCCCCCTGCCACATCACCTGACAGAGCAGATGGCCTGTGTGGCTGCTTCCAAATCAGAAGGGGGGCAGAGTGGAGAGTGAGCCAGGTTTGAGTGGAAGGGTCGGCAGCTTCACCAACATTTTCTAGGCAATTAATCCAGACAGAGGTCAGAGGTAGGGACCTGGAGCCAGGGTCTGCAAAGTATTCCTGAAGCAGAGCTAGGCTTTTAGCACGTGGAATGATCTAGGTGGATTTTCAAGGAGCTGCTGAATATGTATGGAGAGAATGTGACTGTGGGGAAAACAGCAGAGAAGCAAGAAGAATGGTGGATAGAAGTGAAGGGGAAGGAAGACCCCAGGGACTGTGGTGTGAGCGTAGTTGCACAGAGGCAGGGAGAAAGGGAAGGGAGAAACGAAGAGCAGAGAAGAAGGCTCTGTGAGAGAAATAAACAGGCCGGGAGAGCTGAGCCAGGATCTGGTGGAGCAGCAGATGGAGCAACAGAGACAGAGAGCAGAGCCCCGGAGGCGCAGGCCTGCTGAGGCCTGGCAGCCAAGCCCCGTGGTTTCCCTGGGAAGCAGATGCTTACAGGGCGCACGCGGAGGCTTGTTGACTCCAGGCCCAGTGCAACCTCGTGGGCAGCGAGCCTGAGCCTGGAGGGGCAAGCTGGGTCCAGAGAGGCAGGTGGAGGACAGCCCGGCACTGTGGGGCTCCAGCTCTCCTCCTTCCTCCTCCTGGCAACTCCAGCCTTCGGGAGTCCAAGGAAGCCCCAGGCTGCCACAGCACAGTGGAAGGAAGCGGCTACACGGAGGGGTGTGTGTGAGCCATGGCATGCGTGCGGCATGGATGTGCATATGTGTTCATGGATGTGCCAACTGGTGAGAGGCGCAGGAGAGGGAGGGCAATGACTCGGGGTGCAGAGACTAGTGCCTGGCATCTGTAATGCTCCGAGGTGGGAGCGCCCCCAGCAGAGCACTGCTGGAGAAGGCGAGGCCCATCCCTTCTCCCCTCGGTGTCCACTGTGAGCTTTCTGCAGCTTCTCGCTGTCACCATTTTCTCTGTGTCCTCCTTCTCAGCAGGAGGGAGCTGGGTGCACCCTCGGGAACCTTGGGCCTTCCTAGCCTCACTCTCCCGCTGCCCCTCAGGGGTCAGTTTCCTTTCACTGCTGCCGACTGAGAGAATATCCAGGACTGGTTCCGGTGACCTCCCCACCCCAAGTGTGCCCCCTGGTGGGATAAAGCTCAGGAGGACCTAAAGAGAAGGGGCTTTCCACCAGCACCAGCCCTCTCCCAGGTGCAAGGCCACTCCCACACTGCCCTCCGCCACCCACTTCAGCCCCCCAGTGGCATCCCCGGGACACCGAAGTGACCCTCATGTCAGGCTCCCCACTGTGCCTAAGCAGTTCCACAGGCTGGAGGAGTCCCGCACTGCTCCTGAACCCAAGGTCAGGGGCTCCTGCCGGTGGCCCCAGAGTGGACAAGAGCCCTGCCCTGGGAGGGAAGGGCAGAGGGAGGGGCGCAGGGTGGGAGCCCAGAGGGGGAGAGGAGGCGCAGCGAGAGAAAGACAGGTAGCGCGAGCCAGATGGGCCAAGTAGAAACAGAAGTTAAGTAGGAAGAGACGGATAAACAGCAGACACGGAGCCACCAGCCAAGCATATGCTCCGCAAGCAGGCAACACAAGCACCCAGTGGGGTTCTGGGTGGGAGAGGGCCTGCGGACCCACAGGGAGGGGACACTGGGTTCGCCGTGGGCTGCCTGCTGCTAAGTCAGAACCGGGGACCTTGTCGTGCTCAGGGAGCCCCAGGACAATGGAGCGAGCCGGTGCTGGCGAGGAAAAGACATGGGGGCGGGGGCGGCCCAAGGGCTCGGTCTCTGGTGGGAGCGCCAGGGTCCCAGAGCTGGAAGGCTAAAGAGCCAGACCCCAAGCAGGGGCCCCTGGAGGGACCGGGATTGGGGCGGAGCAGGGCCGCCGCAGGGCGAGCCCGGGGAGTCCCTGAGCGCCGCGGGCGCCGGCTTTTCCGCTCGCGAAGCCCCCGGGCTGGAGCCTCGGTCCGGTGACGTCATTCCTGCGGGCGCGGGCAGGGAGGGGGCGGGGCAGGCGGCGGCGCTGCGGGGCTGGCAGGCTCCACCCCCAGGCCAGCTCGGCTTGGGGACCCGTATCCCCCCGCCCCCCCTTCCCCCGCCTCAGGCTACGGCGTTTTGATCCGCCTGCTGGAAACCCGCCGCTGGTGCAGAGCCGGAGGAGGGAGGGGGCACGCGGAGCACCCGCCGGAGGCAGGGCCTGGGCAGGGGACCGGCTTACCTGGGCCTCCGTCCACGTTCTTCCCCAATTTCACTCAGTGGAGCCCTGAGCTTCCAAAGCCCCTGAGCCAGTTGGCAGGACCCCAGTTTCCTGGTACCCCAGCCTCAGCCCCCCTCAACCCACAGCACGTCCAGAAATGCTCTTCTGCTCTGCAAAGCACGTACTAGGTGTCCCACTGAGCTTCCTTCTCGGAATACCAACCAGCCCAGGGAGGGTAACAGGGAGCCCTGAGTTCCTTAATGATAAACTGAAGAAATAAAGCTGAGAGCGGAATCTGCGACTGTTCCGAGCCCCAAAGCCAGATAGCCCTCCCACAGAATAGTCCCTTCACCTCTCACATGCTCGTGCTGGACATAAGCCAGCCTGATGCCAGCTGCTGGCCTCCTTTCAAAGCTGGCACTGGCCCCGGCAACCTGCCGCCAGCCCCCACAGGCTACCCTCACCTAGGAGACCCTCACCAGCCACTGTGGCTGGGAGGGTTGAGATCCCTGGGGCGAGGCAAAACCCTGGCCTTCCCATTCCCACCTTAGATGTCAAGGCGCTACTGGGGACCCCACAGGCAGCCACATACACAGCTGGGGTGGACAGATGCAAGAACCAGCCCCACTGCTCTGTGAAACTCGCCACACCACAGGGCTGCTTGTTCTAGACTGAGGGCCCAGGAGCAGAGAGGAGCTTTCCAGGTGCAAGCCCTTAGGAGCCTGGGAGCAGGCCCGCGCCGGGGGCAGATGCCTGGCTCAGTGCCGTGGCCCACTTAGCCCTCACTAAGCTGATGGCTCTGCAGCCCTGCCATGTCTGGGACAGACAGAAGTGAGGGTGAAGCCAGCAGGAAGAAAGAAGGGACTGGGAGGGAGATTTCCACTTTGACTCACTGAGCCCTGGATCAGGGGCCCTGGGCAAGACCAGCATTAGGACCAGCTCATGCAGGAAAACACTGCCCCTTCCTCTGCCAGCTCTCACACTTCACACAGGAAACAAGTTGCCCTAATCGCCCACATTATCACGCATGTTGCTCTTTTCGGGCTGCTTTTTTATATATTAGGTTTGGTTCCCACAATATTGCCATGACTTGAGATAAAGCAGATGGTATTTTAATCTATTTTACAGATGAGGAAACTGAGGCTGAATATGAGCATATATTTATTGAAGGCCTCACAAGGCATGTGAGATTATGAACAAAATAACTTATTATGAACCTGGTTGAGCTGAGAGCTTGGGCTCCCAGAAGCTTAGTGTCAAAATCCTTCCCCTACATGATACTGCTTGGTCTATTCACCTCCAAAGAAGAGATGTCCAGAGGGACTAGGGGAGGAAATTTCCACCCACTGGATTGCTGTTTTCAGAAGGCAGAAAGTTCAGAGCCCAGGGCAAGGAGAGACACAGTGTGTGCATATGGGATTGCAGGCCTGTCTCTGAGTGTGTGCACACATTGTGTGTTTTAAAGGGTGACTTAGGAAAGGGTGTGTGCGTGAGCATGAGATAGCTCCTATAGTCATTACAGTAGCTTACATACGGATGGCACACGCATGTGCAGAATGAGAGTGATGTGTTTGTATGGAGGTGCGTGAGCATAGTCTGTGTACATTTTACTGGGTGATGGTAAGAAAACAATTATACAGACAAGTTCATGACTGGGTTTGCGAGCACAAGCCTGGTGTATGGGTGTGCACATGTGTAGCCGTGCACAGACATGGTGAGGACTGTAAAGAAAACTAGCACCAACTGGAGGAGGCATTTCCTGGCACTCCGAGCTAAGATGCTGAGTCAGATGTTTCTCGATTTCCTTCCCAGGGATTCTCAGACTGTCTTTCTGGGACAACAATGAGTGTCCCAGTGTCTGAGCCCCAGGGCTCTGTGAACTGGGCTACCTGGCAGCACCTCAGGCCCCACTCCACTCCCCTCCCAATTCTGAAGGGGACTTGAGCAGATCAATTATAGCTAATATTTAAATTCTGGCCTGGAGGTTCAGTGGCAGCCCTGGGACAGAAGAAGGGAAAGGAAAAGGCGGTATGGACTCTAAGGAAGGATTTGGAGTTAGCAGATTTTGTCACTTGGTGCCTGAGGTGTCCAGTCCTCCAGTCAGACCTGGAGCCCCTGGTTTGTGTTGAAACCATGGCTGGGCCATAAGCTTAAAGGCAAGAGTGACATTAGGAAGGAACCGCCCCAAGCTGCAGCTCACAGTGACCTGGAGCAGACAGACTACCTTTCTCTACCCTTCCAAGCAGGTGCCCCAAGCAGAGAAGGACAGGGAGGGGCCTCCTTTGTACAGGGAGGGGCCTCCCCTTCCCAAATGTGTGTGATAAGTCCCATGAGCAGAGAGTCTTCACACTCCCACTCATAGGCCCAGCTGCCCGGGAAACCCCTTTAGCACAGGGAAGCCCACTCCCCTGCATCTCTGAGTGTTTGGGCTACACTGAGACATCCCCCAGAGAATAGTAAGTGACTTATAAGGCTGTAACCTCTGCCAGATGAGGCAGCCTCTGCCTCAATCAGGGAACGGATGCTAAATCCCAAATCCCAGCAGCAGCCACCGCAGCCTTGGCCTCAGCAGTCAGCTGCAGGGGGAGCAAGTGGAGTGGACCCCAAGGAAGAGGGCCTGAGCTCTGGGGGGTGGCCAGGAGCATAACTCAGACCAGCAGCTGGGAGTTTTCCTCTCCAGGGTTCTGGTACTGACCCCTCTGAGGGCTACAGCACCTGGGGGCTCTTTCTCCCACTCTCCCCTGAAGAGGACACACTGGTATGACACCACAACAGATTCAAGGTACATCATAGCTGGAAGGAACCTCAGCTGTATTTCAGTGTCCCAGCCTCCCTTCATTTCACAAATAAGAAAGCCAAGATCCCCAAAGAGAGGAAAGGACTGGGCCAAGCTCACAGAGCTCGTTAGGACTGCACCTAATAAGATTATAACTTATTAGGATTTTTGCAAATGGGTTTTTCCATAGTTTGGTAGAACTTGGGTATTTTTCAGAAGACCAGACAGTCTGGGCCAAGTGGCCAGCTTCTCCTAATCCACTCTGCTAGAGTACTGTGATTAAAATTCAGCTGCATACCTCTTGCTGGGAAAAGCAGTGGCATAGCAGCAGTGCAGGCCAAGCAGCTGCTCTTAGAACAGGAGCTCTACACCCCAGATCCACGTGTCAGCTTCCTGGGCTCATAAGCCCCTCAAACTACAGGCAGATAATGTGAGTGTCTGAGCACTGGACGTTTTTCTGGAGAGAAGTTCACAGTGTTAATCAATTTCCAAACAGTTACATGACAAGGAAAAGGTTGAGGAAACTGCCTTAAAGCATCAGGAATACAGGCTCAGGAGAAACCAGATCCTCGCAATCAGTTGCCAGGCACTGTAGCTGCAGCCACAGACATAAAGTGTTGGACTATCGTTCCCCAGATTTATGAGTGTATATTTTGAAACATGAAAGCACTTCTAAGCCCTAGAATGTAAGTTCCTCGAGGGTAAGATCCTTGTCTATTTGTGCACCTATCTAAGGTTCTTTAGCACCTGGGTCAGGACCTGAGACAAATAAAAATCTAATTTATTAATCTGTACAGCACTTCTCTTCCCACGCTCACTCCTTCTTGGTCTCCAGAAATCACAAGAATTACAAAATAGGGGAACCCTGATGCAAAACCTGCAAAAATTGTTTTAAAATGTGATGTTGAATTTAAGGACCTATTTTGTCTACTGTTAAAAGACTAGTTGTCTTGGGGAAATCAAGGCAGTCCAGATCTCCTGACACATTTCCTGTTGTGTCCCACAACTGCCCAAGAACCCCTGGAGAAGCTTGCTCCTTTACACACTAAGGAAGGGCTGCTGGGAGCAGGGGCAACTGTGCAGCCCACCTAAGACCCTGGACCTCTGGAATCTGGGTTCTCAGAAGGATTCTACATGAGACCAGGATCAGGGCAGACCTCAGCCTGCAGACACGTGGTTCAGTCCTTGGCTTCTTCCCCTTCATCTTCTTTCCTTCCCACTTTGCAGCCTCTACAGCTGGGCTGCTAAACCCCTGGGAATTAAGAGGCTGGGGGTGGGGGGAGAAGCGGGGGAGAAGCAGGAGAGAAGCTCACGCGGGGCCCCTGAGGATGGAGAAGGAGCTGGATCCTCAGCTCTCCCCTTCCTCAGCCTCGCCAGAGGAGGCTGGACCCTCCTGTGGAGAGACAGCTCTGAGAGGGGTTGTCCAGCTGCTGCTTCTGTCTGGGGCTAAAAATAGCCCTCTCACTGTCCCTGTCCAGCTCAGAGCCAGGCAGGCTGTGCAGAGAACTCACAGATGGGGCACAGGGGAACAGAAGGTGGGCAAGACACAAATGTCCCCAAATGGGCACAGACCTGGGAGACAGGAGCAGGGAGGGCACCGTCTTGGGTCCTGCACCTTGGCTCTGATCTTCTCTGTCCCCTGGAAAGTGCCTTAGGGAGGAGCAAGGGTTCCTCACCCCTGTGCTTCTGGGGACAAACAAGGCACAGAAAGGCTCTGAGGGCTGACCAGGTCAGGCACTGGTACCCAAAGTTGATGACAGACTTAGGAGGTGCCGGTGTCACCACCTTTGGCACCGTGGACGTAAAAGGACCCTCCAGTGAGGAAGGTATTGTTAGTATTCCTGTTAGCAGTTGGAGAAACAAAGGCCCCAAGACAAACTCCCCAAACCTACAGAGCCAGAGCAGGGGTTCTGCCTCCCCCACAGCAGGGCCAGGTCCCAGCCCAGGGCCCTGACAGGAGGAAGGGGCTCAGGTGAGGTGGGCGTGCGGCCTCGGCACCAACCCCCTGGAGAGCCCACTGGAACCCCAGGCAGGCCCACCACCCAGCAGCCACGTCCTCAGAGTCGCTTCGGAGGTTTAGGTCGACCCTCTCTAGCTGCCCCGCCCACCCTTGCAGGCCACCTCTTCCCATTTTAGGAAAAGATGCAGGGACAGGACGCCCAGCTGGCTCCCAAGGAGCAGGGACCCCAGAGTCTCAGGGAACGAAGCCAAACACAGCCGACCCCGCTCCCTGAGCCGGCGGGAGGCGCAGCTGAGGACCCCTCAATCCTGGGCTATTTAGATGCTGAGGATGAAGGCCGGCCAGCTGCACAGGCGGGGTGGAGGTGGGGAGAGGGAGGGGAAGAGCGAGGAAGAGGAGAGGCGGGAGATGGCGGAGAAGTGGGCCCTCCGAGACCACGGCCGCCTGCGGCTCTGTCTACACCGGGCCCGGGAGGGGAGGCTGGTGCCACCTGGGCCGGGGAGGGTGGCAGCCGCGGAGGGAAAGCCCTCCTGTGGGCAAAGGGTGGGGGACGGGGCCATGGTGGCCACAGGACCTCAGGACGCTCGTAAGCCCTGCTTTAGCCCGGTCCCCTCCCCGATGCCACAGCCAGACTTGCCTTGTTTAAGGCCGGAGCGCACGCTGTCCTCCCGCAGAGCCACTGATGCAGTTAACAGACACGGTCATTAATCTCGCGGGGCAGCGGGAGCCCGCTGCTCCTCCGGGGCACAGGCCCGGCTCCGAGAGCCTGGGGGAGACCCGCCCCACAGCCCGGCGTCCGGGCCTCCTGCAGAAAGCAGAGCAGCCCGGGCTGGGACATCCAGCCCACCCTCCTGGGTGAGCCATGACCGGGAGGGGCAGGAAATGCAGAGAAGCCAGGAGAGGGGGCGGGGGGAGGGGTTTGCAGGGAACTGGGCAGGGGTCGGTGCCTTCCAAGCTTCAAACGTGAGCATCCCCAAAGGCCCACAGAGGCCCTGCTTTGGAGGGTGTTTTTACTTCAGGGGGACAGCACGTGAGAGGGTCTGGGAGAAGGGCATCTGTGTGAAGACGTGCACATGACAGGGTGTTTTTGTGTGTGGGATATGTGTGAGTATGTGTGTGTGTGTTTGTGTTGTGTGGGGGGTGTGTATGTGTGTTTGTGTTGTGGGGGGGTGTCGTGTGGGGGGGTGTTTGTGTTGTGGGGGGCTGTGTTGTGTGGGGTGTGTGTATGTGTATGTGTGTGTTTGTGTTGTGTGATGTGTGTGTGTATGTGTGTATGTGCGCTCTCACTCTGCCTGGAAAACTGGTGACTCACTGAAAAGCAGAGTTTTCTTATCTGAAGAGCTTATTTTCAGCTATTTTTATTTCCTCCAGTCTCTTGGCCCTTTTCCCCTTGTCTCTGTCAAATGTAGAGGAATTGGGGCTGTGAATGTGTATGCGTGTGTGACTCTAAGCTTGGACAGAGAGGTGGAGCCCCCAGAGGCGCAGAGGCCAATGCACACAGGGCATCTGTGGACACAGCGAGGCCACTGACGCATGGAATCTCCCTCTCTCGTGTGTCCACATGTGGGCGCACACATAAGACGTTTCCACAGCACCTCCCTGAACTCCGATGGGGCTGGTGTTTAACTCGTGTTCATATCATTACCAGCCAGCCCAGGCCGCACCACGTCACACCAGCCAGGTGGGCACAGTCATAGGAACACGTGGCCACAGGCAGAGTCCTGGGCCCCTGTCTTGGGGTGGGTCTGGCCCCTGCATCTTCTCTCTTCTCTGCTTAGCCGTCCCTACCCCTAAATATTGACCTCTTATCAGGAGGTCTTTCTCTGCTCTGACCGTCAGTAGGGGACAAGAAATGCCAGCTGCTCTACCAAGCTTCTCCTGTGAGTCACCCCTGCCCAGCCCAGCCCAGCCACCCACCCTTGGCCTTAAGACCATCTTCCCCGAACCAGCGGTCATCCCACTACCTGAGGCCAGCTTGAGCCTGGGCTGGTGGGGCAACTGCTTAAAGAGGCTGGGAGGGGCCAAGAGTTGTCCTTCCGCTCACTCCCTCTTGAAGCAGGAGAGAAGGACAGGGAGGGCCCTGAGTGCTCTGCTTGGGAGCTGCACCTGCACAGAGGCCAGCGTGGCCCCCAGTGAGGGCATCCCAGCATCCTCCTCTCCCTCCACTCCCGTAGGGCTAGGGCAGGAACGGACTGCATTCTTTAGGACTCTAGAATGCCTGCATGACCCTTGACCCAGACTCCATGTGGATCTGACCGTACATGTGCACGTGTGTCTTGCATCACAGTACAGAAATGCACATATGCTCACAGAAATATGCACAGCATGTGACAAATGCTCTCAGTGTCACTACACACAGGCTTGGGCCCCACTGCCCACCTTCCCATACAGACATGCATGTTGACACACACCCACTGTGGCCACATACCTGTACACCCACTCCTAGTAGACCACGTGAGAGCTGCTGTGTGGTTCCATTATGCCAGGCTCCAGCTCTTCCCTGAGGCTTCAGTTTATGCACAGCTCAAAGGCTGCTGGCCCAGGGGCCAAAATCCAGCCACTATGTGGCTCCTCAAGCTGGGCATTGTGCAGAAGGGCCGCATCATTCCGGAGGAGGGTGCCTTGTCCAGTTTATCTGCAGCTCCTAGTATCCAGTGGGCACCGGTGTGAGCTCTTGGAGGAGCCGGCCAGCTACCGCCCACCCACTTCATCCACTCCACGAGCATTCCAGGAGTGTGTGCAGGTCATCACCAGAAAGGAAGGCAGCACACCAGAGCCCAGAGCATGCACAGTCTGGCAGGGAAGACAGGTGCCTGCATGGCTCACCAGAGAGAAGGTGCCCTAAGGCCGTGTCTATGCAGGAACTGCACAGGAAGGAGTCATTGCTTCTTCCTGCTGGGGCCTGGGGCCTGCACAGAGAAGAGGGCAGGGTTTTCGCCTGGACCTTGAGTGATGAACACATTTCACCGGGTGCAGGAGTAAGTTAGGGGAAGCGGCCACATGAAGGTATGGGGTTGGGGAGTGCAGTGACTGGGAAGAGTACCCATGGAGAGTGGCAGAGAAGGAGCAGGTTGGACAGGGCACATGGACTGGAATCAGATCTGGCCAGTGGGTGGCCTGGGTTCAAATCCTGCCTTGACTGGTCTCTGGCTCTGGACCGTGGCCTCACAGAGAAGAGGTTTGGATTATCTCCTTCCCTTCTTACCCCACACAGAAGGAAAAAGTCTTCATCTTTCTTGAAGGATCTGGATACTTTCTGAGTGGGTGTCACTAAGAATCTATAAAATGGGGACACTAGTAGGGTGACTTTCTGAGCATTAAATGAGAGAGTCCGTGGAAAGCCATCAGCACAGAGCTAAGAAAGTATGTGCTAACTAATCAGCCTGTTTTGTGGTGGCTCTCCACGGGGCATTTAGCAATGTCCAGAGACATTTGGGTTGTTAAAACCTGGGGGAAAGGCAATGCCCCTGGCATGTCGCTGACCAAGGCCAGGGCTGCTGCTGGGCACCCTGGGTGCACAAGGTGGCCTCCACACAGAGTCCACCATGGAAATGTATGCAGTGCAGGTGGGAAACCCTGGGCTGAGCAGTTCACCTTTCTCCTGGGCACAATGAGGTGGTAATGATTTTTCAGCAGAGAATGACATGGTAAAATCTAAGTATTAGGAAGAAAATTCCAGCAAAGATGTGACATGACTAGAGAGCTCAATCAGGCGGCCAACGCAGATCCGCAGATAATCCAGATACCCTGAGTGGGGCTTGGAGTGGCAGCTAGACCAGGAGGAGGGCACTCGGTCAGGGGCTTGGGAAGGAGACACTTGAGAGAAGCAGCTGCAGAGAGGGTGGACCAGCAGGCCCGGGGGTCAGGGAGACTCTGGGGCTTGCAGCTGTGGGACCAGGTGGTGGTGCCACCATCTTTCAGCAGCTTCTGAGGAAGAGACTCTATTTGGGGGTGAAAACACCTCCAGTGGTCTGGATGTCAGCTATGTCCCCTCCATGCCACCTGTTCCCCCCCCCCATACAGAGGACTACCCTTTAAGAGACCCCCTTATCATGCTCTTTGGGGCCCAGGAGAGGTAGGCCTCTGGCTGTGCCGTTTCTCTCTCCTTTTCCCTTATAGCCCCCACCCCCACCCCCTTTCTTGCTCAGGACTCCCGAGGCCCCTCAGCAGACAGGTCGAAGAATGAAGACAACCACTTTGGGCTCCTGATGTCCAGCACCTGTCTTCAACTATCAAGGGATCGGAGTTCCTGTAGTCTGCGGTGTGCAGAGCAAGGGACTCGGAACCTGGGCAGGCTCGGTCAGCGCCAAGACGGAGCCTCCTTACAACCCAATTCCTTCTGCCCCTTCAAATGAGCTCTAAAGACAAGTAAGGCAGCTGGGGAGAAAGCCCACAGGGTGCGCACTGATTTGTGCCTAGTGCCAAGGGAAGGCCTAGAGCCATTCAGATGCCATTCCTACCCACACGAATATTGCGTACTAATTTGGAAGGCAAGACAGATGGGCAGAGAACAACCAAAGACCATTTAAGAGGCCTCAGGGTGGTGTTAGGAGCACTGGGCTAGAACAGAGTCCTTCCCTAGTGCCCTGAGGCCTGAGGCAGGTGCCTGCCCTGTGAGAAGCTCCATCCGCCTCATCTGTATAGATTACTTCTGCTTGTCCAGACTATGGATGGCAGTAGACCTTCTCATGGGTTGGCACTGCCTACCTGGACCTCCGTGTTGAGAAGGATTCTGAGGCGGCATTCAGACTTAGAGAAGGGCTATGGTGAATTACTGATGTCTACGGTGAATGCTAAAGGGGGCTGAGGCAGTGATGGCTGCGTATTAACCATTCCTGATCAGGAGCAAGTGACTGGGGTCATTCATACGGACCTGACCAGCCCTCAGATTCTGTGATTCTATGATGTAAATGTTCATCTTCAAGGCCCTGGCTGGAAGCACACGAGGCAGAGGAGGAAGAGATCTGTGTGGCTTTGACTCATCAGGGAAGGCGGCATTTTAGGTAGGCCTCGAAGGGGGAGGGGAGGTAGCAGCTGGAGGTGGGAAGACATTTCTGTGCACAAAAATGGGGCAGAGCACAGGCTGTTCTTGGTGCAGGGAGGAGGAGGGCAGCTTCCTGGAGTGCACTGTCTTCGTTTGGGGTCATGTATAAAAACAAGAGTTATCACTTATTGGGAGCTTACTCCATGGTGAGCCACAGAACAGAGATGATTTCCCCACATTACCCCATCCAATGCCTACAACTCCCCCTCCAGGCAGTCCTATCACTGGCCTTCTCTCAGAAAAGAGGGAACAACCAGAGAGAGACATGAAGTGACTTGCTCAGGCTGCGCAGTTGGTGGCAGTCGAGGGGGCTTTTAGCCAGGCAAGGTGGGCCTGATGTCTGCAGGCAGAACCTCTGCGGCCTCCCCTCCTCCTAAAAGCAGGGAGTGAGGGAACAGTTCTGTTGAGAAGTCATAGCCGATTCCTTGAGGTCCAGAAAGAGGGCAGGAAGAGCTGCGTCCCGAGAAGGCAGACCTAGGAGGCAGATCACATGAACAAATTCGAGCCTAGAGCAAAGCAGCATGGACACAGAGCACAGTGATCCCTAAGTGCCAGGGCCCAAGCTCCTAGAGACTTTGCCCAAGCCCTAAATAATCTATTGGATTATGTCCCAGCACTGCAGAGAAGGCAGGGATGGGAGGCATGACATTCCAGGGATTTGGGGCTCAGTGACTGAGGGTAGAAATAAATCCCACCCGCTCTTAGTACAAGCCCAGAAGCAGAAGGCAGCAGTGTGAATGGAGACCTCATTTCAGAGGTGTTAGCTTTGCCCAGGGCTGCAGGCTCGCTAGCTCCGCTCTGTCCCCGCCTGGCACCTGCTGGTCTCCTAAGGAACTTCTCCTTCACCCTCCGGGACTCCTTCCTTCTCTTCTGGCTTCAGGAACAGCCCCAGCCGCTCCCCAGCTTGGACTCCATGTTCAAAGGAACCCAGAGAAGTCTTGCTGTGCTTCGCCTACCGGCACCTGAGCAGAGCAGGGAGCTAGTGTCCTGTTTTCCATCCACACTAGTATCACTTGTCCCATCCGCCCAGTGGCAGCACCCGTGCCACCATGCAGGCATGGCTCAGAAATCTGGGGGTCAATGTGAAACCAGCTTAGGAACTCCCTGGCCTTTCTCATACCTCCTGCTGCCCTGATTCTCTTCTCAATTGGCCTCACTCGGTCTCAGGACCCCTATGAAGTCCTTCCTCTGGTTTCTCCATCTGGTTCCAGCGAGGCCACTGGTCCCCAAGGAACATCCTCACATTGAAAAGAGAGCTTCAGAGACAGGCTGGAGGCTCCCACCAGCCACCTGCCCCTCCTACCTCAACACCCTCTCTCATAAGCTCTCACTCTTGCTGTCCAAGACATGCTCGTGGACTAACAGTCTGAAAATGTGACTCTTTCCAGAACCTTCCTCCATCCCAGGCTGCTGAGCCAGAGTGGCCATCCTCACTGTCCAGAAATTCACCCTTACTTCCCAGGTTCACTTCTCAAATGCTTCCATTCCTTCCTGCTCTGGGGGTAGCAGGGCCTCCCCTGCAATCATGCTACTCCTTGCCCCCCCCCCCCCCCCCCCCCCCCCCGGTCTTACTTTTCCAAAGCTTTCAGCCCCAGCTCTTTGGCCCTAAGGCATAAGAAAGAATCTTCCCTTCCAGCAAGGAGCAAAGCAGGACAACCCTTCAGGGACCTGGAAGAAGCCCAGTGGAGGCCCCACGAGTTTGCACAGAGCGCTGAGCTTTGCTCTTCCTTCCCGCAGGCCCAGTGGCCGGATCTCCTTGGCCAGGCTGGTCATCAGCATCCAAACTGAGCCTCATTCTTTCTTCCTTTTCTCTTTATGTATCCTCTCTGTTTACAGGGCACGTGCACCTGGCCATTTCAGGCCTTATCTGGAACTGCCTCTGACAGAACTCTTGTTGTGATAGGGAAATTGGCTCCGGTGTCAGAGCCGGGAACCCAACACTGTGTCTCTGCCTGGAGGGTGAGGTGATAAGCGGCAGAGAGAGGGCTGCCCGCGCCAGGAGGAACTGCCGCCAGGAAAGTGGAAGCCAGCGCTGGGGTCACCACCTGCTGCTCCAGTTCATGCAGAGGCAGGAGTCCCGGGGTGCTCCGGGCCCAGCTTCTTCCTCACCACCCCTGTGTGATGTTGACTAATGGGGAGGAATGGACACCCCAGAAGGCACTGAGGCATCCCCATGGGGCTCCTGAAGACAGCCTAAACCTTTCTTTACTGAGAATGTGACCTTTAGCCCTCAAAGTGCTACTTCCGAAGGGGAGGGCCCATCACCTGGCCTGGGAATTAGGAGGGGCTGGAAGAGATGAGAGGTGCTGCAGAAAGAGGAGCAGCCATTCTGACCCCATTGTACCCTTTTTGTCTGTAGATCAAAGGACCAGTTACATAAAGCTCCAGCTCAGCTGGGATAAGCTGACTAAGAAAACTTTCCACAGACAGTTGGTGGTCCTCCACCCCCTGCTGGCTGGTGAGAACTGCCCCCACCGAGAGAACTGAGCAGAGATTAAGGCTCAGAGCTCCATGGCCTGACTCATCACACACATAAACACTCCCCAACACTCTTTCCCAAAACGGCTTCCTCCCACCCGTCCACCCTCCTACCCAGGCTGGGTGACAAAAATGAATGCCCCAGAGATCTTGCCAAGCTCTGAGCCAGGCTGAGACCAGGGAACATGATGTTCCCATAGAATGGGAGGGCAGATCCCCCACAGAAGCAAATCATGTCCATTCGAAGGAAAATACCACACGATTCCACCATGACCATTATATTATTTCTCAAATAGCTTGAACTACTTTCCCTAAAACAAACAAACAAGTAAATAAATAAGCAGAACTTAAAGGAATCTGAAAAATCATCCTTAACCTGTTCTCTCCTTCCCCATTTTCATGCATCTACCCATCCATGCATTTATGTGTCCATTCATTCATCAAATAGTTATTGAGTTCCTGCTATTTGTCATGTACAGTCCAGGCAAAGGGGACCCAATAGACATGGTCTCTACCCTAGGAGCTTATCATTCCAGTGGATGAGGAAGGCAGTTGTAATCTAGTGCCGGAAGTCCTAGGGCAGGAAGACTGCATGGTCTAAAAGCCCAAGAAGCATGTCATCCAACTTGGGGTGGGGCTGGGGATGTTCATAGAGACTCACAGGGAGAAATTATATCTAAGTTGAGATATGAAATAAAAGGAAATTCCACTTCATTCAATAATGGGTGAGTTCAGCAATTAAAATGGCCAAAGCAGTGTTGGGCATACTACATAAAGATGAACTAATATAATATCCACAAATAGAGTTTGCAGCCTGATGAGGAACATCAAATAAAGATACAAAAGACTAGGATATACTGTGAAGCACCACCCAAGAGAAGGACAGGTGGAGCCCTAGGGAGGGTTTCAGAGGGTAAACGGAAATACCCAGTTAGGAAGATCAGGAAAAGCTCCCTGGGAAAACTGGAATTGGGGTTTATCTTGAGGATGGATAGAAATTAGAGGCACAGATGAAGTGGGGAGGGCATTTCAAGCAAAAAGAACCATATCAGTAAAGTTTAAGAACCAATGATGCCTGTCTAAGGAAACAAGAATATATCAGTTTGACTGGCACATAAGAGGAAGTAATAGTAGCCCTGGCCAGTGTGGCTCAGTTAGTTGGAGCTTCATCCTATACACCAAGGGGGGGGGGGTTGATTCCTTCAGGGCACCTATCCAGGTTTTGGGTTCAATCTCTGATGGGGTGCATGGGAGATGCAACCGATAGACGTTTCTCTCTCATATCAATGCTTTCTCTCTCTCCCTTCCTCTCTCTAAATCAATTTTTTAAAAATTAAAAAAGAGGAAGTAACAGTAAATATGACTTGCACATAGGTCGAGACCTTATAGTGAGCTGAATGGTTCTTAAATTTAAAGTGAGGCCCAGACATGCTAAGCAACCTTCTCAAGATCGCAGTTAGTTAAGAGAAATGCCGGTCTCCTGAATTCAGCGTTAGCGCTTCCTCTGTAGGTACCAGGCACTCGGGGTCCTCTCTGCCAGGCTGCAGCCCGGCTCCCTGACAGAGGAGCACTGTGGCCCACTTTCCTCTCCCTCCAGAGGAGGCTCTCACTGCAAAACAAGCAGACCCCAGGCTTCCAGTCCAGGTTTCTCTACCCCTCTCCCTCATTTTTAGGTGAATACGTAAATGCTCTTAAAAGACGATAGAAAAATCATTGTCCTAGGCTGGGTTAGGGTCTCACCTTGGCCCTGGCCCAGCCCAGCTTGAAAGACTTGGAATTCCTATAGCTGGTCGCCTTTCACCTCCCTGATCGCACCCGAAGGCACTGGCCTGGGACCTTCAGTGTTAACCCTTTGTTTTATGTGCATGTCCCGTTCTGTGCTCACGTACATGGGGGCGTCTCTGTTTACGACGGAAAACTCTTAAAATATTGGGACACTGTACACAGAACTCCCTTTGAACAGTCAAGCACAGAACACCAAAAAACTAAGCGTTGAAAGCCGGCACTTGGCACGGAGGGGATGGAGTTGTACTAGTAAGAGCCGACCACGAGGTGGTGCCCTGAGGCTGGCGGAAGGCCTTGCCCAGGCTGGAAGCGGAAACTCCCCAAGGACGGGGGTGCGGCTCAGATGCAAAACTTTCTCCTAAGAGGCCGCAGATCACGGCTTGGCAGTGGGAGCCAGGAACGTGGGGGGAGACTCATAGGCGCAGTGTTTGCTCTTTGTTTATCTCGTCCCCTTTTATAAGTTATCTGGCACCAAGAGCGGGACAGGGGACCCTGAGGGCCACCCAGGGATCCTGCGCTAAGAAACCACCTCTCAGATGCGAGGCAGAGCAGTCCCCAGGAGAGAGGTGAAGAGCTGCGAGGCTGCCTGACAAGGGGAGGAAGTGTGTGTGTGTGTGTGTGTGTGTGTGTGTGTGTGTCCTTGAGGTCTGAAAGACTGGTGGGCAGGGTCAAAGATGCTTTTTTCTTAGTCTAATGAGCTTCTTGGAAACAAAGTCAATTCCTGGAAGGAAGCCATATCCTGGATGTTTGCTGTTGCCCTAGAATTGGACGTTTTAAGGGAGGGGGGTTGGATGCTTCTGAAAAGTACAGGAGAGCTTCCTGTTTTCCATCCAGAATTCATCCTACACAAAGACCACACAAATCAACAATGCCCCACCTCAGTCATATCTGTTGTTAAATACACATTTCTGCAAACGTCACTTTGCATCCACCCCTCAATAGCTTTCTGCAAAATACTTCTCAGAAACGCATCTATGCGCACACAGGTGCACACATACCCATCTTCATCCGAGCCACGCACTCGACACATGCCTGCTCCTGTTGGCCATGGCAGGAACAACACCAGGTGTCAGACCGGTGGGGTCAGACCCGACCCGGGTTCAGCAACCCCCGTACTTGAGTTCTGGCTAGGAAAGAATTCAGAGCCAAATCACAGAGGTAGAAGAAGAAATTCCTAGAAGGAATGGGCTTAGGAAACAAGTTAGAGAGGCAAAGGAAGGGCCCTTGGAGCTTGGGAATGAGGAAGGTCAAGGTGATGGGTGCCGGAGGATGGGGAGTGGGAAGAGGAAGGGAAAGGCTCTGCGTGCTCGGGGAAGAGAGGGCCCTCTGGTTCCTCAGTCCTAATGGTCTTAAGCGTATTTTTAGGGGTGGTCCCAGGGGAAGATCTCAATAGAATATTCAGTAGCTCTCCAGGTGAGTCCTTTCAGGGTCAGGGTCTCCACTGATTGATGGGTCAGCACTGGGGGGGGGGGGGGGGGGGAGTGGTCATTATCCAATGCAGCTGGTCCTGAGGTCAGCCTCTGGTGTCGCTTGTCTGGTTTTGCTGCTTTTCTGGGCCTGGAGCTGAAATACAACCGAGGCCTAGATGTTATCTCTAGGGAGGAGAGGTCAGGGAGTCCAAACTGCATGACCAGCGATATCCCCTACAAATGTCCTTTGCTAGGCACCCAGAGCTTTCTGCCCTGGCGACCTTCTGTGCCTGCCCCACTGTCCTTGCTCAGCTCATGCCTGCCACACTTCCACCTTCTCCACCTTTCCTCCCATGAGGTGCCACAGAGAGTTATGTGCATGTTTATCTCAGGTAAGTTTCTCCACACAGAAAGGTAGGCGTGTGTTCGTGCACACGCACACTCGCACATGCATACACCCCCCCAAGACAGTAGACACAGTGTAATGCGGAGACAAGAATAGCAATTCCCATGCAAGGTGAGGGCCAGACACCATTTGGCCTTGCAGGGGAAGTTTGTTTCCATCTTGCAGGCACTGGTTCTGAGCTCAGCGGCGGCGCTGCAGGTGCAGGAGGAGAAAGGAGCAGGAGAGCGTGCGGGAGCCTGACTGCAACCTTTCCTCAGCCACGGAGGCCAAAAATACGCGGGCGGAGGCAGCTTGTGGCGTGGAATTTTCTGCGAGGTCAGGCAAAGTATGAGGGAGACACACCCAGTCTCAGTGGGAGCCAGAAAGGGTCACCTCGGAACTTTGACCTTGGCCTTCGCAGGTCATCCAAGGGTCAGGGCGTTTGTTCGTGCAAGAGAGAGAAGTTATGTGGGTGGGTCTGTGTGTAAGGGTGTGTGCGGAAAAAAACGGGAGAGCAAGGCCGGGAAAGCAAGCGATGGAGGAAGGGTAAGTCAGAAAACAGAGAAGCGAGGGAATGTGAGCCAGGAATGCTACCTGGACGCGATGGACTCTGCGGAGTGCGCGGGGAGAGCCTGAAGGCACAGGGAGTGAGGCGGGCGGCAGGGGGCTCAGCCCAGCCGGGAGGGCAGGGCCTGCCCCACGGGGCCTCAGAGGCCTGGCTCATCTCCTACTAACACGCACAAGCCTCCCTCAGTCCTGATTAGCAGGAACTAAGCAGCCTACGGCTAAGCCTCCCGCCACAGCTGGTGCTTCTCAGCCCCTGCATGGGGACCGCACAGCCTTCCTTACTCAGCCAGGCAGGCCTCCCCCGGCCTCAAATCTCCACCGCAGGCCCGGGGACCTGGCTGCAGGCCCGGCTCCAGTCAAGGGGAGAGGGGAGGGTGGGGAAGCTTTCTCCAAGCCTTGACCAGAATGCCTGTCTTCCTCCCAGGAGCCATTCGCTTTTTCTTCTTTCAGAATGTGTTTGTGTCTGTTGTTTCATTTAAATCATCCCAGAAAACCTGTGAGGACAGGAGAATATATAATTTCCACGAAAAGTTTCAGAAAGCCAGTCTGAGAGAATTGAAAGGATTTGTATGTAACCTCAGAACCAGCTCAAAATGGTCTCATCCTTTTTGATGAGGTGCTGAGCTGTTTCTCAGAGACGCCAGGCCCAAACCACAAGCCATGCAGCCAAAGCGTTCACGAAGGGGAGAGCTTCGGCCTCCTGCTGCACCGGGACCAAGGTCTCGCCCCCACCCATGGAGCCAAAGGACCAGAACGTGCTGGAGCTTGAACCCCAGAGCCCTTCAGAAGCCAAGGGCCCCTGGTCCAGGAAGATCCAGTGTTGGTGCCCCTTTAGCATAAATGGCCAAGTTCCAAGGTCTCCAATTAAATCTCGCCCCACTAGCAGGTCATACTCCTGTTTCCCCAGCCCCTCAAAACCCTTAACCCAGTCCAGCGAGCAGATGGATTTAGGCACCACTAAGTCTCCCATTTTCTCAGTTGGTGCCGTCTTGGTCAATGAACTTTCCCTTATTCCACTCTGACATTTTGAGTTTGGGCCCTGAGAAGTGGGCACACAGACTTTGGTCCAGTAGCGGAGTTACCCAAGGACTACTCCGTATCTGAGGTGTGTGGGGAGCAGGTCAGGGAAAAGAGAGAAGTCAAACAAGGGTGCATTTTCAGGGAAAGTCCCAGCCTCAGCTCCTTCTTAAGGGAGTCAAGTCCTCTGGGTTTGTCCCAACTGGAAGCAAGGGAGCTGGGCTTCTCCAGCAGCAGAACTTCCTCCTGCCCCTCCACCCTCCTGGCCACTCTCCACTCTCCACACCCCACCCCCAGGGACATCCACTCCAGGTATTCCAGTTCCCTGAGCTTAATGAGAAAGTGACCCAGCGCCTCCAGGCAGTCCAAAGAGAGAAGGGAAAGAGGTAGCAGCCAGGGGAAGAGCTGAGCACCTGACAGCAGTCCTGCTATGCACAGAAGGCTCACTGGTTTCAGACCCTCCCCACTTCGCTGGAAGGTCATTAGCTTACGTTTCTAAAACATTTCTCCACTTTAGAAGTTCATAGTCCAGAAGAAAGACAGTTGCATGCTATACACATACGTACATAAATAATGATATGATAGATGCTATTTCAGAGCTACCTCTGTGGAAAAAAAGGGGCCACATACAAAACCGGACAAGCTCAGGGAGGCCTGCATGGTGGGCCTTACAAATTCAGAGACTAAACGTAACCACACAGGATGGTCTGAACATAAAAATTCCTAACTAAAAGCCAGTCATGGTGGGTAGTCGCTCTCATTCCAGGCCTGTAGCTTCCTTTACAAAGGTCAATCTTTACCTAATAAGAGCTTGTCTATTGTCTTTTTGCATCTAAGATAACAGACCTTGAAATGTCAAAGAAAATTTCTTTTCCAGACCACTCAGGGCACACCCATCTCACCAGAGCAGGGGACCACAGAACCTCTCATTATTTCATTCCCCAAATACCATCTCTGTGTGCTGTGGATGTTAATTATGAACTGTCCTGTACCCACCAGTGTAAAAGCAGTATGTGTCTCATCATTGTACTTTTTACTCAGTCGCAGAGATTTCCCCCCTTTGTTTTCTCCTGGCTCCCTAATCTACTTCCCTCATGACTCCACCTTTGAGTCTAATGTATAAAATAAGCTATAAAACTGCCATTCTTTGGAGCATTTTCACAATTTGTTGAGATTTTGCTTCCTGGCAATTGTTGTCAGTTTGGCTCAAATAAACTCATAAAAATTCTTTATAGATTTGGACATTCCTTATGTCAACAACTCCAAAATATATTGGAACACAGGAAAAGTGATTAATTATGTCAGGGTGGGCCAGGGGAGCACAAGGTAGAATTAGCTGTTAGAATGCCAACAACAGTTCTTGTCTCCTATGGAATAAATTACTAATAACTTAGCCTAAAATTCAAAGCCCTTTCCTAGATACCCATTCACCTTCTCCACTAATTTGCAAGTTGTGTATTTTATTTCTATCCTTTTAAGAGTTACACTTAAATGTTTAAACTAATGGAGGTGGGAGAGGGTATAGGGGGGATAAATGGTGATGGAAAAAATTTTACATATGACTTTTGACTTCCCAAAAACATAATTACTAATAACCTACTGTTGACCAGAAGCCCTATCAATAAACACATAATTTTTATGTATTATATACTACATTTTTACAATAAAGTAAGCTAAAGTATTAAACTAAATGCTTTAAAAGTCTAAATTTAATTTAAACCTTTACCATCCTCCTCGTGCTTTACATTTCTTCCAACTATAGTTTTTTAGATTATTATTGTCTAATGTTTTTGAAAACTTCACAGGATAGGTTATTATTATCATCAGTTTTAGAGTCGACTCTCGCTTAAATATGCCCCCTGCTTACAACGTTCTTTGCTCAGCATTGCTTCTCTTATCACCTTGCTCTCTTCTAGATATTGTTTCTTTTCTTTTTGTGCCTCTTTAAAGGAGCCACTGGTATTTCTTCCAACAAAGAAACAGGAGCTACACTCTTGCCAATGGCTGCCCTTATTCTTGAGCCATAATTGAGCTGGATGTAGACCCCAGGCTGACTTCTCATTTCCCTCGGCGCTGTTGTAACTGGAACCCAAGTTCGGCTGCCTGCGCCACAGAAAACAAACTCTTTAGACAGACGCCGGTGAAAATGGAAAGAGATTTTATTCATGTGCCGGTTACCTGAGGAGATGGGGGACTCTTGTCACAAAGCCCATCTCCCCACCTCAGGCAGGCAGAGGTGTTTATGAGGAGGGAGAGGGGAGGCCATCAAAGGAAAACAAGGGAGGGGCTGAAAATTCTCTGCGCTCAGCCAGCACAGTCCAGTCCCGCATGGGCCTCAAAACCGGTCAAGCGATGGCCTGTCTGGTGGGCATCGTTCTGGTTCTTTGTTACCCTGGTTCTTGCCTTCCTGGTTCTATGGTTGAAGGTCAGCAAATCTCCCAGGACTGGGATGGCTGAAGGTCAGAGTCTGCATCTTCTGGAGTTAGTTCCTAGGATTCTTATACAAAATGCTGTTCATCGACAAGCTATGTATTAGTCAGAGTCAACATTTAGAGAAACCCCCTCAAATGAATGGGGAGGGGGGTGACAGTTCCCACTGTTACACTTGGAAGTAATTATTCCACTTTGTTCCAGCCTCTACCATTACTGTTGTTCCTTTGTAAATAGTCTACCTTTTCAACCCAACTAACTTTGAGAATTTTCTTTTAGTTTTGGGTTCTAATATTTCACTCTGTTATGTCTAGGAATGACCCATGTGCCCTGGGGTGATGAAACTAAATGAGATAATCCTTTACCCTGGGTTATTGTGTTTGGATAGCTTCTTTAAACTCAGAATGCCTGTGTTAAAGGATACACATTGAATCAAGTGAATTTGAATGTCAATTGGTCTTATGAAGTGGTGTATGAATGGGGCAGCATCTCACCTAGCAGCTAGAAGGACACTCTGAGGGTCATACAAAAGTGGAAGGTTTTTATAGAAAGAAGGTGGGGCAAGGAGGTTATTTAGCAAAGGGAAAGAAAGGCCGGCTGGGTCCGCTGCGCATGCCTCTCCAGATGCCACTGCGGCCTGAATAATGGAATGTGATCACATAGCGCTGTCTCCAAATCACGACTTGCATGCGCCTAATTATGTTCACAACTTAAGTCAGTAACCATTCCTCACAAATACTAAGGACATATTTTTATTTGCTTTCTGTAGTTTTGACCTCAGTCTTTTCTCCTATATGATATAGCATGAAAGACATGTGTTAAAAAAAATTAAATTTTTTTAAAAATAAAGAAACTGCAGTATTCAACCCCTCCCAGGAATGTGACCTTTAAACAGTCAATCTGAAATTTCCTGATTGGCATTAGCGAGGCAATATTCATGATAAAACCCCTGTGGCTCCCTTACTCCCCAGAGAAAACATCCTGGATGTTCTGCTGGGCATGAGGGTCACAGGGAGAAGCACTGACCACCTTCCAACCGCCTCTTAGCCCGAGGGATGCTCACAAAAGCAGACCAATCTAGCACTGAAATCTGGAAGGTTGAGGGGTTTTTCAAGGGGACTATCTTATCAAACCAGCATGGGTTGGATCTGCTGGCTGATGAATACTTTTATGTAGGTCAGAGTAGATTCTGAAAGAACTGATCTTTTCTGTGTAAAACATTTTGGTTTTTTGATAGACGAAACCCTTTGCTTATCCCAAATAAGCTTCTTCTAATTAAAAAAAAATGTTTCCATCCAGGATGTTTTCTCTGGGGAGTAAGGGAGCCACAGGGGTTTTATCATGAATATTGCCTCGCTAATGCCAATCAGGAAATTTCAGATTGACTGTTTAAAGGTCACATTCCTGGGAGGGGTTGAATATTGCAGTTTCTTTATTTTTAAAAAAATTTAATTTTTTTTAACACATGTCTTTCATCAACTCTGGAAAATTCTGAGCCATTACCTCTCAAATTACTACCTTTTCCGCATTCTTAGTCTATTCCTCCACAACTCTTAGTCTATATTGCACATCTCCCACCATCATTTTTCACATTTTAGGGGGCTGATTCTCTCGCTTATAATATGTGCCAACTCTGCCCATTGGCAAAGTTGGCTTCCTCCATGACCTGTATGTTTATCAGTAATTTTCCTCGGGAACTATTTTATTCTGTGGGGCCCTTTATGTTCTCAGGATGTGCTAGGAAGAGTTATGTGTTTGCTTCTACTGGTTGCTAGGTGTCCTCAGTGTGAGAACAGGTTTTACATTAATTTGGGGGCTTGGGGGATAGTGTGAGTTCACATCCCACAGGAGAACGTGGCAAGGCCTGAAAGTTTGAGTTTCTTACAGGAGACTCTTTTCCCCAGAGGCTAGGGTACAAACTGATGGATGGAGATGTTTCCTACCCATCTTCCCCTGAGGGGGCAGAGATTTCAATTCCAAAGTCCTGCTGCGAATGCGCCCTAAGACCAGTGTTCTCACCCGCATGGGTGTTACCTAGTCCTGGGACTCCATCCCCTTTTCTTCATGTGACCGTGGTTTGAGTTTGCAAGCCTACTATTCGGCTTTAAATTTTTTCTTGTTTCTGTCACTTGGGGATTTCTTCCCCATTTCAAGCTCAATATGCATTTAATTTTTCTGTTATGTTTTATTCAGAATTTTCCTGTGCGATGCTGTAGAGCAGTGGATATCCACATTAGCTCATTCTGTGAGCTACTGGGCCCCAAGGGATAATTAGTCCCCATCTCTCCCACTGGACCGTGGACTCCTTGAAGATCGAAACTGTGCCCACATTGTCTCCGGACCCTAGATCAGTACTAGACACAAGCACAACATAATACTTGCTAGATGGATTCTTAAATGATGGAAGGTGATTATCAAAGCGTATACAGTTATTTCTACATCTGTAGAAAAAAGACTTCCTCAATCATTCTGAGCACAAAGATATTCTTTCATTCTGAGGATTGTTATAGGAGATTCTGTGACACATGTCATTACGACACCGATGTGTGTGTTTTTCTTTTTCTTTTTCTTTTTTTAAAAATATAACTTTATTGATTTCAGAGAGAGAAAAGGAGAGGGAGAGAGAGAGATAGAAACATCAATGATGAGAGAGTCATTGATCGAGCCCGCAACCCAGGCATGTGTCCTGACTGGGCATCGATCCCTGATTGCCTGGATCCTAGGTCGACACTCAACCGCTGAGCCACGTCCAGCCAGGCTCTTTTTCTTTTTTTAAAAAATATATCTTTATTTATTCCAGAGAAAGGAAGGGAGAGAGAGAGAGAGAGATAGAAGCATCAATGATGAGAGAGTTGTCATTGATCGGCTGTCTCTTGCACGCCCCTGACTGGGGATCAAGCCCCCAACCTGGACATGTGCCCTGACTGGGAATTGAAGCTTGATCTCCTGGATCCTAGGTCGATGCTCAACAGCTGAGCCACGCCTGGCCGAGTGTGTTTTTCTTAACATTCTAACGTGTTTATTAAGCAGTCACTATGTAGTTGTGGACCCCAAGAAGGATATGAACCCGGAGGAGGAATTTAGCTGCTGAGATGGCCTCCCCATGGTCAACTGAGGGTCTACATTTTATGAATGTGGAGCCTAGTGGCCGTCTGCTGACAGGGGCTCCACACATACTCTGCATACTGGGAAGAACCTCAGGCTGAGCTCTTGGCTTCCCCCACATGCCCTGCTTTTTTTATGTCTTCTGAGTCAGCCTCTGCAGGTGAGCCCTGGTTTCACCTTTCTACCAATCCGCTGAGACCTGCCATGTCCAATCCGAACCACAGAAATTCTATCCTTGTTTGCATCTATACCAACCAAACAGCATTTATGATTTGGACCAATCAGAACTGCTCCATTTGGAAACCTCATCTGCGTAAAGTTGGGAATTTAGACAGAAGCTTTCTCGATAAACGATGGCCTCTGTTTTGTCTTGGTAGAGCACAATTGAGGTTGCTACCTGAAATTGTTTCTCTTGGGCTGCAGTTCCTTTTGCTCAGATAAATGCTTTTTATTCTTTATTGCAGTCCAAACTTAATCTTGGTTTACACAGTAGGCGCTTAGGAGAACAAATGTAGAGATAGATATACAGCTTCATAACACAAGGCCCGCACGCATGGTCCTGCAGTGGGAGGATGTGATGTGGAGAGCATGGCTGTCTCGTGATGCAACAGAGAATATTGTGTTTGCCATGATTTCATTCGTGGAAAGGACTGTGTTTGTTCAGAAGAAAATGTTTAATGGGCCTGTGTCGGAGAGCAGCCACGTCTCCAGGGATCTTAAGAAAGGAAGGAGCTGCTCCAAGTCAGGCAAGGGTTGCATTCTTCTTGTCGAGCCAGAGGGAGAGAGAGACAGAAGAGGACCGGAGGCAGTGAGAGGGTAAGAGCTGCATGCAAGCTTCCTGATGTCAGCAGAGTATGCCATGGAGTTAAAAATTAAAAGCATTTTGACAGAATTATAATGAAATAATGAGAAATTCATAATCGTAGTGATAGTTTACAAAACTTTTTCAGAAATTGATAGCTAAAGTTAATAAGAAGCAAAGAAGCTCATTAAATATACTTAACTAATGGATATATATTTAGAGTCCTATATCCAATCATCAGAGCATAAGCTTCTAAATGATGAGTGGTCAAGTAGAAGTAAAAGAAATGGAAGAGTACTTGGAAGTGAGTGCCAATGAAGACAATATATATTACAGCTTGCAGGATGCAGCGAATGGAGTGCTTAGGGAGGAATTATAGTCTGGAGGGCAGATACTAGACGAGAAGGAAGGTTGAAAGGGCATTAAATGCTAGAAGTCTGGGGAGAGCTGCAGAGAAAATGTGGCATGGCAATACACTGTAGTAAAGTGTAAGACAGATGCGGACGCATTACAGTGTATTGTGGAAGGACAGCAGAGGGCCACTAGGTCACCTTGGAGGGAGCAGTGGGGTCAGAAAACTCTTTCACGAGGAGGACAGGATAAGAGCCTGCAGTGGCTCCTAGAGGACGTGATAGAGCTAGAACCCTGTCTGGGCTTAAGTGGAGGGCAATACAGGCAAAAGGGACCACACAGGTCCCTTCAGAGGCTTGGGAGAGCATGACAAGTTATGGGAAGTTCAGGTAACTCAGCGCACCTAGACACACGGGTACAGCTGAGGATGTGATAATGAGACGTTATGCAGTGATGCTTGTGACCAAAGGACTTATTTTTTCAGCCATGCCCTCTTCAGTCACATAGGCGTTTACCTGTATGCTGAAGGCAATAAGGAGCCACTCAAGTGTGAAGCAGAGCAGCATGAGCTCTGTGAGTTCTGCAGGACTCGGGTCTCCGCTTCGCTCACTCCACAGGTATCTATGGAGCGCCCACTGTTGCCCTATGCCCTGTGCAGCTCACAGTTTTGAAAAGAAAGGTCTAGATACAGAAGATATATGCAGGTTCCTGGAGGCCAGGTTAACACTCGAAATGAAAAAAGTGATGAAGCTTGTACGAAGCTGGGAGCAGTGGTGGCCACCCCACGGGGGTACACAGGGAGTATTTAATACTTAGCAGAGCTCCTTGTCCCTTCTGTGGTCTGTCCTGGGCAGGGGCTAGTGCTAGGCCTGGGGTCCACCGGGCACTGCAATTCTAGACAACAATGAGTGACCAGAAAACAAAATACAGCCTGGAAAAAAATGACTGGAATAAGGCTAGAAGTCCGAGTGTAAAGGGAGCAGAGCTGTCAAGATATTCAGGGGACCAAGATTCAAGGCCTCTGTCCCCTGCTGGGCTGAGGGTGGCCATCCCCACTGGGTAAGTCTGCCGTGCGCCTGAGTGCTTTGAGGATCAGCATCACCCTGGAGGCCAAACACAGCCATGCCTCCCAATCCTAAATTCTGTGGGAATACAATTCCATGGGGTTAAAGAGAAACTTGAGTTTTACCTAAAGCATTATCTGATTGCTTAAGAGGTGTGATATTGAATAATCTCTGGGGGGAAAAGCTTCTGTGGTATAACCTTCATCCTGTCAGATATCTGGATGGCATCAGATGTCCTCGTCCCAGTCCTGGAGCAGGATGCCAGAATCTCTGCAGAGACAGCCAGAAAAACTCCCCTCCCCATCCTGGGAAGGAACAGTAGACGTCACTACCAGGCTCCCTGGGCCCATGGCCCTCGGGAAGACCTTCCCAAACCTTGTCCTAGGGGGTTGACCCTGAAAGGAACTCTGAAGGAGGTGCACGGCCTGGTCTCTCTCTGGTGCCTCTAGGAAGAAACACTGGGATGGTAAAATTTGTGTAAAGAGAGAATTGCCTCTGATTGGAGAGTATCCCCACCCCAACCGTCTCACTCTCAGCCTCGTGGAGCAGCAGGTGCTCCTGGACGTGACGTTAGGACAGTTCAGGTAGCTTGCATGTCCTGATGCTCATCCAGTCCCCGGCCAGAAGCACAGGTTAGGAAAAGTTTCTCCCCTTTTCCCCAGGCCAGTGGAAATATCCATTAGGTCAAGGAGAGAGAGAGAAAAAAAAAAAAAGACGTGGTCTGTTTTATCTCACCGCAGTGTCCTTCCTGAAGGTCTGTGGAGTGTTGTTTATTAGTGTCCCTGATGCCTTACCCTGGCGTCTGGAGGGGGCACTCAGCCAAGCCCTGCTCTCCACATCCTAAAAGGAAGGATTGCTCAGACACTCTGACAGGAGAGTTTGAGATCATGATTCTTGGGAAGCAAATCCTGTGTCAGGCTTCCATTGTGGGCACGTGAATGTCCATTCACTGTTGTGGTTGTGTTTTCATGGGCACTGGTGAGTAAAGAGCCCCTGGCTGATGGTGAAGCAAAAGGGACATCTTAGCTCCTCCCCCAGCAGAGGTGAGAGATT
This sequence comes from Miniopterus natalensis, assembly GCF_054644295.1. Lineage (NCBI taxonomy): Eukaryota > Metazoa > Chordata > Mammalia > Chiroptera > Miniopteridae > Miniopterus > Miniopterus natalensis. The sequence goes on along the minus strand of NC_142100.1, from coordinate 4,642,208 downwards.
CTTTCACCTATGGCCTGCCTGATATGTTTACACACACACACACACACACACACACACACGCACACACACACCCCTAGGACATGAACACCCACCCCACTTTTGCTGAAATATAAAAGGCCTCCTCCATTGCTTCTTAAAAAGACCTTTCTCTAAGGAGCCACTTAAGCCCAAACTCTGGCATTAGGTGACTTTTTCAGTGGAACCTCTACAAAGTAAAAGAATTTGCCAATAAGTGGAACCACGAGCTTCCCTTCCTTCAGCAGCACAAGCAGCAGGGCCTGTTAGAGGGTGTGGAGGCTCATCTGCCACTATTTCCTTCGATTGGGGGGAGAGGTCCTCCTATGTAAATAAAATTAAAGAACTACTTAGACGAGAAAGAGCAGACGATGATAGTTGGGATAAAATGTGAGAGACTGGAGTTGGAAATACTGCGAGGAAGGCAGGCCTTAAAGGGAGAGGAAATGGAGCAACAGCATTTTTGATAAGCCCGGAGGAGAAATGCTTTAGTGGAACTGCTCTGGGTCAGTCTCCTCAGTCAGCAGAGCTCCCTTCTCTCATGCTGTGCGGGTTGACTCAGGTGACTGTTCAGGTGTATCAGGGTGTGTAGCGAGAGAACAGAAGCCATAGTCACGTTATCTTTTTTTAAAATGTATTGTTATTGATTTCAGAGAGAGGAAGGGAGGGAGAGAGAGAGAGAAACATCAATGATGAGAGAGTCATCAATCGGCTGCCTCCTGCACGCCTCCTACTGGGAATCAAAATCACAACCTGGGCATGTGCCCTGACCGGAATCAAACCTTGATCTCCCGGATCCTGGGTCGATGCTCAACCACTGAGCCACACCGGCCTTTAAAAGAATACAGTCACACCAAGAGAATAGACACATTTTGATGTCAAACTTCCTCTTTGCTGCTCACTCCCTTTGACACATTTGCAGGCTGAAGGTCCCTTTCTTTATCAAAACTCTCCAGGAAGCCCAGCCCGCATGGCTCAGCATTGACCTAGGATCCAGCAGATCGCGGTTCAGTTCCTGGTCAGGGCACATGCCCAGGTTTCGGGTTCGATCCCCAGTAGGGGGCGTGCAGGAGGCAGCCAATCAATGACTCATCACTCATGTTTCTCTTTCTCTCCCTCTCCCTTCCTCTCTCTGAAAATCAATAAAGATATATTTAAAAAACAAAAACAAACTCTCCAGGAACATTGTAACTATTTTGCTGGAACCAAACTAAACTAGAAGGGAAGGGAATGGGAGGAGCACAGGAAATAAACATATATTGAGCACCTAGTATGTTCCAGACCTTTATCTCATGTGATTCTCACAATGACCGTTTGAGGTAGGTGTTGTTATCCCGGTTTTACACACTAGGAATTCAAGGCTTAGAGAACGTAAGTAACTGCTCCAAATTTATAAAAACTGAGAATTTGAATCATGGTCCGTCAGGCTTCAGAGCCCACGTTTCCCTCCCTGTGACTGGGCTTCCAGGACTTCTCCAGTCTATTTGGAGGCGAGTCCCACAGAAAACCCCACTCTTTGTTTGCCATCTGATTTGCACTTTATGTTGGTATTGAAAAATATCATGAATGCTTTTGTTCAAGTTTAGCACAAGATATTTAGCTCACTGAGCTCATTTAAGAAATGCATGTCTCTTTAGTGAGCCACACATTAGAAATAAGCATGTTCAGTTGGATGATGTGATGATGGAGGCACAGACTCCACAGCCCTCTCACTGAATGCTTCCAGAGCTCTGATTCCTTTCTGAACAGGGCCAGAGCCCTCCAGGGAACAGTGAACTGTAAGGATGAACAGATCATGTGACAGCTAAATGCATCCTACCCTGTCCTGGTGCATCACTAGTTGTACTCCGTTCCAGAATTGTGTCTCTCAGCCACAGGTCATAGACTCCATATGTGGGGGATTATCAATGTTTTACAATGAAGTACCTGCACCCTCTCTCCTAGGAAACTCTGCTCCTTATAGAGTATTCAGGGAGCCTCTCTGTGATCTTGTTCTGACTTTCAAAAGATTTCCTAGCAGAGAAGACCGTTTACTAGACAGAACCATTTCACAGTGCAAGCACAGGAAGTCCAGCAGGAGAAAAGAGGCACTGATTTCTGAAAACTGTACTCTGTCCACAGTCAGACACCATAGTTCATTTCCCAGGTAACCAAAATGGTTCCCTCAGGTAGGCAAATACGCTGGCTGTATAACCAGGAGCTAAAGGAAATAATAGAGGAAAAAGAGAGCAGAAGGAAAAAATAGTCAGTGGGTCTAAGAAGAATTTTTCTCTTTTAATTTCTCTATTATGTGTTTGATGAAGGGAGAGAGACCACCACATTAAAATAATTTTCACATTTTTTTACATATGACTTTGGAACATGATGAACTGAAAGAGAAAGAAGCGTTAGGTGATTGAGTTGTTTTTCAATTTTTATTCTGTCTTTATGAGATTTTGGGGAATGTAATTACTTCCTACTTGCAAAGGTTTGAATAGTTATAAAGAAGGTCAGCCTGGCTGCTGTGGCTCAGTGGTCGAGTGTCAACCCACGAACCAGGAGATCCCAGTTTGATTCCTGGTCAGGGCACATGTCCAGCTTTTGGGCTCAATCCCCAGTAGGGGGCATGCAGGAGGCAGCTGATCAATGATTCTCATCATGAATGTTTCTATTTCTCTCTCCCTCTCCTTTCCTCTCTGAAATCAATAAAAACATATTTTAAAAAATGAAGATTATATAATGATGGCGTTTGAAACATAAACCTGGCAACGACCTCAATCTATTTCATGTTTCTTGATATTCAGATACATTATACATTAAAAAATACAGTATAGCTTGGCCAGGCATGGCTCAGCGGTTGAGCATCCACCTAGGATCCAGGACATCGAAGTTTGACTCCCGATCAGGGCACATGCCCGGGTTGTGGGCTTGGTCCCCAGTCGGGGGAGTGCAGGAGGCAGCCGATCAATGACTCTCTCATCATTGATGTTTCTCTCTCTCCCTCTCCCTTCCTCTCTCTGAAACCAATAAAGATATATTTTAAAAAATATATATATATAGTATATACCATTTAGTACGTATGTAAATTATACACACACCCTGTTGTACTTTGTAAAAACTAAAAACACTAAAATAAACTTAGGATGGCTGTATGAAAAATTGAAGCCCTTAAGTTATACATTAAAATATATTAGTTGTTGGAAATTAACATATTTTACTAATCACTCTACTCAAAATTCTGTTTTTACTCTTATTTCCTAGAACATTTGAGATGTTCTTTCTATATTAGATATGATACCAGGTATTTCAATATTTTTATAGTATTAAATGGCACTCGAAGCCACTTGCATCCTCAGGGCCAGTTTCCAGTACGTTGTGTCTTTCTCTTCATCCTGTCATTCGTCCTCACAAGATTGTGCTCCATTCCCCCCACCTAGCCCTACCATTTCCCAATATTCAGAAACCGGAGCAAATAATTAGCCTGATTTCCTGCAGAAGAAAATATTAGGTAAACCGTCATTCTTTGGTCTACCACGGAAACAAATTGTGCTTGTTTTGGAAAGACGTCATTTTTGTGTACTGTAAAATGTGTGTGCTGGTTATGTTTCACATAGATTTCAGAGGTTTTTTCCTGTCGTCACATTTGGAATTGGGGCCTCAAAAGAGGTGCAGGCAATAATGCTTCCAAGATAACTGGGTTGCATCCTTATGTGTAAAATAAGAACCACTTCATTTTCCAGTTTGTAACCAAGCGTTCCTTCTCCGATCTGTAGTGATATATTAACTTTAAAGTTATGAAAATTTACTCCACCTTACTCTTGAACACCCTTCTTTACCTCCTCGCACCCAAGCCACTGAAACAGACCCTGTAGGCCCAGGTCCAGAGCATCCCTGCATCCATAGAAACCAGACTTCAGCTTCCTTTGTCACCATGGTGACGGCACGGCCGGGCCGGGTGGTCGCTATGGTAACTTGGGGTGGGAGCGGGGTCCGGGCGGCTGGGCGCATGCGCGCGGGGAAGCCTGGCCGCGCCGCACACTCGCGGCCGCTCAGTTTCTGCCGACATGGCGCTGAGGCGGCGGCGGGGGCCGCGGCTCTGCGTGCGGCTGCCCGACTTCCTGCTGCTGCTGCTCCTCAGGGGTGAGTGGGAGCCTCTGCCTTTGGGCGAGGCGGCCGGGGGGCGGCGGCGGCGTCCCGGCCAGGCGGGAATAGCGGTCCCGGCCCGGGCTCCGCGGGCGCCGCGGGCTCCGGGGGCTCCGGGGGCGCCGCGGGCTCCGGGTTCTCGGCCGCAGGGGCGCTGGGTCCGGGGAGAGGCTCGGACCCGGGGCTGCTGGCGCGGTCCGGGCAGCTGGCTGCGGGGTGGGCCCGACCCGGGCAGGGGCAGCGCCTCTGGAAAGACAGCGGCAGCTCGGGGCGCGGGAACCTGCTGGGGGACCCGGGGTGGGCGCGGGGAGTCGCTGGGGACTCGCTGGGGGACCCGGGGTGGGCGCGGGGAGTCGCTGGGGACCCGGGGTGGGCGCGGGGAGTCGCTGGGGGCCCGGGATGGCCGCGGGCGCGGGGACTCGCTGGGAGACCCGGGATGGGCGCGGGGACTCGCTGGGGGACCCGGGATGGGCGCGGGGACTCGCTGGGGGACCCGGCATGGCCGCGGGCGCGGGGAGTCGCTGGGGGGCCCGGGATGGGCGCGGGGACTCGCTGGGGACTCGCTGGGGGACCCGGGATGGGCGCGGGGAGTCGCTGGGGGACCCGGGATGGGCGCGGGGACTCGCTGGGGACCCGGGGTGGGCGCGGGGAGTCGCTGGGGACCCGGGGTGGGCGCGGGGAGTCGCTGGGGGCCCGGGATGGCCGCGGGCGCGGGGACTCGCTGGGGGACCCGGAGCGAGCGGCCTGCTGGCGGGTCCGCGACGCACAGCCCGTCGCCTGTCCAGCCTCTTCGTCACGGCTCTCTGGGGATCACTTGTCCCTTGCTGTAAACAAAGGGACTCAGCTGGGCAAACCCAGCTTCCCCTCCGTGCGAGTAAAGCGGCTCAGATCCCTCCCCCCACTTTTCGTCTCCAGCCCGAGCGCGGAGGCCCCGCGGACCCTGACCCCGAAGTAGCGCGTCTGGGCCTCCGATCCGGACGCAGCGACACACTTGGGAGTTTTGACTTGACTTTTCCACTGTCTGAAGTTCCCATTAGACTCGCGTGTCCCGGGACAGTTGGACAGAAGGACTGAAATAGTTTCTCATGAGTGAGCACGTCCTACACGGGGCACTTGGAAGTCAGTATCTTACTTAGTCTCTCCAGCAACTTTGTGAGCTGGGCTTTACTAACCGGCTTTCAGATAAGAAAACGAAGACCTAAGTCAGGTGTCTCTTCAAAGCCTCGCTCCAAGTAGGTGGCGAAGACCCGAGCCCATGCTGACCTGAAGCCGGACCCCACTCTTCCTTCCCTGATGGCCCTTCAGTTTCTTAGGGCATTTCTTTGTTTGGCTTATTTGCCGTTGCCATCCCGTGATGTTTTGCAGAGTATACAAATTAAAACACGAAGCGCCTGTTTGGGAGTGGGGGTGGAAGGGCGAGGGAAACAAAGCACTCCTGTGTTTGATGGTCATTCTCGTGCAGTGTCCATCATGGTGGCAGTAAAAAGTGGTCTGGGACAGGAGCTTTGAAAACAGGGCTCTGTGATGAAGGGCGAGATTCAGGGTATACACATTGACCATATACTTTGCCTGAAAGTAATTTCCAGAAACATATGTGGTTGAACGATCTAAGTGGTCAAGGGCTAGCCAGGGGACAAGGGTGTCAGGAATGCCCAGCACCCAGCTTTGTTGGTCACAATGACACTGTCCTATTCAGAGACGGGAACAACTCCCTATTGTTGCTGAGGTCTGTTCACATGAAAGTTTGCAGTTTTTATTGCGGGAACATTTGGCAATTTATTCCAGGAATGAGTTTGAACTCGGTGGTTTGTTAATAAAACTGGAAGATACCCATAATCTCTTACTTAGCTCTCCTGGAGGAGCTCGTTTTGTGGCTTTCTTGATAAATATTAAGGGCTGAGATTTACCTGGAGAGCATGGAAAAAGAATAAAATTTTGTAAAATAGGACCCATGACAAAGAATCAGGGTGGTAGGACGTTATTTATTTATTTGCTTTTAGCAGGGAGCTCTTTTTCCATTATTTTGTTTATACTATAAATATACTTGTAATAGCTTGAAAACCTCATTCATCCCATCCACAGGTCATAACAGCTGTGTCTTTTTATTATTCATTTACTCTTTTTAATTGCTATTGCTTTTCAGTATTCTGTTTTAAAAATGTTGGTTCCCAATGTAATACATTCTTTATTCATTTCCTTTTGCCAGGCTCTATTACAAGAATTTAACATGTATAATTCACTTAATATTGATAACCACTCTAAGGGCTTGTTACTATCATTTTCCCATTTTGGGGATGAAGACACAGAAGTACAGAGAGGTTCTGTAACTTGCTAAGGGTGATTTAATTTGGAAATCTTCAACCATTGGTGTTAATCTAATTTTTGGTTACTTGTAGTATTCCATTTGACAGTGGAGTTCTTATTATGGATCAGTTTAACCAAATTGTCAATTGTTCAAAGCTATGTGGTTTGTATATAAAATATTCTTTTGTTGAATTGGTGACAGGTGCAATTCCAGTTTACAAATGTCCTGCCACATGTCGTTTTAAAATGATTACTACTGTTGGGCTTCCGAAACTTTTGATGTCCTAGAGAGAAGTGCTTCATTTAGAATTAAAATAGTGACAGTTTGTATTCTTGGGATAAGACAGTGTGCTGAAGCCTAACAAAATTTGAAAATCAAAACTTCCAGGATATCTTTGAAAAAAAAAAAAAAGTTCTCAATTTCCTATTTGCATTCGTTTGGACTTTTGAAACATTAAAAACAACAACCCTATTTTATGTTTTTTAAAATCATCTAACAGGCCCGGCCGGGCGTAGCTCAGCGGTTGAGCGTCGACCTAGGATCCAGGAGATCAAGGTTCGATTCCCGGTCAGGGCACATGCCCGGGTTGCGGGCTCGATCCCCAATGACCCTCTCATCATTGGTGTTTCTATCTCTCCCTCTGCTGCCCTCTCCCTGAAATCAATAAAGATATATAAAAAAATAAATAAATAAATAAATAAAATCATCTAACAGGTGTAATTGTGATTGGAAGGTGTGCCTGTTTTAGAAAAACAAGGAGCACCTGCCCTGACGCCTGCAGTGCCTCAAATCAGCTGTTCACTCCCGGATCACTTCTTGATTGATAGGCATTTGTTCTTCAGTGCTTCAGGCTAGGGAGACTGAATGGATAACTGTTAGAAACAATCATCAGAAATTTCAGTGTTACATCCCGGTAGAATTACCGTACACCCAACTCCAAGGCTCTCTGCAGCTTGCTCTAAAGGCAGCCCACCAGGGTAGGCTTAAGTCAGTTCTTTAGCAGGAAACCAGATTTATATTAAGCACACTTTCTAAAATGGCCAAATAGTGTAACTGAAGAAGCTATGCATTTAGTACATCTAGCTAGCAGCTGTTAGAGATGTGATATTAGTAAATTCCTTCTCTATAAATTCTTTGAATTTTTTCAAAGCACAAGTGGGGTAAAAGAAAGGAAAATATGTATGTGAATGAAGTTAGGATGTATGGAGTCTGCTGAATGGTACCCTAGTCATGAAGTTGGATTCACTCTCTTTTTAAAAAAATTTATTTTGTTGAGGGTGTTACAGATGTCCCCCATTTCCCCCCCTTTGCCCATCTCCACCTGGCTCCCACAGCAAACCAGGCCACCTGTTTATCGTCTGTGTCCGTGGGCTATGCATATATGCAAATAAGTTCTTTGATTAATCTCTTCCCGCTGGACTCTCTTTTTTAAGATATGTTTGTAATCAGGTGGTGTGAATATGACGCTGTTAGGACTGCATGCAGATTTCAGACCTGTTTCTACCCTCTGAAGCTAACAGTATATGCAAACAGCCTCACTGGAGTATAGAGACCTGAAAGAAGGTTTTGGTAAGCACATTCTTTTGCGCTTAGTTTAGCAAGGACAGTATCCACTGCGGCGCTCCGTATTGATATCTAAAGCCGTAATTACTGCTTCTGCCACTTGCCATTTCACACAGAACGCTTTCTGAGAATATGTACTTGTTTTGATGACAAGGACTGCTCCAAGTATTTTGTGTTGGTGTGTCTTCTTTGTTTTAAGTAATATCTATTATGTGTTACATATTTCCCATGAGTAGTTAACATGTACAGCTGGGGTGTCAGTGCTGGTTGTGTAGAAACATCAACGTTTTTAATAAATTAGAAGTATGCAAACTTTTTAAAAAATGTATCTTTATTGATTTCAGAGAGAGGGAGAGAGAAACATCACTGATGAGAGAGTCATCAGTCGGCTGCCCCCTGCTAGGGATTAAGCTGGAAACCCAGGCATGTTCCCTGATAGGGATTGGAACCTCGATCTCCTAGATCATAGGTTGATGCTCAGTCGCTGAGCCGCACTGGCTGGGCCAAACTTTTTTTTATATCACCTTCCATTTTCAGAGTATCCCGGGGCTTCTGTGGTTCAGCCTTCTTCCAATTATCGGCAAAATCAAAATCTGCCATATCCATGCTGCCTGCTGTGCCTCAGCCCCCAGTGATCTTTCCCCTTAGTCTCTAAGCGTAACTCTTAGTCTGTAGTTCAGTTCAGTGCAACAGATGCTTATTGAGTGTCTGTAATGTGCCAGGCACTGTTCTTCAGGCTAGGGGTGCAAAATGAATAAAGAATCCCCAGCCCTTGAGGAGCCAGGATGAGTGCATTCTGTATTATGTTGGGCTTCAGTTGTTGGGTGTAAATGCATTTTATCTTGTCAGTGATGTTAAAAATTTGTTCAGAACAGGCTGAATTTAATATCTTTTGTATCTTTTCAGAGGTGATTATAGTAAATGTTTTCTTTGTCACTTGAAACTCAGTTAACATTTCTTAAACACTGCCTATGTGTCTAGGCATTTTTAATGTCTTAGTTCCAGTGGCCCAGAAACTTTTGGAAATTCTTAGGTTTTACTACAGTAGTTTCTGTGGAAGAAAAAAAATGGCAAATATTTCTTTACTTGGTTTAATTTAAAAATCTTTCTACCATCTTCTCTGTGCAGTTATACAAGGTTAAGAAGAAGAGCATGGGGAAATGCTTATGTTCTAATTTAAGTGGCACAAGCTGCAGGTATGATTAGTATATACCAAATGGTCACAATTACACAAAACATCTATGCTTGGGGGAAAAACCTGGAAAAAAATGAATCAAAATATTGATAGGTACATCTTACGGCTGATTGTTTTCTACTTTTCTGTTTTCCTGGGCAATGCATTTGTCTTTTTTGGAAATTTTGTTTAATGAGGATGTTTTTGTATTATGAAAATAAATACATTTTGTTCTGGCATCCAATAGATATAAGTAGTGGATTTTTAAATTTGACACTGGTAAGGATTTTCTTCTAAAATGTGAAAACGTTGCTTAGTTTACTGCGATAGCATGTGGATTGTGCCTTTTTCTAGCTCCTTAATGTTTAACTGGAAAACTAAGGGCACTTGTCTCCCCACTCTTCCTGCCCCCTCCGCCTTTTTGAAATTGCTTTAAAAAAAGCTTTATTTACTACATACATCCTAACAATGGATTGTAAATGGAGCAAGATCTAAATAAATTTAAAAGCTTTTCAAATACAAAGCAACTAAAGAGAACTAAACTACTAGCATGTTTGAAAACAGAACTCTAAAACTTTTTTTTTAAAGCATTATATTTGTTCTTAACCCTAACAAAAAAAAAGTTCACATTTCAAGTTATAAACTTATGTCAGTAGTGTACGTGAAATGGGTTTGAGATAGAAACAGATAATAGGCTCAGTGATTCCTGTGCTCCCCCCCCCCCCCCCCTTTTTGAACGAATAAAATCATCTGAGCAGTGGCTTAGTTTCAGCCAAGGTTTATTGAATGCCTGCTCTGCGCTGGCCAGGAGCGCCGGGAGGGCCTGCTCTCCTCGTCTTGGGTGAGAGGATGCCAGATAAACCGACTTCCGTGGAAAGTAGACGCTGAAAGATGTTTCCTGAAGTGAGCTCTCAACTGATGTGCCCTTATCAATTCTTCCTGCCCACCACAGACTTCCTTGTTGGATATCTTTCTCTAAGGAAAATATTTAATGTCTTTAGAATGAAGTGCAGCTGTCAGGAGGATTACAAAACAAGAATGCCGCAGATCCTAAAACAGCTGCCTTTTTTTTTTTGGCCGTGTTTTTTCCTCTAAGGTATCTCTGTCAGGGTGCTGGAACTTAATCAGTGAATCCTGTTTATCTGGCAGTCTATCTCCATTTTCATGGCAGCAAAGCATTCCCCTGGCAAAACTGGGAAATGTAAGATAAGCTCTTTTCCATACCAGAAGGAACATGCAATTTAAGTAACAGAGTAGCATTTAGGGTTTTCTGTCTTTAGAAGTGGGAGCACTTGCTCTGGGCTGGCCTGGGGGAGGAGAATTTCAAGGAGTGGATGTTCAGGGATAATTTTGATTTATATTGTGCAGATTTGGGATAACGGAGGTACGTGCTAAGGGACAATTAAGTGGAGCAAAGGTATGCAATTGGAAATACATATGTTGTATTTTGGGACGAATGAGTTATTATAATGATAAAAATATTAACAACTACCGTTTATTGAAAACTATGTGTCAGGCATTGTGCTGATAGCTTTACCTGGGCTGCATTCATTGATCTCAACAGTCAGTTTTTATAGATTTCATTTTGCAGTTGATGCAGAGGTTAATTACCTAGCCCAAGGTCATAGCTAATAGATTTAGGAGCCAAATTGTCCATTAAAGAGAACATTAAAGAGTAACTAGATTGTAAAGCGCTTTCAATGCCAGGCTAAGAAATTGGGACCTTATTGTGTAGGCTCTAGAAATTTATTTGGCAGTTTGAAGCAGGGAAGTGTTCTGATCAAAATGATTTTAGAAGTATTACTCTGATATTCAAGGAGACTGGAGAGGGCAGGTCTATTAGGAAGCTGCTAGAATAGTTTAAGGTCACTTCGTTTAGGATAGCTCTGTTGATGTTGAATTCATTTTTATTTATATTTGAAAATATATTTGTTTTAATTTTGTTCTTAAAATATAGATTTACTGGATGTATAATTTTAGGTTGACAGTTATTTTGTCTTATAGCCTGGTCCATGTAGCCTGGTTTCCATTATTCCTATTGCAGTCTTGTAGTCTTGCAGTCAGTCATAGCATTAGTCTTTCCCCTCAGCTGCTTTACAGTTTTCCTTTGTCTTTGGCTTCTGAAATGTTGCTAGAGGGTGAGGAGGGTGGATTTCTTTTTAATGATTCTACTTGTTAATATGTTGTACTTTGTGTACCTGTGAGTTCATATCTTTTGCAAGAATTCTCAAGTGTTATCAGATCACACACTACCTAGCTTCTATTTTCTTAATTATTTTCTTCTGGGACTCTGCTAAGATCTATTCAGTCATTCCGTCTTCCAAGACAGTTAACCTTTTTGTCATAATTTCATATTCTTCTTCTTTGTGCTGTTTTGGGTTATTTATTTAGCTTTGCTTTATAGTTATTTCTTTTTCCAGCTATATTTATTCTGTCATTTAATCAACGCATAGAGTTCTTTTAACCAATTATATTGTTCATTTCTAAAATTTTACTTTGTTCTTTTTATAATCTGGTTTCTTTTGCTTGCTCATTTTTTTATTCCTCTTTTAAAAAAACATTTCACGTACAAATGTTTTATATTATGCATCTCATTCTTCAAGTATCTGAACGTCTTGGCATCTAAATCTAATGTTTGTTGTTTCTTATGACTTACTTATGGTGGTTTGTTTTTCTTCACTTGTAAAGTGATATTTGGTTGATCTCAATCTGTACAAATCTGAGCCTGACCCCAGGAAGCTTCTTGTGAGAGAGTATGCTTCTACTGGGTGGCATTGTTTGAAAATCTCAGGCTCAGCTGCTCTGCCTTCCTGCTGCTGGCCAAGGGCACAGTCTACCCCCTGAAGTATTGCCCTCAGAGTCACACCCCACTCATTTCATTACTTTCTGGTTTCAGCCCACAGATATTTTATTTGTTCTTTTAAGGATTCTTCCACTTCCTGTGAGCCTAGAAATACATTAAAAACTGTGATGTATGAAGAATCTTGTTGCTGGAATATAAAGGCCTTTTAGTATCAAATCCACTACCCAGCTGGAAACAGGAAACTCAGCTTTATTCAACCTCTGCCTCCTCCTTTTTGAAAAAAATTTTACTTACTGGTTTTTTAGAAAGAAACATCACTTTGTTGTTCTACTCATTTATGCATTTGTTGGTTGTTCCTTTTACGTGCCCTGGTGAAGGATCCAACCTGCAACCTTGGCATATAGGTACGATGCTCTAACCAGCTGAGCTAGCTGGCCAGGGCAGCCTTTTCCCCCTTTTGATTAACGTAAGAGTCACATACCTTTCTTTGCCTTTTTTTCTTTTTCAATTACACTTGACATACAGTATTATTTTATATTAGTTTCGGGTGTACAGCATGGTGGTTAGACATATAATTGATGAAGTGATAAGTCTAGTACTCACCTGGCACAATACATAGTTATTACAATACATTTGGCAAGGCCCTGGCTGGTGTGGCTCAGTTAGTTGGGCATCTTCCTGAGCACTGAAGGGTTGCTGGTTCGATTCCTGGTCGGATTGATGTTTCACTCTCACATCGATTTTTCTCTCTCTCTACCTCTCCCTTTCTCTCTCTCTAAAAATCAATTAAAAAATCTTTTAAATAAATACTATTGGCGATATTCCCTATGCTGTACTTTACATCCCCATGACTATTTTGTAACTACCAATTCGTACTTCTTAATTCCTTCACCTCTTTTCACTTCCTAAGCCCCCTCCCACCTGGCAACCATCAGTCTGTTCTCTGTATCTATGAGTCTGTTCCTGTTTTGTTTGTTCATTTATTTTCTTTAGAGTCCACATATAAGTGAAATCATATGTCATTTGTCTTTATCTAATTTCTTTTTTTTAATATATCTTTATTGATCTCAGAGAGAGGAAAGGAGAGGGAGAGAGAGATAGAAACATCAATGATGAGAGAATCATTGATCAGCTGCCTCCTGCACGCCCCCAACTGGGAATGGAGCCTGTAACCCGGGCATGTGCCCTGACTGGGAATCGAACCCCGATCGCCTGGATACTCAACCGCTGAGCCACGCCTGGCCGGGCTCTCTAACGTATTTCACGCAGCATAATACCCTGGAGGTCCATGGTGTTGCTGCAAATGGCAAGAGTTCGTTCTTTTTAAAAAAAATATGTTTTTATTGATTTTACAGAGAGAGAAAGGGAGAGGGATAGAGAGAGAAACATCGATGAGAGAGAAACATGGAACTGCTGGGTCATAAGGAGTTCTATTTTTGATATTTTGAGGAACCTCCATACTATTTTCCATAGTAGCTGCACCAGTTTGCATTCCCACCAGCAGTGCCCGAGCATTCCCTTTTCTCCACACCCTCGCCAACACTTGTTTGTTGATTTATTCTTGACAACCATATGACAGGTGTGAGGTGATTATCTCATTGTGGATTTAATTTGCATCTCCCTGATGATTACTGATGTTGAACATCTTTTCATATGTCTCTCGGCCTTCTGTATGTCCTCTTTGGAGAAGTGCCTATTCAGGTCCTCTGCTCATTTTTTAATTGGCTTGTTTGGTGTTTTTGGTGTTAAGCTGTATGGGTTCCTTATAAAGTTTGGATATTAACTCCTTTTATCGTGTATGTATCAATGGTGAATATCTTGTCCCAATCGGTAGGTTGTCTTTTTGTCTTGTTGATGGTTTCCTTTGCTGTGCAAAAACTATTTAGTTTGATGTAGACCCATGTTTAAAATTTTTGTTTTGTTTCCCTTGCCCTAGGAGATATATCAGAAAAAAATATTACTATGAGCAATGTCAGAGTTTACTTCATATATTTTTCGGAGTTTTATGGTTTTGAGTCTTACATTTAGGTCTTTAATCCATTGTCAGTTTATTCTAGTATATGGTGTAAGAAGGTGGTCTAGTTTTATTTTCTTTGTATGTATCTGTTCAATTTTCCCAGCATCACATTTGAATAGGCTGTCTTTACCTCATTACATTAGATTAATTGACCATATAGGCATGAGTTTATTTCTGGGCTCTGTATTCTGTTCCATTGATCTGTGGTGTTTTTTTTAAAATATGTTTTTATTGATTTTAGAGAGAGAGGAAGGGGAGAAACATTGATTGGCTGGCTCCTAGACGCCCCCTATTGGGGGTCGAGCCCACAATCTTGGCATGTGCCCTGACTGGGAATTGAACCAGTGACCTCTTGGTTCATAGGTCGACACTCAACCACTGAGCCTCACCTGCCAGACAATGTTGCCTTTTTTTACAAACTGAAGGCAAGACCCTTAACCAGCAAGAGTATGACTCACTTCATTGAAATACTCGCTTTATTACAGTGGTCTATAATTGAAACCACAGTATTTCTGAGGCATGCCTGTACCTCACACATCACATCCAATTTAAACCTACCTGTATGATTTATAATGTAGATTGAGACTTTCCAGAGAATCCATTTCAGTTACATTTAAGAAGTGCTACTCAAGCATTTAAAAAATATATATATCTTTATTGATTTCAGAGAGAGGAAATGAGAGGGAGAGAGAGAGATAGAAACATCAATGATGAGTCACTGATCGGCTGCCTCCTGTGCGCCCCATACTGGGGATCGAGCCCACAACCCGGGCATGTGCCCTGATTGGGAATCAAGCCCCTATCGCCTGGATCGTAGGTCAACTCTCAACTGCTGAGCGACACCCGGCCGGGCATCAAGCATTTTTAAAGTGGAGGTGGTGGAGTGGAAGCGAGTGGGCAATAATGCATCATTGGTAAATGTAGAAGACTTGTCAATTTTTGTTTTGGTGTCAGAATTTTAAATGTACGCCACTGCTTTTGATATGGTATGAAACTCAGAATTAATTTAAAGGGGAAACTGGAGGATTGGGTTGGGAGTGTATTAATAAAGTTGGGCTCTAGTTTCACCTCTCCCACTTAATATGTATGTGATCTGAATTGGGTTACTGAATCTCAGCTGCCCCATTGTGAATAATCTCTTTCAGCTGTGGTTCTCAGCTGGGGGAGACCTTGCTACACAGCACATTTGGAAAGGCCGAGTGACATTTGGTTGTCATAACTCAAGGCGTTGCTACTGGCATTTAGAGGCCAACGATGCTACTAAACACCCTACAATGCATAAGAAAGCCCCCATAACCAAGGATTATATAGCCTGAAATGCCAACAGTGCCAAGGTTGGGGAACCTGTCTTATAGTATCTTTCGGCTCTAAGATTCAATATGTCTGTATGAGTTGAGAGGAGTAAATATTACCTGTATGGGTAGAAAACATAACACAGAAGGATGAGATGACTTGCTAAAGTTGTACTGTAAGTCAGTGGTTTAACCCTTGTCTGCTGGCATTCAGTCCAGTTGTCGAGAAAGTAGATTGGCTTACAGTGCCTCTTCCAGAGACATCCAACACGCACGGCGTTTAAAGGCGTTTATCCAGCTGCATCCGTAACAAGACAGAGTCCAAGTTGTTGTCTCCTCTGGGTGCCTCTGCCTTCTGACCAGAAATTAATACCTGCAGACTTTCAACTTTCAACTAACTTTGAAATGAGTATGAATATAACCTATGAGAGAGAGCTGGAAGGCCAGAACTTAATGCCCATAAGGTGGAGTTTAATGCTCAACATTGGTTTATTTCAGCATTTTTTGAGAAATACTCTGTTCTTAGACAGAGGCATTTTATTTGTTGAGTTATAGAGCATTTTCCTTTTCTTTCAGACTCTCCCGTACTTTCTCCTTATATGCAAAAGAAAAAAAAAAATATGCCCTGTCACTCCATTTCACTGTTTGGGAAATGGTAGTACTAAACTTTCAGGTGGAAACACCCAGTGGAACTTGGGAGGCCTGTGTTTTCATATGGCACTTTCTTGTCCTGGACTCATCCATTCTTAATAGCTATTTATCTACTAAGACGTTTATTTTTAGTATAAACTCACAGATTTATGTTGGCAGCTCCTTCACTTAAAGATAGGCTGGAATTTCCACTGCAACTTTTTATTATTCAAAGTTTGCTAGTTCAGGCACAAAAATTCCCCCCAGGCTTAAGATGTCTAATCTTTTCTACAAATATAACTGAACCACTATTTAAATCCAAGAATGCCAAGGAGAATTTTTTTTTTTTTTTTACTCTTGAAACTTAAGACTTGATTTTTGTGTTTTTGGAGAAATTCTGGACACTAGTACTTTGGATGAAATATTTTCCCCACATATTTTTAAAAAATTGAAAACTTGCCATCTCATTAAAATAAACCATCATAGAAGCTTTAATATGAGAAAATTCCTCTCAGTATTATAACCTCAAGTTTTAGAGAACCAGAGACTCCTGAAACTCTGGAACCCAGAGGGAGTATAGCAAAGTGGAGAATGGCAACAGTTTGTTTGTATAGCGTTCTGTAATTTACACTTTCACGCAGGATCTGATTTGATCCACATGTTGATCCTGTAAAATGCACATTATAATCTCATCTCTTTAAGAGAATAGGGCTCAGATATATTAGGGGACAGTTACAGCCTCAAAACTCAAAAACATCAGGATCAGAGTGGAAACCGTGTCTTCTGACTCAGCTATTTTAAAATCAAATTTCGGAACCATACTAATTAGACCATGGTTTCTCAGCTGTCACAGCTGCAATACATTTGAACAGAAGTACTTGTCAGCCCCCATCTAATGTAGCTAGTGAGGGAGCCCCTGCCTCTTGCCCCAAACCACAACCAGAGAATGAACACTAACCTGATGGTGCACTGCTGTCTTGCCAGCAAGTATCTGTGTAACTGTTACATCCCAAACTTTATGCCAGGCATAAGACAAGGTTTCTACCCTCAGCCACAAACTATTTGAAGAGTTAAGACACACATAGGAAAAACTTTGTCATTACTGATTTAAATTAGTCGGTCAGTATAACACCAAGGGGCAAGGTTCAAGGAAGACTGATCAAGTTTTGTGGGGCCTGAAGCAGATACATTTTCAGGCCTCGTTAAAAAAACAAATACAGGGGCCTCCGCCACCAACTCCGCTGTGGACCGGGCGAGATGGCGGCTCCTGAGAGGGTCAGGGAGGCCACACAGGGCAGCGAGCCCGGTCAGCCCTAGCCGCCACCGCCCCAGCCTCAGCAAGAAGTGATGGCGACCGAGGCCGGAGAAGCGGGGGCATCCCCTATGGACGGCGGGTTCCTGAGCCTGGATCACCCACCTATGTTCTGTACAGAGACAGAGCAGAATGGGCCGGTATAGATCCAGTGCCCCAGAATGATGGCCCCAATCCGGTGGTCCAGGTCATTTACAGTGAAAAATTTAGAGATGTTTATGATTATTTCCGGGCTGTTCTGCAGCGTGATGAAAGAAGTGAATGAGCTTTTAAACTAAGCAGAGATGCTATTGAGTTAAATGCAGCCAATTATACAGTGTGGCATTTCCGGAGAGTTCTCTTAAAGTCACTTCAAAAGGATCTGCATGAGGAAATGAACTACACTGCAGTAATTGAAGAACAGTCCAAAACTGTCCAGTTTGGCATCATAGGTGAGTATTAGTAGAATGGCTAAAAGATCCATCTCAGTAGCTTGAGTTTTATCGCTGATATTCTCAATCAGGATGCTAAGAATTATCATGCCTGGCAACATGGACAGTGGGTTGTTGAGGAATTTAAATTTTGGGACAATGAGCTGCAGTATGTAGACCAACTTCTTAAAGAGGATGTGAGAAATAATTCTGTCTGGAACCAAAGATATGTTGTAATTTCTAACACCACTGGCTACAACGATCGTGCTATATTGGAAAGAGAAGTCCAGTACACTCTGGAAATGATCAGACTAGTACCACATGGAACTATTTGAAAGGGATTTTTCAGAATTGTGGACTTTCCAAATATCCCAATCTATTAAATCAATTACTTGATTTGCAACCAAGTCACAGTTCCCCTTACCTAATTGCTTTTCTTGTGAACATCTATGAAGATATACTGGACAACCAATGTGACAACAAGAAGGACATTCTTAACAAAGCACTAGAGTTATGTGAAATCCTAGCTAAAGAAAAGGACACTATAAGAAAGGAGTATTGGAGATATATTGGAAGATCCCTTCAAAGCAAACACAGCACAGAAAGCGACCCACCAACAAATGTACAGCAATAACACCATCTAGAAGAATTTGATAGAATGCTTTTATTTTTTTAAGAGAATCTAATGCAGGAGTTTAAAACTTGAACGGTCATTCCTTTGGCCTGTGGCCTAAAACATGCTTTGCACAGGTATTGCTTTTAACAGAATTAAGTATGATGTTCCTTGGGTGCTGCTGCCATGCGGACTAGCTCTAAGTAATTTGATTCTTTTATAGCAAAGTAATTTCGGGGGAGGGAGAAGAAACAAAGTCCCATAAAGGAAATTTTGTGGTCTTATCAACATTTACTTTAATCCCTTAGCATCAACTCCTCCCTAAATGGTATATGCATCAGGATTTGCAGCATTAATGACTGCAGGTTGCTTATATGTCACGGAGGTGAGGTAAATTTCTGTTTAGGAAGCAAAGAATGCAACTGTTACTCAGAGCTGCTATGCCACACTCACAGTATCCTGGTATCACTGCAACCAACTAATGCCAAAAGAACGGTTTTGTAATAAAATTATAGATGTATCCTAGAACAAAATAAATAAATAAAAATTAAAAAAATAAAAATAAACAAAAAATTAGGTACAAAGTGAGTATTTATTAAGAATGAGAACAGAAATCACCAAAAAATATAGAGTTAAAAAGCTGGCAACAAAAATATCACAAAATCTAGAAAAATAACAATATTTTTATTAACCCTTTAGTACCCTATAATCTCTCCTACATGTTTTAGGATTTGTGATCACCTCATCATATGCCAATGATTTTGTAATATTGTCTATGGAAATAACAGAATAATTAAGACTTTCCTTTGGCATGGTTAATAAATTTTCATATTAATATTAATAGTTTAGGAAAGTTTCTTTTCACTTCATATTTCACTATTCATTATTGGTAATATAGAAAAATGAAATATTCATTATTGGCAAATCATACAAAGTGTTAATAATTGTTAAATTTGGACAAAGCTCTATCTAAAATTTCTTTCACATTTAAGCTGCAGGATTTCAGGGCTTTTCAAATTTTCTTGTAGAGTGACTAATCTTGAACTTTAACATACACAAAAAAACCCCCATTACCTGCTTTTTCAATCCCCATCCTCATTTCAGTGGCATCACAGGGGCTTAAAAGTAGTGACATTCACAGTAGGTCCCAGGACATCATGTCACAATCCTCGTAAGTTAGACAGCAGGATCGAATATTCCTGGAAGCCATTCCTACACCTAGATGGCTTGCAATAACAGCTACTTACGTGGCTGTGACTGTGGGCCACATAACAACCCCACTCAATCAGAACTGAATGCATTCCCAGATCAACTCTCTGAGGTTAGGAAAAATGCCTGTGGCCGTTACATTGCTGCCCAACATAAGGACAGGTGTGACAGGGGAAGGCAGGCTGGAAGACGAGACCAGTTGTAACTGATTGTAGCTGAGGCATCTAATAACGGTCAAATTTGAGGACACATTAATAGAATGAAATCCAGGGCGTGGGAAGGGGTCTCTGTAAGTGAGAAGTCCAAAAGCCTAAGCTTGATAAGCTTTACTTTAAATTTGCCTCCGAATTGCAGATGGAATGAATAGTAGTCAGGTAGTAATGGCAGCAGCAGCAGCAACAGGTGGTAGTAACAATACATCTCTACTGCTCGCTGATGAAAAGTACACCTAGCGCTGCGGCCTTGTTACTATCCATGCCAGGCCCTGTGGCATGTACTTTACATGAATTATGTATTTTCACTTTATTGTATTAGTGTTATTTTTGTTACCATTTATTTAAATACTTCTCTGAGAGCTTTATATATAGTCACTGGTTTACTAAACAGCCGTACACAGCTGTACATTATTACTAC
Organism: Miniopterus natalensis; assembly: GCF_054644295.1. NCBI lineage: Eukaryota > Metazoa > Chordata > Mammalia > Chiroptera > Miniopteridae > Miniopterus > Miniopterus natalensis. The sequence continues at coordinate 4,622,110 of NC_142100.1, read as the reverse complement.
TCTCTAGATAAGGAAATGGACTTTGACAAGTCACAGCAGAGTTTAGCTCAAGCCTCAGTCTAGCTTATGCTCTTCTGATAAATAGGAACCTAGAAGAGGAAGAGATCACTCCAGGCTAGAGATTTAAAAAAGGCTTTACAGAGAAGTGCTTAGGCTGGAGGTTAGGGATTGAGTAGGAATGGAGAGGAAGACGAGGTCTTCATTTGGGGTGGATGGACCATGGTAATAAGAAGTGGCAGTTACAAGAACTATTCAGAAGACAGCAATGAAACAGTTTTCAGAGCCAAAAACCGGGCTCCAGATCTTGTGATTTCTCAATAAAAAGTGAATCAATTAAAGTCTTTGGTCAGTTTTCTCCTTAGTGCACAGCTATAATCTTGTGAAAGAAAAGGAAAGGCAACATTTCTTTAGAATGCAACTCCCCTGTGGGTGTGGACACGTAAAGACATGCCTTATCTCTGTAACCCCACCACCCAGCCCAGGGATCTCTTCCCCTGTAGGCGAGGCAGCAGTTTGCACCGGAAACTACGGCTTTGCAATCAGGCAGTCCCATCGTTATCCCACTGTAGATGAGGTGTAGAAAACGGTGAGTCATGAGGCTTAAAATCAAAGCCTCCAAACCGCAGCTGAATTCTCTTCCTCAAGGTTCCATTAGAAGTAGCTTTAAAAAATGTGAGCTAAAAGGTGCTGCTTATACATAAGAGAGGCAATCAAAGTTTTAAGTTTGTCTGCTCCACACATAGAAAATGTACTTGCCTAGAAGAGCACAGAAAGTTAAATCTGTGAACTTAAGAGAACAAAACACGAAAATATACTCATCCTCAAAGTAACCTGACTGAACTCACTGAGGAATAGTTTGCTGTAATTTGCGCACAGCATGTGGGATATTAATTCATGTGGTACTAGTAGAAGAAAGTATTTGTTCTGGCTTCCATGAAATCCAAATCTCTTGTCCAATGTTCAGAAACATCCTTTTAGGCCTATTTTTTCATCACAATTGGTTAAAGGAAAGGAAAAAAGGAGACAGAGAAAGACCTGCTGTATAAACAGACACCAGTTAGATGGAAGAGAATTTCATGCAAAAACTTGATCTCAGCATTTCATTCTGTTTTTCATATAGCTTAACTCTCACATCTGGAGCTGTACTAACACTGTACTAACATGATGACACTGTGAAATTAATAGAATTAAGCTTCTCTAAAATGTATACATACTTTACCATTTAAATCAAAGTCTTCACTTGCTGACCTATGTGCAGAATTGTTTAAATTGGAAATGTATAGAGAATATGACCAGATGTTTGACACTAACAGTCATCACCCATGAAATAGTCTAACAGAAAAGTCAGGATTACTAATAACAGAATTAATGGGAAAAAAATCAGAGAATAATAAAATAATACTTTTGTATATCACTCCTGAACTCTACATGCAGTTAGCATCTATCTCAGAAGACATTTATTCTAAGGATGTTTTCCCTATAAAGATCCTGGGCTCTAAAGCAGATTTCTCAATCTGAGGTGCATAAATGATCTTCCGGGGTTTGTAAACCCCCCAAAATAGTATATAAAATGTTTTTTTGTTGTTGTTTTTTAAAAAAACATGTCGTTATTGATTTCAGAGAGAGGAAAGGAGAGGGAGAGAGAGAGAAACATCAATTATGAGAGAGTCATTGATCGGCTGCCTCCTGCACGCCCCTGACTGGGGATGGAGCCCGCACCCGGGCATGTGCCCTGACCAGGAATTGAACCCCGATCGTCTGGATCCTACATCGACACTCAACCGCTGAGCCACGCCTGGCCAGGCTATAAAATGTTGTGTACATAAAACTACTTTTTTGGAGAAAAGAGTCCGTAGCTTTCATCATTTCCTGTAAGGTAGTCAGAATATGTTACGTTGCTTATGTACTGTCCAGGTCTGAATCGGCACCTGGTAAGTTGAACACTTAAATATTTGTTCTTCTGAAACAACTGCTCTAGAGATTCACAGCTAAGGTTCCAAATCCATTCCATATTACCAGTGGACTTAAAAGCTAGACCAAGTAAGGTTAGAGTGAACGCTTCTATCTGACACTAGGAAGTCACATCAAATTAAGAATACCAACCCAACCAAATTTTTTCATTTTTCTTCATAATAAACTAACACAGAAACTCTTAAAACACCAGAGTCTGTAAGTAAGGTTATAGCAAATTTTTAAAAAAGTACCCGAGGCTCTGAAAGATTAACTTTCCCAACCTCTTAAGAGTGGAAACAAGTTTCAAACCAAGTTTACCTGGCTCTAAAACACTTCTCTAAACATTCAGAAGAGGAGGAGATTTCTGTGAACTAGGTTTTCAAAACCTTCAAATGTGATTTTAATTAACAAATAAGCTAATTCAAATAATCAGTCAAAATTCTCTTATGTGCCCATGAAATCAATTCTGTGGATCTGAAACTCACACAGCTAAAGTGGGTTACTGAGTAAGAGGAAAGAAATGTGGATATTTTGGCAATAATGCGAGAGAGGTGGTACTTTAATTACTAACAAGTGATATGGATTAAAACCAGTATTACTTTGCCAAGGTCCAAAAATGAATCACATGCAACACTGGGAAATGAATCAGAATGCCTAACACCCATGATGCTGTGCTCCTTCCTTCAGCTGGAAAGTATCTGAAAGGCTGCCAGTGTTGCCTTCCCCAGAGGCAGTAGGCAGTTCCTCCCCACAGTCCATCGGCTGAGCCTATAGAAATGTGAATCTCACATTCAGATTTCAGCTGGAAAGCTCAAGATTACTTTTATATTTTGCCTCTGCATGTTTTCATCTACATGGATTAGTAGGAGAGTAACCAGCTGCTGTTTCAGGTGCCTGTCTAGTATAGAACAGTTGTGATTCTCGAAATTTCAGGTTGCTGTATCTCTAGTGGTAGATAGTTGCTCCTCAGATAAACTGATCCAAGAACAGGTTGTGGATATGCAGTTGGGTAGATCTTTAAATTCATGTAACCCTGCCTTAGAGCAGTGATGCCTACCGAGAATTATACAGTCCTTCGCCCTAAGCACACCAGGATTTCCGTGGCGTTAAATGTGCTCTGAAAACACATAGCCAATACTTTTATTTTATATTTGAAAAATGAAAGCAAAAGCATTAGCTTAATGACATGAACATTTAAAGAAAAGCGTATGATGCAAAGGTTAAAGACAAAGAGAATATTAAAAGAGACGAGAAAGGCAGTTAGTTACCTAAAGAAAACTCTCATAAGACTGTCAGCAGATTTCTCAATAGAAGGGATTGGCACAAAATTTTCAAAGTGATGAAAAGCAAGGACCGACAACCAAGACTACTCTATGCAGCAAAGGCTATCATTTAAAATGAAAGGATAAATAAAGACCTTCCCAGACAAGAAAAAGCTATAAAGGAGTTCACCACCACCAAACCAGTATTACAAGAAATGTTAAAGTGACTTTTTTTGGAACCTGAGGATATTTTCCATTGCTTTACAGAGAGAGTGGAAGGGAGAGAAACAGATGTGAGAGAGAGGCATGGATTGGTTGCCACCTGCACGCACTCTAACCAGGGCTGGGGATTGAGCCTGCTATCAAAGTATGTTCCCTTGACTGGAATTGACTCAGGACCCTTCAGTCTGCTGGCCCACACTCTAACCACTGAGCGAAACCACCTAGGGCAAAGAGAGTTTTTTAGAAAAAGAAAGAAAAAATAGAACATAAATATGAATAATAAAACGGCAGTAACTATGTACCTATCAATGATCACTTTAAATGTTAACTGGATTAAATGCTCCAATCAAAGGACATAGGGTAGCTGAATGGATGTGAAAACAAGACCCATACATAAGCAGTCCACAAGAGAACCACTTCAGATTGAAAGAGACACAGACTGAAAGTAAAAGGGTAGAAAATGATATTTCATGTAAATGGCAATGAAAAAAAAAGATAGGGTAGCAATAGTCATATCAGACAAAATAAAAATAGACTTTAAAACAAAGCCTATAATAAGAGACAAAGAAGGATATTTCATAGTGACAAAGGAATCAATCCAACGAGGGGATGCAACCCTTGATAATATTTATGCATCCAACACAGGATCACTTATATAAAGCAAATATTAATATACATCAAGGGTGAGATCAACGGTAATGCCCAGCCGGGCATGGCTCAGTGGTTGAGCATCGACCAAGGATCCAGGCGTTCAGGGTTCAATTCCTGGTCAGGGCACATGCCCGGGTTGCCGGCTCGATCCCCAGTTGGGGCAGGAGGCAGCCAATCAATGACTCGCTCATCACTGATGTTTCTATCTCTTTCTCCCTCCCTCTCCTTTCCTCTCTCTGAAATCAATTAAGATATCTTTAAAAACAAAACAAAAAACAGTAATACAGTCATGGTAGGGGATTTTAACACCCCATTCTTATCAATGGATAGATCTTCCAGAGAAAAACAACAACGATACAGTGACCTTAAAGGATACATTAAACTACATGAATGTAATTCACATTTTTAGAGCATTTCACCCCAAAGCAGAATATACATTCCTTTCAAGTGCACATGGAGCATGACCACATGTTAGGAAACAAAAAAGTCTCAATAAATTGAAGATTGAATCATGTCAAGCATCTTTTCCAACCACAGTTGTATCAAACTAGAAATCAATTACAAGAAAAAAACTTAAAAACACACAAACACATGGAGACTTAATAACATGCTCCTAAACAATTAATGGGTTAACAATGAAATCAAGGAGGAAATCAAAAGATACCTGGAGGCAAATGAAAGTGAAAAAAAGTCTATGGGACACAAAGCAGTGCTAAGAGGGAAATTCATAGCAATACAGGCCTTTCTCAAGAAACAAGAAAAATCTCAAACAATGTAACCTTATACCTAAAGGAACTTGAAAAAGAACAAAGAAAGTTTAAAGTGAATAGAAGGATGGAAATAATAAGGATCAGAGTGGAAGTGGATGAAATAGTCTTAAAAAAAAAAATACAAAAGATCAATGAAACCAAGAGTTGGTTCTTTGAAAAGATAAACAAGATTGATAAACTTTAACCAGAACCATTAAGAAGAAAAGACAGAGGACCCAAATAAAAATAAAATTAGAAATGAAAGAAAAGTAATAACTGACACGACAGAAATACAACATTATAAGAAAGTAATATGAACAACTATATGCTAATACGTTGACCAATCTGGGAGAAATGGATACATTCCTAGAAACATACATCTTCCAATACACAAGATAAAACAAAATCTGAACAGATGCATTGCAACCAAAGCAACTGAAGCAGTAATAGAAAAAAAATCCTAACAGCCAGGCTGGGTTGCTCGTTTGGTTAGAGCATTGTCCTGATCGGCCAAAGTTGCAGGTTTGATCTCCAGTCAGGGCACATACAAAAATCAATAAATGAATGCATAAATAAGTGGAACAACAAAATGATGTTTCTTTCTCTCTCTCTTTCTCTCACCCCCCCCCCCCCCCAAACTCCTAACAAACAAAAGTTTTGGACTGGATGGCTTCAAAGGTGAATTTTACTAAACATTCAAAAAATTAACATTTTTTCAAACTATTCCAAAAAATTCTAAAGGAAGGTAGGCTCCCAAGCTTATTGTACAAGGCTAGCCTTACTCTGATTCTAAAACCAGACAAAGATATTACAAAAACAAAATTATTGGCCAATATCCCTGATGAATATAGATGCAAAAATCTTCAACAAAATATTAGCAACTGAATTCAGCAGTACCTTAAAAGGATCATCCACCATGATCAAGTGGGATTTATTCCTGGATGCAAGGTTGGTTCAGTATCTACAAATCAATTGACATGACATGTCCCATAAACAAAATGAAAAATAAAAATCATCTGATCATATCAATAGGTGCAGAAAAAAACATTTGGCATAGCCTAGCACCCATTTATGATAAAAACTCTCAAAAAGGGGGAGTAGAGGGAACATACCTCAACATAATAAGGGCCATATATGACAAATCCACAGCCAACATCATACTCAAAGCAACCCAAAACACTAAAAAAGATATATGTATCTCTATGTTCATTGCAGCATTATTTACCATAGTCAGCAGGACATGAGTGGAGCTTCAACCAGCTACCCCTACCCCCCAGTCATGATCATCCAGGTGGGGCTTTTCACCTGGTACTCCCTGCAACTGAATGCCTAAGAGAGTAATAGAAGAGGTGGAAGATTAGTGGGGTGAAGTCACTGGCCCCAGGGATCCCTGAACATAAAAGGACTGACTTCACTTAATTGGGGGAGGAAGAAATAGGAGCATCATATTGAGGGAGGAAGAAATAGGGGCAACATGTGCCAAAATATTTTCCAGCTGACACCACCCCTAGCAACAGCAGCACCTGATAGGAGCACTGCCGTGTTTTAACCCTAATTAATTATTAGAATATGGGATTTAGAGCCTTGCTGCTCAGGTATGGCCTATAGACCGGCAGCTCATGAGGATGGACAATAGGCAGTATGATGAAGCAACCCAAGTGCCTGTCGAGAGACTAGTGGATAAAGAAGACATGGCACATATATACATGGAATGTTATTTGACTATAAAAAAGGATTGAAATTTTACATTGTGACAGCATGCATGGACCCAGAGGGTATTATGCTAAGTGAAATTAGACAGAGAAAGACAAATACCATATGATTTCACTTACCTGTGGAATCTAAAAAATAAAATAAAGGAACAGACAAAGCAGAAACCCACTTGTAGATGCATATTCCAAACTTAGGGTTGCTAGTTGGGAGGGGTGTTGGTGAAAAGGGTGAAGGGATTAAGAAGTACTAATTGGTAGTTACAAAATAATTACAGGGATGTAAAGTGGAGCATAGGGAGTGTAGTCATAATATTGTAATAACTATGTATGGTGCCAGATAGGTACTTGAATTATTGGGGGCATCACTTCTTAAATTATATAATTGTCTAATCACTATGCTGTACACCTGAAACTAGTATGAAATAATATTGAATGTCAACTGTAGTTGAAGAATAAAATAAATCTGTGAAGCACAGTGAAAGGAAATGCAATAAGATGAGGTATGCTATACTGGAAACTAGTCAGTTCTGTGCTACTGAAGAATAGTAGAGGGCATACCTCCAGACTCTAATGCTGATCTAGTAAATAAAATCCATATGTTACCTTAGATTTATGCTGAACCTTCTTGCATGGTTTATCTTACATGTATTTTATATACTCCCCAATTTATGGTTTTTAATAAAAGCAAAATCTGAACACATAGCAGTACTTAGTTAATTTTGGTGAGTTGTTTAATTCTATATCTGATGTTTCATTTTATAATAATATCCTGGGTTTTTAGCATACAGAATTCAGGTTTGGCTGAGGAACAGATTAAAAAGGAAAACCAGATAAGAAAGAGCAAATTGGGTAAAATTAATTGTCAGAAAAGGAACTCAGTGTCAGGTAAGAAATCTTTGAACCATTAAGTACACATTTTGCTTTAAATCAGGGTAAGTCTTGCCCTGGCTGGGTGGCTCAGTTGGAGTGGCGTCCATACACCAAGCAGGGTTTGATTCCCAGTCAGGGCACATACCTAGGTTGTGAGTTTGGTCCCCAGTCCATGTGTATACAGGAGGCAACCAATCAGTATTTCTCTTTCACACTGATGCTTCTGTCTCTCTCTCTCCCTCTTCCCCTCTGTCTAAAAATCAATAAACATATTCTTGGGTGAGAATTAAATAAATAAGTCAGGGTAAGTCTTTAATAACCAATTTCACCTAAGAAATTCAATTTAAAAAGTATGAAAAGAAGACAAGTCACATTTTTGTGCAACTAAATTTATGACTTGTGGAAATTTGTACCTAAACCTACTAATAAAAAATATTTTGTTATTTAAAATCCTCCCTTCCCAAATCACGTTAAGTCATTTGAACATCTGGATTCTAGAGTGCTCTCACACTCTGCTGAGGACATCTCTGGATTTCAGTGTGGTCTAGTTAGCAGAATCTTTTCTCTGACAGCTGTGAAACAAAGCCTTGTATCTTTTGAAACCTCCAAATTACTGCAGTGTTGAACACCTCAAATGCTGAGCTTTGAAGGTGCTTTTAAAAAATAATCTATTGAAGTTTTTGTACTTAGATATATTGTTACATAATATGATTCCGAACAGGTATAAATTAAAAATATGAAAGAGCTTGAAGACCTAAACTCAGGAGTTTGCAGACTAAGACAAACTATAGAATAAGTCGTTAGACATTTTGTATAATTGCTTGCCATGGTTAACTTGCTATTTTTCTATTCCTCCTTGTATGTACATTATTAGCTATTGTAAGAAAAAGTAGTGGTCAGTCAAGATTCTTAGAGGTTTCTTTTTTTTTTCTTTTCACTGTGCATCAGTATTCTGAGTGGCATTTTCTTCTAGAAATATGGTGGAACTAACAGGTAGACACTGGTTTGGCCTAGTACTGGAGGGCAGTTAAGAGTGGTCCTTTGAGCCTGGCCAGGCATGGCTCAGCAGTTGAGCACTGACCCAGGATCCAGGAGCTCATGGTTTGATTCCCAGTCAGGGCACATGCCTAGGTTGCTGGCTCGATCCCCAGTTGGGGGTGTGCAGAAGGCAGCCGATCAATGATGACTCTCATCATTGATGTTTCTATCTCTCTCTCTGAAATCATTAAAGATATATGGAGCAGTTTTAAATATTTTAAAACTCCTTTGAGTTTTATCTTTGGTAGCAGAGGGGCAAAAAAGAAGTGTAACCTAGCCCAGCCGGGTGTGGCTGAGCAGTTGAGTATTGACCTAGGATCCAGGAGATTGCAGTTCAATTCCTGGTCAGGGCACATGCCCGGCTTATGGGCGCGATCTCTGGTGGGGGCTGTACAGGAGGCAGTTGATCAATGACTCTCTCATCATTGATGTTTCTATCTCTCTCTCTCCCCCTTCCTTTCTCTGATATCAATAAACATATATTTAAAAAAAAAAAAGTTGTAACCTAGGATTTATAGCAGACTAAGTCTGGGGTTAAGATATATCCTGCACATAAATATGTTTATTGAGTTTCCAATCAAGATGGTAGAGTAGGTAAGTGCTATGCTCTCCTCCTCTTACGACCACATCAAAATTACGACTAAAGTACAGAACAACCATTGAGAACTGCCTGCCGTCTAGCTGTTGTATAACTAAGGATATTCAGAAGCCATGTTGAGATTGGTAGAAAGGGCAGAAACTCTAAATGGGCTGGTCGCTGCCCTGGCCAGGTGGCTCGGTTGGATTGTCATCCCATATATGTTGTGGATTTGATTCCTGGTCGGGGCACATACCTAGGTTGTGGGTTTGAGCCCCGATCGGGGTATGTATGGAAGGTAGCTGATCGATGTTTCTTTCCCCCTCCCTCCCTCCCTCCCTCCCTCCCTTTTCCTTCCCCTCTCTAGAAACAATAAAAAACATATCCTTGGGTGAGGATTTAAATAAATAAATAAATAAATAAATAAATAACACTCTCTATACCAGGTTTCTGGTGCTGGAAAGAGAAGTCTCTATAACTTCTGGCTATGAAAACCAGTGGGGATGGTGGCTGTGTGAGATGGAGGGCTGCTGGAGTTCCAGGCATTCCTTTTAATGAGCTCTGCATGTACTTACTCACTGATGGACTTACAGTCTGAGCGCCAGCGCTGGGGCAGCAGTGCCAAAAGTGCCAGAGACATACGGGGAGGGACTGAATTGTCTGTCAATAGGGAAAAGCCTGAGGGGCAACTTTCTCCCAGACAGATGTGCCGGCAGTGACCATTGTTCCTTTGGTGAGCTCTCACCCCATCAACCTGCAGATGCAGACAAGAGCTATATGTGACTCTCCATTAATTTGGCTAACATCATTTGCCCCAACCTGGTGATTCCTTGAGACCCTGCCCCTCCCAACTTTGGGACCCACCAAAGCCACTTCCAGTTACTTTTCTTGTAAACAACCTGTCTTGGTACATGCTGTGGAATTTCTTAAAATCTCTCAAAAGTTCACAAACCCCATACAAGCCCCATATCTCATGCAAAGCAGCCCAAGCGGGGCATTAGCAGCATCCAGCCTCTGCAACATAGCCTCTCCCAGGCACTTCCAAGCCCAACACAAGTGGCAGCTATCTGCATATCACTTTGTAGCTCACACCAAGTGACCCCGGGCAGGTCAGAGGCAGCAGTGGATCTGGGCATGCACCAGAGCTTTTCCCAAGAGGCCTCACAACCAACACACCCAGTGGCCAGCTTCAGACCATGCTAGAGCACCATCTCACAACCAGTCAGCCTGAAGGTCAATCCATCCCGTTGATGTGCCAACAGCAATCAAGAATCTACAACAGGAGGCAACACACAACCTACACAAGGGACACACCTGGAACACCCAGCTCAGGTGACCAGTGAGATGCCAATGGGCCCCACAAGACACCTATTATGTAAGGCCACTCTACTAAGACTGGGAGATTTTGAAGATCTACCTAACACATAGAAACAAACACAGGGAGGCAGCCAAAATGAGGAGACAAAGAAACATGTCCCAAATGAAAGAACAGAACAAAACTCCAGTAAACTAACTAAATAAAATGGAGACAAGCAATCTACCAGATGCAGAGTTCAAAACACTAGTTATAAGGATGCTCGGTGAACTTAGAGGAAGAGCAGATGTACTTAGTGAGAACTTAAAGAGATAGTAAGCATTCAAAAAGGACATGGAAAGCATAAGAACCAGTCAGAAATGAGGAATACACTAGAAGAAATCAGCAGTAGATTAGATGAAGCAGAGGATCATATCAGAGATTTGGAAGACAAGGTAGCAGAAAACACCCAATCAGAATGACAAAAAGGAAAAATAATCCAAAAAGAGAATGATAGTTTAAGGAACCTTTGGGTCATTAAGTGTACCAACATTTGCATCATAGTCGCTCCAGAAGGAGAAGAGAGAGAGCAAGAAATTGAAAACCTGTTATAAAAATAATGGAAAACTTTCCTAACCTGGAGAAAGAAATAGACATAGAAGTCCAGATAACACAGAGGGACCCAAAAAAGATGAACCCAAAGAAGCCCACACCAAGACACATCATAATTAAAATGGCAAAGGTTAAAGACAAAGAGAGAATCTTAAAAGCAGCAGCAGAGTTACCTACAAGGGAGCTCCCAAAAGACTGTCAGCTGATTCTCAACAGAAACATTTCAGGCAAGAAGAAATTGGCATAAAATATTCAAAGCGATGAAAAGCAAGGACCTACAACCAAGCTTACTCTACTCAGCAAGGCTATCATTTAAAACTGATAGAGAAATAAAGAGCCTCCCAGACAAGAAGAAGCTAAAGGAGTTCATCACCGCCAATCCAGTATTACAAGAAATAAAGGAACATTTTTAAGAAGAAGAAAAAAGATTAAAAATATGAATATGAATAATAAAGTGGGAATAACTGCATACCTATCAAAAATTACTTTAAATGTAAATGGATTAAATGCTGCAATAAAAAGACAGGTGGCTGAATGGATACATTTTTAATGCTTCTTTAAGAGTTACAAAATTGACAGTTGTTTGCAAGGATTTTTGAATTCTATGCACATTTTGATCTTTAAAAAATTTTTAAATTACATTTATTGGGGTCATATTGATGAATAAGATCATACAGGTTTCAAGTGTACATTTCTGATACAAGATCTATATATTGCACTGTGTGCCTTGGCTTGCTTTCATTTTCTCACACATGCTCAGAGGTATTACACATTCTTCTGGTAGGTAGATTCAAATTACATGCATAATTTATTCTTTGGCCACCTTTTTATTGCAGGGTTGATCCTACTTATCAGATTTAATCCTAAGTTATTTGTAGCAATTATTGCAGTTGCATTAATTATATTGTAGAATTAGGATGTTGTTTATGTATACATTATTAGAATGCTTTTCCAATGTGAGGTCCATGAGAGTAGTTACTATTTGCTGAAGCTTTAGCACCTAGTACAGTACATGGTAGGTGTTCAATAACATTCAGTATCTGTTGAAAAAATGAGTGAATGAATGAATGAGCAGACATTATAGGCAGCAGTCTCCTTCTTTTCTACATAACACATTGTTAACATATATGCTTGGTAGTGAATGTCTAAAAGCTTAATAATGGATTATTTTTTGTAGGAGCTATTAAATCTATTAAGATCCCCAAGTATTCTTCCTGGAGGCACTGCTGTTCTTGACCAAGGCAAATGGGTTCAGGGTCAGCCTTATCAGACATCGGGTGGGAAGGGACTGCCAAGGATTGTGCTCACCAATTGATTTCTACTGCTTTGGGTATAGGTAAGTCAAGTCAGGAACTTCCTCCCCCACAGGCTCACTATTCCCTGCCCTGTTCCTTTTAGTCTACGTTCCAAGATCAGGCAACCCACAATATTGAAACTTCTGCCTCAGGATGCTCTTGGTAGAACCCTGAGGGGCTGGAGCAGGGATTGTGTTCCTTTTTTTTTTTTTTAATCTTTATTGTTGAAAGTATTACAGGTGTCCCATTTTTCCCCCTAATTGACCCCCTCCACCTCGCTCCCACCTCCTCCCCAGGCCTTCACCCCGTTATTGACTGTGTCCATGGGTTATGCTTATATGCATATAACTTCTTTGGTTAATCTCTTCCCACCTGCCACCCTCCTTCCCTCTTTCCTCTGAAATATGATCGTCTGTTGCATGTGTCAATGTCTCTGGATCTATTTAGTTTGTCAGATTCTTTTGTTCATTAGCTTCTTCTTAAAGAAGACCCTTCAATATTTCCTGTAGTGCTGGTCTGGTGGTGATGAACTCCTTTAGCTTTTCCTTGTCTGAGAAGCTCTTTATCTGACCTTCAATTCTAAATGATAGCTTTGCTGGGTAGAGCAATCTTGGTTGTAGTTCCATGTTTTTCATCCCTTTGACTATTTCTTACCACTCTCTTCTGGCCTGCAAAGTTTCTGTTGAGAAATCAGCTGACAGTCGTATGGGTGCTCCCTTGTAGGTAACTAATTGCTTTTCTCTTGCTGCTTTTAATTCTCTCTTTGTCTTTAACCTTTGGCATTTTAATGATGATGTGTCTTGCCCTGGGCCTCTTTGGGTTCCTCTTGTTTGGGACCCTCTGTGCTTCCTGGACTTGTAAGTCTCTTTCTTTCTTCAGGTATGGGACGTTTTCTGTAATTATTTTTTCAAATAGGTTTTCAATTTATTGCTGTTTTTCTTCCCCTTCTGGCACCCCAATAATACGAATGTTAGGCCTCTTGAAGTTGTCCCAGACGCTCCGTATACTATCTTCATATTTCTGGATTCTTTTTTCTTTTTGCTCTTCTGGTTGGGTGTTTTTTGTTTCCTCATGTTCCAAATTGCTGATTTGATTCTCAGTGTCCTCTACTGTTGATTCCCTGTAAATTATTCTTCATTTCAGTTAGTGTAGCCTTCATTTCAAATTGGTACTTCATTATGTCATCGATTTTCTCATTTTCGTAAAACCCTTACTAATATGGTTGAGCATCCTTATAAACAAAATTCTGAACTCTGTATCTGTTAGCTTGCTTGGATCTATTTCATTTAGTTCCTCTTTTAGAGATTTCTTCTGTTCTTTCCTTTGTGATGTTTCTTTGCCTCCAAATTTTGGCTGCTTCCAGGTGCTTGTTTCTATGTATTAGGTAGAGCTGCTATGTCTCCTGGAATTTGTAGAGTGGCTTTGTGTAGTAGGTGTCCTGTAGGGTCCAGTGGCTCAGCCTCCCCAGTCACCTGAGCTGGGCCTTCTAGGTGCTCCCCCGTATGGGCAGTGTGCACTATCCTGTTGAAGTTGAGCCTTGGTGGTTATTGGGGTCACTAGGAGGAAATGACCCCCAGACCAATAAGCTGTGAGGATCAGCTGCAACTGCAGCCAAAGAGCTGCTGTGCTAGAGACACCCCTATGGAGCAGGATTTACTTCAGTGGAGCTTTGGTGTTCACCAAGTGCGCCCCTTGAGTGTTTCACTCGTGGGTGTTGTAGGGTTGTAATCCAGTGTGGTCAAGTCTGATCACCAGGTGCACTGTCTCTGGGGCCTCCCTGGAGGTGCGAAGTCAGCCTCTGCCAGTGCCTTGCCCAGGGCCACCCAGCATGAGCTACACAGCAAACTGTAGTTGGCTGCTACATGTGCTGGGCTTGGAGGTGCCCAGGAGAGGCCAAGCTATGAGCCAATGCAGGCTGCTGCTAGTGCCAGGCCTGGGCCACTTATCAAGCTGTATGGGGCCTCTGCTGCTTGTTTGAGAGATTTTAGGAAATTCCTAAGCATAAGACTTGAGAGGCCACTTGCATAGAAAAGCCCCTGGAAATGGCCTTGATGAGCCTGCAGGTGGGGAGGGGCGGGGCCAAAGGTGTGAGTCAGGTGCTGGCGATTCAAACATGGCGCCTGCCTGCCGGCTGTGTGGGGAGGACTCGCCAAAGGAACCATGGCCTCTGCCAGCTCTACTGCCTGGGAGGAAGCCGCCCTCCGCCTCTCGCCCGGATCTCAGGCAGGTTAGTTCCTCCCCGAGTGTCCCGGGTCCTTTCAGGCTGCTGCCGGTGCTGGGCTCAGAGGGAGCGTCCGAGTGAGTCCGTGCCGGGCCCTTTAGAGGAGCTGCTGGGGCTCCCGCGGCCTCTGCGACCCTCAGGGACAGTCCCCGCTGGGTTCACAGCCTGAAGCTGAGAAGACGTCTCTGCCTGGACCTAGATCCCTGAACTGGGGGCCCGATGTGGGGCTGGGACTCCTCTGGGAAACCTCCACCGCTGAGATTCCCCTCCCAGTTTGAATCCCGGCACCGGGGGTGGGCGCGTGGCCACGTCTTCACAATTCAGCCCCATCCATCTCCATCTCCACCCCACCTCCCTCTCGGTGCTTCTTCAGCTCCCTGGTTGTAGAGCTTCTGTGCAGCCAGGTCTCAGGAGGCTCTGAGCGATGGCGGTTCTGTTCTAGTGGTAATTTTGATGTGGCTGCGGGAGGCGGCGGGTACCGCTGTTACCTGCGCCGCCGTCTTGTTTCTTCTGGGGATTGTGTTTCTTTCTCTTGCCACAGCAGCAGGACCCGAGTGGAGCTTCAACCGGCTGCGCCCCCGGCCCCAGTCATGATCATCCAGGTGGGGCTTTTCACCTGGTACTCCCTGCAACTGAATGCCTAAGAGCGTCATAGAGGAGGTGGAAGATTAGTGGGGTGAAGTCACTGGCCCCAGGGGTCGCTGAACATAAAAGGATTGACTTAATTGGGGGAGGAAGAAATAGGGGCATCATATGCCAAAATATATTCCAGCCGACACCACCCTTAGCAACAATAGCACCTGATAGGAGCACTGCCATGTTTTAACCCTAATTAATTATTAGAAAATATGATTTAGGGTCTTGCTGCTCAAGGTGTGGTGTATAGACCATCAGCTCATAAGGATGGACAATCTCTGGCTTATCTCCAGAGTAGTGAATTCTAATCTTCATTTATCCAAATGTGGTGGTTAGCACAAACACATTAACACTTGAGGCATGGTGGGTTAGGTTGCTGTAGAATTTATGGACTGCATTGTTGCAAGTTTTATTCAGTTTGCCTGATTATATATTAGCACAAAACTTAAAATAGTCTTGTACCAGTGGAAGAAAACAGGAGTTTTTCATATTTTGTGTATGCAGAGATATTTAGAAAGATATTCCAAACAGGTGTATTTTCCCATTAGATTTGGACTGTTTTGTTACAAATCCTAAGTTTAGCAAGTGGGAAAACAAGGTTGGCTTATTTTCTTTTTTTTAATCCCCACCTGAGGATATTTTTTTCAATTGCTTTTCAGAGAGAGTGGAAGGG
Organism: Miniopterus natalensis; assembly: GCF_054644295.1. Lineage (NCBI taxonomy): Eukaryota > Metazoa > Chordata > Mammalia > Chiroptera > Miniopteridae > Miniopterus > Miniopterus natalensis. The sequence continues at coordinate 4,606,345 of NC_142100.1, read as the reverse complement.
GGAGAGAGAGAGAGAGAGAAACACGGGTGTGAGAGAGACACATCGATTGGTTGCCTCCTGCATGGACCCTGACCTGGGCCCAGGATCAAGCCTGCAACCAAGGTACGTGCCCTTGGCTGGAATCGAACCCAGGACCCTTCAGTCCACAGGCTGACACTCTAACCACTGAGCCAGATCAGCCAGGGCTGGAAGCAGTTGTTAAAATCTGCAGTTGATGTTTACATTTCAGAATATGTGCACATGCTGGGTTGAGTCTTAGCTGTTCACTTTGCTCTGTACATCATGCACACAGGAAAGGGTGTCTCAACGACACCTTCATTTTAGACTTAGTGAAATTCTCAGCAAGTACCTCTAGAATCTTTTGATGAATCTCTTTGGAGCATTATTGACACACTTCATGTGTTTTGCAGGGACATCTCCTCTTACATCTTAGCCTGGCTTTGAGTAGCGCGCCAAGTTCTGGTTGTGTTGTCAACTCTAGAGCTTTTTTTTTCTGCTAGTGGAGAAGGCAGGCATTATGGGGATGGGAAAATTCAAATCACAAAGAATTAACAACAGTTTAAAACTGTATTTTACTTTTAAAAACATTTACTCTATTTCTGACCCAGTAATGTTTACCTGTGGTTAATGTTTTCTTGATTTCTTTTTATGAGTTGCCACTTTATAAATCCCCCAAATCATGGAAAGTAGTTTTAAGGGAGTGATCTTCAGGTGTGGTTGTTATTTTTTTAAATTTAAAACTCTGTTCTTCATTTTCTTATTCCATTTATCTACTTTTCTTGGCACTGTAAGATTTATGTTGAGTTCACACCATTATTAAGGTCTCTAGTCCTTGAGTTCTTAAAAATTTAGTGCTTGCACAATTGTGAGCACTGTGTTAGTTTTTTTCTAGTCATTTCCAGTCTGTGACAATCCTATATACTTTGTGGAACACAGGAAATGTCTCCCTTGACCTTTTCTATTTCACTCCCCACAAATCTGGATGAGATCCATCCCCTGGCTCTAGTCAATATTTAGAGAGCCTGTTGTACACACAGGGCACTGTGCCAAATTGTGAGCAAGGCTTTGCCCTCCAGGAGAAGTCCTGTATTAGAGAGAGGTGGATCTGGCCATTCCTTTCATTGCATCCATACCGTGCTTGCATATGGCCTCATGCATATGCAGAGCCTTCAGTTGCAGATGGGGTGCTTTTTAAGGAGAGAATGACATAGAAGTTCAGCTTCAGAGAGGAAAACTAAGCAAGTCCAAAGTAACTAAAATGTCTTTTGAAAGAGGTCTGTTAATGAAATGAACCCAATACTTTAAGAAGTGCAATAACCAAAATTAGATAAAACCCATTAGAAGGTTTATGTGTGGTATTCTGGATTTGCAAAATTAGCTTTCTGGGCAAGATTGTGCTTTCTCTGTGTATCTGAAGTCAGACTCAGTCTCTGAGGCTGCAGTGCATCCTCACAGGTAGGGCAAGTCCAGTGTACAAATGCTCCTTCTCTTCATGGTCGGGTCAGCTGTTCCTGGCATGTTCGGATACTTCTAACAAGATAGCTTAAGTGGCTGAGGAAAGGTCTTTATTGCATCATACCAAGAGCATTGTCCAAATGCACTGAACTGTAAATGATCTAAATAGCAACAATTTTCTTTTTCTGAGTCTGATTTTTATGGTATGCTGAGCTTCCTCACTTCCGAACCAGCTTTTAACCTTGACAAGGTAGATCTTCACCAGCTGATACTTGTGAGGAACAGCTCGGTAAGAACCCCTCCCAGAATAGCTTTCCCACTGATTTCATCTTTGGAGACATACCTTCGAGTTAAGTTAGACTCTCCACCAAGCTTCTGTTTAAATGCTTCTGTGCAGGCTGAGGCAGGCTCTCCTGGGCTTCTGTCACCAGTACCTCGGTATCTCACACTGGCGGGGACAGGGCTTGCAGAGGCTCAGGGGTCAGCTCAGCACAGTGGCCTCCAGGAAGGGGAACAGCACGGCATCTTTTTGAGGAAGCCAGCAACTCTCCTATAAATCCAACCCAAGAAACAAGATTTGATAATTGTGTCAATTTTCTCAAAGACATCTTGTTCTTACTGTACAATGGCCACAAAGTTTTTCCATGAATGATTGTTAACCACAGAGTGGTGGGACTGGCCATGCTTGAATATGGGGGCCAGTTTCAAGATGCTGTTTACAAAACAACTGGTGAAGAAACCACGACACGAGTATTTGTCGGCCCTGGCTGGGTAGCTCAGTTGGTTAGAGCATCGTCCCACTACGCCAAGGTTGTGGGTTTCATCCTCAGTCAGGGCACATACAAGGAGCAGCCAATGAATGCATAGATAAGTGGAGCACCAAATCAGTGTTTCTCTCTCCCCCCCCCTTTCCCTTCCTTCCTCTCTCTAAAATCAATACTTAAAAAAAAAAGAATATTTGTCATTGGAACTTTCGTAGGAGGTGCAAGTGACACACAAGCTTCACAAAGAAGGGGAATTGTTTCCACTGGTTCATCAGTGTTATTTAAAAAAAAAAAACCACAAGAATTTTCCTGATAGAACAGTGTCAGTTGTTTAAAGTGATAATGCCTAATAATGCCTTCTGAGTGTTTGAGGATGTTTAAATACGCGAATTATCTTAATGAAAAAGTTGTAGAAAATGAACAGTGAACGCCATGGAAACTGCAAAGACGCATCCATGCTGCATGAAGGGGGAACGAGACGAGGTCCGTGAAACGTGCAGGGGGACCTGGCAGGCTTCAGAGTTACAGCAACACTGATACTGAAGTCACTTCCATTTTCTAGATTTCCTTTCTCTCGCCCAGTCCCCGCTCCCTAGGAGTCTTTAGACCATCCTCTCTCTCTCTCTCTCTCTCTCTCTCTCTCTCTCTCTCAGAGGATGAGACAGTATAGTCATTTATAATGTAATGCAACCAACTAGATAAGCTTCTTAATCTCATAGATCTGGTTACAAGAATACTTTGAGGCAAATCCCCTCTTATGCCACTTTTTAGTTCCTTTCTCTGGATCTTCAGTGAAACTATCCCATTTTTTAAAAATATATCTTTATTGATTTCAGAGAGAGGAAAGGAGAGGGGAGAGAGAGATAGAAACATCAATGATGAGTCATTGATCTGATCGAGCCCGAAACCTGGGCATGTGCCCTGACCGGGAATCGAACCCCGATCACCTGGATCCTAGGTCGATGCTCAACCGCTAAGCTATGCCCGGCCGGGCTGATCCCATTTTTCTGATCCAGACCAGTTTCTGTGACTCTTCATTCTGTAGGGTCCTCGTGTCTTCTGCAGAGCGATTGCTCTGCAAAGCATCCAGTGTTCTTTGCTGCCTCCACCCACAGAGCCTTTCTTGCTGAGGAGGAGGTGTGATGCAGGGAAATGAGTGCTTTTCTAACCCATTTGATTGATGGTGCAGATGGTGGGAAAATCCCTGAGGAACTAAAAATTGAATGAGTGGTAGCAGAACTAAGAAATCCATAATTAGACTCCCCTTCTCTTTAGGACCACTATAGAATTCCCACTCTCTTATTTATGCATCAGAGCCCTGTTTCCCAATTGATAGTGAGCTCCTTGAAGGAAGTCTTGGTTTTTACGCCACTGACACTCTAACACCTTAGAACAGGGTTGGGGAATGTCCTTCCCTCGGGCTGTATATGGCCTGAGAAATCATTTGGTCTGGCCCTGCCAAGGCAACCGCAGGTGGGACTCGAAATTCAGTAAATCTAGGAGCTTTTTTCATAGCAACATAAATTTATATTAAGTGAATCATAACAATAACGTAAAATTTGAGCGACAAGTAAGGAACGCCCATTACAGGATAGGACACATACAAGTACATGACGGGACAGACACGTATGCTTCTCATTGGCTGCCTGTATTGCGGTGACTCAGAAGACAGTCAGTGCCAGGCAGGCTGGGAGTGTACAAGGTGCATAAGTGCAAAACTACATCGATCCAGTGATGATGGATGAGATGTGATAAGATCACGACGTTGATCTTGCCTCAGATGATTCACGACAGTGTCGTCGACACAGACGATAACTCCAATCCAACCTTTATCTACAGGCCCACGATCAACAATCCTCTCAGAACCTGAATCTCAGATGAGGATTGAGGAAGTTACAGGGCACAGAAGAGACCTCAGGAGTCGATGATATGGATGTTGGATGTGTTTCAAATCCAAGGTGCAGGATTAGAACCACGATCAAAGGAAAATAATCACGTCGCTGGCGACACACACACTGGGTGGTTATTAGAACTGAAGTGGTGTGACATCCTACAAATGGCAGCTACAAAGAAAAGAAAAGTTGATGCAGAGTATTGATCTTTCCAAGAGAAATAGACAAATGATTATTTTGTTGTTGAAGTCGAAGACAAACCTGTGTGCCTAGTTTGTGGTGATGTGTTAGCAGTCATGAAAAAAGTCAACCTGGAGTGTCATTAAGGTTCAAAACATGCTCAACTCAATGAATTGGGAGGCCAAGTGCGTCTGGATAAAATCAACGCTCTTCAGTGGAGTTTGGAATCACAATAAGCTGCTTTCACTGGGCCTTGTTGTGACAGAGACAAAGTTATTCAGACAAGGTTATGTAGTGAGCGAGCTAATAGCAAAGAAGCTGAGGCCTCTTGTAGAGGGAGTTTGTGAGAGAGTGCACGGTGGCTGCTGCGGAGTTGTTAGCACCAGACAGAGTAAAATTGTCTCAGAGTGTTAGTTTGTCTCTGAGAACTGTCTCAGATCAGATTACTGATGGAGCACAAGATATTGAAAAAATACGGAAGGATTCTGCAGGAGATTTCCAGTTTTTCTCTCTGGCTTGTGATGAAATAACGGACATAACAATCTTGCCCAACAGACTGTTTTCATTCGTGGGAGAACTGCAGAGTTTGACATGGGAGAGGAACTGCTGTCACTGGAAGCCTTGCATGGCACTACAAGAGGTGAGGATTTGTTTGAGAGACTTGTTTTATCAATGAAAAATTGGAAATAACATTTGAAAAGTTAAGTGGCCTTTCTACAGATGGAGCTCCAGCCATGGTTGGCTTGCAAAAAGGGTTAATTGCATTTGTCAAGAAAGAACTGAATCGTCTTAGTCTTGATCCAAGTGATTTAATTATATGCCGCTGCGTCATACACCAAAAAAGGCTCTGTGCACAGTCGTTGCGGCTCAACAATATGATGTCAACAGGAGCGTCATGAATAAATTTTGTCAAAAGCAGGGAGTTTAACAGCTGCCTGTTTAAGGAGTTACTGATGATCTTGACTCTGAGTATGGTGACCTTGTTTATTGCTGTGAAGTGCGGTAGTTGAATCGCGGGAACATGCTCATGAGGTTTTACAAACTGTGGGATGAAGTTAAGCAGTTCATGGAGATGAGGGAAACCTGTGGGGGATCTCAGTGACAGCAAGTGGCTGTGGGATCTAGCGTCATGGTGGACATCACCAAGTACCTCTCAGAGCTGAACGTCAAGCTGCAGCACCCCAACCAGCTTCTCAGCTCCCTGCTTCCAAATGTGAAATCATTTGAAGCTAAATTAAGGCTGTGGAAAGTGCAACCCAAAAGCAATACCACAGTGCCTTTCCCCGCTCTGGGAGGACAAAAGCCTTCTGCAACACTTGAATATGCCCGTGAATGCGCGAAACTAATTGCGGCATTGAATGGAAGATTCAGGGCTGGGAAAAGGAAACAAGTGGAACTGAACATCTTTGCTACACGTTCAGTGTGGGACCAGCTGATGGGCCTGATAACCGACAGCATGAAGTCATTCCGCTGCAGAGCGGTGGTGAGCTGAAAGCTGGGTCCAGCAGCCTGCCACAGCTTAGTTCTAGAAACGCTGCATAAGCAGTGATGAATATCCTACTTTGAGGAGACATGCACTGAAATATGCATCTGTGTTCGGAAAACCTTACTGCTGCAAGTTGTTTTCAAAACTTACCATCCCAAAGAGCTGACTGGGCTCCAGACTGACTGATGCAAACCTGGAAAAGCAGTTGCGAGTACCAACATCATGAACACCATAACATCACACACCTCACTGAAGAGAAGCAGTTCCAGCCGTCACATTAGGGGTGAGTTAGTTAAATGTTTGACCGAATATAGCAGGCTAACTTTTAAGATGATAATTTTGTATGGCCTGAGAATGATGTTATAAATATCCAAATGGCCCTCGGCAGAAAAAAGGTTCCCCATCCTGCCCTAGAAAGTGGTTCTGTAAAATAATAATAATGGCTAGCCCTGATTGAATGCTTCCTGTGTGTCAGGTGCTACACTAAGCACTTTATGCTACCATATTTAATTCCTATAACTTCAGAAAGGAAGTATTGTAATTACTCCCATTTTATGGGTGAGTGAACAGAGAGGCTTATTAAAAACTCAGGTTGTGAATACCTGGTATGCAGCGGAGACAGAACTCAAACTTAGGCATTCAGATTATGAGCTCTTAACCCACTATATTGTACTCCTTCTTTATTAAATACTCAGTTTCTAAATAAATATTTGCTGAGCAAAAGACATGAGTGAACCAAACCTAAAATTAATGATCTGAAACCACACAGTGATGTTTTATGTCGTCTTAGAATAACTGTTCTTGGTGTAAGTGGCCAGGCAGGATGCATGGTGCAGTGCTTGGTGCTACTCAATACTCAGGGAGAGAGACTGCCCTGTTATAAATATAAATGCCCAACATGGGGTAACAGTGTAAACAACATAGAAATTTCTTCTTTTTGTAGCCTTTTCCAAACAAAACAACGAGGAGCTATTTAACAGGGAGACTTCACTTACAGACTTAACACATATTGCTTAATGGTAATGACAGGTTAATGTGATGTTATTTATAGAATGGCACCATCATTAAGTACAAATTAAAATGTAGATTTTCATCCTGGTTCTCTATATAATAAGTGGTGTGCTCTGGGGACCATGGAGTATTTTCAAGGGGGACAGCCACTTCAGTATAAGCACAGAACATTTGATTTACTGAAAATAAGACCGGAATATTTGTTCAAAGAGGGGTAGCAAGGAATTGACTTGGGTAAGGATACTACTTCTTAGGGGAGACACTGGACTGTGAGTCAGGATATCTAGGTTTTAATGTTCTTCATTTTAAATGTCTGTTGAGTTAAGCCAAGGCATTCTTGCTGTTCATATTTTAATCTGTGTTCCCAACTGCACAAGAAGGTGGAGTAACCTTCATTGCGCCTTTATAATGATACAGTGTTCTCTTGATCGAATTTTCTATCTCCCACCAGTATTGCCTTTTACCTTCTTACAAAGCTAATCTGACCACAGCACTCTCTTCATTTTCTCTTTTCGTTACTCCAGTTTTTATTGAGTGCTTACCATGTGCCAGGAATTGTCCTTTATATGCAGTTACTCACTTAGTTATCTCACTTACATTATGAGGTGGGCACTGATACCCACATTTCACAGATGAGAAGACAGGCACAGTAGTACTCAGTGACACACTCAGTGACCATAAGGGATGGAAGTGTCACCAAACCCAGACAGTCCGGTGCCGAAACCCACACTGTCAATTAGCACTCCTCACTGCCTGTCAGTGAGACATTTCTTTCTCGAAAGTTATTGAACAAAACATTTATGAGCCATTAATATATGTCAGTTACTGTGCTAGGCCCTGGGGATTCAGAGGCGACCAAGGTTCAGGCACTTGGGTTCAAATAATCTCTCTCCACAAGTGCATTGCTCTGGAGTGCTTTCCTGATAACTCTCCTGGTGACTTATCAGGAGCATGGGCCCTCCAGCCTCCACCCCATTACACAGAAGGCAGCATATTAAACTTGCTCTGAGACTGGGCTGTGGCTTGATCCCTCAAACACAGCCGGATTTTCAACGGCCGCCATTCCCGTCATGTCGGAAGACGTCTGTAGTGGAAGCATCCTCTTGGACTGTATGTAGTCAGGAAGGTAGTATAGAGGGTGTGAGCTCGTGTCTGGAGCTGCGGCATGGTTCATCTGCCCCTGTACTTAGTGGCTGTGTGATTCTGTGGGTCCTTCTCATCTGTAATGGGGAGGGTCACAGGCACCTGGGATATGCTCCTGGAAGTGTGTGTGTGTGTGTGTGTGTGTGTGTGTGTGTGTGAGATGGTGCATAGCCAGGTACCGCCTGTAGGAATATGGAATTTATGTAATGTACACACATGTAGCGTTCTTGTTTAAGTTATGATTATAGTTTGACTTGAAACCTGCACTTTCATTTCTGATCCTGAGTTTACAGCTCATTGTAAATTGTTTTCCTGTAGTCAGAGTGTTGCCTTGGAGATGGGTAGTTTTTACATACAACCTATTTTTCTAGTTTTAGAGATCCACTTGGTTCTTCCGTGGTTCTAAAGATGTAATTAATGTGACTATAGGGGTTGTGGCAGGAGGGAAGGGTTGGGTTTCAGACCCCTGAGCTGTCTGGGTGGGTTTCCTAGTAACTGAAATTTGGCTTGTGGTCATTCTATTAATTTATGGATATACAGAAGTTAAAAATGAAATCTTTCTCCATTGCAATGAATTATCAGAAAAGAATATGGAAATTTCTGTTTTATTTTTTTATCTGGAGTGAGAACAGCACTATTTTTTTAAGCTTCAATTTTCTTTTAACATGTGACTGTAACCATTTTCCCACTTTCCCATTCTCTCCCTTATTCCTTGGTACATCATAGGATCTCGTTTTAAAGTTCAAACACAGGGCCAAAGGCTTAGTGCTGGGATGTTTGGGGAAGATCGTACAGGGTATAAGAAAAGTTGAGTTGCTTCCTTTTTAATGGTGTGGTTTTTACTGGACACTCCTCCCCCCCAGGATCATGCACAAGACAGAAAAGAAATTGCTTTAATTTTCGTTGGTGTCTTTCTGTAGTTGAGTTGAACAGTGGATATGTGTTGGGGCGGAATGCAGGCAGGTAGCATAGCATAGGAAAGATATAATAAGAACAAATCATCATCAAGAAGCATATCAGTCCTTTACTGTTACACCCTAAGCTCATCACAGAGGAAAAAGGTCAGGATACCTCCATTTGTTTCTTTTTAAATATGTCTTTATTGATTTCAGAGCGAGGAAGGGAGAGGGAGGGAGAGAGGGAAACATCAGTGATGAGAGAGTCATGGATCGGCTGCCTCCTGCACGTGCCCTGACCAGGAATCAAGCCGCTATCTCCTGGATCCTAGGTCGATGCTCAGCCACTTAGCCATGCTGGCCGGGCAGGACCCCTCTGTTTCTGTGCCCAGCTTTGGGAGTGAGGGATTCTGGGTCCGAGCTACTGCATTGTATTCAGCAGATCACTTTGTCATAGAGCCACACATCAGACACCTGCTTTTCAATTTTGGACATTTTAGAAAATAATAAAGGTATAATTGGCATACAGTAAACGGCATTTAAAGTGTATAGTTAGGCCCTGGCCAGGTAGCTCAACTGGTTGGAGTATTGACCCAATGTGCTAAGGTTGTGGGTTCAGTTTCCAGTCAGGGCACATGCAGGGGTCAACCGGTGAGTTGGACAGGTGGAGCGATGGGTCATTGTTTCTCTTTCAAACCAATCAATTAATACAGTGTATAGTTTCATAAGTTTGGCATATATGTAAACTCTTTAAACTACCACCACGATCAAAATATTGAACACATCCACCACTACCAAGTTTCTCAGTGCTCCCTTGTAAACCTTCCCTTCCGTCCCTCCATCAACATCCCACTTCATCCTACCCTGTCCCCTGGCAGCCACTTAAACTGTTCTGTCATTATATGCTGTTTTGGATTTTATAGAATTTTGTATGAATAGAATCATACCATATGCATCTTTATTTTGATATTTGTCTATGTTGCAGCATGCATCAGTAATTCTTTCCTTTTATTGTGAACAGCAGTGTCCCATTTTATGGAAATACCACAGCTCTCTATTCACTGTTCATAGGTATTTGGGTTGTTTCCAGTTTTCAGTTACTACAAATAAAGTTGCTGTGAATATTTGTGTACAAGAATTTGTACACACACATGATTTCACTCTCCTCTATAAGTATCTGGGAAAAGAATGGTTGAATCAAATGATAGGTATATGTTTAAATTTTAGGAAACTACCAAACTGTTTTCCAAAGTGGTTGTACCATTTATATTCCCACCTGCAGTGGATGAGAAATCCAGTTTTTGACATACTTTTCAACACTTGATCTAGTCAGTCTTTTTAAATTTAACCATTCTGATAGGAGTGTAATGGCATCTTCTTATTTTAATTTCAGTTCACTAATGGTTCACGATGTTGAGCATCTTTTCTTGTGTTTTATTTGCCTTCCATAAGGTCTCTGTTGCAGTTACTCTACCATTTTAGAGCGAAAACACCCATATACAATAAGTAAGTAAATGAATGGGTGTGTGTGTTCCATTGAAACTTTATTTACCAAAACAAACAACAGCACCACAAAAAATAGGGAGCAGGATGTATGTGCCTTTCAATTATAGTTTGCTGACTCCTGACAGAGATGATCATGTTGCCTGCAAACAGATTTATTCATTCTTTTGCAATCTGGATAGTCTTTTAAAATATCTTTGTCATGCCTAATAGCACTGGCTAAATCCTCTGATACAATATTGACTAGAAATGGTGAAAGCGTTCTGTGTGATTTGTTCAGTCTATATATGAATCGGGTCATCAATAGAGAAAGGCTGTCCTACCTCTGTGTTAGAGGAGAAATACTTGGTAGCTTATAACCCACTCTTCTGCCTCAGGTGCGACTGCCCTTAAACTAATGTGAGCATGTGAGGCTTTAACATTTGGGTTTTTAATCCTCACCTGAAGGTATTATTTCCATTGCCTCTTCAGAAAGAGTGGAAGGGAGAAAGAGGCGTTGCTGTGAGAGAGAATGTCGATTGGTTGCCTCCCGTAGGAGCCCTGACCGGAGCCTAGCCTGCAACCGAGGACGGACCCTTGGCCAGAATTCAACCCGGGACCCTCCAGTCCGCCAGCTGACGCTCTACCCACTGAGCCAAACTAGCCAGGGCAGGATTTAACATTTTTTAAAGACCACCCCCTCCACTTTCCCTGTTCTCCAACATCTCAGTCCCTGTTGGAATATTTCATAGCAGTTTTTAAAAATATTAAAGCTAAAACTTATGCATTGTAGTTTAAATATTTTTCCTCTTGATGTCAGTGGAATAAAACAGAAACAAAAATAAATAACTTGTCCCTGTCTTCTATGTAATGGTTCTTGGTAGGTGAAATTACCTTACTGCTCAAGCCTAGAGCAGCCATTCAGATTCTAAGCAGGGTGAACCGCGTGCTCTGCCTGCAGCATCCACTAATAAGGCTGCTTCCATGCGCCCCTGAAGGACACCAAGACAGTGGGCTCCAGAGAGGACATACTGCAGGGGATTGCTACAGTGTCTACAGTTGAAATGTAGATGTAATTTTGGATTATTTATAGTGTATGAGCACATTTTCTCAGAATTTTCTGATACCAGAATCTAATCACATGTAAAATTGTGCAGCAGGACTGGGCTCACTCAGAGAATAGTTTTATGCCAGGGTCTTATTCTCAGGGCAATTGTTCAGGTTAATTTATTTCCGGATGAGGTATTTTACAGAACAAGAAAACACCTTGACACGTGTTCTCTGCTTAGTCAAATGTAGTTGTCATGCCTCTACGTCCAAGATGGGTCTCATGGCAGCAGACGGAGAATTTTATGTGTTCATCTGTGCTTTAGAGCCAAGAGTACTTCACAGCTGTTCCGATTGGGCTGCAGTTGGGAAAAGTGATAGTGCAGGTTCATGTAAGGATGGTGACCACCTCTCCCCCAGCCTTCGTATAACTCTCGTCAGTTACTTCATAGACTCTTCTGAACCATTGAAAAAATTTCGAAATCTCCGCACTGTTACATAAGTGGAGCCATTATTCTGGACGATTCTTTCCCTTTCCTCCTCTCTCCCTCTGCCTTCCCTTTATCTACCCCCCACACACTCCTCTGTCCCCTCTTACTTTCCCTTCACCCCTCTTCCTTTTCCCAGCCATTCTTTTAGGATATTTATTCATGGTTTTCCTTGGTGACCTGAGTTGAAGGGCACATCATGGAGGCTGGTGAGTTAATTCTGTAGGGTGGGCCAGCAGACTGGAGACCCAGGAGAGCTGAAGGCACAGATGAGGTCTGACAGCAGTCTGCTGGAGAAATACCCTCTTGCTCAGGAAGGCTGCTTTTTGTTTTTTTGGTGTGTGTGTTTTTTAATTCAGTTTAAAGAGGGGGGAGGGGAGAGAGAGAGAGAAAAACAGAAACATTGATTTAAGAGATACATCGATTGGTTGCCTCCCATACGCACCCCAACTGAGGACTGAACTCGAAACCTAGGCATGTGCCCTGACCAGAAACTGAACCCGTGACCTTCCAGTGCACAGGACAATGCTCCAACCAACTGAGCCACACTGGCCAGGGCGGGAGGCTGGTCTTTTTCATTTATTTGTGCCTTTCAACTGATTGGGTGAGGCCTGCCCACATTATGGAGGGCAGTGTGCTTACTCAAGAGTTCACCAATTTAAATGTTAATCTCATCCAAAACCACCTTCTAAGTTGACACATAAAATGAACCATCACAGCCAGATTTATTTGGAATTCCATGGTATTTTTATACTTTATTTTAAAGGTCTCTTTGTATAACCATTTAGTTTAGCCAAAGTAACAATGGGCAGTCTTTCCCCAGGGCTTCAGCTGGCTCTGTTCTTGTCAGAACTTATATTTAATTGATTTACTGTGTATTCTTTGTTGTGTGTATGGATGAGTGGGTCTGGAAAATATTATTGACATGTACTTTCTCCCCTTGCTCTTAAATTCCTTACAAAATTGGTTACAGAACTGAGACATTGTTGAAAAGATGCTGTCTTACGGGATATTTCTTCTCGAAGATGGATTCTGCTAGGCATGTACACAGAATGAAAATGTAAATATCTCCACTGGAAAGCCTGCATACCATTTTATATTTAGATCTGAGCCCCAGCAGGCCAGTAAGGTCCCACAGTGATTCGTGCTGATGTGCAGCCACGCTGTTCCTGCCCTGGTCAGGAAAAGTTTCTTTTGAGCAGGAGACCAACTGGAGAGAATACCAGAAGGCTGAAATAACTCTTTAGAGAGCCAGACATACACAGACTATTTCTTAGTGAGCAGTCCATCTGACTTAAAGTGAAATCATTTTCTAAAACAACTTCTTTTCCCTCTTGATTTACAGTAATGAATGTAAACCTAAATGAATTTAATTTTTCACGGAGCGTGAGACAGCCATTGATTTTTCTCTTAGCTCTCTCCGCAGTGAAAGGTAATAGCCATTAGTAAAGGTAGAAGGCGGCCCCTTATCTCCCAGTGTCCCTCTTGTGAGCCAGCAAGCTTGTTTTGCTGTTCAGATTGTGTATGTTTTCCCAAGAGGAAAAGGCAGATAGTTTTCACTTTGAGACCTTGATCTGCGCGGATGCAGTTGAATGGTCAGCTTTGGAACTGAGTTGTCCATGGACACCCCTGCACCAGGCCGCTTGCCCCAGTGTGTGAAGGCTAAGGTGTGCTGAGACCAACGGGACCTTGCCTTCGTTGCTCAAGTGTATTTTTGATGATGACACTTGGTGTTGTTACTGGTTTCTTTCGTTCTTCGGAATAGTGGCAGAAGGCAGCCGCCCTCCTCGTGCCCAGCTGCAGGGCTGTGTTGCCATGGACACTTCCCAGGGTTTGGGTTGGGCCCTGACATGATGATTAGTAGGCTTCCCCAAACAGGCTGCACATAAAAATCACCTGCAACGCTTGGAAAACAATGTAGATCTGGGCCTTTCCCAGCCCACTGAATTAGAATTTGGGGTGTCTGTGCTCTAGGGGCTGAGGAGGTGAGTTAGGAGGTGGCATTTTATTTATTTTTATTTATTTTTTAAATATATCTTTATTGATTTCAGAGAGAGGAAAGGAGAGAGAGAGAAAGAGAGAAACATCAATGATGAGAGTCACTGATCAGCTAGCCCGAAACCCGGGCATGTGCCCTGACCGGGAATTGAACCCCAATCACCTGGATCCTAGGCCGATGCTCAACCGCTGAGCCACGCCCGGCCGAGCAGGAGATGGCATTTTAAACGACTTGTCTGGCGTCAGAGCCCCAGACACTGGCAGAATTTCTGAAAGGTCTCTCAGAGTTGGAATAGAAAACTGCAGTTATTGTCCAGCTGCTAAATTGTTCCAGGTCACAAAAGGGAAGAGCAAATAAAGTAACAGAAGTTCCAGAGAATAGTCTGAGGAGCTTGTCGGAACTAGGTGGGCCATTGTGAGAGGTAGCATTTCCTCTCTCGCCTTATCATTCCCTCTGCCTACACCCTCCCCCCCAACTACTTCCTCTGCTTCCCCGGGAGGAAGAGATGGCTGCCTCATTCCTGAGGCTTTTCTAAAGGGCACTTCCCTCGCAAACTCTTAAGGAAGGGCTTCAGTGGAACAATGGGTTGTAAGTTTAGGCTTCAGGTTTTGGGTCATGTTTCCCTTTTAGTTCCAGATCGTCTTGACACCTATTTGTTGCTGTCTCTTAGTTCTGGATAGATTTTCATATGTTTCTTCTCATAAGAAAGACTATGAAACAGAGCAGGGAAGCAGGGGCTGGGAATCAGAGCTTCTGGCTTTTGTTTTTCACTCCGTGCTTGTAGACATCGACCTGTCTAGGACCTGATCCCCCGACTGGGAAATGAGTGTAGTCATTCCTACCCGCCTCGATGGAACACGGGGAGGCTTAATGAGTGTTCAGAATGTGCTGTGAGACAACCTGAACAGTAGTCAGGAGGATATGTAGTTCTTTAAGTTCCAGCATCACTGTGTACTTAGCCCTTAGTTTCCTCCTGCTTTGTTAATTATCAAAATGTTGGTGGGAGGAAATAAAGTTGTTTGCTTTGTTCTTTTCTCTGCATTAGGCATGAACCCTGTAGGCTGGGTTGACAGTCCTGTTCAGAGAAAAGTGCCTGAATGGGTTCATTTCTCCTTTCAACTGTGAACTGAAGCACCAGAAGCAGCTTACATCATGCTCTCTTTGAGTTGCAGATCTCACTTCTCTGTCTGCTGTTCCTTCTCTGAGCGCTGCCGATTGGCTCCTTATATGTGAAATTTTATACTCCTTGTGACATCCCTTCCTCAGCGCACCCTTATCTTCTCAGGAAATACGTGTTCCTTGTAGACCATTGTCCCGAGGGGGTGAGATATTTTTAATTCTTGAGCCCTGTTGCTTAACCAGATGATACTGGAACTTAGAAATTGACCCCAAGGTCCTCTGGCACTCTCTCATCTTTGTTTGCTGTGCTTGGACTCCCTAACCAAATGAGGCAAAGGCTGATGTCAGATATGGTAACACATGCAGATGAATGGCCACAGTGTGCTCCATCCTGCTGTCACCCCCCCCCCCCCCCCGCCCCTGCCCGGTCTTTCTGTTGAGCCCACGGTGCAGAACCCTGCAGGTTCTTTATATGCATGACTGTCACCTGTTTCTGAGAACAGAGAGGAAGCTCCTCACAGGGAAGGGCCTGTGCTCTTCAGAGCAGTCCTGTTTCTGCATCCTCAAGGCAGGATTCCCAGCTGGGTTACTCTGTCCACAGTAGTGCCTCACCCCTCAGGCTCTTTCTTCATGTAGCTTAAAGAGAGGCACACAGGTACTGGGAAGGGGCTCCTTCTGGATTGGTCTGGGGACTGTACAGATGGAGATGGTTCAGGAAATCTGTGCCAGAGCTAGGACAGCAGAACCGCGGCTTCTCAGGTAGGTCTTCCTACATAGAAAACTCCTGCCACCACACTGTTTATGAAATAGAGCATGTGTTTAGAAGTAAATCTGCCCCACGTGTAACCTTCTTAAATCCTGGTCTGTCTCTTCCTTCCCAAGCCTGCTGATTATACCTAGTGTTGGGCCTTAAGGACATCAATAACTTCTTTCTCTCTGATAATGTGAAATGGCTAGCACCAGTGTATTGGAGATAACTTGGCTCTGATGCCTTGTAGAATAATCTTACATTTGGACCATTAGTGTCACTGGCATTTGGGAAGTAAGTGGTTAGATTGTAGAGGAAGGAAGGGTTCTCAAACTTTTTCTTTTATCATCTCTTGCCACATTTCTTGTCAAGCATGTACATATAAAACCAAATAAGTGTTAATTAAATTTCTTCATGGTGTCACGGGAAAAGAAGGAATTGTAGACAGTGCAGTGTAATGGGAAGAACACTGGACTTGGCATCAGGACACAGCTTGAGTATTAGCTTTATCACTTAACTGTGGACGAGAGATCACTTGACCACGTCATCTCTAAATTGAAAATGATACTACTTGTCCTAACTATCTTGAAGGGTATTCTGAGGAATGAGTTGGAATTACCTTCATTTCCTTCCTTGTCCTGGAACTGTGATATTTCTGATAGCCTCGGTTTCAAGAATAAGAAATAATACACCATCATATGACATTTTAAAGCTTGATGCCTCTGGAAATACAGAATTAGTTTAATATTTTTCAAACAAGTAGGCCCAGTGGAAAAATGGAGTGACCACTGATACTCCTAGAATAAATAACATTAGGAAAGGCATAGAGGAGAAAACAGGAAGAGAGTCATGTGACGCCAGCCCATGTTCAGCTGGCTTTCCCAGCGTTGCGTGTGCCCTCTCAGAGCTCTGTACTCCCTCTCTGCGCTGGTGTCTGAGTGACATGACTGCTCTGTTGGTTACCTCCAGGCAGAAAGCACATACTGACTTTCACCGTGAACCAAACAGTGGTATTTTTTGCTTGTTAAAATAAAATCAGAGGCCTTTGGGTGATGTTTACAGAAGAAAGAAAGGAAAGGAAAAAAGAGGCTTCCCTCCTGAGTTTTAACCTTGGCTTGACACTGAACTGGTATCGTTTTATAATTATTATCAGTTTGAGAACACACCAGCCTGAGGTCGAGTCTTCTCCTTAAAATAGTTGGAAATGTCATTCTGTGTGGTTTTAGAAATCCTTTGTCATCTCTGCTCGCCTGCAGAAACAGCCCTTCTAGGAGTGAACCCCACTGTCTAAATCCTCAGAACTTATCCATCCCATAGCTGGGATTAAATACCATTGAACCAGAAGACTAACAGCCTTTGCTAGCTATGAATTCTAGCATATTTTGATGCTCAAAAATTTAGAATTTCTGATAAAGTCAGGAATCATCATTATTATATATATATGTGTGTGTGTATATATATATATATATATATATATATAATTTTTTTTTAAATGTCTTTCAGTTTTCGCCTTTTCAGTTCTTGGCTCCCTTCTTTCCTCTTTCTTTCTTTCCTTCCTTTTTCTCTCCTAGCTTACCTCTCCTTTACCTGCTTTAGACCTCATATTGAATTTTCTTGGGATTCTCATTTGTATTATTTCACTCACGTATTCACGGGAAGTATATTTTCTGGCCTTAGACCTGAAGCTGTTAAATTGGAAACTTACTGCCAGTATTATCCTGATTCCAAAATTAGACAAAGACAATACAAAGAAAGAAAACTGTAGGCCAATATCCCTGATGAACACAGATGTAAAAATCCTCAACAAAATATTAGCAAACCAATTTCAGTAGTACATTAAAAAGATAATATGCCATGGTCAAGTGGGATTTATTCCTGGGATGCAAGGTTGGTTCGATATTTGCAAATCAATTAACATGATACACCACATAAAATGAAGAGTAAAAATCATATGATTATATCAGGATGTGCAGAAAAAGCATTTGACAAAATCTAGCACCCATTTACGATAAAACTCTCAGCAAAATGGGAATATAGAGAACATACCTCAACATATCTGAGAAACCCACAGCTATCATTATACTCATGACAAAAAGCTACAAGTATTTTCCTTAAGATCAGGAACAAACAAAAGGATGTTCATTTTTACCACTTTTATTCAACATAATATTGGAAGTCCTTAGCCATAGCAATCAGACAAGAAAAAGAAACAAAAGGCATCCAAATTAGAAAGGGAGTAGTAAAACTGTCATTACTTGCATATGACATGATAGTATACATAACAAACCCTAAAGATTCCACTAAAAATTTTTAGAATTGATAAATCATTTCAGTAAAGTAGCAGGATACAAAATAGACATTCAGAAATTAGTTGCATTTTTATATACCAAAAATGAACTGTCACAAAGAGAAACTAAGACAACAGTCTCATTTACAATTGCATAAAAAAAATGAAATACCTAGGGATAAGTTAAACCAAGGAGATAGAAGAACTGTATTGGAAAATTATGTTACATTGAAGAAATTATGTTACATTGAGGAAGATACAAGTAAAAATAAAGATATGGTATATGGATGTATATACCGTGCTTCTGGATAAGAAGAATCAACATTGTTAAAATATCCATGCTGACCTGGATTGGTTGGGTATCGTCCCGTGCACTGAGATGTCTCTGGTTCGATTCCCAGTCAGGGCACGTGCCCTGGTCACATGCCCGCGTTGTGGGCTTGATCCCCAGTAGGGGGCGTGCATCCTATCCAAGTTTCTTTCTCATCAATGTTTCTCTCTCCCTCTCCCTTCCTCTCTCTAAAATCAATAAGACACTTTTTAAAAATGTCCATAGTGCCCAGAGCAATGTACAGATTCAGTGCAATTCCTATCAAAATGCCAGTGGCTTTCCTCACAGAACTAGAAGAAATAATCAAAAACTTTATATGGAACCACAAAAGACACCAAATAGCCACAGCAATATTGAGAAAGAAGAACAAAGTGGGAGTTATCATGCTACCTGATATCAATCTGTACTACAAGGCTATATGGCAAACAAAACATTCTGGTACTTGCATAAAAACAGACACATAGATCAATGGAACAGAACAGAGAGCCCAATTAATGCATGACAAAGGAGGCAAGAACAAACAGTTGGGTAAAGACAGTCTCTTCAATAAATAGTATTGGGACAATTGGACAGATATATGCAAAACAGTGTAACTTAAACCACCTTCTTACCCCATGTGCAAGAATAAGCTCAAAATAGATTAAAGACTTAAATGTAAGACTCAAAACCACAAAACTCCTAGAAGAAAACACAGTAAACTTTCTCGCATTTCTCTTAGCATTTATTTTCTGATATATCTCCTCAGGCAAGGGAAGAAAAAGTTTTTGAACAGCAAAGGAAACCATCAACAAAAATGAAAAGACAACATACTGAATGGAAGAAAATGTTTGCCAAGGATATATTCCATAAAGGGTTAATATCCAAAATTCATAAAGAACTCATGCAACACCAAAAAGACAAACAGTCAAATTAAAAAATGGGTAGAGGATCTGAATAGACACTTCTCCATAGAGCACATACAGGTTGCCAATAGACATATGAAAAGATGCTCAATGTCAGTAATCATCAGACAAATGCAAATTAAAACCACAATGAGATATCACCTCACCCCTGTCATAGTGGCTATCATCAATAAGTCAACAAACAACAAGTGTTGGTGAGGATATGGAGAAAGGGGAACCCTCATGCACTGTTTGGTGGGAATGCAGATTGGTATAGCTACTATAGAAAACAGTATGGAGTTTCCTTAAAACATTATGACCCAGCAATTCCACTTCTGGGTATATATCTGAAGAAACTGAAAACACTAATTTGAAAAGATATCACCAAGTGTTTATTGCAGCATTATTTACAATAACCAAGATATGGAAGCGACCCAAATGCCCATCAATACATGAGTGAATAAAAAATCTGTGGTACATATATACAATGGCATATTACTAGGCCAAATTCTTGTCATTTGTGACAGCATTCATGAACCTAGGGGGTATTATGCTAAGTGAATTAAGTCAGAGAAAGACAAATATTTCACTTATATGAGCAATCTAAAAAACAAAATAAATGAACAAACAAAACAGAAGCATATTCATAGATAAATACTCATAGTTTCCAGAGGGGGTTGGGGGTTGGGAGCTGGGTGGAAAAGGTAAAGGGATTAAGAAGCACAAATTGGTATTTATAAAACAATCACGGGGATGTAAAGTACAGTGTAGGGAGTGTAGTCAGTAATATTGTAATAACTAAGTTCAGTGCTAATGTGGGTGTTTGAAATATTGGGGGTATCACTTTGTAAATTATATGATTGTGTAACCACTGTGCTGTACACCTGAAACTAATATAAAGTAATATTGAATGCCAGTTGTAATTGAAAAATTAAATTGAAAAAATATTGAAATTTACTGTTCCTTGGGCCACTAGAAGGACATTGGTCTCTATATAGAAATATAATAAAAATAATAACAATAGTCCTGCCTGGCCAGTTTGGCTCAGTGGTTAGAACGTTGGCCCATGGACTAACATATGCTTTATGGGACTCCCAGGAGGAGAAGAGAGAGAGAAAGAAGCAAAAAGAGTATTTGAAGATAATTTCCGCAATTTGATTTATGTCTTGGATCTACAAATCCAGGAAACTCAGTGAACTCCAAATAGAATAAACCTAAGGGGACCCACCTGAGACATAATCAAACTGTCAAAGCCAGAAACAAAGAAAGAATCTTGAAAGCAGCAAAAGAGAAATGAATCATCACACACAAGGGATCCTCAATAAGATTATCAGCTAATTTTTCATCAGAAACATTGGAGGTTAGAAGATAGTGGGATGGTATATTTAATGTACTGAAAGGAAAAAAATAAGTGGAAAATTTTATATCTGGCAAAACTGACTGAGGGAGAAATTAAGGCATTCCCAGATAAACAAAAGCTGAGGGAGTTAATTACCACTATACCTGCTCTACAGAAAAATACTAAAGGAACTCATTCAGGTTGACATGAAAGAACACTAGACAGTAACTCAAAGCTGTGAAGATATAAAGATCTTCAGTAGAGGCAATTGTACAGACAAATACAAAAGCTAGTTTTGTAATTTTGGTTTGTAACTGCAGTTTTTAATTTCTACAGAATTTAAAAGACAAATGCATAAATGTAACTATAAATCTATGTTATTGATAAGGGATCCAATGTGTAAAGATGTAGTTTGTGTCATCAATAGTGTAAAGGGGAGAACAGAGTAGAATTTTTATGTATACAACTGAAGTTAAATTGGTATCAATTCAAATTTGTTATAATTTTAAGATGTTATAATAATCTTCATGATAACCACAAAGAAAATATCTATAAAGTATACCCTAAAGGAAATGAGAAGGGAATAAAAATATACCACTACAAAAAAAATTAACAAAACACAAAAGAAGGCAGTAATGGAGGAAATGAGAGACAAAAAGTTCTCATAGAGAGCAAGTAACAAAATATCAGTAAAGAACCTGGCCAGTTTGCTCAGTGGTTAGAGTGTTGGCCTTTGGACTGAAGGGTCATGGGTTTGATTCTAGCCAAGGGGCTCATACCTCGGTTGCAGGCTTGATCCCCGGCGCTGGTCGAGGTGTGTGCGGGAGGCAACCAATAGATGCGTCTCTCTCACATCCATGTTTCTCTCTCTCTCCCACTCTCTGAAAAAGAAATGGAAAAAATATCCTCATGTAAGGATTAAAAAATTAAAATATATATATATATCAGTAAAGAGTTTTTAATCAGTTACTTTAAGTGTAAATGGATTGAATTCTCCAGTGAAAAGGAAGAGATTGGCAGAATTGAGAAAACATGATCCAACTACATGTTGTCTACAAGACACTTACTTTAGGTCTAAACACAAATAGGTTGGGAATGTGAAAGGATAGAAAAAGATATCCTATGCAAGTAATAACAGAAAGAGAGCTGAGGTGGCTATATTAATAATATCAGAGAAAATAGGCTAGTAAAAAATTTATAAGGGACAAAGAATGATGGTATATATTGATAAAAGGATCGATTCACCAAGAAGATTAATCAGTTATAAACACATGCATCAAACATCTGAGCTCCATAATATATGAAGCCAACATTGACAGGATTGAACAGAGAAATAGGTGGTTTTTCAAAAATAATTGGACATTTCATTTCAATGCCCCACTTTCAGGAAGGGATAGACAAAGATAAGAGATCAATAAGGAAATATAGGACTTGAAATATGGACCAATTAGACCTAACAGACATGTACAGAACACTATACTCAACAGTAGCAGATACACACTTTTCATACATGCTGCACATGGAACATAGGATAGATCATATGTTAGACCAACAAGAAGTCTTAATTTAAAAATATTAAACCATATAAATTATCTTTACTAATTATATTGCAGTAAAACTAGCAATAAATAATTGAGGGAAACTAGAAAATTCACAAATATGTGGAAAACAACACAATCTTAACCAGTGGGTCGGAGAAGTTACAAAGGAAATTAAAAAATGCCTTGAGACAAGTGAAAATGGAAACACAACCTACCAAAACTTAAGGGATTCAGTGAAGACTACTGAGAACTAAAACACATTTCAAAAAAGAAGGATCTCAAATCAACAATGTTATACCTGAAGTAATGGGTAAAAGAACAGTCTGAACCCAAAACTAGCAGAAGGAAGGAAATAATAAATATTAGAGCTGAGATTAATAACAAAAACAAAAGTTGCTTTTTTGAAAAGATCAACAAAACCTTTAACTAGATTAACTAAGGAAAAAAAGACTTGAGTTACTAAAATCAGAAAAGTGGGGATGTGACTACTGATTTTAAAGAAATAAATAGAATTATAAGGCAATGCTATGAACAAGTGTACATAAGCAAGTTGGATAACCTAATGAACAAATTCCTAGAAACATACAGTCTACCAACACTTAGTCATTAAGAAATAGAAAATCTGTATAGACCTACAGCTAGTAAGGAGATTGAATCAGTAATCAAAAGCAGAAAATTTTGGACCACATGGCTTCACTGGTGAATTGTACCAAACATTTGAGGAATTGACACCAATCCTGCTCAAACTCTTCCAGAAAACTGAACAGGAGGAATCACTTCCTAACTCACTCTGTAACGCTAACATCACCCTGATATTAACAGCAAAGACACTACAAGAAAAGAAAACCCCAGAGCGATATTCCTTAATACTGATGCAGAAATATTCCCCCAAATCCTAACATGGAATTCCATAACGTATTAAAAGGATTATACACCATGAACAAATGGGATTTGTTCCCAGAGTGCCAGCATGGTTTAACATATGAAAATCAATTAAGCAATATATCACATTAATAGACTGAAGGAAAGGAGCCACGTGACAATCTCAATTGATCCAGAAAAAGCATTTGACAAAATCAACACCCTGTCGTAATGAAAAAGCTCAGTAAACGAGGACAAGAAGAGAACTTCTCAACATGACGATAAAGGCCATACATTGAAAATCCACAGCTACAGTCATGTGCTACATAATGACACTTTGGTCAACAGTGGGCCACAAATATGATGGGAGTTCCACAGGATTATAATGGAACTGAAAAATTCCTATTGCCTAGTGATGTCGTAGGGTCTTAACATCACAGCATATTGCACTTCTCAAGTGTTTGTTGTCATATTGGCGTAAATAAACCTATTGTGCCACCAGTCGAATAAAACTAGCACACACAGTTATGTACAATATGTACTTACCTGATCATTATAATAAATAAAAGTACAGTATTTACTATGCTTTTTTGTTATTTTAGAGTATGTGCTTTTAAAACAGCATGGCATGTTACACCACCAGCAGCCTCATACATCGTGTATTTACTGCCTCATGATTGCATATTTTCTCGTGCTTGATTTAATCTCATGTTATAAATTTAGTGTAGCCTCAGTGTACAGTGCTTATAAAGTCTACAGTAGGGTGGGTACAGTAATGTCCCAGGACTTCATATTTACTCAGGACTGACTCACCCAGAGTCTGCAAGCTCCACTCATGGTAAGCATCTTATACAGTTGTACCATTTGTTATTTTTTACACCACATTTTTACTGTACCTTTTCTATGTTTAGATATGTTTAGATACACAAATGCTGACCATTGTGTTACAGTTGCCTGCAATATTCAGTACAGTAACATGCTGTACAGGTTTGTAGCCTAGGAGCAATAGGCTAGACCATACAGTCTACATGCGCAGTAGGCTACACCACCTAGGTTTATGTAAGTACGCTCTCTGATGTTTGCACAGTGACGAAATTGCCTAATGATGTGTTTCTCAGAACATATCCCCATCATTAAGCTGTGCACGACTGTAATGTCATTATTGGTAGTGGAAGACTGAAAAGTTTTCCCCTAAGATCAGGAGCAAGACAAGGATACCACATCTATTCTAATAGTATTAGTATTTCTAGCTAGAGCAAGTAGTCAACAAAAAGAAATAAAAGCTATCCACGTTGGAAAGAAATAAATAAAATTATCCCTATTTATAGATGATGTGATCTTATATATAGAAAACCCTAAAGGTTACACCAAAAACAAAACAGGAAAGCAGAAAACCAAACCAACATACAAAGATCAGTTGCATTTCTACATACTAACTAACAATGAACAATCAGAAAAGGAAATTAGGAAAACAGCTCCATTTATAATAGCATCAAAAAGAATAAAATACTTAGGAATAAAATTAGTCAAAGTGAAAGAGTTGTGCACTGAAGACTAAAACAATGGCGAAAGAAATTAAAGATACAAATACATGGAAGATATCCCATGTTTACGGATTAGAAACTTTAATATTGGTAACGCAATCTAAAGCAATCTACAGGTTTAATTCATTCTCTATAAAATCCCAGTGATATTTTCCTGAAATAGAAGAACACATACTGAAATTTATATGGAATCTTAAGAGACCCTAAATAGCCAACCAACTTGAAGAAGAACACAGAGGACTCACGTTTCCTGATTGCAAACTTTCTATGAAGCTACAATAATCAACACAGTGTGCCACTGGCGTAAAGACAGATATATGGACCAATGGACAGAATAGAGAGCCTTGGAATAAGTGAACCCTTGTGTACATGGTCAAATAATTTTTATTTATTCTCACCCAGGGGTATTTTTCCCATTGGTTTTTAGAGTGGAAGGGAGGGATGGGGGGGAGAGAGAAACATCCATGTGACAGAGACACATTGATTGGTTGCCTCCTGCATGTGCCCCGATCTGGGCCGGGGATGGAACCTGCAACCCAGGTATGTGCCCTTGACCAGGAATTGAACCCACTAACTTTTGGTGAGTGGGCTGAGGCTCTAACCACTGCACCATATCAGCCAGGGCCATGGTCAAATAATTTTTGACAAGGGTGCTAAGACCATTGAATGGGAAAAGCACAGAATGGTGAAAAACTATATGGTACATCTATACCATGTAATACCACTCAGCAATAGAAAGGGGTGAACTGTTGTTATATGCAAGCTGGGTGGATCTAAAGGGCAGTGTGTTGAATTAAGTCAGTCTCAAAGAGTCTCACCTACAGTATATTTTCATTTATGTAACATTCTTAAATGATAAAATTATTTTAAAGTGGGACCCTGAGTTATTGGGGATGGGCAAAATAAGGCATTACAGGCATACTTCATTTTATTGTTTCACAGATATTGCAGGTCTTTTAAAAAATAAAAATTGAAGGTTTGTGGCAACCCTGCATTGAAGTCTGTCTGTGCCATTTTTCCAACAGCATTTGCTCACTTTGCATCCCTGTATCACAAATTTTGGTAATTCTCACAATATTTCAAAACTCTCATTATTTTTATATTTGTTAGGGCGATCTGTGATCAGTGATGTTACTATTATAATTGTTTTGGGGTGCCTCTAAGTGCCCATATATGATGACAAACTTAATCGATAAATATGTGTATTCTGACTGCTCCACCAACCGGATCTTCCCATCCCTCTCCCTCTCCTTGGGCCTCCCTAATTCCATGAAACACAATAATATTAAAATTAGGCCAATTAATAACCCTACAATGGCTTACAAGTGTTCAAGTGAAAGGAAGAGTCACATATCTCCCACTTAAAAGCTGGAAATGATTAAGCTTAGTGAGGAAGGCATGTCAACAACTGAGACAGGCTGAAAGCCAGCCTCTTGTACCCAACAGTGAGCAATTTTGTGAATGCAGAGGTAAAGTTCTTGAAGGAAATTAAAGTGCGACTCCAAGTAAACTCAGAAGTGACAAGAAAGCAAACCAGCCTTATTGCTGATATGGAGAAAGTGTTAGTGGCCTGGGTTGAAGATCAGACCAGCTACAACATTCCCTTAAGCCAAAGCCTAATCCAAAGCAAGGCTCTAATTTTCTTCAATTTTTTAAAGGCTGCAAGAGGCCCTAACTTTCTTCAGTTTTGTGAAGACTGCAGAAGAAAAGTCTGAAGCTAGCCCAAGTTGGTTCATAAGATTTAAGGAAAGAAACCATAATATACCAATCTCCGTAGTATAAAATGCAGTGTGAAGCAGCAAGTGCTGATGTAGAAGCTGTAGCGAGCTACCCAGAAGATCCTGCTAAGTTAATGAATGAAGGTGGCTACACTAAAACCAGATTTTCAGTGTAGATGAAACAGCCTTGTATTGGAAGAACATGCCATCTAGGACCTTCATAGCCAGAGAGGAAAAGCCAGTGCCTGGCTTCAAGCTTTAAAGGACAGGCTGACTCTCCTTTCAGGGGCTAATGCAGCTGGTGACTTTATGTTGAAGCCAGCGGTCAGTTTCCATTTGAAAATCCTAGGGCCCTTAGAATTATGTTAAACCCACTCTGCCTGTGCTCTATAAATGGAACAACAAGGCCTGGATGACAGAACATACGTTTGTAACATGCTTGTCTGAATATTTTAAGTCCACTGCTGAAATGTACTGCTCAGAAAAAAAAGAGCCCCTTCAAAATATTACTGTTCATTGGCAATGCACCTGGTCACTCAGAGCCCTGATAGAGATAGGCAGCAAGATTAATGTTTTCATGCCTGCTAGTACAACATCCATTCTGCAGCCCAGGGATCAAGGAGTAATTTAGATTTTCAAGTCTTAGTATTTAAGAAATAGATTTCATAAGGCTATAGCTGCCATAGTGATCCCTCTGATGGATCTGGGCAAAGTAAATTGAATACCTTCTGGAAAGGATTCATGATCCTAGATGCCATTAAGGACATTCATGATTCATGGGAAGATGTCAAAATATTAGCATTATCAGGAGTTTGGAAGAAGTTAATCCCAACCCTTGTGAATGACTTTGAGGGATTCAAGCCTTCAGTGGAAGAAGTAACTACAGATGTGGAAACAGCAAGAGAACTAGTTAGAAGTGGAGCCATGTGACTGAATTACTGCTATCTCGTGATAAAACTTCAGTGGGGGAGAATTTGCCTTTTTTTTTTTTTTAAATATATCTTTATTGATTTCAGAGAGAGCAAAGGAGAGGGAGAGAGAGAGACAGAAACATCAATGATGAGAGAGTCATTGATCAAGCCCACAACTGGGCATGTGCCCTGACCGGGAATCGAACCCTGATCGCCTGGATCCCAGGTCAATGTTCAACCTGAGCCATGCCCGGCCGGGCAGAATTTGCTTCTTGTAGATGAGCAAACAGTGGTTTCTTGAGATGGAATCTGCTCTGATAGAGATGCAGTGAAGACTGTTGAAGTGACAGCAAAGTATTTAAAATAGCCATAAATGGAGTCGATGAAGCAGAAACAGAGCTTGAGAGGGTTGACTCCAGTTGTGAAAGAAGTTCTGTAGGAAAAATGCTATCAGACAGTGCCACCGGCTATAGAGAAATCAGTTGTGAAAGGAAGAGTCAGTGCAGCAGACTTTGTTGTCCTATGTTAAGAAATTGCCACAGCCACCCCAGCCTTCAACAAGCCCCCCCCCATCGGTCAGCAGCCATCTGCACGAGGCAGGACCCTCCACCAGCAAAAAGGTTACAACTCGCTGAAGGCTGAGATGATGATAGGATTTGTTAGCAAAAAGTATTTATTAAAGTGTGTGTATTTCCTATATGTAATACTATCGCACACTTAATGTTAAGACTACAGTATAGTGTAAACATGACTTTTCTATGCACTGGGACTCCCCAGCATTCCTGTGACTCACTTTATTGCAACATTGGCTTTATTGTGGTGGTCTGGGATGAACCTGCAATATCTCTGAGGTCTGCCTGTGTAGAATGTTTATAAATTTAAGAATTATTTAGGAAAAGAATGAGAATTCCAAGGAAAGACTCTCAGCTTGGGACTTACTGTACCAGGGGCCCAGCTGTTGTAAGTAATCACTTAGAACTTCACCTGCTTGTTGTCATTTATTCCTGAATCTTTTAGGGACATGTTGTCTGCTAGGATTGGCATGAGCAGCTGCCTGTGAAACTGACCTTGGGCAGGTGGGCAGGAAAGAGCTCAGGGCAGGCTTTCACTAAGCCAGGGGTGGGGAATGTCTGGCCCGCGGGCCATATACAGGCCTGAAAAATCATTTGGTCTGTCCCTGCCAAGGCAATCACAGGTGGAACTTGAAATTCAATAAATCTAGGAACTTTTTTCATAGCTAATTTTTAAGTTGATAATTTCGTGTGGCCCGCAAATTATGTTAAAAATATCTAAATGACTCTTGGTAGAAAAAAGGTTCCCTGCCCCTGCTAAGTGGTGTAGAGCATTCACCTCAGCTGCAGAGTAGAGGGATAAGAGATGATTATTTCCATTTCTGAGGCTGTGCCACCTTAGCTGCTTTTTAGTTGTAAGAAACAAATACGCTTGGTTTGCCATGGAGATTTATTGTAAAGAAAACATCTTAGTTGGCCTTGATGGAAGCCCGACGTTGCAGACACTAGAGTGACTAGTGCATCTTTTTTTCCTCTAGTTCACATCACCAGCTCCCGCATTCCCGCCACTTCGATGAGTCAGCTTCATCGAAGCTGTTTATCCTCCAACTCTGTTTCTCTGGCGATCTCTAAACTCTCTAGTTCATTCATTTCTTTTAGCTTCATACTTAAAAGAAAGGGTCAGATTGGGTTGTCTAGTTCCTGTCCAGGTGGACAGTTCCCCTTCGGTGGCCTTTGGGTCATTTAAACCGCAGCTTCAGAGTCTCATCTGAAGTACAGGGATCATCCTGTGTGTGTCTGTGGTCACTCAGAGGGAACTGTGTGGCCCGGGAGGTGTTCAGAGCACCAGGCAGTGCTCTCCATCCACGCGTCCCTGGGACCTCTCCGACTGAGGGGAACCTAGAAACTGCTCATAGCATGCGGCTTCTTGCCTCCCAAAGGCGTAGTTCATGGTCAGCCAGAGCAATAATAGTATCTTACCTGAGGCTTGTTCTATAGCCTTTTGGAGAAGTGAGTGTTTTAGAAACTAATAGCAACTCAGGTTCATTATACTTCTGATTTTTATCCCTTTTATTTGATTTTTCAAGGCTTTTGCTTTAATTATTGAAATCTTACTAAATGAGAAAGGATCAGAATGTATATTGGGATGTCTGCATGTAGCTAATCCATTAAATGAATCCAAAAAAAGAAAAGTGGATCATTGTGACCTGCATTCCACCTAACGTAAGAGGAGTTAGAAAGCACTTGAGAGTAGAAGTCTTTCTGTACATTTTCTTTAAAAAAAAAATGTTTTTATTGATTTCAGAGAGGAAGGGAGAGAGAGAGAAACATCAATGACGAATCATCGACCTCCTGCATGCCCCCTACTGGGAATCAAGCCCACAACCTGGGCATGTGCACTGACCGGCAATCAAACCGTGAACTCCACGTTCATGGGTCAACGGTCAGCTGCTGAGCCACACCGGCCAGGCTCTGTACATTTTCTGTATCTGACATAGTCAGTTAAGATCCACAGACCTTTACTAAGGGGTTTAAGTATGAAGGTTTTTTGGGGGGTTGGCACATTTTCCTAGGGGCCAAGGAGCTGAAGAATGACACTTTGTAGGTGATCAATGTACCTACTTGATCTTCTCTCCAAAAAATTCAATGAAGACATTTTGAGATCATGAAAAATGGGTTCTGTTTGTTGAGACACAGAAAGTCACATGCGAGTTTTGAAAGGGATCACCATGCAAATAGCACATCTTGATTTCATCAACAGCTTCCCTTAGCTTCACTGTAGGAAAACTATCCTGGTATTATATTTCCTACTTTACTAAGGCTGTTGGAAACTTCTACATGGATCGGAATCCTGGGTTAGATACTAACTTGCTGGGATGTGGTCTCTCAGTTGATAACTGTGAGCAGAGGTGTTGACAACACTGAGGGTAAAGAGTTTGGATGGTATCGGATGGCCATGAGCACCTTTGTGGGATCTGAAGCTTGGAGGAGAGGAGAGAGGAGGCTGGAGGGACAGTGACAAGGAGGTGACCCGCCTGGTCTGGATGGTAGATGTCGAAAAGATTAACAGTGGTTCTAAGCAAGAAGGAAATTTTTAGGGGAAAGTCTTTAAAGCTGTAGAGGGCTGAGAAGGGTAGTGAATTCTCAGAGCTCTCCTCTTTCCCTTGGCTTCTTCCAGTGAAGGTCAGACTGGGAGAGAAAGCAGTCAGCTTGCTGTACCATCTGAGCGTCTTTGTGGTGGATGTAATCTTTTCCATCCTGTCTGCTTAGTGATTGTAGCCTCTATGGGAGGGAAAAATCTGACCTCAGTCCCAGGGTTCTTTGCTGTTTTAGAGCCACATTGTCTCTAATTTTACCTTTTTTTTCCCCCTTCAGGCTGCTTGGTAGGGGCTGTGAATCTCAAATCCAGCAACAGAACCCCAGTGGCACAGGAGTTTGAAAGTAAGTACAGCAAGACTATGCGTTAGGGGAATGGGCACCACCTAGTGGACATCCTGTGGTCTTGCGGCCAACTCAGGACAGACATGCCTATATGTGGAGCGCCAGAGAGTTCTGCCCTGCGTGTGTGTGTGCGTGTGTGTGTGTGTGTGTGTGTGTGTTTAGCAGGCCGTAGGGAGTGCTGCAGGCTTGAGTGCAGGCTTGAGCATGGCTCAAGTGGGCCTGTCCTGGCACTGTGCTTACACGACAGACATTTCTGTGTACAAGTGGAGTATTAAGGGGAATGTACTCTTTAGTAAAGGTTCTTGCTAACCATCTTTATCTGTTTTCTGGCTGAAATTAATCTTTTCTTAAAAGCTCTTGGAGCCTGGAGATAGTAGGTTTTTAGTCGGCACGAAAGGCCTTACCTAGAGCTAGCGGGCCCGGCAGGTGTACAGAGACCTAAGCTGTTCCACTTTCACAGAGTCGTCTTTTTTTCCTTTGCTCTTTAGGTGTGGAGCTGTCTTGCATCATTACAGATTCCCAGACGAATGACCCCAGGATTGAATGGAAGAAAATTAAAGATGCTCAAACCACATACGTGTATTTTGACAACAAAGTACAGGGTACGATCCCACTGTCCTCTCCTTTGTTCACCAGGCCAGGCGTGCACTTGTGGCCAGACTTTCTTTCCTCTGACTGGTCCTGCATCTTAGCCAGGATTCATTTTTTTGTTTTGTTTTGCTTTACTTATGGGAATTGCAAACATGTAAAGGTAATAGGAATAGCATATTGAGCCTCCCTAACCCTGTCACCCAGTGTCAGCAAATATAATTCATTAGTTAGGACTCCAGTCTCTCTGCAAAATACCTTTATGAAGCAGCAGAGCAAACCCTTTCGTAGGCCATCTTGTTATCATTTGACATTAGTAATGTACGTTAAGCGAGTTAATCAGAAGGATCACAGGGCACAGCAAGGAGACAGCAGCATTTGATGAGCATCTACTGTGCAAGCAGACCACGCGGAGAAGGCCCACGCTAGACCCGCTGGCAGGGTGCAGTCCTGTGTTCGAGCAGAGATGAGCACAGGGTGCTCGGGTGCATGACATAGGGGCAGGGCAGGGCAGGTCATGCAAGGCTGGCAGAAGCAACGCCAGGCAGAGATGTAAAGAAGGGCTAGCGAGCCAGGCAAGGTTGTGAGGCTTGGGGCAAAGGAACGTGTTGGGCAGGAAAGAAGGCTGTGTATCGGATAGAAGCGAATGGCAGCTTGGCTTGTTAGCGACACTGCAGGGGCTTAGAGGGGCAGGGGGACGCAGGTGAAGCTGATGAGGTGTGCAAGGGCCAGAGGAAGCAGCGATGTAATCAGTGGGCCACCGCAAGGTGTGCGAGGGAAGGGGCATGATTACATTATGTCTCTAGAACAGGGCTGGGCAGCGTCCTGCGAGGACGGGGAACGTGCATTATATACGGCCCGCGAGGCATCCGCAGTTCCAGCCATCACATTATGAGGGAGTTAATTAAATGTTTGACCAAAGGTAGCAGGCTGATTTTTAAGTTGATAATTTTGTGTGGCCCGTGAATGTTGTTATAAATATCCAAATGGCCCTTGGCAGAGAAAAGGTTCCCTACCCCTGCCCTGTCGTGACTGAACTGGCTGCTTTATAGAGAAGAGATTGGAGAGAGGCAAGTGTGGAGCAGGGTACCAATTCAGAGGTCTTTTGTAGAATCCAGGAGGGAGCTGCTGGTGGCCTGAGCTGAGTCCAGGCAGTGTAGAGAGACTGAAGGGAGGAATTGCTAGGAGTTAGTGATGAGGGAGGAGAGGAAGGAATCACACACATGAAGTGGCCAGGACCTTCGGTCCGACAGGAGGGGGGCAGTAAGCAGGTGCAGAGGCAGGCCAGTTGTACGTGGGTGGCTGCAGTTCCCAGAGAGGCCGATAGCGGGGTTTCAGACGGGAAGGAGATTTCCTGAAACACCCTGACCTGCAGTCTTTCTGCTCTGGCTCCTCAGTGCCATCCCGGGTTACAGACTCTTGCTTTTGAAGAGAAGATGTTATTCTCAGAAAACAAATCCGTTCTCTCTGGCAGCTCAGCTGCTCCTGATGAGTCCTGGACATGCAGCTCTGATCATCAGAGAACCCAATGGGAATTGTTTTAAAAAACGTCCTGTTTCTGGGAATTAAACACCTTTCTCTCAGCCTGCAGGATGGGAGTGTGTTTCTCACACACCGTGTGAGGGCTGGAGGAAAACTTGAATCTGCTTGGTCTTTTCCTTGCCTCAACTCAGGCCTGCACCAAAACATCCTTACAGGGTTTTACTTACCACGCTCTCTTACATGGTATAAATCTCAGCCCCTGCCAGTGACCCCTGGATAACACACCTTCCATCTAGAAAATGCCTTTGGAAATGTTTGTCCTGTCATAAGAGTTTGCTGTTTTATATTATGGTGAATTCTTCTTTTCACTAAATAGCAGGTTTGGTAATAATTAGTTTCTACTTTTTTGTGTCATTTTTTTTCCTAACTCCCTTTTGTGTCATTCTTCAGGTTCTTGATGCTTCTTTGAAAGAGTTACTGTGGTCTTTTTATGCTTTAAAAAATTTTAAACCTGAGATATTCATATAGTATAAAGCTCACTTTTTAAGGCATATACCTCAGTGGTGGTTAATAGTTTAGCAAAGATGTGTACCATCATTACTCCCAGATTCCAGAGTATTTTCACTGGCCCTAAAAGAAGCCCTGTACCCCTTAGCAGTGACTCCCCATCTCCTCTACCCACCTCCTGGCCACCACCAACCTGCCTTCTCTGTGGAGTTGCCTGTTCTGGACGCTTCATATATGTGGATCATACACTACGTGGCCCTTTGTGACTGACTTCTTTACCCAGTGTGGTGTTTTTAAGGCTAGTCCATGCTGTGGCCTGTGTCAGAACTTCCTCTTATAAAATATGGGTCAGTAATATTTCGTCGTAGATGGGCCACATCTTTAAACCCATCCATCAGCATCAGCGGATGCGTATTGGAGTTATTTTCCTTTTCGGCTGCTGTCAGCAAAGCTGCTACGTACATTCATGTACAGGTTTTTGTATGGACTTAAGTTTTCATTTCTTGGGGATAAATGACCAAGAGTACAATTGCTGGGTCATATGGTAGTTGCATGTATAGTTTTTTTAAAGAAGCTGCCAAATTGTTTTCCAAAGTGGCTGTACCATTTTATTTCCTTCAGCAGTTTACCTCCCCACATCCTCACCAACACTTGTGATTGTCCATCTTTTTGATTCTAGTCAGCCCGGTGGGTGTGAAGTGGTCTCTCACCATGGTTTTGATTTACATTTCCCTGATGACTAAAGATGCTGAGTGTCTTTTCATGTTCTTATTGGCCGTTTGGAGGCCTGAAAATGTCTCTTCAAATCCCTTGTTCATTTTAACCAGGTTATTTGTGTATTTATTGTTGAGTTGCATGTTCTTTGTGCACAGGCACTGCGTCTCACAGCACTCCACAGATGTTGCATGTTTACAAATTAAAGGCAAGACCCCCCAACAAAAAGATTGCAACTTGCTTTTTTGTGTTACTCCACTACGGTGGTTTACAAGGTGCACCTGTACCCTGGACACTAGTCTTCTGTCAGGTACACAATTTGCAAATATTTTCTCCCATTCAGTAGATTGTGTTTTCACTGGCTTTGAAGCACAGGTCTTTAATTTTTTATGAAAGTCCAGTGGAGGTGACTGTAACTGTGTGTGTGCTTGCTCTTTTGGTATCATGTCAGACGTCATTGCCTGGCCCAAGGCCATGGCGTCTTAGGTCTGTGTTGTTTTCCTGAGAGTTTCATAGTTTTAGCTCTTCAGTAAGGTCTCTGATGTATATGGTGTGAGGTAGATTCCAGCTTCATTCTTTGCATGAGTTTCCAGTGGTCCCACACTATTTGTGGAATGCTGGGTTTCTTTAATGTTGTTTAATTTTTTTCTGTTTCAGTTGGGAATCCTGATGAAAATGGTGAGAAGGAAATAACGTCCATGCTTTAAAGACAGACGCATATAACAAGTCCCCTTACACCAGGGGCTGTGTTGGTGCTCGGTGTCCTTAGCACGCACCTTTGTCGTAGAGGAACAGAAAGGGAGCTGGTCTGCCATCTTCTCACTGAGGTGTCCAGTGCTGGCCCCAGAAACCGCCTTCTTCGAGCAGTAGAGATACCTTGAGAGAGTCTCTTAGTGCCTGTGTCTTCTTTTCTACAGGGGACTTGGCAGGCCGTGCGGAACTGTTGGGGCAAACCTCTCTAAAGATCTGGAATGTGACCCGGAAGGACTCCGCTCTTTATCGCTGTGAGGTGGTGGCTCGAAACGACCGCAAAGAAATGGACGAGATTGTCATTGAGTTAATTGTGCAAGGTAGGGATTTGTGAAGCTAAGATATGCTCCCCTCTCAGCCTCATGAATCTGTATATTGGGGGGGGAGAGATCAACTCTTACTTTCCCTCTGTAGCTACATCCCTGAGGCGTCACATGACTTGGGGAGGGGTGGGGAACTGAGACCAGAGACTGCACGAGTTGGGGGGAAGGTGAGAAGGGAAGTGGAGCTTCAGCCACTTCCCTCCACCAGCTGTGGGAGGTGCTCCTCGGAGGTGGAGGCCTTGGGAACATGCTGTGGGATTGTACTGGGGGCAGGGAGCCACAGGGCAGATTTCTGGAGGCAGGCCACAGTCTGCAGGGGTGACCGTGGACGGCAGTGTGCGGAGGCCCTTGGTGGGCTTTCTTGTTTGGGGAGCGGCTTTACTGTGGGATCAGTAAGGAGACTGTAGCTGTGCTGCTGGTTTCAAGCGCCAGCCTGTTTCTCCTGCAGTGAAGCCAGTACCTCCAGTGTGCAGAGTGCCGAAGGCTGTGCCTGTGGGCAAGGCGGCCACGCTGCGCTGCCAGGAGGAGGAGGGCTTCCCCCGCTCCCGATACAGCTGGTACCGCAATGACGCGCCCCTGCCCAGGGACTCCAGGGCCAACCCCCGGTTCCAGAACTCTTCCTTCCTCGTGAACCCGGAGACGGGCACTCTGGTAAGACCTCTGAGAGTGAGGATGGAGGCGGCTTTGCTGGGGCACGGAAACCTGTGTGCAGAGAGCAGTTAGGGAGAGAACGAACCTCCACAGTGGGAGCTGACCGCCCGGGAGACTCGGGAAAGGTGTGGTTTGAATCAGCACCCGTAGACTCATGAGACGGTCAGAGAAGTTTGGTCACGGGCTGCGTATTTGATATTAAAATTGTTAATTGCTTTAGGCATGATAATAGTATTGTAGTTACGATAAAAAACCTGTATCTCCTAGGGAAACAAATGAAGTATTTGCGGGTAAGTGTTGGTGGGGAGGTGAGTGCGGGCGGCTGTGCACAGCGAGAGCCCGCCGCCGGCCGGTCATCCAGCTCCTGCTGCACCTCGGGGTCCTGGTGGCGGCCGGTAGAGACGGAGCATGGCCGCAGGCTGCCAGGGCCCTCTGTGTCTGGTCTGCCCCGTTTCCTGAGTGAAAGTCAAGCTCAGCATTTTATCCTGGGCGTTGCTAGGGAATCCGCTGCCCTTCCGGGGAGCGCTTAGGTGAGAGTCAGGAGAGGACGCCAGGAAAGAGCCTAGACGGTGACGTGAAGCCCAAGGGGAACCGGGAGCGATGAGCGGACACTTGTCCCTGTTTAGGACAGCGTGTTGGCAGGGGGACAGCCTCTACTCCCGCAGCCTCTTGGGGGTCTCCCTGCTGATTGGCCTTGTTTCCTTGTCATCCCTGAGCCAGGTTTTCAACTCCGTTCACAAGGGAGACTCCGGGCGGTATCACTGCATCGCGTCCAATGACGCGGGCTCGGCCAAGTGTGCGGCGCAGGAGATGGAAGTCTGTGAGTTTCTTTCTGAAAAGATTTCCTCTGAAGGCTGGCAGGTGACAAATGTTTTAAATTTGGTGTCAGACCATCAGTGTAGACACTGTCCTGCTTTCTCCTGTAGACAGATGACTAGATCCGCCAAGACCCACGTGGGTGCAGAGGCAGGATGAGCAGGCTGGGTAACAGTTGCGTGACCAGGCAGTCCCTGCACTGTGCTCACCTCCTCAGACACTTTCCAGAGCTTGGTGCTGGAAATGGCCAGTTACAGCACTTTCAGCTGAGTGTAATAAGCTCCATTCCTTTGTAATTGATGAAAATGTAAGGTGGTGTAGTCTTCAGGAACCCCCCCCCCCCGTAACCAGGTGGCAGAAAGCTGCAATGCAGTTCAGCCCCGGAATTACCCGGCTGGGTGGTGATGCCGCCTCGAGGTGCAGAGCCGGGATGGGGGTAGGTGGGCCTGTCAGAAGCTTGCAGGGAACTCTGAGCTCCTCCCGCCTCCCTCCTGCAGCCACCCCCAGAGCAGTGTTTCCAAACTTGCCTGATCCTGAGAATCATTTGGGACCACGGTTTCTGTTCAGACTCCAGGGCCCTGCCCCACACATGTGGACGGTCTTGAGGTCAGGAAATGCTGCGTGTAAAACAGCATTCCAGGTGGTTCTGCTCAGCTGTCAGTTTGGGAAGCTTTGCTCCAGGGCAGGAGGAAGACTCCGGGGCTCTGCTCCAGACCTGCTGAATCTCTAGGGATGGAGCTTGGGAACTGAGATTTTAAAAGTTTCATGTTGGATTTTAAATGTGCACTCATAGTGAGAATCACTACAGCAGGGCCAGGGGGAGTTTTCCGCTTCCTCTCGTCGCCATATCCTCTGCACCTTTCTACTGTGTTCCGTTTGCACAAAGGAAACAGTCCTTGGTGGCCACACACTGCGCGTGACTGGGCTCCTTTGCCCGCCACCTGGAACTGAGAAAAGGGTTGGGGTTTCCGCGGAGGGGTCTTATTGACACGAGGCCAGGCATCCCATGGAGTGAAACTCATATTCTGCCTCATGCTTTTTACTGCTTGAAACGAGCTCTCTTCCCCCAAATAATCCACAGCACGGGGAAGCCCTGAAAACTAGGGATTTTTCTTCAGACTCGCGGCTCCTAGTTACGCCTTTATAGCATATCTTCCCCCTTTAGCAGTATTTTCAGGGATTCAGTGGGGGGACTTTAAGCCTTTGATAAATGCCAGGCCCCTTTTAATACAGTACTAAGTATGGCAGCATTTGAGCCATGGCGGGCTCAGCACTTTCACAGGTGAGAACAGGGATCACCGTGCCCTGTGTGCTCGGAAGTTTCCGAATGTTCTCCTGGCTGGGGCAGCCGAGGGGCAGGGAGGAGGCCCAGGTGTTTTGTGTGAACAGATCATGTGTCCTCTCCTCCAGACGACCTGAACGTGGGCGGGATCATCGGCGGGGTGCTGGTTGTCCTCGCCGTGCTGACCCTGATAACAGTGGGCATCTGCTGTGCGTACAGACGCGGCTACTTCGTCAACAACAAGCAGAATGCGGAAAGGTGAGCCTGCCTCTTGTGAAAAAAATAAAGCGCACGTTGGCATTAATATGATAACCAGCAATCCCTGCACTGCTCTCTTCTCTGTTTCAGCTACAAGAGTCCAGGGAGGCCCGACGGAGTCAACTACATCAGGACAGGCGAGGAGGTAGGAGTGAGGGAGCAGAACAGGGGTCCTTTCGGGAGCCCAGGAGTCGAGGGGTTCCCAGCAGGGGGAGTGACATTCCTTCTTGGAAACCCAGTGGGCAGGTCCCATAGGAAAAAACATCTCCAAGTCCCATTCCAGAGGCTGAGCTCTCCAGCCCCACATGGTAATGTGCGTACATGCTAAGGCCACGGCTGCCGGCTTTCGATGGTGCTGCTTGCTCACTCAGAGCCCTCAGTTTGCTTTGCTTTGCCAGTTTCTTCATCAGGGAAATGGTGCATTTGGCTCGACCACCACTTTCCGTTTCCCACCAGTTGTTTTCCTTGTGATGCCAACCCCCTCGATGGGCAGAGGGTGGTCGTATCTAACTGTGTGTTGGCCTTGCAGGGCGACTTCAGACACAAGTCGTCGTTTGTGATCTGAGACGGGCCAGTGTGGCTGAGAGCACATGCAATACCTCTACTAGAACCTCCTCTAGAGAGCAGCTCGGAGGAAGTGCACTTGGACAGCTACACACCCGTGCAAAAGCTTTTCGTTTTGCCAAAGTTGACCGCTACTCCTTCCCTACCTTTTAACAAGCCACATGAATAAAAGGATTTTCCTCAAGATGGGCTCAGTCATCACAAGGAAAAGAACTGAGTGAGTTCACTGAGGCTGCCTCCAGCCAAGAGGGAGGGGGACTGAGGCTCTTGCTCACGGACTCTGCTGGGTGCCGGGGCCTGAGAAACCAGGGCGCACATGCGAGGGTGACGCGGGAGCAGAAACCCAGCATGAAGCCTGCAGCTGCAGTTCAAGTCTGTGCGTCCAGACAGAGGCTTTTCTCCAGTGACCCCGTCTCAGTGGCCTGGGCTGCCCTGCACCGCTCTTCTGAAAGGCATTTCCATCAGTGTGGTCGTGTCCGCCTGGGAGAACCCTTTTGGACCAGCATTTATAAAACCACCCCCATCAGAAGGTAAACTGCCTGCTGGCAGAGGGGCCTGCTTAGCTGTGGGAGCCTGCTTGTCCACAGAGGGCTTCGGAAAGGAAAACCTCCCTCAGCCTAAATGTGAAATGGTACTAAAATAACATCTGCTTTTCTATGGGAGTTTATTTTGTAGAATTTGACATTCTAAATTTTTGCTAAACATGTATTTTGGTTATGGAAAAGAAAATTTCTATTTAAACTGTAAATATGTTGTCATACAATGTTGAATAACCTATTTTTTTTAAAAAAAAGTTCAACTCACAGTAGGAGTTCCAAGCTACTCGTGTTACACTGAACAATGTCAATATCAAGAGTATCTTAACCCAGGGCGTCCGCAGGCGGCTGCTGGGACAGTCCTCGCCACAAGGGCTTCAGCGTTTTCCACAGAGAACTCACGCCATCAGTACAGCAGACCTCTGTTGCTTAGGGAACCTTCAGAAATTCCAGTTAAGTAATGTCAGAGTCTGCCTGTCACCTCTCCAAAGAAACACAAGGAGCTCTTAGGTTAGCTGTGAATGGCCTCTTCCGCAGATTACTAACTGCCTGTGGCCAAGGACCACCCAGAAGCTGTCAGGCATACACGTGCCAACCATGTCCGTCAGCTCCTGGGGCATTGGCTAACCCTGAGGCTGGCCTGCCCACCTCCACGATGCCTGCACTGTGGCCCTGGCTGCCAACTGCTTCAGGGTGGTGTTCATGTGCCACAGGCACTTGGCTCAACCCTGGTCAGTTCTGAGGTGTCCCTTCAGGAAGGTGGCCTGCTTCCTGGGGCTTCCCCGCCACTGGGTTCCTGAGCCACAGCCCTTGCTGGTGTGGATGGCTCAAGAAACAAGCTACTGCTATTTGGTTTTCAGATTTATTTAACTTATTTGTGTGTTCATAACACTGTCCAGGGCCAAAGGCAGTTTTGAATCAAGTCTGTCAACTGTATTTTTAAAGAGAATGAATTCCGCTCTTCCTCTTTGCCATGAAGTCGGCACAGACACGCGGGCTCTGCTCACTTGGCAGCAGAGCTGGGCCCCCGCCCTGCAGCCGGCCAAAGCCGATGGAGAGGAGTCACGCGCCTGAATCAAAGGCTGCGTCCTGATTCTGATTTTAAAGTTTCCATGTATCCCAGACACTGCCACATTGTGGTGACAGTAGAAACAGTCAAAGGCTTCCTGCTTTTGGAGCAGGGCTGCCTCAGGGAACTGCTGTTCCCGTGACCTGAACAAGGACCTGCGCAGAGGAAGCCTGGGTTCCTTTGTGTGCTCAGAGGGGAGGGTTCATATAGAACAGTCACCTTGGGATTAACTTTAAGTGTCTTAATTTTTTATACTTTGAGGGTTTTTTAAAGTGAAGATCTGAGACTTATGTTGACTTTTCTGTTACGTGAAATGCTTGCCCGGGGTGGCTGGCAGCAGCTGGCAGCTCTTCATACTTGCCTAATGGTGCCTCTCTTCTTTTGCATCTGTGTCTTGAGTGTAGCATTAGGACTGTCCCTTCATCTTCGCCTCTTGGTAGAAAGGGATGGCTTCCCCTTTCTCTAATTCTTGGGGATCAGCACTCTGGCCTTGATCTTGGTTGTCGCAACTAAAGGGCAGCCTTATTACCTCCTCTTATGCCCTAAAACCTACCCTGGTGCCATGTGAACTGGGTTACGGGAGAGAGAAATGAAGTGTGGAGCCTGGGAAGCAGTTGCCTGTTACTGTAAAAATGTAGACAGGAAAGAAACTTCACATTTTCAAGTGCAAATGTGACTGAGGGCTTGAGACCAGTGTACAGGCTGTGTGGCCTTGGGTGTGGCTGTTGCTGTGCACAGGAGTGGCAGACGTGTACTAACACCCCCCCCAAATCACTATTTGTTAAACCTAGTTTATAAAGACTTTTAAAAAAAACCCACTTCGCCTCATTAGTTCTCATTTCCTCTCATGTTGGGTTTACCCTTCCTTCCAGCGTTTTGCTCAGATGAGCACTCAGAGAGGCTGCCAGCTAATGGAGTGTTCCCTCAGGAGCGGCTCTGGCTCCCACTCTGATGACGTATCTGCACGTCACGGTCCCCATTCGGAGAGTTGTGGGGTGGGCCACAAGGACATTCTGCCCCTCAAACCCAACTACCACGCTCGTATGAGAAACACTGTCCCAGTAACCCTGTGCTTTTGCATCTGTAGTACTGGGATTAAAAAGTGAACCAACTGAATTTCTGGTCATTCTTGGTGAAAACAGACAAGTGTGTTTTAAGGTTACCTGGTGGTGCCAAAAGAAGAGGCTAAAGCCACCCCCTTGCGGGAGAGTCCTCAGCAGACCAGTGACACAGATCAGCATTAGCGCCACTCAGGGAAAGGGACACGGCCCAGTTTTTCATCAGCAGGACTATATTTATACACTCAGGGACATCTGCTGCCAGGAGGCAGACAGCGTCTGTCTGGGGACATAGGGGGACAGAGGAACTGAACCTTAAAGACAGTCTTTTAAAAAAAAATCCTCACCCGAGGATATTCATTCCACTGCTTTTCAAAGAGAGTGGGAGAGAGAGGGAGAGAGAAACATGGATGTGAGAGAGACACATCGACTGGCTGCCTCCACATGTGCCCTGACGGGGGCCAGGAATGGAGCCTGCAAGGAAGGTACGTGCCCTGGACTGAAATCGAACCCAGGACCCTTTGGTCTGCAGGCTGACGCTCTAACCACTGAGCCAAACCAGCCAGGGCAAAGTCATTCTTTTCTTTTACCTAACAGGAAAGATTTGTGGTTGTTTTTTTCCCTATTCTTAAATATTTTATGTAAATTAAAATGACTACCAATAAGAGCCCTGTTCTAAAAATAGAAAAATTCTACTGCAATAGACTACTTCAAGGCTGTATTTATGCTTAACCTTTATTACTGTTTTAGAAAGCTGTACACTTTTTAAAAAATGTGCAGTTCATAAATAAGAATAGAAAAATACTATAGTCAATATCTTGTCATTACACACGGGAAACTACTATAAAGAATTCAAATCAGCTGACAGAGGCTGGGTTTACATGAAAGAAGCCAATGCCTTGTGTTCCTTAAGGACTAGAATGCACCTCATCAGAATGGACCCGGTACTTTCAAATGGACTGAAGTTAAAACATTAACTAGCTAAGGCATTTCTCTATTATTTTACAATTTTTTACCACATACTTCAGGACAAGCGCTGGTGTTACACAGTGAAAGTGTCCCTGCTGTCCACATGCAGAACCCCGTCTTTCCGAGCCCCCCTGCCCACACGCCCTGAGCACCGGTTCAGTTAGCTGTTTTCAGGGGGGTCTTTCGGAGCGACCTCCTGCTGGGGACCGCGCTGTCTTTATTTCTGGCGGGAGACTTCACATTCCACTGTGGAGGCTGCGGAGGCCTAGGGGAGGAGAAGACGCACTCATTCTGCAACTAAGAAACAACCGACAAAAGCCACCATAAAAGGAACGCTTGCTCAACTTACGGTTTATCAGGCAATGATAAACATAAAATGTCGTTTCCTTGATTCTGGGCTTCAGTTTTCTCTGAAAAGGAGTCAAACACAAACAAAATCAGACTCCGCAGAACCCCAGATGCCTAATGCACCCCACAGGAAGGGCACTTGCCTCTGCCAGGAAAAGGGGTCCGCGGCGTGCCAATGTAGCTGACTCCCGCCTCAAACGTGACGTCACCGATGGTCTCTGAGTGAAGGGAAAACAGCAGGGTTACAGCAAGTCAAGCCACCTGAGCAAGGTCCGTAACGGAGTCGGTCACAGGGCCACTGTCAGACCAGCAGCCCTATGGGTCAGCCCTCAGTTTACTTGACCTTTTTGTAGGACCTGATGCTGTTGAAGCTTCCACCTTCCTCCGGCGTGGTCCTGACTTCCGTTCTCCGACTACCCCCCTCCTTGGGCTGCTTTGCTGGTGCCTGAGCACCCACCCCATGTCTAGTTACGGCCATATGCCAGGAACCCCCAACTCCATGTCGGACCGCCCTCCTGAGTCCCAGGTTTCCTGTTGCACCTCCCCGCGTGCTCATCCCATCAGCCCTGTCCACGCCGGCAATGCCACGCAGCGCCAGCCCCCACGCCGCCAGCAGCTGACCCGCTCCTGCCTGCGTACGTCCCCTCCCGCTCTCG
Source organism: Miniopterus natalensis (assembly GCF_054644295.1). Taxonomy (NCBI): domain Eukaryota; kingdom Metazoa; phylum Chordata; class Mammalia; order Chiroptera; family Miniopteridae; genus Miniopterus; species Miniopterus natalensis. The sequence continues at coordinate 4,563,199 of NC_142100.1, read as the reverse complement.
CCTTGCCCTTGCTCTCCCTTCCGGCCTCCCCTCCATTCACCCTCAGGAGGCGGAGGGGGGGTGGGGGACACAGACAGTCAGGCTCAGTGTGAATTCTGGCTCTGTCTTCCTAGTTGTGGGAACGGCTCTGGGAACCCCAAGTGTCTTTACCTCTAAAATGGGATACAAATATCAGGATTAAGTGAGATCACTGACGCTGAGTCGAGTCCTCAGCACAGTACTTGGTCAAGGTAAGTGCTGGAGATGTGTGAGCAACTGCTGTCATTTATTAGCTATGAGACCCTGTGTCACTTAGAGGTAAACTGGTTTGAAGATCTGGTGAGGTCTCTGCCCTGCTGAAGGATCCTAGTGGCTCAGTGGTTAGGGGCCAACAATCCAGCCTCAGTCTGAGCTGGCCTCAGCCCTGCACCTGGCCCAGCCACCTTCACAAAACCCACACAGGCACCAGCTGTGGGCCCCTGGCACCCGACTGTCACCGTTCTCTAAGCAACCCTGCTGTGTCACACCTGGGTCCACACAGGCCCTCCTGCCCGAAGTGCTCTCCTTGATCCAGCTACACCATCCTGTTCCTTCTTTTGACATCTGGGTGGTGACACTCCTGTGACTTCTTCCTACTTTGTGTCTGTACCATTTTGCATGAGCTGCTGTCACACTGGTCAGAAGGGAGCCTGTGTGGCTGCCGACTGTCCTGTCAGAGCCTGCTGTCCCCTCTGCTGTCACACTGGTCAGAAGGGAGCCTGTGTGGCTGCCAACCGTTCTCAGAACCTGCCGTCCCTTCTGCAAGCACACACATGACGCAGGCTGCACAGTTTTTAGGTTTCCCCCTTATACTGTACCCTGAGGAGTACCAGCCAGACCTTTCTAGTCTAGGTTTTAAAGTCCATCAGCGCGTCCACAGTGCTGTGCCCGCAGTGCTGTGTGTCTTGTGTGTCTGCAGTGCTGAGTGCCCAAGCTACTCCAGCCACTGCCACTCAAACAGCTCAGTTCTGCCCATTCCCATTCCTGGGAGGTCTCTGCTTGTGCCTCACCGAAGCCCCCACCCCACCACACACATTCCTGTTCCTGTCTGGAGGCCTCTGACCTTCACAGCAGCACTGCTGCAGTAGCTCCGAGTCCCCCACACACTTGCAGACCCTGACAATCAAAGGCAGGAGCACCTCTGCTGCCCAAGTGACAGCAGGAAGCACTTGTTAAACCCCTCAAGGATTTTTAAAATCCAGCTCTGAAAATTACTCATTTCCATTTGGCAAATCCACACCATTAACCCCGAGTACACAGGGTGCCAGGACAGGAGCTGGGCAGCACTTTTCCCGTTGGTTTGTAGAGCGGAGACCACCTCCTGACAGTCACCCCACTTAAGAACTGTCAAGAGAATTTGTATGGATAAACTACAGAGAAAGAGCAATGGAGCTGTCTTAAATGAGTAATTCTCGCAGGAAGGAGAGCTAACAGGAGACCCTTCTCCAAGCCTTTCTTCTTTGCAGAATGAGACCCCCAGGAGTTTACAGCCAAGAGCCCAGAGAAAGCAAGCCTGGGGCACCTGCTCCACACAAAACCTCAGCAGCACTAGTGCAGCAAGTCAGGTCTCACTTGAGGAAAACGCAGCCAGGAGACCACTGGTGCCGAGCGTGCCTCATGGGATGCGCAGAGATAAACTGAGAGGCCATCTCCTCTTTTCTGTCTGAACAGAAGCACCTGGTGCCCCTGGGCCAGGAACAGAACATACAGAAAACTGTTTTGTGTGAAAGAGGTTGACTTTTCACATACATAACATTACACCTGTTCAATACACAGGAACTCAAAATTACTGCTTTTAATGATGAAAGCTGTCATGACTCAGTTGTCATCTGGGGGGAGGTGTATTCATCCATTTATCCCCCTTATAAGGTGGACTTGGGTGAAAATTATCAATCACCTGGCAAATATTCTGAGAGATCACAGCCTCACAGATAATAGGACCAAGACAATAACCAGACATAGTAGGTGCGTAGCTCGACTAACCGAATGGCTCGATATTTCGTGGCTCCACATCATAATATATTCCCAAGATTAGTACCGAAAGAAAAGGCTGTAGAAGCAACACAGGAACCTGCATGAGAAACCTGAGCTCAGGCCAGCTATGCCATTCCGCTAACCACAGACCAACATCGGTCCACACTATCGTGGCCCAGGCACTGGGGGGCAGGGACAGTGGAGAAAATAGCAGCTTAGGAACAGCAAGGACAGACAATTGTTGAGAAGTGTGGTGAGTGCTGCTGAGAATGAGGCACCTAATCCAGTCGGAAGGGTGCCGAGGTGGTACCAGGAAGGGCACGTTCTGGGTTGAGGACACGTCACGTGCAAGCCCTGTGTCAGGGCAGAGCAGGGCTCGCGCAGACACTCAGAGAGGACCGCCTACGGCTGGGGTGCAGGAGGTGGGAGACCAGGTTGGGGGCAGGCGGAGACACGTGCAAACTACACTACAGATTTTGTCGAGAATTTCTTCACACTGTAATTATTTTCTCAAAATTATGGTTTTTATAGGGGACAGTTTGAGACAATAAGAAGCTATAAAACAAAGCAATGGGGAAAATACGCTGCACTTCTAACTCATTTCCCCTTTGAATTAAAAGGAAGGAATAGGACATGACAGAACCACCCAGCAGACATGGGAACACGGGCTCTCCGCACAGCGGACAGGGACTCCTTGAGGTGCAGCTGCCTCTCAAGTCTGTTTGCTCAGGATTGGAATTCAGCGACATACATCCCACAGCTACAAAGCACGTGGCTGAGCAACTCGACCAACCTGGGGAGTTAGGCAGGAGGGCGGGGTGTTGGGTCTGGAACGGTAAGAACTGTGCTGCCCAGAGCAGTTACACAAGGAACCTGCACCTTGGCCTCCCCGTCTGTGGACGAGGACACCTCCCGGCTGTGGGCAGTGTGACCAGCTCACAGGCAGAGCACCTGGGCGAGCTGTGGGCAGGGCGAGCTGTGGGCAGTGCGACCAGCTCACAGGCAGAGCACCTGGGCGAGCTGTGGACAGTGCGACCAGCTCACAGGCAGAGCACCTGGGCGAGCTGTGGACAGTGCGACCAGCTCACAGGCAGAGCACCTGGGCGAGCTGTGGACAGTGCGACCAGCTCACAGGCAGAGCACCTGGGCGAGCTGTGGACAGTGCGACCAGCTCACAGGCAGAGCACCTGGGCGAGCTGTGGACAGTGCGACCAGCTCACAGGCAGAGCACCTGGGCGAGCTGTGGACAGTGCGACCAGCTCACAGGCAGAGCACCTGGGCGAGCTGTGGACAGTGCGACCAGCTCACAGGCAGAGCACCTGGGCGAGCTGTGGACAGTGCGACCAGCTCACAGGCAGAGCACCTGGGCGAGCCCTAGAAGTTCTGCTGGGGCTCAGTCCAGTTGTCATAAATGATGAATCCTTGTTATAATTATCCCGAAACATTTGGTCTGACACAATGCACTACGGTGCCGCTGAGTGTCAGGAGAGCCCTTAGCCAGTGAGAACTCTGACAACAGGAAGAGTTTTCCTGGGACTTCAGCAGTGACGGCAGGGGAGGGTGAGGAGGAGCCAGCTCACCCACATCAGCTACTTACTCTCAGGGGTGCTGATGGCTCGTCTGGCTACAGGGTCAACAGCTCCACTGGCCTCCTGCTCCAGGCTGTAGGAAGATGCTAGGATACAATGAGAAAGTTCCATCATTCAAACACCCCAAAAATGTCACAGAACAAAGCAACTAATGAGGAACAGCATTTGTAAGCTACACAATAAGGCTAATATCCCATAGAAAATGTTCTTATAAAGAGGTAATTCAGAAAGATGCAAAAGATGACCAACAGGAGAGACAATGTCCACTCTCACTAGGATTCAAAGAAATAAAAATTAAAACCATAGCCATTTTTAGTCTATAAAGCTCAACAAAGAAAACAGGAAATTATAAAACCAGTGTTTCTAAGCAGGAAAACAGACACTCGTGCACCCTGGCAGGAGCGGAATGTGGCGGGAAGTACAGAGGGCGGAAGTTTTTAAATATTCAGGGCCTCTGAGTGCTGAGAATGAATCGTAAAGATCACGCATGTCTAGGGCTGTCGTACAGGATGTTTATTGTGACGTTATTTCAAACAACTGAAAATGCCTACATATACAAAACAGGGCAGTAATAAATATTGTGGTATTTCCACGTGATGCAATCTGCACAGTGATTGGGAGAAAGTTTGAAAAGTTAAAAAACAGAATGTGCACTAAGATCACAATTTTATAAATAAAACCAAGCACACATGTGTGAAGTGTAGAAAGACTAGAAAGATAAATACCTCACCACTATGGGTGAGTTTTCTATTCCACAATCTTTTCCAACTCTTTTATCACAAATATGTGCCGTTTTATTATCTATAATCCTAAGCCCCCAAAGCCTTTTATTTTAAAAATAGTAAAACAAAGTATTTTAAAAGGAATGAGAGGAGGCTTGCTCTGTGTTTCATCTGTAAATTCACTGAGTGAGATGGACAACCGGTGGTTCTCTGAGTCTCTGGAGCCCCTCAGACTTACCACCACTGAGCTCCTGGAGCCCCAGACCTATCACCACCGAGCCCCTGGAGCCCCTTGGACTTACTGCGACTATGCGCTCTGTCCAGGCTCTCAGAATTTAAGGTGAAAGGCAGCACTCCTATGCTCCGATTCCGACGCCTGCTATTCGACTCCACGGCTTTCTTGACGGAATTCAGGATCGCAATGGTACTCAGGGACATGGACCTGTGGAGAACATGCCGAGACGTGCAGAAAGCAAGACCCTGAGAACACTGCAGGTACCACCCATTTTTTCTCTCACCCATTTCGACCCTGAACAGGAAGAGCACAGAGTGAAGTATAGTGGAAACAACAGGAACACTCATACTGCAAATGCCCAGGGGCCGGCAAGCTGACTGCTCTGTGGGCTCCACACCTGGCTTTGGGCATGAGCCTCTTCAACTGCCCCGCTTCAGCCGAAAGAGGCAGAGATGCTGCCTGGCCAGTGCTTGACTCGGGTCTCGAGGGCTGGTTCGCACCCCGGGGTACAGAGGCATTTTCTTGGCCATCAGAAGCTGACATTATTTCTAAACCTGGAGCAACCTGTCAGAGAAGATAAGAAAAAAACACACAAAAAGGAATCTCTATAAGCTCTGAGCAAGTCCATGAGTTGACGTTAACACACGTCGGCCCCAGTAAGCACAGCTCTGTCCTCAGAAACAGCATGAGACTGCCACACGCTACTGTGCATCGCAGAGAAAAAGGGCACATCAGCGTGTCATCTTTTCTAAGGCGGCAGGTCCGCTGGAATCTGTGAGGCGAGCACACCGCACCTGACAGTGAGCAGCAGCTCCCCTAGGACACCCTGCGCTGCAGGAGGTTCTCAGAGGGGCTGCTGGCAGGACAGCAGGCCAAGCAAGCAGCCTCTGGAGACCTAGTTATCTGTGGGCCCCTGTGATCAAAGGTCAGAGAGCCTGTGCCACCTGCTCGCTGGGCATTCGCACATCTCCCCAAACTATATGGTAAGGACTTTCCAGACAAGTTCGAGTGGCAGGGCCTCGAGGGTAGGGAAGCCTCCGTGATCCAGCTCCCTGTCTGCCACATAACAAGCGCAGCCACGAGCAGCAATCCCAAAGCCTGACTGAGACCAGCCTCTGCTTACGGGTGCGCAGAGCAGGCTGCAGAGGAGGGCCAGCCTCAAGGTAGCCGCTCACCTACCTGCAGGGCCCGGGCCCCATCAGCACCTTCCGTCACCCTGTTCGCTTCAGCCTGTCTTGCCAGCTCCTGCTCCTGGGCTAGCTGTTCGCTGTACTTCTTCATGTCGTACTCGAGTTCTGATGCCAGCTGCTTGTCAACTGCAAAGAAGTCCTTGATCTCATCCCGGTAATCCTGCATTACCTCCTGAAACAGACGCAGGCACCGTTAGTGCTTCCTGATGAGTAATAAGCTCTCCACACAACCTGATGAATAAAAATTAGGGAAGGCTTATTTTGCTGAGAGGACTATTCTATTACAGCAACCAACGAGTTAATTACACAGTGGCTTCCCAGGACACACCAACTGCACTTGCCCACATAAGCAAGGGAGCAGAATGGGAGGCAGTATCAGAGTTCCAATCGCTCAGGAAGCTGACTGTCGCTCTGCCAGTTAACAGGTAATCTCCCAGGTTGCTGATGGGAGACAGGACGTGGAATCGCACAACCTTAGCCTAAAGCTGAACTTCAACGGCACAGAACTGCTCCTGCAGGCCGGCCTTGGGGAGTGATGCATGTGGGTGGTCTGGCTTGGCTCTGGGTCCCCACCAACGCCTTTAGGAATTCACTCAGAGGTTATGTGGGTAGGTGACACATGGCACTGTTGTGGCTAAGACAGGCCTCTGGAGCAAGGGATGGAGCAGTGCCGCCTGAAAGAGGACCCTCTGTCCACACTGGCTTCCTCAGAGGACTGCAGCCGTGGCTCAGTCCCACTGGTGTCCTCTCCTGAAGATGTGACAGGAAACCCTGTCACCATATCATGGTAAGAACATCCTCAGGTCTTAAAGGGGGTTGCTAGGACCAGCCTCTTTGCTAGGAGGAAGAAACCGCCTCGGCTAACAGGGCTGGAGGGGAGGAAAAGATGTACCGTGGCCCCAAGTAGTCCTCACAACGGGAAGGAAGTGAACAGACTGCTCCACCGAGGGGGCGGCACAGGCTGCCGCCGCGAACAGCACCAACTGAAGATGAGGCGGCTGCTCCACCCGGCGGCTTCCCAGTGGCCGTCCCCTGGGTGTGTGCTCAGAATAGGAGAGATTCTCGGTTTCCTCAGGTCTAAGCAGTCTGTTTAGGAGCTAAGCCGTTTTTTCTTTTCTGAGGTTTAATACAGGGCAATACAAATATAAAAGTAACTGGAAGCTCCCATTTTTTTCCAGACAGTGAGCCTATCATTCCCATCTTAACTTCCTTAGGATAAAGAGCTATTTGAAGAAGTATATTCAATGTAATTTTTGTTGTAGCTCTTTTTGAAAAAAATTCTTAGTGGTTTTGTTGTTGTTTTTTAATCCTCCCCCGAGGAGATTTTTTCCATTGCTTTTCAGAGAGAGTGGGAGGGGGAGAGAGAGAGAAACATTGATGTGAGAGAGACACATCGACTGGCTGCCTCCCATGTGCCCTGACCAGGGCCAGGGATCGGGCCTGCAACAGAGGTACATACGTGCCCTTGGCCAGAATTGAACCTGGGACCCTTCAGTCCACAGGCTGACGTTCTAACCACGGAGCCAAGCTGGCCAGGGCTCTCAGCGTGTTTTAATAAAATAGCATAGTGTAAACAGAGAAAGGAAATAAAGCTGCATTTACTTCTGACAGAAGTTTTCCCAGAGCAGTCTGCGGCACCACTCGGTCTGTACTGCAAGGACGCACACCTGGCTGCGCAGACAGGCTTTCCGTGGCCCCCAGAGCCGCTGCTATGGGGCAGCTATGTCCTAACTCGTCAGTCAGAGACTTAAATGAAACATGATGACAGTTTCCCCTCACCAGAATGAACTAAGCTGATGACCTTGCTTTTGACCCCATGGAGAAAGTCCTCAAACGGAACCTGGCTGGCTGGTCAAGGACACATGCTCAGCGGTGGGTCAGCTCCGCACACCCTCAACTGCTCAAAAGAAGGGCCACCTTCTGTGGGACCCGGGCAAACTCCTCGTCTCTCCAGCAGCCAGAGGCCTGGCTGGCTGGTCTATTTTAGACAATGTGACGTGGTCTTGAGGCATTTCCAGTCCTAGTCCTTGACCAAGCAGCCGCGGCATGGTGAGGACCAGTGCAATCGTACCCTGAGGTAGTGCATGAGCTCCCGCAGAGCTGGGACCTTGTTCTTTTCCAGCACAGTCTTCAGGGAGACGATGATGGGAATGACGTTCTCTATGAAATTCCTCTTCTGAACCTGCAGAAACACACAGGCACGTTTCAGACACGTGAGGCCGAGAGACAGACGTTCCCTGATCTCGCTCCTGAGTCTAGCAGACCTAGCTAGACCACGTGCGTCTACCTGTGATTTTTGGTTATGGTCCTGGGAACTGTTAGGACGCATCGCCGCTGTCCTGGAGACGTTGTGAGCGTTACGTCAAAACCAGGGAAGGTGGCAACGCAGGATACAGATAAACAGTATTCTTATTTTCTAAACAAGAAAAAGGAACTAGAAATATGTTGGGTCACTTGATGAAAAGTTCCAAACCTCCATACAAACCCACCTTGGACCCTGGCTCCACATTCACCCCTCCGTCTAAACCCTCCCTTCAGGATGGGTGGATGCCCAGAGACATGCTTATTCCTGTTGGTGACACGACACTGGTCCCAAATGGCCAAGCGTGAAGGCGGTCAGTTGTCTGTCAATCTCTCACTCTGTAACTTTGTATCTATTAAGAAAGTGCTGTGCATTCACATAGTCATGACTGGACCAAGGCTTCATATTCTTTACCGTGAATGATCACTAACTACAAATGCTTTGCATTCATCTCGTATAATTAAAAAGAATTCATTGTAGTGGCACACATGTAAGATTCATCATTCTGAATCTGAAAAGCAGTCTTTTTTATTTAAAGTCATGAGTATACATTTCTTGCTTGTAAAACACTCATTTCTAAAAAGCCTTATCAGAGTTGCTGAAACAGGAGGGCAATAGTAGAGAAATAAACAATTTAATAAATACAAGTCTAAGCAGATGGTATCAGTAGGGGCTTAAGTGCATTCATTCAGCAAATATTTTCAAACATCTTCTCTGTACCAGACACAAAGCTAACCTCTGGGGATACAGAAAGAAAGCCAGCAATTCTTGTCTTCAAGTCACCTTGGACCAGACCAGAGTCTGTGTTTTGACGTGTGCCCTGCTGTGCCATGTAGCAGGGTGTCAAGGAACTTATGGAAGAGGGATGCCTGGGAAGGAAGGGGTAAATAGGAGTGTAAGTATAGAAAGGGGTAAATATTTGAAAAGATGATACTTAGGATGTGGAGGAATTAAATGTGGAAAAAGGCAGACAGGGTGGGAACGGGCACTGCAGACAGAAGCAGCAGCATGTGAAGGCCGAGGCAGGAGGCACCTCCCGTCAGAGGGATGGACAGTTCTCTGGAACAGAGATCTTGCAGCAGGGAGCATGTAGAGAGGGAAGGGGGGAGTGGCAGAGCACACGTAAGTTTTATATGCCTTGAAGAATCAGGATTTTGTTCTGAAGACGACAGGAAGCCACCAATCTACTTATTAAAGATGCCGTTAGTGAGGTGTAACTTACACACAATAAAATTGGCCATGTTAAGTGACCACTTCAATGAGCTGGCAGAAGTACATACGAGTGACCAGCACTACAATCTAGGTCATCACCCACAGTCCACGGCCCCAAAAGCTCCCTGCTGCCCCTGCAGCCAGTCTGCCTCTCGCCTGTTTTAAGCAGGAGATTAAAGTGATCAAATGTGCTCTGACAGCAAGGGGGTGCACAGTCCGGAACAGAAAGAAACTGGAGACAGAAGGATGTTGGGAAACTGGCAGAAGAGGTGCAGGCCACGCAAACACAGAGCCAGAAGTGCTGTGAGAGAGACGGACCTGTAAGCTGAAATGGACACGTGGAGCGAGACAGCCCCATTCTGGGGGTCCAGAAGTCTTTAGGGCTCAGGGGGAAACAGGAATCAGCGATCCCGGCTGGGAACAAGAGCCTGGGCTGGAGAGAACCACCACAATCAGCTGCCCCTAAGTGATTCAAATCCAATTCGGCCGAAGGAAACAGGACCTGGCCTGCCAGACTCAGGCATGGGGTGCTGGCAGGCCCTTCTCTACAACAAAGGCTGCAGGAAAGGAGAGTGACGAAGAGAGGAAGAGGGCTGCAGTTCAGTTTGGACAGAAATCTGAGAGGCAGTGGGACATCCAGGCCGGCAAGTAGACTGGGCTCACATTCACGAGACGGTGGCACACAATCACCACCTGGGAGAACTCAGGCCACTGCTGAGAATGAGATCGGGGTCTTGACCAGGCCACCAGTACTGAGGGTGCAACCAAGCCTCCCTAGAGAGCACACTCACCTGTGAGATGAGCTTCTTCTGAGCTTCCTGCATGACGACATCTGCCAGGGCCATGTCATCTTCTTCCAGGAGGAGGTCCTTGTCTGGTTTTGATCTCATGGCCAGAAGCTTGATTTCCTTTGAGCTGAGGACCTCGAAGGTATCTGAGAGGAGCTCGCTGGCTTCCATGTCCAGGGGCAGGACGCCATCTGCGAAGCACGCTGAGAGAGAGCACAGAGATGGGCTCTGAGAGTTAGTGGCTCAGAAGGGAGGTGGCGTCACAGCCAGGGGAGCACGTCCGGCTGCCAAGGGTCTACATGGGCACAGGTGGTGTCCAAGAAGGACAAAAAGGGGTCTTCCTATAGGGCCAGGGTCCCATTTGCTCCAGATCCGCTAGACCATTAGCAACACAGCATTTCACTTCTAAATGGACATTTTATCCCAACACAACATGCCTACCCAGAATACTCAGGCAGATTTTGGACGTGATATTGAATCGCTGCTCGTCTGTGAAGTGCTCTAGAAGAAACTTGTAGATTTTCATTCGTTTCTCCTTGTTTGTCTTTCCCTTCAGTGAAAAAAGACGCTTCTCTCTGTGGCAAACAGGATAATTTCACCACACCACATGGGCAAGGAGACAGCATCGCACAGCCACCAGCCAGTGCGCAGCACAGCATGTCCCCAGGACCACTGGCTCCAGTGAGGTTTCTTGCATGGCCCTGCCAAGATGAGCAACAGCCCCACAGGAGGATGTGGGCTGGGGCCTGGAATTCTGCACTCTCACCGGGCTCCCCACTCTCATCCGGCTCTCCCCTCTCACCCAGCTCTGCTCTCAGCCAGCTTTCGCTCTCACCGGGCTCTCCCCTCTCACCCAGCTCTGCTCTCAGCCAGCTTTCGTTCTCACCGGGCTCTCCCGCTCTCACCGAGCTCTCCCCTCTCACCTGGCTCTCCTCTCACCGGGCTCTCCACTCTCACCCGGCTCTCCCGCTCTCACCGAGCTCTCTGCTCTCACCCAGCTCCCTGCCCTCACCCAGCTCCCTGCCCTCACCCAGCTCTCTGCTCTCACCCAGCTCTCCCGCTCTCACCAGGCTCTCCGCTCTCACCTGGCTCTCCCACTCTCACCCAGCTCCCCGCTCTCACCCGGCTCTCTGCCCTCACCCAGCGCTCCCTAGGTCTCACTGACCTCTCCGACTGGGAGAACTTGTTGTACTTCTCGTGCTTCTCATAGTTATTAAAGTGGAAAATACACTCAATGAAGTGCTGGAAGAACATGACAGGATTCCTCTTCAGAAGCAGGTGAGCGAGGCAAAACTCCCCAAAACTGCAAAAGAAGGAGACCCATTGGCTATCTGTGGACAGCCACTAAAATTACACCAAGAACTCTGCAAAGCGGAGGGGAACTGTGAATTAGGGTAATAGATACCAAATCTATCCCAATGAACAGCTGCATTCGCATCAAAAACAAGACCCGACTTTAGCTTCGTTTGTCAATCCTGCCCACCAGCTTCCTTTCTGACTCCAGGGCCAGCATAGAGGTTTCTCTACGCAGTCTCCTCTCAGAATTCTAACAAGGTGTCATTAGTCAGCCTCACTTCAAACTGGGAAACACAACCAACCGGTCCCAAGCGCTTCTTCAGGGCAGAGGCCCATGGTCCTTAAGGCCGATGCAATGAGAATGACCGCCTGGAAATGAACTTCGCCCCCTACCTGAAGTCTGTTGCCCACAATAATGAACAAAAACCAGTTTTAGTAACTGCTACTTTTTCAGGAACTGTGATTAATTACAAGAGCTTCATAGTTTGCGTCAGCAGGGCAGGTACCTTCCACAGACAGCAACTGACTATTGCCGAGCTCTGGACCCTCAACCCACCCTAGGCCCTCTCCTCCTCCTGTGCTCAGGCATGGAAGAGGCACCTAGCACACACAGTGCGACACAGTGGGGCGCCGATGTCACGAGCACCATGCCAACCTGAAGGGCAAAACCTAACTGTCTCCCAGGCCAGGCTGTTAACTGCAGGCTCCCTGACAGCTGTTTCATCATGGCAGCAGGTGAGACCATGCCAGGCACTGCTTTCTGCTCAAGGGTCACCTAAGGTGGTGCAGGGCTGGCTTTGATCCACTCACACTGTCCACATCAACATTTCCATTTCATTTCAGAGTTAAATGCAATCTCCACCTACACAGCAGCACCAGTCAGTTCCCACCTGGAGAGGAGTGGGGACAAGTACCAGCCAAACATTTCACTCCTGGCTGCAGAGCAGAGTGCAGGAGGACGGCCACAGGTGTGCCCTCCCTGCTGTCTCTCCTGTGTCATTCCTGGTGGCAGTGTGCAGGATGACTGTCACAGGTGTGCCTCCACTGCTGCTTCTCCTGAGGCTCACATCCATGTCAGATTGTAGTCACAGTACACATCAAAGTTCAGAAGGTAGTTCAAAAACCATGAGGTTGAAATAAGCTTAGATAAAAATACTGCTGCTAATCATGACACTCTATTAACCTAGGAAATAAGGAAGCAGCCTGACCTAATTATGAAAGAAAACAAATACACCCTATTTAATACAGGGAACCCCTCAGGAGAAGTGCACTAAGGCAGCTAGCAGCACCTGCTTGGCCTGAGAGCTGTCAGTATATTCTACACACACCATGTTTTTAGTAGCCCAGGTTAGAAAGGAGAGAGGGTCACCTCATGAAGTTCTTGTTAAACAGGGTTACTTCAGTAAACCATCGAGACAAAGAATGGAGAAAACCACTCAACAGGCATAAAGCATCCCCCAAAGGAGCTACCAGACTTTACCTTCTGCAGTACTTATCATGGCTAACCTCCCACGCATAGCATTTCTCACAGCTCCCTGAGTTCTCTTCTGAGATCTGAAGTCATTCATATGAAAATGTATAATCAGATGGAATCCACTAATTCTTCTGCAAGAAGAGAGGTTGCTCGGAGCTTGAGTTCACTGTCAAATGCTCATCTACTTAGAGTCGGGGTCAAGAACACACGCAGGCAGAATTAACTAAGCAGCAGGATACTTGGGTCTGCTCCCTAGTGAATTAACAGGCTACACAAATAAAGTCAGTGGTAACATAAATTACACCCGGGGCTGAAAGCAGACCCAGAGAGCTCTCTGCATCGCCAGAAGCCAGAAACCACAGTCCGTGGGTCCAAGCAGCACTAACCCTGCTGCTGCCTCAATCAGGACCCACAGAGCCAAGATCCAGCTGTGATTGGATTAAGATTCTCAGATCCTACTCACTCAATAAAAGGAGGAAGAGGAGCTATTTTTTTGTTTCACTGCTGAAAAGTTAAAAGGAGTTAGCACTTTAAGAGATGCCTCCCGAAGCATTCCCTTCGAGTGACTGAAGGCGGCACTGTTCAGTACCTGGAACAGACTCCAACAGTTCTAAAGAAATCTGACTAAGTTAAGACTCACCACCCTCTCTCATTGCTCCTTATCCCCCAGGACAACAAGCAGAAATCATACATCATCACACCACCAATTCAGGGATATTGTCCAGAGTTTACCCAGCATTAATTAAAAGGAAGACCAGTGAAATCTAAGCAATAATCTCGTGGAAAGAAATTATTCCTCTCTTACTATGAATCTAAATCCAGCTTTCAAACAGCCCCATGAGGCCACAGGGGAAGAGCGGCGTGTTCACATTCATTTTTAGATGTTGCGGGAAACATAAAACCCGACTTCTTTCAGGTGCATCCCAGGTTCTATTCCAAAGGGGGTCCCTGCTGAATGAAGGCTGCTGCCAGTGCGCACGGATTCCTAACCTTCTCTATCTCAACTAGGACTGGGCTCAGACCCTCTACACCAGGATCTCACCTGAAACCTGAAGCAAGTGATTTCCTGTACCTGTCACCCTTGGTTGCACCCAGCCCCAGCCCTCCTCACCTCCATCACGCCCCTACATCTATCATGCTGTGCTGACTTCCTCTTGATCTCACTTCTCAAGTCTCCTTCCCGGCCTATACTGAGTCTCAGCTCCGAGCTCTGCGCTCTACTTACTCTTGATAGATGCGAGCTGACTTTCCACCAAGGATACTGGTTCCCTCACAGCCCTCAAACCAGAATCTCCTGGATCATAGGTCAATGCTCAACCACTGAGCCACGCCGGCCAGGCAACGACTTCCTTTTCTCCCAAACCAAGCAATCTCTGTCTCTACTTCCTTTTCTATCTCAATGGTCCATTCTTTTAGTCACTTTTTTGCCTTGAATCTCTCTGGCCCCTGCCTCCTAATGCTTCTGCAACATTTACCCAGTTAAATGGAAACAATCCACTGATTATCTGGCTGTCACCCTGCGACTTCAGTACTACATAGCTATCTCCTATTGGGCAGAGGAAAAACTATATCATACAATTCTGTAGCCCCCACATTTTGGGTTTATCACCATATGACCAATTAAAAATGTCATGCAAATTTGCTCATGGCAGAATCTTCAGGAAATCCATTTGGACCAAAAATAAATTCCATAGGCTCTGCCATGATAGTCTTTTTGGTAGATCAGTATTAGCAGATACATGTGGAATAAGTGATGTGTCTAATGTAAGCATACAGGCCTGACCGATGGCCTAAAACCGGGGAACAGACTCATTTAAATGACAGCAAATCTGAAAATCATGGTCCACATTTGAACCATGGTTTAAACAAACCCAGAATCACATAAAATGGAAAGATTTAAGGGGGAAATATTAAAATGTTATAAGGCACCGATACTCTTACTATAGTGTAAATATCTATCTGTCCTTCTAATTTCTTTGATTCATGCTCTGATCACCTATACAAGTTCTGTGTACATTTTACATACTAATCAATGATCTTTTTAGTTTATATGTACAGGAGCTGACAAAAGTGGGAAAAACAGAACTGCAAGTTAAATAGCCAATTCACCTCCCAGGTTCATCATTTGAGAGCCTGCTAAGCACATCTAACTGTGCCTGCTCCTGGCGACACATCACAGAGAGAGCCCTGAGAGCAGCAGAGTAAAGGTAAGAGGCACTCACAGCTATCTTGGCCCCTTTCCTAATTATATAAACAAAGAAAAATAACATCAGCTTTTTGCTTCTGACTCCAGACAGTACTAATTAACCTCTACTAGTTTACTATGTAAGATGTTCCTCCTTGGAAAATTATACCTAAAGGAAACCAAGCGGAAATTGCCCCAGGGAACTCAGAGCACCACCGGTGAGCATATTTAGAACCGGAGGAATCCGCTATTATGAGCTATTTATAGCTCAGGAGCCCTACAAGGACCTCTTCCCAACAGTGGCAGCTATTGCACAGCATTCAATACTCTATCTCCCAAACGCAGATTTGCTTCAAAAAGAATTATTCATACAACGTAATCCAGGTTAACAAATTCTCTAAGATCAGTTTTCAATCTCTGAAAATAAATCTTTAAAAAAATTACTGAGTGACAGGGATTAAGAAGTGACAAAGCAATTCTTTCCCTTCCAATGGTCAGGAAACAGCCACTTCCAAGGAGCCTTGTGATCTGCATACTCTATTCCATGCTGTGCAATTGCGTCTTAGTTCCTAGAATTTCTTCCTAAAATTTCTGCACGTAAAAGCAACTGAACTCTATCAAAACTCACATTTTACTGGCCTAGAAATCGACCAAGTTAGGTCAATGTTAATGGCTGATATTCTAGAGTTTACTGTGAAAAAAGCACATACTTCTTTAGGGAGAGTGACCAATGTCAGCAAATGTAGTCAATGCTGAGATTATTTAATGGTCAATCTGAATGCAGTGTTTTCCCCTTAAACTTGTATGCAAAATAAAGCTTTGTTATATAGCTTAGTATTTTAAAAATCTGCTAATTTTCTGACAACTGCCCAGAAGCTCAGTGAATCCTAAATAACTCAACTCTACATCAATTTTAAAGAAAGATCTAACGCAGACCAGAAGTCAGGTAAATCATTAGCTACCTGACACTCGAGGGAAGGGATTTACCTGGCGATGTCTGGGTGTGAGTCTATCAGAGTGCTGACAAACCGGAAGAACAGAGAGCCCTTCCATTTCACAAACTCTTCCTGCACAAAGAGAAATGACACGATTATGAAGGACTTTTAATATATGAACCTTAAAAGTATTCAGTCACAAACCCAACTGTTAGCTTCCTATTGTTTAACTTCACGCCCACCAGCCACTCCAGTCTGCCTGTGGCCCAGGAGTCTGTTAGCTAGCTCTCAAGTCCCAGAGCAGTGGAGGGATATGCAGAAAAAAGAGCCTCAGCTCTTTGATTCCCAGCACGTGGTTTTACAAGGCAGAGTGACACTGGTTCCTTCCTTAAACACATAATTATGAAGAAACGAGTATACAGAACATACTAGAGCAGTTAATGCCCTCTTTTTAAAAACCAAATATTATTTTCCCCTCCTCATAGGCTAAACGTGTTCTCAATGTGAATAAAAGTACCTAATGCTCTGCAGAGTTTTACATCTTGTGAGGCTCCTTCACACACTGAAATGTCCCACTGGCCTCTCAGAGCAGCTGTGAGACGGCCAGGGGAAATACTGTAATTCTCATTTTCAAATGGAGATTTGTTATCTGAGAAACACCAATCTGTTTGAAAGTCAAGAACAACAGAACTGGAACTAGACCCACTAGTGTCCTGAGTGTACTTTTCTCTCTACGAGGCGCTTATCTGCAAAAATGAACATTTATGCTGCTTCACAGGATATCTGAACAAATGCCCAAAACAAATATTAGGAAGTAACAATCTGTTTAAAAAGCTGTACAGAACATTAGAAGAATGATTATTTTAAACCAAAGGTGGGGCTAATTATTTTTGGATTCTGCTACAGAGCAGCACATCTCCTA
Source organism: Miniopterus natalensis (assembly GCF_054644295.1). Classification (NCBI taxonomy): domain Eukaryota; kingdom Metazoa; phylum Chordata; class Mammalia; order Chiroptera; family Miniopteridae; genus Miniopterus; species Miniopterus natalensis. The sequence goes on along the minus strand of NC_142100.1, from coordinate 4,546,357 downwards.
CGCTACCCAAAAATTCCCTTAAACCAGAGCAATGTTGGAGGGAGGATGACAGGTCTAATTCTCCACGAACCTGCAAGAGGTTGGTAAGCAAGATGAGAGTTTGCTTTCGGATGAATGGATCTGAATCCTTCAGACACATGGCGATATTGGGGATGTACTTATCCACCATGACAGTGTACCGGATACAAAGATCACACATAACAATGACAACATTGTTGCGAACAGCCACGTCATCGCACACCTCCAGCTCTCTCACAAGGGCCGGGATGCTCTTCTTTGCAAGGTCCTCGTGCTGTAAGCACAGCTTACCTGTCACAGAAGAGAGTAAGTCATGACTCTATTCTATGCTAATTAGGCACAGAGGCCTGCATTTTCCCCAGATACATGTTGCAATAAATTTTATTTAATCAAAGTTAAAACATCATGTCAACAATCACAAAAAAATGAAAGGCAGACAGACCCATACTAAATATTAGAAGATTCAAAATACCTTAAGAAAAAACACCTCCCCCATCCTCCAGGATCATGAGATATATATTCCTTCCCTATAGTAAAATTATCTTTCATTTATTTGTTTATTTTTTTATTTATTTTTAAATCCTCACCCAAGGACACACTCACCAACTTTTAGAGAGAGGGGAAAGGAGAGCAAAGGGGGGGGGGGAGTGGAGAAACATCAATGAGGTGCTTCCCACAGGTGCGCCAACAGGGACCGGGATCAAACACGCAACCTAGATATGTGCCCTGGCCAGGAACTGAACCCGTGATCCTTGAATACACGGCACAATGCTCCAACCAACTGAGCCACACTAGCCAGGGCAAATTATCTTCCTTTTAAAGTCAACAGTTGAATTTTGGAGTTACCTACTTACCCGGAAAATGACCAATAAAATTAACAATGAACTTGAAAGATGAGTTAGGTAGTTAGGAAAAAATGATAATCTCATTTATTTCTTCTTCACAGGAGAAAGAGGACTGTTGTTGAACTTGTTTGTGGGGGATGTGTGTGTGTGTGTGTGTTTTGTGCCTGGGAATGTTTTGCTCTTACTTACAATCCTTAGGTATAAAAAAAATAACCACATTACAAAAAACATTCATGACTCTTATCCAGCATGAAATACACAATCACACTAAAGAAAAAAAAGAATCAAATTATAAGTAGGGGTCAGTGCTCTCAAGATTAACATCACTTTGGGTCCATAAAGAAATACACTTAATAGCTCATCTAAAGAATCGAATAAACTAAAGTGCAAATTTATTTTTATAAACTAAAGTGCAAATTTATTTTTTCATTGCCAGAACTCAGTGTAGTGCCAGGCTACACTACTTGATGAATAACTTCACGGTGCTACACTATGAGTATAAAAAAGTAAATCACAGGAACAGGTATAATTTTAACAAATTAACATAAAAACAAAAGCTCCCTACAGAGAGCGTCCTGAGTCTGATGTCTTGGGTGGAGTGGGTGCTCCTATCAAAATTGCCTCAAAACTCCTAAGAGTAAGTATATGCTCAGCAGTGTAAAACCCGTTACTGGCTTATTTAAAACAAAAAGCTACACAGGGAACTAGCCTGCACAAGCGATACCCGCCCAACAGGTCACTCTTACTTACCCAAGGTAATGATGGCGTGTGCTCGGATCACAGAAGGCATGACACAGCCTCTGACCTGGGTGAGCGGCTGAGAGGCTGGGGCTTCGCTGCTACCTTGAGAGGATGCTACTACAGGGGAAAGAGAAAGGGCTGTTTACAGTACTTCCGGGGCCAACCCAGACTTCAGATAGTATCTGCAAGGGATAATCTTAAGTGCCTTACAATGATCCACATCAGCAGAAGAAGCTACAATGGACTGAATCAGAAGGAAGGCTCGCTTCTCCACTCTGGCTGGGCAGAGCTGCGCTATATCTCCTAAGGTAAAAATATACTTCACCTGCAAAGAAAATTTGTTTTGCAGTAAAAATAAAGCAGAAAATAAAAATTTTTTAAATTAACTCTACCTATAGATTAAAGACACACCAATGGAGTACTATTTTTGTTCCACAAATTTAAAAGAACTTTTTTTTCTCATAAAAGTAAATAGCCATTTAAAAAATTCAATCACTGCCCAGCCGGGTGTGGCTCAGTGGTTGAGCACTGACCTATGGACCAGGCGGTCACAGTTCAATGCCTGGTCAGGGCACGTGCCCAGGTTGTGGGCTTGATTCCTGGTAGGGGGCGTGCAGGAGGCAGCCCATCAATGATCTCTCACCACTGTTTCTATCTTTCTTTCCCTCTCCTTTTCTCTCTCTGAAATCAATAAAAAAATATTAATAATAATAAAAAAACATCAGTCACTACTTAAACTTCATCCAAAAACTAGGGTTACCAGATGATTTTCTTTACCCTCACCCCAGGACAAGCTGGGAGGGAGGGAGGAAGGGAGGGCTGGGAGGGAGGGAGGGAGGGACAGTACACACTAGAGAGGAGCACTGATGTGAGACAGAAACATTGATTGGCTGCCTCTCCGTATGTGCCCGATGGGAGATTGAATCCACAACCTGGGCATGTGGCCTCACTGGGTATCGAACTGGCAACCCTTCATGCAGAGACGATGTTCAGCTAGCTGGCACCCTGGCAGGCATGACCAGGTGGTTTTTCATCTACATTTAGACACTTCTGCAAGTTAAAGGGGGTGCTAGTCATAATTATGCTGTGATAACAGGTGTAAACCATGATTATCATGGGTAAACAGGTATATAAAATTACCTACTTATAATCCCATCACCCAAAGGCTCTATCATTATTTTTGTATATAACTTTCTTTCTTACTTTTTTTTTTAATCCTCACATGAGGATATTTTTTTCCATTGCTTTATAGAGAGAGGAAGGGAGAGAGAGAAACATCGATGTGAGAGAGACACATCGATTGGTTGCCCCCTACACGTACCCCAACTGGGGCCAAGGATCCAGCCTGCAACTGAGGTATGTGCCCTTGGCTGGAATCGAACCCAGGACACTTCAGTGCATGGGCCAACACTCTAAACACTGAGCCAAACCAGCCAGAGCTATGTTTGCTTTTCTAGTACACTTATTAAAAGTTTGCTGTTTTGAAGTCCGTAATTATTACTCTCAATATTAGGCATCCTTTTCATGCCAATATATACAATAAATACATTTAATGACTATATAAGTATGTTAATAACGATGGATGGCATAATTTATTACATTACTCCACTATTAATGAACATTTACACTGTGTCTAATCCTGTGCTATTGTTTGCCTTAGCATTGATGAACACTTTTGTATCTTCAATTAAAAATTTTTTTTTATGTTGTCTCTTCAAAAAATATATCGTTATTGTTGAAAGTATTAGAGCTGTCCTCTTTTTTCCCCCATCAACCCCTTCTTCGCCACATCCCCCCGACCTCACCCCTGCCCCAGGCCTTCACCACACTATTGTCTGTGTCCATGGGTTATGCATATAAGTTCTTTGGTTAATCTCTACCCACCCACCCTAAATTATTTTTAATTTTTAATTTTTATTTTAATCCTCACCGAGGATATGGTTAGAGAGAGGATGGGAGAGAAAGAGAAACATCGATGTGAGAGGGAAACATCAATCAGTTGCTTCCCATACTCGCCCTGACTGGGGACAAAACCCGCAACCTTTTGGTGTACAAGACGATGCTCCAACCAACTGAGCCTCACTGGCCAGAGGCCTTTGTACCTTTAGATAAGTTCTACTTCTTAAAAGTGGCATCCAGGGTTACAGGACATATAAAATGTTGTACATTTTAAAACATATTTCCAAATTATCCCCCAGGTTAGTTTGCTATTTAGAATCCTACCAAAAACTGACAAGTACTGTTTCCTCACAATCTCCATTATTGTGTGTTTATCAAGGACATACAGGTCAATAGTCCAGTAACACTGCTTTTTATAATCCCAAAAATGAAGCGTTGATGCTAAATAGGAAGTTTATTTTAAATTAAGAAAGCCAATTAAAGTTTGTGCTTAAAAAATCCTGAACAAACTTTATTAGTGAATTAAAGGAATGTTTAAATAACATTTAAAGAAGTGTGAAGTAAACAACATATATAGGGTAAAACTTCTCCACATATATTTTGACTAATGGGTAGATTTTGATGACATATTTAACAGCGAGAAAAAAAAACACCTTAGGGGAAATACTGACTGGTCATAATAAGCGTTTTTCTGAGTCTGAGCAGAGATTGCCAGACCAGTTAGAAGAGTAAGCCCCTTTAGAACCCTGGGCCGGGACCATTCTATACATGGCCCTCTGACCTAAAATGTACGAATTCCAATTGAGAGTGACATTGCTATTAGTGAGCTGTATGCACAATAGTGCCTTAGACACAAACCTAAACAAGGTCTTCCATCACTTGGTACAAGTGCCAGGTGGCAATGAGGAACTGAACACAAAAGAGAGGTGCTCCACTAGTTTTCAAACAGATAAGGGAAATAGCCAATTTTGGTTAAATAATGGCCTATCCTAAAGGACACAGAAAAATACCTCATTATTTTCTTTATTGAGCAAGTATCAGGTGTTGGAATCAGAATTAGCAAAACATATTTTGTTGATGGACAGCCATTGAATCAGAACATGGGCTCCATGTTTATGGGCTCACAGGAATCCCTGGCACTGACCAATTTCTAAAGCAAGGACGCATGTCAGACAATCTTGCTGCTCCAGTCTCTTTTCAATTTCCAAATACCTCATTTTATTTCAGACACAACTTTAGAACTGCTCAGCACTACTCCCTAGTTCTATAGTCTGATATTCAAAAACCTCAGCAGGCACATTATAATTTTAAAATCAAACAAACCAATCAAAAGAACAAAAGTATACTCGTTTTATTATTTTCTCATCTTATTATTTCTAAGCCTGACTCTACCAAGCACACAACACTCAGTGTTTTCCCTGCTGGATTAGGTATCTCATAGGATCTAACTGGAGAACATGAACACCATCAAGTTTCCCCCCCAGGTAAAAAGTATGAGAAAAAAATGAATAGGTCATCAATAAAAACATTCTTCTAAGAAAAGAGTAAGCTCTATGCTAGGAAAATCCTTCTCTCGCTAATATTATTAGAAATGCACATTACAAAGTCATCTTTAAAAAAACCCCAACGATAAAAGAGAAAACAATGGTTAAGGGAGCAGCTCCTTACCAGCAGGTCTTCATCCATGTTCCCGGCGCCGCCTTCCCGCAGAACGATGTTGGAGAGGCAGTGCACACAGGCGGAGAGGACGTCCCCGCACACCTGCGTCAGCAGCTCCTGAGACGAGGCAGAGGTCAGCTCTGCAGGAGTCTATACATCTCTATCAGACTATTCAGGAAACACAATTTTCTCAAGAAACTTGGTGATCTTCCAATGTATAAGCCATAAGCCATGAAAAGCCCAGCCACCATGCTCTTGTATCTCTGCTCTGTTAGCAATCTGGCAGCTGGCGAAGTGACACTGACAAAGAATTATACTGGGTGGGGCCAGTGGAGGTCTATAGTTGTTCGTATAGAAAACAATAAATAATTAATAAATAGCAATAGAAGAATAAACTCTTTTGCATACTTGCAACTGTAAACCTACTTTTGCGCCACTCTGTATATATATAATATGTTATATTCAAATCATACATATATATTATATATAATTTTTCTTTCAACATTTGCCCTATAAGAGCAAAGGGCATATGTTTAGAAAGATTCAGTGTCCTAATGTATAAGAGATCTATAACAGCAGTGCTCCTCCAATAATAAAAATACTGAAACTCTTCTGGCGCATGTAGATGGTGAATGAACCACCATCATAAATAGGCATAACAAAAACGAGCAGTTGTTACTCTTCTGAAATTTTTTCATCAGAGACATTTTTCAGTGTCTCTCATTAGTTAAAATAATTTCAAAGGGATACCACCTCTGGCCCACATCTAACTACACTCGCTAGAGAGGGAGCAGGATCACATTCTACACTGACTTCAACTTCTCTAGGAGGCCGTTCCAAAATACCCAGGCTGAGCTAAGTGGCTCCACCCCAGTACTGCCATGTTACCCGATGCACACTCTGATTTTAGGAATTTTATATCACACTGAAATTAACTGTTCATTTATACATCTCCCTACTATGCTGTAGAAGCCTTGGGGGGGGGGGGATGACTATCTTAATTATGATCCCCAGGGTCTAGTGGCACTATCACAAATGGTACTCAATGTTTGCCAAGCTGCTGGCCAACCATCATTGTGATCCAAATATTTTTTTCCTATTGCTTTTTAGAGAGAGTGGAAGGGGGAGGGAGGTGGAGAAAGGGAGAGAGAAACATCGATGTGAGAGAAACACATTGATTGGCTGCCTCCTGCAGGAGCCCCGAATGGGGCTGTGGGGCCAGGGTCAAACCTGCAACCCAGGTACGTGTCCTTGACTGGGAATCGAACTCGCGACCCTTCAGTGTGTGTGGGCCAACGTTAGAACCACCGAGCCAACAATGACCAGGGCCCAAATATTTTTATCAATTACAGTTCATATTTATGTTGTATTAGTTTCAGGTATACAGCACAGTAGTTAGATAATCATATACTTTACAAAGTGTCCCCCCCTGATATTTCCAGTATCCACCATACATAGTTATTACAATACTATTGACTATATTCCCTATGCTGTACTTTACATCCCCGTGACTATTTTATAACTACCAATTTATACTTTTTAATTCCTTCACCTTTTTCATCCAGTTCTCCAATCTCCCTCCCTCTGGCAATCGTCAGTCTGTTCTTTGTATCTAAGAATCTGTTTCTGCTTTGTTTGTTCATTTATTTTGTTCTTTTGATTCCATATATAAATGAAATCATATAGTGTTTGTCTTTCTCTAACTTATTTCACTTAGCATATCCTCTAGGTCCATCCACGCTGTCACAAATGGTAAGATTTCATTCTTTTTGATGGCCAAGTAATGTTCTATTGCATATATGTACCAGAACTTTTTTATTGATGGGCACTTGGGTTGCTTCCATAGTTTGGCTACCGTAAATAGCGCTGCAATAAACATATGAGCGTATATATTATTCTGAATTAGTGTTTTGGGTGTCTTCAGATTTATACTCAGATGTGTAATCACTGGGTCATAAGGGAGTCCCATTTTTAATTTATTGTTTATTGTATGGACCAGTAAACAGTTCCATACTGTTTTCCATAATAGCTGCACCAGTCTGCATTCCCACCAAGTGCACAAGTGTTCCCTTTTCTCCACACCCTCGCCAACACTTGCTGTTTGTTGATGTATTGATGATATCCATTTTGACAGGTGTGAGGTGATATATCAGTGTGGTTTTAATTTGCATTTCTCTGATGATGAGTGACGTTGAGCATATTTTTATAAATCTATTGACCATCTGTATGTCCTCTTTGAAAAAGTGTGTATTCAGATCCTTTGCCCATTTTTAAATTGCATTTTTTTTTTGGTGTTGAATTGTAGGAGTTCTTTATAAATTTTGGACATTAACCACTTATCAGACGTATCATTGGTGAATATCTTCTCCCATTCAGTGGGCTGTCTTTTCATTTTGTTGGTTTCTTTCACCGTGCAAAAACTTTTCAGTTTGATGTAGCCCATTTGTTTATCATTTCCCTTGCCCCAGGAGATATATCGGGGGGGGGGGGGGGGGGACTGCTAAGAGAGATTTTGCTGCCTATGTTTTCTTCTCGGAGTTTTATAAATTTGAATCTTACATTTGGTATTTAATCCCTTTTGGGTTTATTCTTCTATATGGTGTAAGAAGGTAATCTCATTTCATGTATTTTGCATGTATCTTTCCAGTTTTCCCAATACCATTTATTGAATAGGCTGCCTTTACCCTATTGTATGTTCTTGCCTCCTTTGTCATATATTAATTGGCCATACAGGTGTGGATTTATTTCTGGGCTGTCTATTCTGTTCCAATGATCTATGTATCTTGTTTTCACGCTTGTACCATGCTGTTTTGATTACTACGGACTTGTAGTTTGACCATCCCCTAAGTTCCTTGGTCATCCTTATAACCATGATTTAAACTCTGTATCTGGTAGATTGCCTCCATTTAACTCAATTCTTTTTCTGGGCATTTCTCCTGTTCTTTCATTTGGGGCATGTTTCTTTGTCTCCCCATTTTGGCTACTTCTCTGTATTTGTTTCTGTGTATTAGGTCAATGTGCTATGTCTCCTAGTCTTGGTAGGGTGGCCTAATGTAGTAGGTGTTCTGTGGAGCTCAATGCAGTCTCCCTGATCACCTGAGCTAGGTGCTCCAAGAATGTCCCTTGTGTGGGTTTTGTGTGCCATCCTATTGCCAATGAGTCTTGATTGCTGTTGGCCTGTCTGTGCGTGGGGTTGACCCTCAGGCTGGCTGACTGTGAGGATTGACCCTAACCCGAGGTGCTGTGTAGGTGCTGACCACACAATGCAGAATTTGCCTCATCAGGGTCTGGTGCCTGCTGAGATCTCCTTTCCAACATGCCACTTGTGGAACTAATCTGGTCCTGCTCTGATGTTGTCTGAACCTGTCACCGGGTGTGTTGGCTCTGGTGCCTCTGGGGAGGGCCTCCAGTGCAGATCAATGTCTGACGGTGCCTGTTACTGGCTCTGGGCTGCCTGTTAGGAGTTACAAAGTGATCCAAAGTTTGTGGATGCATCTGCTGGATCTGGGTGTGCATGGGATGGATGAGCTGTGTATCAAGGCTGGCTTCCACCAGCAATGAGGCTGGGGGCAGGTGATCAAAAGTCCCAAGGCACCCAAAGAACCACCTGCACCAGCCTGTTAGGCTCTAGTGGTACTTGAGTTGCGTGGTACGTTCTCAGTGAGTCACCAGGTAGGGTGAGTGGTGATCACCACGTTAACAGATTTAAACTTGGAGCCAGTGCTGACTCAGCAAAGTTCTCAGGGTACACCAAGGCCAGCTGCCGCCTGCCTGGGCACGTGAACCTCTGTGTTAAGGCAGGGTCTCGGGGTCACCAGGGTGAGGCCAGTAGAGTTCATCACGCTAAACGCAATTAAGATTTGGTTGTGTGGAGGGGGGGTGCTCTACACAGGAACAGTGGCAACGGTCAGGGTATGCAGGGGAAAATGGACCTCCTCAAGAACCTCCCAAGAAAAGTCTGTACCACACAGGTCTAGGCTGGTGTGGCCAGCAGACTCCTTCACAGACCACGAGCTAGACAAGGCAGGGCCACAGAGAGGCAGGAGGATGGGGCTGGTGCATCCCCCCAAAGCTGATGTGGCAAGTGCTCGACCAGGAAAGACGGTGTCTGTGGGTGATGTGGGAGAGGACTCAGCACAGGAACAATGGTGGCTGTCTTTGGCTCTCCTCAAAGTCACACCACCTAGTCTCTCCCCTAGGACTCCAGTACGCTAGATGTTACGCAGAGTCCTTTTCCAGGCACTGGTGCTCCAGGCTGGAGAGCTTGAGACCCCTCACTCCTCCAGGTAACTTTGCAGCTAAGAAATCCCTCCTGATTCATGTGCATGCGGGCCCAGGCCTTTTCGCACCTCTGCCCTTCCTACTAGTCTCAATGTGCCTTCTTCTGTTAATCAATGGTTCAGCTAGTCTTCAGTAGGCTATTCAGGTTGATTGTTCCATAATTTAGTTACAGTTCTGGTGTGGTCCTGGGAGGAGGTGAGTGTAATGTCTACCTACTCTGCCACCATCTTGGATCCTCCTTGATACAAGTGTTTTTAAATCTGACTCGGCCTAAAATGTTTCAAAACTATTATCTTTATTACTTTTTAAAGACAGATTGCCAACCTGGGCTGTAATGCTGCCCAAGAGAGCTTCTGGAATCCATGTGCTCTAACCTGTTGAGAACACAGAGGCTAATTTGAGACCTCAAGCCTAGAACTTGGCTGGGAACTAATAACTTTTGGAACCACAGAATGTGGGAGAGAACCATCAAGGCCACCCAGTCCTGGGATTGTCTCCACACAGGGACTCATGTCAAGTTGTCCAGCTGCTCCGTGAACACCTCCAATGACCAGAGAGAGACTTGTTCTGAGGCAAGTCTCTCCATTTCAAGCAGACCTCAGTATGGTTTTTCTTCAGTTGGCCAAAATCTGTCTCCTTGCAATTTTCATCCAGTGTTCCAAATCTTTGATGACACATAAATCCAATTCTTCTTTCATTTGAAAGTCGTTCACATATTTGAATTTAGCTAGGCACCCTATCCTACCTAATTCTTCCCTTCTCTAGTTAAACACCCCAGGTCCTTCATCTGCTCTTCATACAACCTGCTTGTAATCCCACCTAATTACTCTCCTATGGATGTATTCAGTTTTATCAACATTTCTCTGAAGAGGTGTCATTGAAACTGAATTATATAACATGTCAACTTAAAGTTAACCGATACAAAGAGCAGGACCATCACCCCTCTTATTCTATTAATACAATCCAAGATCTCATACATTTTTTTCAGAGATAGGCACAAACACTATTAACTCATACCAAGCTTACAGACTGCAAAAATGCCCAAAGACCTCATCTTTTCACATGCACTGCTGTTGAGCTATATCCTGATCATCTATAATGTTTTCTCAGTAAAATACAAAATGTTCATTTACAAAGAGAAGAAAAAGAGGTGTTTAGAGGAAACAAACATGTCATATGGATTTAAACCATCCTAAGATTCTGGAAAATCTCAGGTCCTCAGTACACTGTCTACCTCCAAGAAAGGTGGTGTTGGCAGAGCTAAAACCTTGGCCCTTTTTCTTTTTAAAATGTTTTTATTGTTTTCAGAGAGAGGAAGGGACAGGGAGAGAGAGAGAGAGAAACATCAATGACGAGGAGTCACTGATTGGCTGCCTCCAGCATGCCCTCCACAGGGAATTAAGCCTGCAACTCGAGCATGTGCCCTGCCTGGGAATCGAACCGTGATCTCCAGGATCACAAGTCAATGCTCAAACACCGAGCCATGCCAGCCGGGCCCTTGGCCCTTTTTCTAACACAGTAATAAGTTCTATTTTTCATCTAGTTCTCAGTTTCTAAATATGAAGACAAATCTGTCTGCCTCACAGACTCTAACAATGGTAAGACTTGCTGTTAGAATGACTGTGGGACATTAGCAAGCAGCTGATGACTTATGGCCCTCACTGCCCACACCACAGATCATTCTTCTTCCAGACAGGGCTGGTAACAAAACACATACACACTAAAAATACCACTAGGAAGGGATTCAGTGACCTTAGTTCCAGGCATAGCACTGCCATTAATAAGCTGTGTGCCACAGTAACTTGCAGGGTAATAGTTTCATAATGTGTCATATAAGTTTTTCCCCATTTTTTCCCTTCATCATTCTTTCCTCATCATCAGCTTTTTGTTATTACAGCTTTCTGCTATTCAAATGTGCTCCCTACACAGGTAATGTTCCTTATTTAAAAGTTTTTCATATACATTCTGGGATCTAGAGATGACAGTTAGAAGAAAAATATCAAATAAAGCAGGTATACTTTTCACCAAAAAAGTTCCAAGAGGTATACCTCAGGAAAACCAGACCTGTCTACTGGGAAGAGCTGGGCACTTTCAGCTAAGTAAATCCCAACCTATTCTAAGTCCTAAGCAAAGAAAGTTACAATATATTGTGTGATATCTATTACTACAAGTAGACATGCCACTCGATCAAGGGAGAACTATCTTTAAGGAACTTATGCCAGATAAGAAAGCATAGGAAAGTAGCTAGGAGCTCAGATGAAGCAATACTTCTTTATTCTGGAAAACTTGAGTATATCTGGCAATTATTTAAATTAATTTTTGACTTTTAGAATCATTATTAATAACCCCTAGTCCTGAAATTTTCCATCATGATTAGCACTATCTGGGAGTATATTTCACTATAAAAACAGAGCATATGGTAATAAAATAATTTATTAGAGATACTGATATGGATACTTTTTAGGGAGTTAAAGTAACCCTCTATCTCACACAAAACACTGGTTTAGACTTTTGTTAATGCATCCATATAAACCATTAGCTGCTGGCTCTGGGCAGCTTTGTGGACATGATACAACAAGGGATGTTAGAGTAATATAGCCTTATAGTAACAGGACAGGCATTCTCCAGGATTATGACTTATCAAATGATCAGAAATCTTCTGGTCTGGAGGGATCCCCCGACCAGGTGGAAGATCATCTATGGAGCATTCTTGAAATGAGGGTGGGTGTGAAGGAGGAGGGTATGCAGAGCTATCACAAGTACCAAGCCTACAGCTTAGTGAAAGATAACCTTGCAGAGTTCTCCACCAAGGTGGTGACTTTCTAAGGGAACTGGATGTCTTTAGCAGCCAAGATCTTCTTGGGAAATGTCAACTGATTATCATACCAAGTGTTTCCTTCTGTTATACTTACAGCTGCTGAGGACTACCCATCCTTACAGGTTCTCTATAGAGAACACGTCTCGAACTTCAAATCAGAGTAATATGTCTACTAAGTACAAATAAATGACAAATATATCCAGGAGAGTTTGCAGCATACCTGCTCCTCCACAGCTGTCTCTGCAGATGCTCTACAGAGTCTTTGCAAAGTATCGACGGCTGAGCTGATCAACTCTAGAGACCACTGGAATCCACTCAGCTTACACTTGACGACATCTAAAAGGGAAGTCAGAACCCTTGAAGTTTAACTGCTTAAAAATTAAAAAATAAATAAATAAATAAATATATATTTAGAGAGAGAGAGAGATAGAGAGGGAGGGAGAGGTAATGCCTTTAAAGTTTCTCCAATAGACACTCACCAGTCACCTTGTCACGGGTGCTCTTTGGAAGATGCTTTGCAATATGCCCAATAACACACAGAATATGTCCTAAGGTGTTTGAATTGGGACTCTGTTGACTAAGAAAAGGGCAGAAGAAATATCAATATAGAACCAAAGTAAACACTGCTGCCAACAAAAGACTTTCTTCTGGATTATTAATACCAGGGTAGCATGGTTTGGGGTTCAAGTTGTAAGAGCATTAAGGCACTTAAAGTACTTGGACAAACAATAAACTGAAAGCTTAAAAGTGATTGTTACTTTTCATGTTTGTTTTTAAGCCTGAATTTAAAGAAAAGATCTGTGTATACAAATAGCTATAAAATAGCCCATTTCCTTCAGGCATGAGCTTTATTTCCAAGAATCTTTAGTACGTCCACCAGCAGCTAAGTTATGGGCACGCAAACCTGCTGATCTCCTCCCAGGACTCTATCACTCTGACATAGTCGAGCTTGGGTGACGAGCCGGCAATCTTGGACAGCAGCATCCAGGCTGGTGCGGAATGCTCCGCGTCCGTGTGGGACAGTATATTGTTTATAAAAGCAGATGAGAACTTATCTTTCTTGGACCAGATATAAAAAGCCTTATTTAAATAGCGGCTGGAAAAAAAGATGGGAGAGCAGAATTGTAACTATAAATATACAAAACTGTTGAGATCTACCCCTTTAATAAAAGGATATCAACTGCTGCTATTCTGGGATTCCTCTGGCACATTTAATACCAAACTAGGTATCTTTTTAATTTTTATTATATTTCTGTCCTCACAAAGTATTTATTTTTAAAGCAAAAAATACACGTTCATAATTCATTTCAGAACCATCTCATCCTCAACCCTTCTAAAATCTATATACAAACATAAATTATGTTACCAATAACAAGTGCTTCAAGCTTATAAAAGTTTTAGTGACAAAAAACATAGACGCTGTCCCTTTTTCAAAGTTTAACTTGTAAAAACTAGGAAGTTATCTTTCAAAATTAGTATTGAGGAAAGTTAATATTAATATACCATATCCACTAGTGCTTTCTATTACATGTGTATTAAGATACCAAGTTAAAACTGGAGAATACTCAGAGAAAAGCAAAGGAAGCGATCAAAGGTTTCACAAAAAAAAATAGTCACCAGAAAAATGCTAAGAGATTTGAATTAGGTCAAGAAAAACGGACCAAAATTGAGTCTTCAAATATACTAAGTCATTTAGAAAGCTAATTTTCCAAGACCAATACAGAAGTTTATTAATAAAAACCCTCTATAAGAAAAATAAGTCATAATTAACATACCTCAATTCCTGGTTTTCTGTACTAAGGAGAGAAAGTAGTGCCCAAGCTAGCACCTGGCTGTCATCTCCACTGTGAAACTTATTGAAATGCTTAATGTTCTGCAGCAGGAGCTGGTCAAGGCATTCCAGGGCCTTTTCCTGCACAGTACTCTCAGAGTCCATCACAACGGGGGTGATCCCCATCAGCCAGGCTTTCTGTATCTGGACACATCTAGGGTGGGCCTTTAGGAGTTAAAACCATGAAGTCATAAAGAAGTCTAAAGCTATTAGAAGTCTAACTACAAATCAGTGAAGTTGTGATCAATATTTTGAGACATGTTAAAAGTAGCTGCACACACAATTTCAAGTAGACCATAAAATTAAAACAAAACAAAAGCCCCCACAATATTCGAATAATATGTGAAAACAAAGTTCAATCTGCAGTTATTGCAAATCAGCGCATACTGAAATTTTAAACTTCCAAAGTCATTATTTTGTTATTAGTAATAAATCAGCACTTTTTAGTAATTCAAGATTAAGAGCAAACAATAAATATTTGTCCCAAGAAATAATTAGAATAAATGTTACCAGAGAAAGTAAAAATACGCATTGCTTAATGCCGCTATTATGAAACAAAGAAAAAACATTCTCCTCAAATTCTTCAAGAGCTAATTAGTTGGCAGAAGTAAATTATATTTAGGATCACTGGTTCTGCTCTTTTGGCAATATCATCTATATAGGTCTTAATGAACAAAAATTAATCTAGGCCTCTGGCCTAACCAAATTCATTTTAAAATTCATATTTATATGTGAGATTTGAGTGCAAGTCAAGAAAGGCTAACCATTAGCATTCTCTAGTTCATAATTATACTTAATATGAAATGCAGTCTCTCTTATGTAATTAAAAGATACTTCTTCCGTTCCCTCTAATACTGTATAATAGACTTAGTAGAGTTTCTACCAGTCAACTTAATATTTAGCAACAAGCAATTATTATGCTGAATTGTTGCCTAATGTAAAACACCATGCATTAAGTGCACATATACATGCATATGCCTTGCCCCTCACCATAAGAAGTTCAGTGAGAGACTGTAATGCCTGCTTCCGGACAGACACCGCAGGATCCCGACACTGCTCCTGAAGAATCAACAGCTCCTCCTTCATACCTGAGATGCTGCAGTGTTTCAAAACACTCACCAGCACCTACAAAGTGCACATACACCATGAAGCGATGACTTATGTAACATAAATGCAAAAAGACAAATACAGACAAAGATACTTCCTACAAGTTTGTGGTTCTTAACATTTTTAGGGTCAAAGATCCATCCCTCTTCCCAGTAGCATCCCACCTTTTGGAATCTGATGAAAGCTAAGGTCTTTCTCCACAGAAAATTTGACATGCATTTTATATAAACAAGTATTTACAATTTCAGTAGTTTCACAAACCCTATGAAAATCTGTCCATGGCCCCAAGCTAAGAATCCCTACTCTAAAAATGAAATTAAGGATATAAATTCAAGATTCTTAAAAAGCCAGTGACCCAGTAGGAAAGCTTAAAATCAGATAATCTCCATTCATCTATATAATTTAGACATAACAGGATCAAGTTGAACTAATGTTAAGTGAAAAGCAAATTAAGTAACAAATATGGCAGGAGGATTTTTTAAATATTCTCTTGCATTTCCAAGTTTTTAGTGCTTAAAGAGCACATTAATGAACATCTGGAAGAAACACACCTGGAGCGCAGACTTCCTAACGTTGGTCTTCTCATCCCTGATTCTCTTTCTCAGCATGACCATGACACATCTTTCTGCTGAGGAAATGCCAGTCATCAGAGTTGGAAAAAGACTATACAGATCTGACACCTCACACATAATGCCAGGAAAATCTAAAAAACTGACTAATTAGCTTGTTTTAAATCCGAGTATAAAATGAGGTAGAAATAGAAAAAAATTCAAATAGTTAACTAGGCACAATAATGAAAAAGGCAGAATTAATGTAAAAAAAGGGCAAAAATTTTGAATATTAAAAATTCAGTATTAAATCCTGGCTCCTATGTCCAAAATTTTAAATAAATTATTTAGATATTCTATTTTGTTTAGCCACAAGTAGAAATATCTAAACCATTGGGCTTTTTAAAGACTAAATAAAGTAATATAAATATATGACAGCAGCTTTAAAATTTTTCAATCACAGGTCCCTTTACACTATTAAAAATGACTAAAGACTCCTAAGAGCTTTTTTTAAAGTGAATTACATGTTTTAAACTGAGAATTATACAAAGAATAACTCATTTGAAAAAAGACATGCCACTATGAAGAGTATATTTTTAAATTAAAAAAACTATATTTTAAAAAATAGTGAAAAGAATGGCATTGTTTTGTATTTTTGCAAATTCTTTAATGTCTGGCTTAATAAGAAGGCAGCAGGATTCTTGTCTCTCCTGCCTGCAATCTGTCACATTTTCATGTCAACTTATATGTGTGGGAAAATCAGTGCAGAAGGTGAACGACGTCTTGATATTATTATGAAAACAGTATTAACTTCAAGGATGTTTTGATGGAAACTAAAAGACTAAAACATATTTTGAGAACTGCTGATCCCCAAGAAAGCAAATTAAAAAATGAACTAGAGAATGGAAAACAAGAGAGGAAATAATGAAATTAAAAAGTAAGTTCCTAGCCCAGCTGGCGTGGCTCAACCGTTGAGCACTGACCTATGATCCAGGTGATCTCGGGCTGGATCCCCAGCAGGGGCGTGCAGGAGGCAGCCAATCAATGACTCTTTCATCATTGATGTTTCTACCTCTCTCCCTCTCCCTTCCTCTCTCTGAAATCAACAAAGATATATTTAAAAAAAAAAAAGTAATCTCCTTGAGAAAGACAGCAAAATTAACAAACTTTTAGATAGACTTACTAAGAAGAGAAGATTCAAACAGCTAAACTCAGGAATGAACAAGGGAACATTATTACCGACCTTACAAAAATAAAGTTTTAAAAATGCAAAAGAATACTATGCACAATTTTATGTTAACAAATTAAGTAACCTCGGTGAAATGGACAAATTTCTACAATGATACCAAGTACAGAAACTGACTCAAGAAGAAACAGAAAGTCTGAATACACCTATAAGTACAGATATTGAAGTAATCAAAACTTCCCATACATGCACAAAACCCAGGCATTACTGAAGGATTCTACCAAATGTGAAAACAAAAATTAACACCAATTTGTAAATACACATATCTGCCTCTCCCACTGCTCCTAAGAAATGAAACTTTATTTTGTTAAAGTCTGTATCTACGCTTAGCACAGATAGAAGGGACCATATAAAAGTTTATAAACTAACAAATCTAATTATGTAATTAATCCTTTACACACATATTCTCTCTTTTTTTCTCTCATCTATTTACCCATCTTTTAAAAGCACTTCTCTAAACATTACTTCTGTAGACTGAGAAGAGCCTTCTATGAAAGACAGGGAAGGTGTGAGGATCCAAAAGTGACAGGGAGTTGTGCCGACTTCCATGTCTTAGGCCATGCAGCTATTTAGTAACAGAACTGTACAAGAATTCAGACTGCTTCTGGTTTCTAATAATGTTTACTGTTTTCACTGCTATTTTATGATGCCATATTACAGATGAAAAAGGAACTCAAGACCTTACAGCCAGACAGAAACAGAATCTGAGTAGACTCCAGGTCTGCCCACTACGTAGTACAGGTTTGTTTTTCTCCCTGAATCACATTGACGGTGATCAGGCACCATTTATGTTCAGAATCTTGTGTTGAAGTCCATGGAGGACCTGTCACTCCATACAACATGTATGACCCATTAAAAAATGGCTCATTCTGTTGGTGAAGGGAAATTATCACCTAGTCTGAATTGTCTTTTTCAGTGGAAGCCTGGACTCACAGTTCCCTAGCATGTATTAAAAGTAAACTCTGGGATGGCTCAGTAAGAGTCAAGATGACATGGTAGACAAAGTAATAAGGAACAAAAAAACAGGAACAAGATTGGGTACCGCAGTATTGTTCACCTATTCCACCTTTTTTGTGATGTCTTTTCTCCAAACACAAATGTAATCTCTAATTCACTTTCCCTAGAAACTGGCCCTTTTTTGGTCAGTAATCCCAAGAGTTCATAATAATTGACTTTAAGAAAATAAAATATTTGCTAATACTCTCTTAAATGTTAAAAAAATACTGGCATTTCGTACATGATAAGTGGAATATAGCTTATTCTTATCTTCAAATGAAATATAGTATAGTGCAAGGACATCAATTAAAGATATAATAAAACAGAAATTACTTCACTTTTTTTTCTTTTTTTTAATATCTTTATTGATTTCAGAAAGAGGAAAGGAGAGAGAGAGAGAGAGAGAGAGAGAAACATCAATGATGAGAGAGTCACTGATCGAGCCCACAACCCTGGCATGTGCCCTGACAGGGAATCAAATCCCGATAGCCTGAATCCCAGGTCGATGCTTAACTGCTGAGCCCCGCCCAGCGGGGCGAAATTACTCCACTTTTAAGAAAAAGAGATGTTATGATTCTTAAGGGTGAATTAATCAGAAAAAAATCCAAGGTTTTTAGACGCTTATAGTTATTACACATTTGATTGTGATAAAATCTGACATACCCCTAGATCCAATTGTTTCACCACTGCTGTCTGTATTGATCACCCCTGAGTCTCCAGAACGGTTAAGTGTCTGCTTCTGACAGGAAAAAGCTTAAAAATAATAAATTAGAAAAAGGGCTTAGTCATTAGGTAAATAATTATTACACCTTTTAATAATATAAGCATGGCATATTACACATTTAAATTACCACATCATTACTGAAATGAATTTAATTTCTTTGATGAAGGAAATAAGTGCAATATTAAAATAGAGAAGTACAGAGATAGAAAAAACATTTAAAATATCCAGCTAGTCCTTTAAGTAAAAAGATAATTGTTCAATATTTGAAAATATATTGATTCATTACCTGATGAATTTTTCAGTAAAGTACCAGGGTGGCTCTCTATTCCTAAAATTGTAGGACCTAAAAATAAGCAGACAGATAAGAGGAGAAAAAGTCATAGTATCATAAACCCTGAGTAATATTCACAGAGGAATAAAAATAAAAATAATTAGGCCTAAAGAGAAGGTCAATTCTAAACTGCTGACAATTAATAATGCTCTCCTTGTGTATGCATTTGAAATGGGTATTAGGCCCCACACAGCCAATACTCAACAATGCAAAGCAACAGTGAAGGCAGCCAACAGTCTCACCTCTAAAAAGGCCTTTCAAATGTATCAGGCTTGTCTAAAAAGTTATTCAACAAGACAACATACTGAAATAAGTTTATAAGAGTGAGAGTATATCATACCATATTGATTATTTTTGCCACAACAAAGAATGATTCCCCTGTAGTCCAATTTCTTGACAAGCATAAGACCAATTCCATTTCACGATGGTCACCACACTTACTGTTAATCAGAAATTCCAGAATGCTCTCCGATGCGGTGCTAACAGACAACTCCAGGCAATGTGCAAAACTGGACAATGCCTTGCTGCGGACAGTCGGTGCCTTGTCTAAACAGCGATCAAACATAATGTCCTGCACCAAGAACTTATGCTTTAAGAACTTCTGATCCTCCAAGGAGAGTGTGTTATCTGCCTCTCTTTCTGGCAGTTCCAACAAAGCCAAGGCAACATCAAGAGTAAAAACCCTGTGTGGGATCTGGTAGAGCAAAATCATAAGAATCTCCATCACACAGGAATAAAAGCCAAAGGATCCCTTATGTATTCAGATCTGGCTGTCATTAGAAGGTTGCAGAACCAGGACCAAGATTTATGTAGATATATCTCTTACCTTGGAACTTCGTGAATATCTATAAAGCCAGGCAATAAATGTAGCATATTCCCCACAAGGAAGTTTGCTGAGCAGCTGTACCAGGGACTGAGCTGCATAGGTCCGATACTCTGATTTATCTACCACCTGAAACACAAACATTGAGAAGCTGTCCACCCGGGCAACTGAAACATGTTGAAATCCAAGTGGAAAGTTAGCAAATGTAACTATAACTAGTTCAGTGATCTTTAAGTGTTATAGAAATGACTAACAAGTTTTAGGTTTCAGACCCCTTTGAAAACTAGCCTATGAGAAATCTATAGGCCCTCTCCTCAGAAATACAAATTTAACACACAATTGCAGGGAGTTTATGAACCCCAAGAGTCCACAGAGTTTAAGTTAAGAATCATTTGTCTGAACAGTTATAAAAACTTAGGAGATAATCATAGAAATTTGAACATTAACTGGATATTTGCTGGCATTAAAGTATTACTGTGTATTTTGTGATTATGTTCTTAAAGAGTTCTTATCCTTTAGAGATACATACATTTATATATACAAGAATATGATAGAATTTGTTCAAAAGAAAATCCAGTGTGCATGTGTTCAGGAGTAATATCTTTTTGGGGTATAAGTGACACAAATTTGTTGATGGGTGCTTATCACCCTATGCTCTTTATTTCTTTATATATTTGAAAACTTCCAAAATGAAAAGGTTTTTTATTGCCAAAAGAACACTGTCTAGGGGAACAGCTAGTGAATATATTAAATAGAACTATGTTTAGTAACAACACAGACTCATTCCTAAGAACAAAAACACACAGAAAAACACAAATATTTAACCTTATACATATTATATATTTTAAAAATTATTCTTTTCTGGTACCTTGGCACAGATGTGCTGGAGTAAGATACGAAGAACTGGGAATACACTTTCCTTTAGTTCATCCACAAGTGAGCTATTAAAAAAAAAAATCCTCTGTTTACAATACACCTATAATTACAATAAAATAGTCATTTTCCTTGACTCTTCTAAAACCCACTAACCCTATGTTTTAGAAATCCTGCACAGTAAGAAGAACCTGTCCCCACATTTGAAGCATTGCTTCAGGGAATAAAGTGAAAGTGACAAAGCAGAAACCAATTCCAATTCTCAGGCATGGTTTTAGAGAACTGCTGCCAAGTAGACAGTGACAGTCAGGGAAGAGCAAATGTGCAGCCTTCATAGGACTCTTTGCACTACTTAGTAAATTTCATATTAAGATTCTAAAATAGATCATTTGGGAGTAAATAAACTAAGATACAGTACCACCTCATGGTAGCTCAGTGAAATGCAACTACTTCAATGCACTTGTAATAGTTATCTCTCCAAACTTTAACCCAAGAAGAAATTACTATAATGCCCAGATTTGATCCATTTTTAGTGTTAAGTTTATTTGTACCATTATATGGATACTACTGCATCATGAACTCTGATGGAAAAACCAACGTGAGGGTTTCCACTTAAAACACTTTAGTTATTTAATGACAGTCTATACCTGGATTCCACCATCCTCAAATCTTCAACTACATTATATATATACCATGTATATACATAATGACCACTTTTTTCTAGCACCAAATACTCAATATAGGGGGGATGGGGAAGCCAATGACAGCAAATAGGTCTTTCCCAATAATGCTAAAATATGGAAATTTTTAGGTGAAGCTAAGCGGCTCATGAGGGAAAAATTAGTCTGTTGATTATTGCTAAAGAAATAAAAATCAACTAACTTCTTTCCTCAAGAAAGTATTTTCTGCAGGGGGAAGGGCATAGAAAAGTGAAAAGAACAAGGGAAAAGTCAGGGAAGAGAACAGGGTAGAAACTTGGAGAAGAGAGAATTAGAAAAAGAGCAGGAGGCAGCAGGCTTGCTGGAGTGGTCAACAATGAGGCAGACGATGGCAGAACAGAGGAGAAGCCACTGTCATCACTCAGAGGCTGACCTTAGAGCTGCCTTGGTGCTGGCCCGTGAACTACAAAAATTCCTTATCCCTTCAACAAGGCCCCCACGTGGAGCTTACCAACAGTGACCCAGAAGAGCTACAAAGTGCTTTATTTTGACCCCCAAACAGGTCAGGAATTTGACCACAAACAGGTCAGAAATTTGTTCATTTCCATAGGTGTCAGAAATCTTGGTTCGTACAGGGCCCAGAAGAAAAAGGGAAAGTGACAAAGAGAGTAACACTCCAAGCTTCACCTGATAAACTGGACTGCCTGGTTTCTGCTGTTGATGACTGATGAAGTAATAGCAACGGGGGCATGATGGGATCCTTCGCCCACTTCTAACATTAATATTACATTTAGCATTTGATGGAAAATATAACTGATAACCTAGAAGAGAGAAGAAAATTCAATTTAAGGCCTAAGAGAGAATCCTCGAAGACCACAGTAAACAATTTGCAGAGTCTGAAGATTAGTCAGGTTGACATAGTTTTGGGCTGAACACTAGGAATGTGTTTCTTGGGTAATTACCAGGTATTCAATAAATGTACAATGTAAACAGTGTGAAAACACTAATTGTAGATGATGATAGGAATATCATGTAGTTTCTCTCCAAACCCTATCTTACTGCAGCCCAGAAAGTAAGGCAAAAAGAATTAGTTGTCACTTACAGATGGCAAAGAATAAGATAATCCCTTATAGCGAAAGGGGAAAGGAGTAATATTTCACACTTGTATTTTACCTGAAGCTTACAAAGCATCTTCCAATATGTCATCTCATAAAATTTACTCGGACCATTCATTCATTCATCCAGTAAATAAAACATTTACTAAAAACCAAACGTGTGCCAGGTACTGCATTAAGGACATTTATATAGATTACTAGATTTTATTACATTTAATCTTGAATCTCACAACTCCACGAGGTAAGCAAGGCATTTCCACTTTACACATAATAATATTGTTTCCAGTTTATACATAATAAAACAGACTCCAAAGGCAAGCTGTCCAAAGTCAAGTAATTAAAGGCCTGGCTAACACCAAAGTTGTCTAACATCACGTTAGTAATTCTATTACTTAAAAAACACAACATCTTTAGAGACACAGTGGACCTAAAAGGATACATTTTTCCATCCACTCTATTTTTTTAAATGTTGAAAAGGGCATGGAAATTAAAAGCATTACCGTGAAATCTATCAGATCCATATTTCAATCACACAGAAATAACAACAATATAATAAATAATAAAATATGGAATGTTTTTTAAACAACAGGCATTGTGTTCAGCATTTGACAGGCATTCTTTCATTGAATCCTCCTGACAAATCTGTGAGGAAAGTAAGCCTTTTATTCCATTTTTGTCCAGATGAGAAAACAGGCTTTCACAGGGTTGAGTAACTTACACAAGGACACACAGAGAGCAAATGGTAGAACCAGAATCTGAACACAAATGCATATCACCCCAGCTACCCCAAGCCTCTTTAAACATCATGTTACTGCCCTTGGAAATTAAGTGTATCACAGCCACCAAAAGCCATGTGACCTTGGTCTATCACAGTTTACAAAATCTTATTTGATTAGTGACATCTAAGTTTGGCAACACCACGATGCTCAAATAACCTAACTCAACTGTTTAGAGTAGTAAAACTCTTAGGGCAACTCGGGGGGCAAAATCCATATGTGAATGCTAACAGAAATGATAACCAGTAATACTTCTGTAGAATTACCAACTGAAATAATACAAATACTAATGAAATTACTGAAGCACACATAAATTGCCAAGGGAAACAAGAAATTCTGTCTATTCTTCTCTTTAGAACAATTTGGTGACTATTTCTAGAAAAGTAACGTTCTGTTTGGCAGCTCATCTGTCCTTCCTACCTAATTCACACTGGAGCCATTTTTACGTATGACACCAAATGACAATTTGGTTGGCCAACAAGTATTTGGATATAAGTTTTGTTATGAAGAGTAGGCAACAAGTAGAAATGGTTATACTTCTTATTATACAAATGATATATAATAAGGTCATGGAAATAACCTGGTAGGTTAAAATGCCATTGCATCAAATGCTTCGGATGTTTTTCTACTACATGATTTGCATGCTTCAATTTAACCAATAACTAACTTAGATCCCTGTCTCCTTTACCTTGTCTCCTCCATGAATTGGGGAGCATAGCAAATACAATCCATGATAGGCCAGTTCTGGTATGCACTTTGCTTGGTTAAGGTTTCTAAAGAAAAGAGAGCAAAGATTAGTTAATGGATATGATTTTACTTAGAATATTGCCTTATTTAGTAAGCCATATATAAATGAATAAATTCTACCCATGTGCCACTTAAGAGTAAAAATGGCATTTATACTTCAGCTGGAGCAAAATTTATTATACTAGATTTAAATTTTAAAATTGTGAGATTTAATGGCTCACCTGGCATGTGTAACATGAAATTCATGAAGAACTGGCTCGAAACTTGTTAATGCCACAAAGACCTAGAAAACAGATAACAAGAAACAGCCTGGTTTTTCTTACCATTAAGTATTAGCTCTCATCTGTGCCTTTTGAGATTAACCAAGTTTCTTGGAATTTTCACTTACCTCTATACAATTCTGTACACACTGTGGCTTTTCTTTCAGGGAAAACTTGGACAAAAGCCTTAAAAAGTTACTTAAAAGATGAAAGATGGCTTTTCGTATTTGACAAAGGTCCCAGGGAGAAAAGCAAATGTCCTCCTCATCTTCTTGTTCTTCTATAATTTCATCCATCTAGATTATGAAGAAACATATCAGTGACTATAAAATAATGCCTAACACTCTGTCCCATCGTTTTTAATGTACTCAAATCAAATCCAGTGAAACACCAAGGGGGTTGCTGAGTTGACCAGGTCCCTTGACTGCTCTAGGTCACAATGGTAAATCATTGGATTAGATGACTGCTATATTTTCTAGCTCTATACTTTTGTGTTAATGAGAATTCTTATGTGTCTTAGAAGTTTTCACATCAGTGAACATTTACCATCCTACCTAGTCATATAAGAATTTGGAATTAATGCTGTTCTCTTACACTCTTATGGATCTGATCCCTCAGGATACTTCAACCACCCTCTCTAATGATAATGTGGCAAATATACCTGTTAGCAAGTTGTCAAGCACACCTGGGTACAAGGCTGGGGAGAGATTATGGGGAGGTTGGAAAGTTGGCAGGGAAGAAACATACTCTCGGTAGTATATGAAGCCCAAGAGGTGACTTAGTCCTATGGGAGAGGTGATGGTACTTTAGGACCTTTTGATTATAATCATTAGGCCTGACACCATATTTTAATATAAAGTTAATTCTTAAATCAAAATTATGTGTTGGTAAAGATATGTTTTATAATTCTTCTTACTTCTTACCTCAATATCCTCTTTCCTGGGTGGCTTTCCTCTCTTTCTGTGCCCTCTTGGATTAGCCTGAGAGCTCTTAGGCTGTTCTTTCTTTCTTTTCCGACTCAAGTTAGATTCCTGAGGCCAGCTCTTCTTTAGAATTTGTATACATTTGTCAAACATCACCGGGTGGAATATTTGATTGGCTACACTGCCTATTCATAAAGAATAAAAAGTAAGCAAATTAGATTTAATTGTCTTGAAATATGTCAGTAACAACAGATAAAAATTTCAAAAGCAAAAATGGGGTTTTCATTAACTTTGAATAACAATGACCCTTTCACAAAAAAGTACTATTCAACTTTAGCCATAGGTTAGCAATAGTGCTGATCAGAAATAAATAACAAATTTCTGCATTTGGCCATGAGGGAGTAAAACTGGTTTTATACTTGTCCTCTTACTGTGAACTATAAAATTGGACCAAAAAATTTTAAAATAATCATTTTAAGACATGGAGCAAGAGGCAGCATAGGAATAAAATCCCTGAGATAAGGGAAACAAATGATGCAAAACCTAAAATTGCCCCAGTTTTTGTATTTTGAGGTAATTTCTAGACAGCAGCAGAAAAATGGTGAACCCAAGCACATTACTATGGTCTTACTAAGTTGAGACTACAGAAATCAAGTCAGAAAGGCAGAAGTATCTGGAATTTATGGAGCGGAATAATGAAGAAGAGGAAAAGAGCTCCAGAAATCTGCATAGGGCTGATTATAAGCCATGCATGGGGTAAAACTCCAAAAAGGTGAGCAAAGAACAATTTCTAAGGAGTCAGAAGATGAATAATTTTCAGAACTCACACAGAGTTGAGACATATTTGAGCCTGGCCAGCAGAGTAGAGAGGCCTTGTTAACCACCTGGAGCACTCAGTCCAGACCTCAGAAAGAAATACACCTGAAAATATGGCTAAATTAGCTCTAGAGTAAAAACCATTTTAAATCTGCACTAAAACAAGTTGCAAATGGATCAAGTTAATCCACCAATAACTGATATTAAAACATACTTAAACACTATTTAAATGAAAACAAAATCAAGACACTCAATGGCTTAACATTCAAATATCCAGCATCAAATTAAAAAGTACTGGGCATGCTACGAAGCAGGAAAATGTGCCCCATCACGAGAATCAGTCACCAGAAACAGTCTAAGAAACAACAGAGATAACAGAACTGGCAGACAAGAACCTTAGGGCACATATTATAAATAAGCTCAAGAATTAAAAGTAAAACAGTACCAAACAAAAAGGGAAATGCATTTTTTTATTTTATTTTTTTAAGAATCAAATGGAACTTCTTGATCTGAAAACGAAAAATTCACTGGATGGGCCTAAGAGTGGATTAGAAACTGCAGGAAAAAAAGGTCAATGAAGTTGAAAAAAGCACAGAAACAAAAAAAATTAATAGAATCAGTGACTTGTGGGGAAATACCAAGGAGTCTAACATGAGTAAGTCAAATCCCAGAAAAAAGGGAGGGAAAATATTTGAAGAAATAATAACTGAAAATTTTCCGAATTTGTTATAACTATAAATCCACAGACCCCAAAAGCTCAGTGAGCCGAACCATGATAAACACAAAGGAAATCACACCAAAGCATAATCTAAATAAATTGTTGAAACAAAGCAGTGGAGAAAATCTTCAAAGTATTCAGAACAAATAAAAGGACACAAAGCAGAAGAACAATAAGAATCATGCAGAATTCTCAGTAGAAACGGATATAAACCACAAGACAATAAAATAACACTTTTAAAAGAATCTGTCGCCTGGCCGGGCGTGGCTCAGTGGTTAAGCATCGACCTAGGATCCAGGCGATCGGGGTTCGATTACCGATCAGGGCACATGCCCAGGTTGAGGGCTCAATCAATGACTCTATCATCATTGATGTTTCTATCTCTCTCTCTCCCCCTCTCCTTTCCTCTCTCTGAAACCAATAAAGGTATATAATAAATAAATAAATAAATAAAATAAATAAATAAATAAATAAATAAATAAATAAATAAAAGAATGTCAACTTAGAATTCTGTATTTAGCAAAAACATTCTTGAAGGTGTTAATAAAGACATCTTTATACAATCAAAATCCAAGACAACTGATGGCCAGCAGAACTGTACCGTAAAAATGTCAAAGAAAGTTCTTTGGGCTGAAGGAAAATTATGAGAGATGAAATCTTTCAAATATAAAAAATATTTTTTGTTTTTCAAGTTCTTTAAAAGATAATAGAGACAAATGTTGACAATGAACTGTAAGGTTTATAACATGTAGGAATATAACGGATAGCTACCATAGTACAAAGAAGAGGAAGGAGAAAGTATACTATTTTAAGGTTCTTACATTATCTACAAACTGTAGAATATTACCTGAAGATACATTGTTAAAAGTGCTTATTGTACACTCAAAGCAAGCACTTAAAATACACACACACGCACACACACACACACACAAGCATGTGCAAAGAAGTGCAGTTAATAAGCCAAAAGAAGAGATAACATGGGATACTAAAAAATGCTCAATCCAGAAATAGGCACAAAGAGGGAAAAATGGAACAAAAAAAGATGGCACAAGCAGAAAATAAAGAGCAAGATGACAAAAACCCAACCATATTGATAATTACATTCAGTGTAATTATCTGAACTGTCTAAATATTCTAATAAAAAGACACAGTGGATGATTGTCACAGTGGACAAAAAGCATGACTCAGAGATAGGCAGTCTAAAACATACTCTTTACATATAAACACAGATAAATAAAAAATAAAAGCATGGGAAAGGATGTCCAACTGATACTGTTGTAATTAGCTATTAGTTATTAATAACAGGAAGAAGCAAAAGGCCAAACATTCACCAGGAAGCTAGTGAACCACTGGTACATTCCCTGCAAATCATTGGGGGAAAAGGCCCAACAAAGGGGAGATGGACGTATGCGCAGTGAGTTGGAGTGACATAGGGAACGTGCTCGCTGCCAGTCAAACCTGGGAACAGAGAACACTGACTACAGGCAGTGAAGCCAATGCAAGCCCGCAAAAATTTGGGGATACTTAATCCCCCAGACAAAGGAATTCAATCTCTTGGCTCCTAGTTCTCTTGATCCTCTAGCTTTGTTCCTGCCATGTTCCCTCCATAGTTATGTGGCCCTGAAGACTGCACACATAGTAGACTGATGGATTATAAGTGGGAACACAAACTAAGCCAGTCTGTTGCTGGATTGGACTGTGCCCCAACATGGAATGAAAACACTGGGCCATTAATCCTAGCTCTATTAAAGACACAGTTGGACTTCTTCCTTGGTGGGACAGAGGGAAATGGGACCTTCTCCCTTGCGAGTCTCAGAAAATTCCTTTTCTTGTGACATCACAAGAAGTCCACTTTCACCAGCAACTGGTAGGGACAAGGAGAGCTCCCCACTGATAATACAACCAAGGACAAATTATATGATAACTGGAATGGTTATCTTAATATCAGACAAAGTAGACTTCAGGGCAAGGAATAAAACCAGACAGAGGGACGTGACATAATACCAAAAGGTCAATTCATCAGAAAGACATGCAATTATAAATGTTTGTATCTTGCAGGCTTCCAAAATACCTTAAGTTAAAACTGACAGAAAAAAAAGGAAAAATGGATAAACTGACAATTATACTTGGAGATTTCAATACTTCTCTCTAATAGAACAAATAAACAGAATATCAGGGAGGATATAAGATTTGAACAACCCCAGCAACCAACTTGACATAACTGACATTTACAGAATACTAGATCCACCAAAGGCAGAATATACCTTCTGTTCAAGTGCAAATGGAAGATTTACCAAGTCAGACCCTATGCTGAGCCATTAAAACAAAACAAAACAAAACAAACATGCAAGAAAATCTCAGTGATTATTTTAAAGTCTGTGCTCTGACTTCAACATAATTAAAATAGAAACCAATTACAATAAGATTTCAGGAAAGCTCTCAACTATTTCAAAATTAAATACATTACTAAATAACTTAGGTGTAAGAAGAAAACATAAGATTAGAAAATTGCTTTGGCCAGAATGATAATGAAAATAAATTATCAAAACTTGTGTGATGCAGATAAAGCAGAACATAGAGGAAAATGTATAACATTACTTATATTAGAAACAAAGAAAAGTATGTGAGAACAAAGATCTATGCATCTACCTTAAGAAGTTAGAACACGAACAAATTAAACCCAAAGTAAGAAGGAATGCAATAAAGATAAAAATAATTGACGTAAAAAATGGAAAGCCCTGGCTAGGTGGCTCAGTTGGTTGGAGCATCATCCCCATACACTAAGAAGTTTTGGGTTCGATTCCCAGTCAGGGCTCATACAGGAGGCAAAAGATAGATGTTTCTCTTTCACACTGATGCGTGTGCTTTTCTCTCTCTCCCTTCCTTCCTCTCTCAAATCAACAGACATATCCTTGGGTTAGGATTGAAAAATGGACAAATAGGGTATGATCAATATAAAAAGCGGGTTCTTTGAAATGATCGATAAAATTGAGAAACCTCTATCTAAACTGATGAAAAAGAAAAAAAGAAATAGAAATTACCAAAATCAGGCATGAAAGAGGACATATCACTACAGATTCCACAAACAAATTCCAAAGAACCTCCAAGCCCAGATGGCTTCACTAGTGAAATCTACTGAGGAGGCTAAAAAAAGAAATTAATACTTTTCCTTCCACTTTCTTAATTTCTTCTAGATAGGCTAATAATCAAATTAACAGAAACAAATTAACAGGAACAAAATCAAAATTTAATATATATGCATAGGGAATTCACATATGCATGAAAATTCCAAAGGCAGTGAGGCAACATTGGGTGTATATGACATTTTGGACAAAGGAGAAAAGGGGGAAACAAGGTGTTAGATTTCAGAAGTGAGAATGGGCAATTTACAGGTAAGCTGAGGAAAAGCAGGAACACAAGGCAGGCAAATTCTTGCTAGGCAAATCAGAAACAATAGGGTATCTAGCTAACAGGTCCCTGCATGAAGCCCTCCTGTTTACCATGCTTTAATTCAAACTAGGCTAAGAGGAACATTTTAAGATTTCCTTCCTAAAGCAGGTTTTTCTATTTAAAAAATCTCTTGGGCATGAAAGGGGGAAGGGTCAAAGGTTCTTTCTGAGTCTTATTGCTTATTAATCAGCTTAAAATCGATATCCTAAAAAGTAGCTTCAGGATGGCAAAAGTTTGGTCTCCTTCACCAACAAAAATTTAAGGAAGAAAGACAATCGATTCTTCACAAACGTCCAAAATATAAAAGAGACAAAAACACTACACAAAACTCATTCTATGAAACTAGTATTGCCCTGAAACCCAAATCAGATAAAGACATCTCAAAAGTAAACAAAATTTCTTATGAGTAAAGGTGCAAAAATCTTCAATAAAATATTAGCAAACTGAACCTGGCAACATATCAAAAAGATTACACATTATAACCAAGGTCATGCAAAATTGGTGTAACATATAAAAATCAATCAATGCAATACATTATGAGAATAAAGTACGAAAACCACATGATCAGCTCATAGATGCAGAAAAGCAAATGACAAAATCTAATACCCTCTCATAATAAAACACTCAGGAAACTAGAAATAATAACCTGATAAAGGCCATCCTCAAAACACCCACAGTGAACATCATACTTCAGAACAAAAGCCTGAAAGCTTTCCTCCTGAGATCAGGGACAAGACAAGATGCCTACCTTCCTGCTCCTATTCAACATTGTACCAGAATTCCTAACCAGGGCAATTAGGCAAGAAGAAGAAATAAAAGGCAGTCACATTGGAAAAGAAGTAAAATTACGTCTCTTTATAAATGACATGATCTTATATATAGGAAATACTACTAGAACCAAATAATGAGTTCAGCAAAGTTGTAGGCTATAAGATCAATAATCAAATACTAATTGTTCAACTATAAAATAATCTGAAAATGAAATTAAGAAAACGATTTCATCTACAATGACATCAAAAAATGAAATACTTAAGATTAAATTTAACCAAGGAAGTGTGAACTGTACACTGAAAACTGCAAAATATCATTGAAACTAATTAAAGATCTAAATAAATCGAAAGACATCTGTGTTCATGGATTGGAAGACTTAACATTGTTAAAATGTCAATACTCCCCAAATTGATGTACAGATTTCATGCAATTCCTATTAAAATCCCAGCTTTCCCCCCCAGAAATTTATATGTGAATCCTAAAAGCCATATGGCAAAACAAGGGAGCCAGAATAACCAGAACTGTCTTGAAAAAGAAGACCATACTGCGATGAAATATTAAGTAACACAGTATCCCAATCACAATCCAGAAACACTTAAAAGCAGATGGTAATTGAAGGAGAAGTACAAGTTCCAGGAAAGATGCAAGTGGCCTGACAATAACAGCCACCTCTTCACTTCTGGCATGAATCTCAACCTAAATCAGAAGGAATGGCCTCCAAGCAAGGGAAGAGCAGAGTACAACTGGGTTTCTAAAAACTGCCAATTTTCCAAGAGTGCCCAGTTACAACTGAGATACTGTTTAGCAGCTAAGTTCTTTAGGAACTGATTTCAAAAGTCATTATGGAAACATTAACACCACAAATTAATGCTGAAGTCTTTATGTATCCTTTTACCAACTCTCAAATCATAGAGAATAAATCCTTAACATTTATTACAAATGCATTTATGTAAACAATGACAAGCAGCAAAGCTGATCAATCTGTGATTTTTTTTTTTAAATGACCTTTGGATTCCCCAGCTACATCCCCCTCTATGTTCAGCCCTCTTTTGGTTTGAGTTATGATAGGGAGAAAGAACTCATTCACACTCACAGGAGGAAGAGCTATCTAAGTGCTCTGACAACAAAGGAAGTGGAACAGTGCTCATAAATAGGTTCCTTTCCCTTGCTTTCCTCATCAAGCATTATTAGCTAGACTTCTCATGCTTTCTTGATTAAAATGGTTCAAACCTGTTTTTCCATACCACATAGGAGAGACATAACACAAACATGCTCCACAGCAGTTTTTCTCAGTCTGGACAGAAATCCAGGGAAATATCAGAATTTTATATTAGGTGGGGATGGTTGAGAGTGGAGCTTGGAAACATTCCTCCTCCAGCCTTGTCCTTATCAAATTATTTCTATTAGGTTATCAACACAACATAATATCAGAACACAAGCACATTTAAAGAAAAATGGGAAAGATATTTCTGGAAAACTTGCAAATGTAATTCATAGACTTACTCTCATTTAAAGTCAGAGAAACTCTATGAGATGGGTTTCCACTGCTCCATTTTATAAGTTAGGAAACAAAGTCTAAGAACGCAAAACAGCCCTGGCCACTGTGGCTCAGTTGGTTGGAGCATCATACTTTACACCAAAAAGTGGCTGGTTCAATTCCCAGTCAGGGCACATGCCCAGATTGCAGGTTCAATCCCTGGTTAGGGTACCTATGGGAGACAACCAAATGATGTTTCTTTCACATTAATGCTTCTCTTTCTCTCTCTCTCCCTTCCTCTCTGTCTCAAATCAATAAAAACATATCCTCAGGTGATGATTAAAAAAAGAAATTAAAGAAAAAAAAAAGGGGGGGCTCAAAACAATGTAGAGAAAATTTAAATGACAAAAGAAATGTCCTATCATGTCAAGTTACATACCTGGTACTTCTAGTAGCAGAAAATAAAGACCAGCAGCATGAAGGCCATATTCTCGATATTGCGCACTGACATTTTTCTTATGGACTGTCTGAACAAAGTGATAGAATAAAGCCACCAGCGCTCGGTGAGAAATATTGTTCTCAA
This sequence comes from Miniopterus natalensis, assembly GCF_054644295.1. Classification (NCBI taxonomy): domain Eukaryota; kingdom Metazoa; phylum Chordata; class Mammalia; order Chiroptera; family Miniopteridae; genus Miniopterus; species Miniopterus natalensis. The sequence continues at coordinate 4,513,322 of NC_142100.1, read as the reverse complement.
TGAAGAAGGTCCAAATGATCTGGGGGGAGGAGTAAATCACAAAAGCCAGCAATTACAGAAATGTAGAAACCTCTTATTATTTTATTTTAATAACTACTTAGTGCATTTTAAAAGAGGGGAATAGACCTAATTATAAACATTTGCCATCTTCAAAAAAATTAAAACAAAAAATTTAAAATGCATTATTCAAAATTACAAAGATAAATATAGGAGATTTAAATAATTAAACTTAAAAAATTTTTGCTAAGTTTGAAGTATATATATTTCTAAACTTATAGCTAAAAACTACACTAAGACTTTTCAAACATCCTATATTAGTGATTATTCAGACAAGCTACCCCTTCATCTATGTTAAATGTACCCAAATTCATCAATCACTCTAATTCCTAGCTGAGGAAATCAGATAAATTTATTTAAATTTAAATGTTCTGTGGGCAATGGCAGCTAGAAAAGAAACATCTGAAAGTTCCTCCCTCATTTTATTTCAGAATTAGCCTATGTGAGAAAGGAAATAAACCTTAGAATATAAACCACAGAGGGGTTTCAAGATGATAGTGGATCCTCCCTGAAACAAACTGGAAATAAAATCAATTGAGGAACATTCATCCTGAATTACCAACTGAAGAAGAGACTTTTAACAAGGAAGAACAGAAACCAACTTGAAACTGGTAGGACTGGCAGGGTCAGGAGAGAGGCTGGCCTAGCTCCCCCAGGAGGCAAGCAGAGGTTGAGGAGGGATATCTCCACTGTGTGGTGGGGTGGGGATTTAGGGGTGGGGTTGGGGTTCTCCACACAAGGGACATTCATAGAGGATCCAGGTCAAGAGCTCACTGGATCCCACAGGACACTTACTACATAAGACCACCCCATGACCGAGAGGCACGGCAGTTCTAATACATAGAAACAACACAAAGACAGTAAAATGGAGAGACAACCATCAAATGAAAGAAAAGGAAGAAGCTCCAGAAAAAGAGTTAAATGAAATGGAGGCAAGCAATTTATCAGATATAGAGTACAAAGTAATTGTTATAAGGAAGCATGAGGAACTTAGTGAGAATTATAAGAAACTTAGTGGGATCTACAACAGCATGAAAAAGTAGTACAAACCATGAACAAGAACCAGTCAGAAATGAGGAATACCATATCTGACATTAATACACAGGAAGGTCCTAGCCAGTTTGGCTCAGTGGTTAGAGTGTTGGCCTGTGGACTGAAGGGTCCTGGGTTCAATTCCCACCAAGGGCATGTACCTCGCTTGCAGGCTCAATCCCTGGCCCCAGTCAGGGCACATGTGGCAGGCTACCAATCAATGTGTCTCTCTCACTTTGATGTTTCTCTTTCTCTTTTTCTCTCTCTCTCCGCCCCCTTCCACTCTGAAAAGCAATGGAAAAAATATCCTCTGGTGAGGACTTAAAAAAAAAAGGAATACACAGGAAGGAATTAAAAGTAGATTGAATGAGGCAGAGGACTGAATCAATGATTTGGAAGACAAAGTAGAAAAAAACACCCAAATAAAGCAGCAAAAAGAAAAAAGAATTAAAAAGCAAAAGGAACTTTGGGACAACATGAAAAGTATCAACATCCGCATCATAGGGATACCAGAAGAAGAACAAAGTGAGGAAGAAATAGCGAACCTGTTTGAAGAAATAATCACAGAAAACTTCCCAAACCTGGTGAAGAAAAAAGTCACACAAGTTCAGGGAGCACAGAAAGTCCCAATAAAGATGAACCCAAAAAGTCCCACACCAAGACACATAATTAAAATGTAAACGTTAAAGGCAAAGACAGAATCTTAAAGGCAGCAGGAGAAAGACAGAAAGGTAGTTATAAGGGAGTTCCTATCAGACTGTCAGAATATTTCTCAACAGACACACTTCAGGCCAGAGGGGGTTGGCCTGAGTATTCAAAGTAATGAAAAGCAAGGACCTGAGCCCAAGATTACTCTATCCAGCAAGGCTTTCATTTACAATTGAAGTTGAAATAAAGAGCTTCCCAGACAAAAAAAGGTTAAAGGAGTACATTACTACCAAACCAACACTGCAAGAAGTGTTAAAGGGACTGCTTTAAGAAGAAATAGAGAGAGGAACATAGGTATAAAGACAAAAATGGCAATAAGTAAGTACCTATCAATAATAACCTTAAATGTAAATGGACTAAATGCTCCAATCAAAAGACATAGGGTAGCTGAATGGATAAGAAACCATAACCCATATATGTGCTGTCTACAAGAGACCCACCTCAGGTCAAAAGATTCACACAAACTGAAAGTGAAGGAATGGAAAAAATATTCCAAACAAATGGAAAAGAACAAAAAGCTGGGGTAGAGGAACTCATATCTGACAAAACAGACTTCAAAACAAAGATCATAAAAGAGACAACAAAGATCACTACATAACACTAAAGGGATCGAGAAACAGAACTCTTGTAAACATATATGCACACAACAAAGGAGCAACTAAATACAGAAAAAAATTCTTGGTTGACCTTAAGGAAAAAATCAACAGCAATGCAGTCACAGTAGGGGACTTTAACACTCCACTGACATTACTGGATAGATCTTCCAGACAAAAAAATCAGCCTGGCTGGTGTTGCTCAGTGGTTGAGCATGGATCCATGAACCAGGAGGTCACTGGTTCAATTCCCAGTCAGGGTACATTCCCAGGTTGCTGGCTTGATCCCCAGTAGGGGGCATGCAGGAGGCAGCCAACCGATGTTTCTCTCTCATCAATGTTTCTAACTCTCTCTCTCTCCCCTTTTCTCTCTAAAATCAATAAAAACATTTTTAAAAAAAAAAAAATCAACAAGGAAAACAATGACCTTAAACAACACACTAGATCAGTTAGACTTAATTGATATTTACAAAACATTTCACCCCAAAGCTGCAGAAAGTACATTCTTCTCAAGTGCACATGGAACATTCTCAAAGATAGACCACATGTTAGGGCACAAAATAAGTCTTAACAAATTCAATAGGATTGAAATCATATCAAGCTTCTGCTTGGACCACAATGGCATGAAACTAGAAATAACTACAATAAAAAAACCTCAAAAACATTTAACCATATGGAGGCAAAGGACTGCCAATGAGATCAAGGAAGAAATCAAACAAAAATTATGTCCTAAAATCTATGGGACACAGTGAAAGCAGTTCCGAAAGGGAAGTTCATAGCATTACAGACATATCTAAAGAAACAAGAAAAAGCTCAAATAAACAATCTAACCCTACAACTAAAAGAATTAGAAAGAGAATAAGAAAAGCCCAGATTAAGTAGAAGGAAAGAAAGAATACAGATCAGAGCAGAAATGAATGATATAGAGACCAAAAAAAAACCCAATACAAATGATCAGTGAAACCAAGAGCAGGTTCTTTGAAAAGATAAACAAAATTGATGAACCATTAGCCAAACTCATCAAGAAACAAAGAGAGAGGACCCACATAAATAAAATCAGAAATGAAAGACACGAAGTAACAACTGACATCACAGAAATAGAAAGGATTGTAAGAAAATACTATGAACAACTATATGCCAACAAATTGGACAATCTGGGTAAAATGTACAAATTCCTGAAAACATACAATCTTCCAAAACTTAACCAGTAAGAATCAGAAATCCTGAATAGGCCGATAACAACTGATGAAATTGAGGCAGTAATTAAAAAAACTCCCATCAAACAAAAGGCTAGGTAGGATCAGATGGCTTTACAGGTGAGTTTTACCAAACATTTGAAGAAGAACTAATACCTATCCTCCTCAAACTATTCCAAAACATTCAAGAGGAAGGAAGACTTCCAAGCCCTTTTACAAGGCTATCCTAATTCAAAAACTAGAGAAAGACACTACAGAGAGAAAATTACAGGCAATGCCCCTGATGAACAGAGATGCTAAAATCCTCAATGAAATATTACAAACCGATCCAGCAATACATTAAAAAGATCATACACCATGACCAAGTGGGATTTATTCCGGGATGCAAAGTTGGTACAATATTTGCAATTCGATAAACATGACATATCACAGAAACAGAATGAAGGAAAAATTCACATGATTATACCAATAAATGCAGGAAAAGCACTTGACAAAAATCCAGCGCCCATTTATGGTAAAAACTCTCAGCAAACTGGTACCTAGTCCTTTAGTTTTCTGAAAATCAGTCAATGAGCTAAATACTAATAAACACACTAGGTAAAACTCAGTATTTAAAGGAACTCTTTATTCCAATTGTGTTTAACTAACTACTTCTCAGTTTAATAATATCAGATTTTCTTAAAGTTAAGGCATACTGAAATTGTTATTACATTTTCCTTGGCTTTCGTTTTCTTTTGGTTTAACCCGGTTTTCTTCCTTGTTTTGGTCTATATTCTTTTCCTCTAATTTGCTGTTATAAAAAGTCATGAAGCCATGGCTGGGTAGCTCCATGGTTAGAGCATGGTCCCACTATGCCAAGGTTGACGGTTTCCATTCCCAATCAGGGCACATACAAGAATCCACCAATGACTGCATAAATAAGCAGAACAACAAACCAATGTGTGTGACTCTCTTTCCAAAAATCAATCAATAAACATAAAAAAATTAAAAAAAATTTTAAGTCATGACTTGAAAAAAACCAGATTAATACCTTGAACCTTCTGGAGGAAAGCTATTAGGATAGTCTAATAAATGATCCACATTCTTTATGCTACTCATACTTTTCATGAACTGTTCACTAAAAAGGCTAAGCTTTAGATGATAATAATCACTTGAATATTCTACTTTTAACACCTAACAGTGGCTAGCTTGATTTTTCCTTTCCTTTTTTTTTTTTTTTTTTTTTTTTTTTACCTCTGTAGATCCACGTTCTTCAGTAGCAAAGCAGAAAAGACTTTCATGGAGTTTTGTGAATGCATCCAATCCAGACTCTATAATTTCTGCTTCTATGTTGGGATCCAAAGGTTCAGTCTCTGTGAAGTCCAGTTCCCAAACTGTGTCTACCCATTCTGGTAGGAAAATGCAATTAAGTAAACAAGTGTACTACAGCAAGTAAAAAAACAGTAATTTTTAGACTCTAAGCAGATTCAAGAAGAGAAAAGTTTATTAGTCACAACTCACATTAAATTATATAATACAGGTGAAGCATAATCAAAGGAAAGCAGAAATAGTCACGAAAATCAATTTTTTAAAATTATAACTGACATCTGGTTATTAGGTTGGTTATCTTCTAAATATATCAAGGAGAAAAACACTTTTTACATAAAACAGTTTGGGGGGAATGAAAACTTCAGAACATTAATGACCAAGCTTTCCCACACATTCAATCTGGAGGAGAAAGAGGTTGATCAAAGATTGGCCCAGATGTCACTTGGTGAAAATCTTATAACTAAGTTAATAAGCCCAATAAAATACTTCATTGGGTCCTTGGAGAATAATTAGTATGTTAAAAAAAAAGACACACTTTTCCCAAGAAGTTTAAACCAGAGGAGGCAAGCCAGATCCACAATCAGAGATATACTCAGTGATTTCAAAATACACTGATGGAAAGAATGTATGTTACGAGAATATACATTCTCTTAATGATATTAATGCTGTAATATTTATGATATTGTGATATTAATGCAGCATTCTAGCTGAATCCTTGCTAATCTCTCCTGACTCTAAACCTTCTCATGTTTCTAACGAATATTTTCCTCAACATTTTATTGGTATACCCTAAAATCTAAATTTAGGACCAGATGGAAATGTGTGGACATCTCAAAGTTATTAACCAGATGCTCCTTCACTCTACCTTCTCGGATCTCTGTAGGGGAGCTATCTTAACATTTTAAGCCTCAGGCTCCTCCAGGCAGCACAAGGAGGACATCTCTTCACCCCAGGGGTAAAGCCTGCAGCTGAAAGCATCCCACCCACACCCACCCTCACCTCCACAGCTGTGAAGAGTGGGCAGCCCCTGGGGGTGTTGGAAGAGATGCAAGAAGGCAGTGGCTCAGAATAGGCCACCCCCTTTCAGGCACCCAGAGGTCAAGGTTCTATTCTACAGTCTCCAGAATTTCCAGACTCCATTCAACCCTTCAGGTCCTGGTCTGGGCAGCGGGCTGAATGACTCAGCCTTATGGTAAAGGAAAAGGAGAGTTAGAAATTCAGACTGAGTCAGGTGGAGGATGGGAAGATCCAGACACGCACTCTTCTCCCAGGGAGCCTGGGCTGGCCCCCTAGGTTCTACAGAGTAGAACACTGAGGATATCTGAAATGACTCTGCCTCCTTCCCAGGCTCCATCCTCACTCTCCCACCTCAAAGACAGGAGCACCTGGAAAAGTCAAACAGGAGAAGGGAGCAAAGGGAACCATTACTGCAGGCCCCACCCTTGGCATCTGAGTGGAGCAAGAGGTGGGCTTTGCCTTTCTAACTTAAACTTTCTCTGATGATGCTGGGATAGAGAAGCCTTAAGCCCTATGCCTTCTAATGCACATGGCTGTGTCCCTGTGTTTGAGCAGAGTTCCTATTTCCTGCTCTGTTTGGAGGGGTGAGGACTTTACCTCAGTATTTGAGAGGGGCACTGCCTCCCTGTGTTGAATGGAAAGGGCCTAATAGCTTTCCTGTATTTTTGGGGGTTTTTTTGGTTTGGTTTTGTTTTTTAAATATATCTTTATTGATTTCAGAGAAAGGAAAGAAGAGGGAGAGAGAGAGATAGAAACATTAATGATGAGTCACTGATTGAGCCTGCAACCCAGGCATGTGCCCTGATCAGGAATCGAACCCCGATCTCCTGGATCCTAGGTGGATGCTCAACAGCTGAGCCACGCCCATCCAGGCTCCTGTATTTTTGGAACATCTTTCCCAGCCTCTTTTGTGCTCCGGTGATTAACTTAATAAACATGGTTGAGTAAAACAACAACAAAAACAGGTGTTCCTTCAAATTAATGTTCTTTAAATATATGTTCACCACTAATTTAGAAAACTTGAGCAGGGCATGAAAAATATCTAGAGATGGTAGGCCTCAATCTTTCTTTCATGGTTCTGAGTATTATACTGTATTCAAATAAAAACCCTGCAGTGAACTAGATCCATCTTCCTTGGATACAATTTGCCTATCTTTTGCACTTCAACTTGACCCTGGAGGAGGGAGTCCCACTCTACCTCGAGGAGCTTTCCAGAGCACTCCTTCCAAAGATATAAAGTACACTGCCTGAAAGAAGACCTAAAAAATATAATTGTGCCTCTCTCTTTCCAGTAATGTTTCAATGCCAATTACAGACTGCACCCAAGGCATCTCACTCTGTATTCTGGCTTTGCTTACTACTGTCTGTTTGTAACATCAAATTTAATTTGGAAGGCAGTAACAGCCTGATTTCTAGTCTTCCTCCTAACGTCATCTGTATGACTTTAGCCATATCACTTCTAACATTTCTGAGACTTACTAACTCATCTATAAGATGTAGGCAATCATAAATACCTATCAATTTCACGAGAGTGTTCTATTTGAAAGACTTACTTGGAAATAGGGGGTGGGTTAGGATGAAGGGGACTGGCAGAGAAGAGAGGAAAACGGACAAGAAATAGACACTTGTGTTTCACTCTTTATGACAATACTTAGTACCATGATCCTAAAACTTGTGGAATAAAAGCTTAAAGATGAGAAATTCTATACACCAACTTCATTATTTCTGTGAACCAGAAAAGACTGCCAAGAGTTGAGCAGCAGACCACGTCACTATCACGTGTTCAGTGGGAGCACAGTCTGAGGACCAAAGACTTACCAAATACCACATTTAATATCTTGTGGGAACAAAATAAATCCTAATGAAATCAATGTTTAAGACAAGACAGAAAAAATCTTGCAAATGCAGCAGCTTGGCTGTTGAGGGATAATACTAAGATAGGGAACTGTTCCTTAGATCCATCCTGAGGATGTATGGGAGTTCCTGCTGCAGAAGAAAACGCCATCAACTCTGAGACAGGAGGTACTCAAACAGCCTTAAAAGGTAAGCTATTGTACCTGCTGTGGCCACAAAGCAAGTGCATAAGTGGCTCCTTTCTCCTATAAACTCAATTCTCTAGTTGCTCCAGATACTCATTTCCACCCCATTGTGACACTCTTCACCCCCTTCTTTCAACCCTCTTTGATTAATTTTACCTGTATTTGCAAGAATAACAAGGGAAAGAAGCAGCCTGTGAAATGATATTTTGCAAGTCCATAAAATCCTATGAACAGATTGAACTGCATGTTATTTCAAGTAGGAAAAACCAACAGGTGGTTCTCAATTCAAGAAAGTAAAAAAAAAGGACTCCAATTAATGATGTAGGTCTTGGGTTTCATAAGGACAGGATAAAGGATGACACAGCTTAGAAGAAATCTTTCCATGCAATTGACTGTTTAGCATGCTTTTTAGTAACTATTCATTCACTCTCTTTCCTAGTCATTCTCCTGACAACTAGTCATCTTCTAAAACTGTTCTTGTATCTTTCCTGCTTCTTTTTCCCTCATGCATCCTCCCATTTATTTTATACACATATTTTAAATGTGTATTATAAATGCACACCAGTATTTCTGATCTTATTTCTGGATCATAAGTACCAAGTCCCAATTAAAAAAGATCTGGTGATAGGAAATCAATAAATTCAATAAATAGCTATTACTATTTTTACAATGGATGAATGTTAAGACAGTCACAGACATGTAAAAACACTAGAAAGAATAACAGTAAATAACACTGGGGCGGGGGGGAGGTGGGGAGGATGACAAAGGTGGGAAGGATGATTCTTCTTTATTTGGACCTAAACATGGGAGTTTACCAGGAAAAGAGAAGCAGAGAAGTGCCCCCCGGGCAGAGAGAACTGCCTGACAACGGGAAGGAAAGTATAACCTGATTGGAAATGAACACAATAGCTTCAGTGCAGAGATTCAATGTGAAGGGCGAGAGTTATCATGGGCGTTTTTCAGCGGCACCAGGTCCTAATCTTCGCAAAGCCCCGCGAGGTGGGTGTTCGATCCCCATCTGACAGACAGGGAGCCCAGGCTCAGCAAGGTAAACAACCTGCCGGCAGGTGCGAGGCGGCGGAGCCAGGGGCCCAACCCCGGTTACCGCCGGCTCCAAAGATGATGCTCTTGGAAAAGACCGCAGTGCACAGCGAAGGCTCTCAGACGGCAGGCCACCGACTTGGTCATTTATTAAGGAAATAAAGGGGGGAAACACGAAAGGTTTAAAGACCTGACAGGTCACATTTTGTGTTTTCAAAAGTGGTCCTAGCGTGCAGATTTGCAGACTAAGAAGGGGAAGGCCGAGAAAACAGATGCAAAAGAACTAAAAGATACCGGGCAACATAAGCTCTTTTTCTAACGTAACTCTATTTAACTCTATTCGCAACCCGGCTCGCACCGCCCGGGAGTGCAGACCCGGAGGGCCCAGACCGCGCTGGGCCAGACGCCCCGCCTCCACCGCACCCAGGCCTAGGCTGAGAGCACCGCAGGCGCAGAGCACCGCAGCCCGGCCTCCCCGCGGCCCGGGCCTCGCTTCCTCACCTGGGCTGAGATCCAGCGGGCACCAGGGCTGCAGGCCGCTCCCGAGGCCCGGCAGCGCCACCATGACTGCCAGCAGCCCGCTCGCCGGCGCTGCGGTCAACTTTCAAAGCTCGCTCCCGCGCGCGCTCGGAGTCGTTCCCGCGGGCCAGTCACAACACGCGGAGCTTCCCACCGACCAATCACCGCGCCCAGCAGGGTGCCTCACATGAACCAATCAGCTCGGTCTTCTACCGCACGCGCAAAGGAAGAGGCGGGCCAAGGGCTGCGGACTCAGCCAAGGTTCCAGGGCGAGGTTTTTTTTTTTTGTTTTCCCTTTGAAATAGGGGTTAAGGGATAAGTAAAATTCGAATAGCGCTTTCCCCGCCTCGTTTTTCTTAAATGGAGGGCACCTTGAATAGAATTTGAGACATGATACTTCCTGCAATAATTGTCACCTTTGCCCCCGTCAAGAGACACTTCGCGTGTCAAAGGGCTTCTACCCCGCCGACAGCAATGGAACGCTGTACCTGCCCAGAGGTGGACGTAGACTAACGTTTATGGGACTAAAACAATAGAGGGAAAGCAGGAACACAAAGCATTGCGAAGGGGCGTCTGCAGTTCTCTTAACTTCACGGGATGTGTGGGCCCGAATGCTGGCAGGAGGCCGCAGCTACCATGTCAACTACCGGAAGACGCGCGGCCTTCCCCGGTGCACATGCGCAGTGAGCGCACCTCCCGGCTGCTCAGCGCAAAAGCTGCTGAGCAGAGGCGTGCGCCTGCGCGCGGCAGATCCGGGGCCTCCGGGCTGCAGGCCGCCGCCCCCGCCCCCGCCCCGCCCCGCCCCCGCCCCTGCCCCCGCCCCGAGCATCCGGAGCCGCTCCAGCGTCGCTCCGCGGGAAGCTGGCAGGTTCGCTCCGCCGCCCCCCCGAGCCGCAGGGCACCGACTGGCGGCCGCTGCCGGTAGCCCCGGCTCCGCACCGCCCCCTGAGTTGCGTTGCAGCCCTCGCCCCTCCACCGCCGCCCGCTCGAGCCCGCTGGGGACTGGCGCGCCGCGGAGCATCTGCGCTCTGGGCACCGCGCCGGCCCTGCCCGCCCTGCCCGCCCTGCCCGCCGTCCCCGCGGAGCGGGCAGCGGCGCCTCGCCCCCCGCCGGGCCGCGCGTCCAGCCCGCGGGCCTTCCCCTAGGGCGGCCCGGGCCCCGAGAGGCCGGCGCGCGCGGCCGGCGGCGAGATGAGCTTCTTCGGCTTCGGGCAGAGCGTGGAGGTGGAGATCGTGCTCAACGATGCGGAGAGCAGGAAGCGGGCCGAGCACAAGACGGAGGACGGCAAGAAGGAGAAGTATTTCCTCTTCTACGACGGGGAGACGGTCTCCGGGAAGGTGAGCCTCGCGCTCAAGCACCCCAACAAGCGGCTGGAACACCAGGGCATCAAGATCGAGTTCATCGGGCAGATCGGTGAGTCGGCGCCCAGGGCCGCCCCCCCTCCCGCCGCGCCCTCGGGCCAGGCCCCCGCGGGCCGGGACCCGGGCCGCTGGTGAGGCCCGTCGGAGCCCCAGCCCCTGCGGTGCGAGGCCCGCCGCGGCCCCCCTGCGGGGCCCATCGCCCTGCCAGAAGGGGCCGCGCGCCGCGAGGCGTGGAGTGCCGGGCACCGGGGGCGTCCCTCCCGTGCCCCTTGGTGGCGGTACCGCGGCCCAGAGTGCCCAGCTGTCCCTTCGACATGCCACTCGGCTTGGCTTCCTGCCCCCGGGATTTCGGAGTGAGATGCCCCAGCCATAGCGGGCAGGTGGGTGTGTGCGCGGAGCCTGGAAGAAGCACTGCTTTTGCTCCCCCTGGCCAAGGTAGCTGGTCTCCTGTGCCTCAGCTGCAGCCGCACCCCCGTGTTTCTCCTGGACGTGATGTGGGAGAGGTGCCCACGGGGTCCCATATCTCCCCTTATCTCTGGACTTCTATCCTTATAGATGTTTTGAAAGAACCCTGCGGTCTTCAGACCCAGCGTTTCTGTCTACCTAGCCTGTATTTATGAGGCTTCTTTATTAGAATGTTAGTTTTCAGTTGACTCGTTTTCTCCGTAAAGACAAAGAAAGGATGCTCCTAAGACTAAAATTAAATGATCAAAATTTCTCAATGCTCCAACAGTCTTTAAATATGATTATTAATAATTAGAGCTAGACATTAAAAGGCCGTAACAACACTGAAGATTTTGGAAGCTGCCAGTGAAGATGCAGTTGTCTCCAATTCTAAGACTATTTGGAGCCTCGTGTTTATTAAAACTCTCAGGTACTTCTGAAATAAGTTGTTTTTGTCATTAGGTCTGGAGTAGTTTCACAGTTAATACCCGTGTGGTTGAAAAACCTCTGGCAGATAATTCATACCCTATACCACATGCTGCATGTTTAACTCTGTTGTTAGGGACTTCCTGAGAAAGCTTGTTAAATGCTCTCTCATGCCCTCCGAGTTCAGCAAATAATCTGTTCTCCCCCTTTTTCAAAGGCTGGAAACACTGGCCCAGGGAGGAGGAACCCTGGGGAAGGGAGTCCCTGTGGCGAGTCTCTGCAGTCAGTGCTCAGCCTGGAGTATGTCCCTCTGGCATTTGAGAGAATGAAATCAGGTTGAAGACTGGTTGATCCTACAGGAACTTTTTTGTTGTTATTTCAAACCTAGAATATGAGTGGCCTTTTATGTACCAGAAACGGGTCTGAAGAGTGAGTTTCATACCCTTTGCTCTCTGGCTTCTAGCTTAGATAGGGTTTCTCAACAGCATGCTGTTGACATTTTTGGCCTTACAATTTTTTGTTGGTGTAGAATGTTTCGCAGTTCCCCCAGTTTCTACCCACTCGATACCAAAAGTACCCCTCAGTTGTAACCTCAAAAATGTCTTGAGATACTGCCTCATGTACCCTACAGGGTAAAATGCCCCCTAGTAAAGAGCCACTGAGAGAGAGGATGAATCCAAAATATTTTATTCTAGGTCTATGAGATAGTGAAGTCCTTGCATACTTAGCGTTAGTATTTTCAAGTAGTAGCTTTAACATCGCTGCATGGATCCTTTGGCTCTGTATTACTGTGTAGGCAGGCAGGTTTAGCCTGTGTTTGTATCGTTGTTCCAGGTAGCAATATCTTGTCAGTATGTGAAAGAAAACCAGAATGTCTGCTGCCCCAGGTATTAAATGAGCTGTCCAGGGGGAGTGGTGTCAAGGCCTTCCTCTAGTCTAAAAGAAAGGAAGTTGGAGAGGCTGCTTGCTGTACCTGCCCTGACTGATTTCTTGTCTAACTCCCAGAATAGCATCCCTGTTGAGTTTTCTCAGAACCTTTTATTGCTTCCATTTATAACTTCCTGGGCCCCTGAGCACTCTGGGCTGAATTGACCTTGGGACTTTGGGCTGCTTTCTTTCCTGCGAGGCAAAGATAACAAAATCGCCTTGTGAGAATGTTGAGATGTCGAAGGATCATGCTTCACGCAGAGTGTGGTGTATCTGTGTCGTACACCTAAGACAGTATGCAAACTGACCTCAGGGCACCCGAGTGAAGCTAGTGAGTAATTTTGTTGAAGTTGTGGTCTTGTGGTTTTCTCCCTCACTGCACTCTTTGACTATGTATGAAGGGGGTGGAACTTGGTCACATTCTGAGAACTGTATGGATGACATACAGTATGGGACTTACTCTCTGGGGGTAAGAAAGTTGATTGATATCATTGTGCTCTGTGCACCTTCCTCATGGATTTCCCTTTTAACTCAAAGTTTTTCTTATAAACCATAGTCTCTTTCATTTGGTTCTCCCCCCCCCCCCCCCCCCAGAAGAGTTAGTTCCTTAGTTTGGAAATGAGGTGGTTTATGTAATTAACCTTCTTATCCCTGTGACTGATTTATTTTCCTCCTGATGAAAGTCTATTTGTCCCACCTGTGTATTCATTAGCAGGACAGCCTGGTACACGTAGGATCAAGCAGACTGCGTCACATAAACTAGAAAAGGCTCAGTTTATAATTATGCAGGCTTCACTAGGGTCAAGGCCTTGTAAGGACTAGAGGTAATATACATGAAGCACAAGGCAGTAGAGGTACTGGTAAAGGTACCTACAGTGCAAGTGTAGCTCATAAGGAGGGGTTAAGATAATCATTGTCATTTCCTCTTTCCCTCTTAAGCTGGACCCATCAAGAAATTCCCGGGGGCTAGACAGTTAAAACACTTCGCTTTGTTGTCACCCCAGATTCCTGTGTGGACTCTCCAGGGGGAATGTTCGAACAGGTTAGCCTCCCCTTTCACCTGCCCCCCCACATTGCCTTCCCAGTGTCTTCTCCTGGAAAGCACAATAGCCCAAGCAGAGCTTTACGGAAGGGAGTCTGCACAGGGTCCTTGCAGACAGCTGTTTGGACCCCTTTGTGCCCCATTCCTCATAGTGGCCCAGGCCCTGCTCAGAAAAGCTCCTGTCTTGATGATGATCTGGAGGTAGACAGGCAAAGGGGTAACTTTTGGTCCTGGTCCCTTCTCACTCCATAACTTGCTCTGGTAATCTCATCTGCAGCCGTGACTCCAGTGGCCTCTTATATTCTGACAACTCCCAAATTCTTTCTTTGTTCTGACCTGAACTCTCTTCTGAGTTCCATGCCTGTGTTTCTCACTGCCTGCTAGACATCTTTACCTGGATACCCCATCCCACAGGTCTCTCAACAGGTGTCCAAAACAGAAACCCCTTTCTCTTTCTGTTCCAGCCCTGCTGCTTTTGTGTTTTTTGTTTTTTTCCATTTTGGCTCATGTTACCTGGGTCCATTCAGTCTCAGAAATTGGGGAGTCATCTTAGACTGTTTATTCCTCCTCCCACACATCTAATTGGCTTCTGAGTTTTGGTCTTCTCCAGCAACTAACAGTCTTAAATTGATGTGAGAGCGAAACATCGATTGGCTGCCGTGTCAGGGCATGTGCCGTGACTGGGAATCAAACCAGCAACCACGTGATGATACCCTACCAACTGAGCCACACCGGCCAGGGCTTACTCTCCATTCTTAGTGCATTTATTATTTCTGTTTATAGCAAGTAGCCTTCTAACTGGTTTTCCTGCCTTTGTTTTCTCTTGTTTCAGTTCACCTTCTGTAAGAGTGAACTGTCTAAAAGGCAGTTCTAACATTGTTAGTCTTCTCCTTAAAATTCTTCTCATTAAAATTCTTCTGCTTAAAATTCTTCCCTACTGGGTAAAGGGGGAAAATATATCCAACTCTTTCCTGAGCTGGCCCCTCCCTTTCTCTCCAGCCTCATCTCTCCCTAATTCTTCACCCTCCCCACTTGTAGTTTCCTTAGAATATCGTGTTCTTTCTAGAATCTTGGCATTTCCCCTTTGTATGTGAACATCTTTCTGCAAGGCCTGACCTACCACCCAAGCATTTTTTTAAAAAAAAAATTTATTGAGAAAGGGACATTTTTGTTGTTCCACTTACTTATACATTCATTGGCGTCTTGTATGTACCCTGACTGGGGATTGAACCCACAATCTTGGCGTATGGGCCAGTGCTCGAACCAACTGAGCTACGTGGCCAGGGTCCAAGGTCTTAATCTGTTTGTTTGTTTGTTTGTAATTTAAGAGCTCTTATTCTTAAAGCCCAGCAAACATGACATCTGTCAGAAGGCCTTCCCTGCCCTCTCCAGGCTGACACACATGTCTTCCTTTGTTCTAGAGGATTCATTGGTTCCCCTTTTCAAGCAAGATATGACAAGCTTGTGATTTTTTTTTTTAAACTTTTCTATCTCCCTCACTAAATTCTGAGCCCTTGAAAGCCTTCAGTCCATCATCAGTCTGGTGGCTAAGCTCTAGTCTCAGTGGCTGGTACATAGTATGTGTTCAATAAATATTTGCTAACGGGATACATTGGTCAGATCTAAGAATTTGCAGAAGCTATTCTTAGATTTTTTTTTCCTCATCTCCTCCTAGATAAACCAGAGTTATTTTAATGGAAGAAAGAGAGAGTGCAGGTTTGCTTTGCTGGTTACTCTTAAGAGGCTGGGCTTCTGCTTCTGCTTATGGCAGAGGCATTGATGAGCTGGGTGCAGCCCTTACTCCAGGCCACTGAGAACCAAGATGAGTCACTAACAGCCTGCACCCACATGTGCAGCATCTTCCCTAAGGGAACTAGGGTAAGGAGATGTTAAAGCTGGATGTCAGTTCACTTGCTTTTGCATCTTTCTTTCATTAGTTGAGGCTGATTTTCCCTGTATGTCAGAAAATAAGAGTTGTCAGAGCTCTGGTCCATGCAGGTGTGTACCAGCTGCTCATATGTTGCAGTTTGAACGCTGCCCCATGAGAATATAGTAAGGTCTTATTTATTTATTTGTGTCATATATCTTTTTCTGTTATCAGTAGGTTTTTGAGCTGCATTGGGATTCTTCCTGCACCTCATGTACTTTTGCTTATGGCTTGGTCTGTGTTTTATCAACGCCAGCAGGGGTGTAGTGAGGATATCTCCCGTGTCACTCTGGCAGCTAATGGCCCACATTTTAAGAAAAATGCAATGTTGTATGTATGGAGCATTGAGGGGATTTCTGTCATTATTAAAAGAAAAGACCATTTTTCAGCTGAATCATGTGAAGAACACTGATGGCAAATGTAAAGCAGAGCTGGGCCACCGTGGTGACTAATGGGGTTAAATAAACCAAAGGTAATTAGGTCAAACTTGCAGAGGACATGAACACCCTCCAAAAGCCAACTGGATAATACCTGATTTAAGTTTTTAAAAATAATGCCTCTGGATCTATCTGAACTCATCAGCACCAATCAAGCCTGTATTTCTAAAAACTCCAGAGGCTTTCTGTATTTTAATTCATTAACCCATGAAATGCTAAGTGGAATGCACATTGAGATTAAATGGATTGATCCTAGTCTGTTAATAAGCTGTTGTAGGGCTCCAAGCCCAGCTGTACCTGGCTGGCTAAGAGCAGCAAAAGGGTGTGACGGCCCTGCAGATTTCCTGGGGCCCAGGAAAGCTGAGTGGAGTGGCCAGCACGAATCTTAACTGGGTTGCTAGTCAGCAAACAGTGCTTGGGAAACATGGTGCAGAGGAGGCTCCTTAGAGGGCTTTTTGCCTTTGCTTAGTTTCATCCACGCCCGCCATGGTCCCGGCCCAGCAGCAGGTCTCAGTGTCTTTCATGGGATGGCCCTGAGCTGCACAGCTGGCTCAATTTCCTTCCTAAGTGGCAAATTCACTCCTCAGCCGTTGGTGGCAAGTTTCACCAGTATCCCTACTACAAAACTCATTTCCTCCTGTGAGACCGAAGACAGGGAAGTTACCTTAACAAAAAAAGTGGTCAGTTCCAACTTTTAGCTTGAAATGGCTAGTCCCTGAGGGGGTCCAGAAGAGCTAGGCATGACTCGTGCCTGCATCTTTGGGGAAAAAATAGAGGCAGCTTACTGTCTCTTTAGGATCCAAACCTCTCACTAAAACAGCCTTGGATTTTTAAATTTGATTTATGTGAGAGGAAACCAGACTTCCTAGCAAATAGCAATATATGGCTGCCGTTTCTGCCCCTTTGCCTTAACAATGTTTGCAAAAGCATTGCAAACAGCTTTTAAATTACAAATGAAAAAGCCCAGTTGAGCCCCACTCAGACCACACACTGATCACCCTTTCGTGACATTTGGTGAAGGAGCTTGTGTTAACATGTGTCCAGGAGGAAAAGCCTGAAGGAGAACGTGATGCTCCGCAGGGAAGGCCCTCTTCTGCCAGAGGTCCTGGCCACAGCCAGGCCCCCTGCTGGGGCAGGCAGACCGTTGCTAGGATCCTCGGAAGCTGGCAGCCTGACTGCTCTCTGAGCTCTCGCAGATCCTCCTCTGTTTTGTTTCTCATGTTGCCTTTGAGCTGGGCAGTCACATTTGTATATGTTTCCATCCTTCTTTTCCCATCTTTCTCTTGACTCTGGGATCTCCTACTTAAAGATCATGGACACTGGGGCCTTGCTCTGTCTGCTTTTGTCCCCTGAAACTATGGCCAGAGTCCAGTGCTTGGAACTGAGGCACCAGGTTCCCCAGTTGAGGGGTCAGGGCCCACGTAAGAGCCAGGATCATCAACAAGGGCACAGGCAGCAGTGGTCCAGCAAGAGTAAGCAGAGGAGCCCCCGACATGGGCTGGCCAGTGGCTGTGCTCCTACCAGTCACTGCACATTGTTCTATTGAGGGGCACAGGCACAGTTACTGATTTTAAACCAGCACTGGCTGCATCTTCTTTTCCCTCAGCTTGTGACTGTTGTCTCCCGTTTAGCTTCTAGTGGATTCTCACTCACTACCCAGAATGCTGCCCTCTGCTGGTTTCATTTAGTATTTGGGACAGAAGGTGGATGGTAATATACGATGGATCAAAGTGTAACTACATGGGACATCAGCAGCAGCTGCACGTTCATACAGATGTAGCAGCACTGTATGTAACCACACGACCGCCACCTTTATGAGCTGGCTGCATCTTTATTTAGGATGGAGTTCCCTCTGCTTTAGAATGCCTCCCTGTGGGGGAAAATGGTTCCCTGTGGAATAGGTTTGGCAGGGCTGGCTCCTAGGGCAGCATTCAGACTAAAAGCACCGCTTGAAACCATTTTCTCCTTCTGGGCACGATTCTCCCTGAGGGCAAGGCTGGATACTGACTGGCTTTGGGGAGGTAAGAGAGCTGTTTCTTTGGCCCAGGATGTCTTTGATCCTGATTGGGGCTCAGACCTTATGCTGTCCAGGGTGGACCCAGAGTAAATGTATCTCTGCCCCACATCCCCTGGCACTTAGGTATCCCTGAGAGAAATTGCCTGCTGTGCTCTGAAGATCCAGGACCAGGCCCGTGAGTGGTTGTCCCAGACACTCCTCTCTGTGAACCTGTCTCTTTATCCCCAAGCAGCTAACAGCAGAAGCGGCACGTGCGCTCTGCCAGCTCCATTTTCCAGTTTGGTCTGTCCTACTTCAGGGTGCAGCCTGGCATAGGACTGGAGCCCAGAAATGCCCAAGGGGTGGACCTTGACTGTACCTTGGTCATGTGTAGTCACAGTCAGTATTAAATGTCTGCTGGGCAGCCGGGGTGGATTGGGGAGGATGCCGGGAATCTAGGCACATAGGCCTTACGTCTACCAACTATGCATAAAGGACTAACAGAAGCAAATACTTAATTAGCAGAGTACAAAGAAGTATAAAATAATATAGGACAAATGGGTGGCATGAACTTATAATAAAGAAATACACCAAAACTATTTCCAGGGGAGGTGAATTTAGAGCAATACCTCTCAAAGTGTGGTCCCTGAACCAGCAGGATCAACACCCCCTGGGAACTTGTTAGAAATATAAATCCTCAGACCCCCTGATTTAAACTAGGGGTAGGGCCCAGCCATCTGTGTTTTCATAAGCCCTCCAAGTGATTCTGATGCACATTGAAGCTTGAGAGCCACTGTTGAAATGGATGTAATAACATCAAAGCTTCTAGGTGAGATCAGCCACATGGATCAGCTAGCAGCTAATATTTTGAGTGTTTGCTATCTATTAGGTACTATTCTAAGTCCCGTACCTTCATTGCCTCCTTTAATTCTCACGAAACCTTATAAAGTGAGTTATGTTTTATCCCCATTTTACTAGGTCATAGGAATAGACTCAGTCCAGTAGGGGACCTTCTCTAATCTCAGCTCTGTAGCCAACCCTGGGACTCTAAGCCAGTTATTTAACCGAACTGTGACTCAGTTTCCTTATCCTTTAAATTGGTGATAAGGCCAGTCTTAGCTATCACGCAAGGTTAGTATAAAGATAAGATTAGTACCTATGAATGTTTTTTAAAAGTTACAAATATACTTTTAAATGTGTTTTTTAAAATGTAGTGTTTTTAATAGTGGTTACCCTGATGTATCCCTTCCTAAGATGCTGCCCTGATATCCTGAGCAGGATTATTTGGGGCTCTTACTGTGCCACAGGATAAAATGGAAGAGTGTGTGGAAAGGGGGAAGTGGAGGGAGACTAGTGTGTGAGGAATGCAGTGAAGGAGCAGGTCAGGAAAAGAGGGGGGTTCAAAAGCAGGTCTGTCTGGGGGGAAGGTCTTTTAGAAGACAGGTGCCTGCAGCCTGGAGCCTCTTGCCAGGCCCCGGGTAACTCGGGGTCTGATAGAAGAGGTTGATGTTTTCTCTCCAGAACTCTACTACGACCGTGGGAACCACCATGAATTTGTGTCCCTGGTGAAGGACTTGGCCCGGCCTGGAGAAATTACCCAGTCACAGGCCTTTGACTTTGAATTCACCCACGTGGAGAAGCCGTATGAGTCCTACACAGGGCAGAATGTGAAGCTCCGGTAAGTGGTGCCCCACCTTGCCCCAGAAACTACCCCATGTGGACCGGGACCTGAAGCTGTCTGTGTTTCCCAGGGTCTTTATTAGGAAATCGGGAAGGAAGAGTGCAGAGTGCAGTGGTGTGCTGGTAAATGGTTAGCCATAGGCTCTCTGGGAGGAAAAACCCCTGGTTTGTAGCATTTATTAATTTCTGTAGTGTAAATATTCCCACCATGGCCAATTTCAAACTACCAACTTGACATCCCTGAATGCAGAATTGGGGAGAGATGCACAGTAACCACCTTTACCGAACATTACGACATATGAAGACATTAAATATAAAGTCCCCCAGAGCAGAGAATTGCAGCAAAATAATTGGGAAGCAATAAATTTTTGGTATGCATTACCTTTGTTTAATATAATTCACTCAGTTTTAAGTTTATATAATTTAATTAAACTAATTGCTGTGTTTAACAGCTAATTCATAAAATTCCTGAAATTCAGCAGTTGACTTTCATCAGCACATACTGACCCTCAGCCCAGGTCTACTCACGACAGCAGTGTGACCCTGAGCTCTGTTACTCAACTTTCCCACTACAAAAGTGGGTAATAGGTTCAGTTCTAATTCTAGATCTGCCTGCTCCATCTTTTGGGGGATGATGAGAGAGAAAACGTAACAGTGTAACAAGTTCTTAAAAGGTTAATGAACACAATTTAAGTACATGGGATTGCTTTTATTGTTCCCGTCTTGGAAACTGAGATTAGGGACTGATTCCAGGGCCTCGGGGGTTAAAAAAAAATAAATTAAAAAAATCCAGAGCAGCTATCACTGGGATAAAGCAGACTTCTCCATCACTCTGGACACCTGGTTCCAGTTCTTGATATAAATAAGATCAGCTTGTTCTCATCACCTGAAGGCCTGGGTTTAGGATGCTGCAGAATACAGCAAGACTTTTTTTCCTTTTATTTTATTTTTTCACTTTTAGTCTTTAGTTACTGTTGACATAAAATATTATATTAGTTTCAGGTGTACAACATAGTGACTAGACATTAATATAACTTACGAAGTGATACCCCAATAAGTCTAGTACCCATCTGCCACCAGCCAGTTATTACAGTACTATTGAATATATTTCCTATGCTGTACTTTACGTCCCCATTACTGTTTGGTTTTTTTTTTTTTTTGGTTGGTCGGTTTTTAAAAATATATATATTTATTGATTTCAGAGACAGGGAGATAGAAATAGAAACATCAGTGATGAGAGAGTCGTCATTGATTGGCTGCCTCCTGCGTGCCCCTGACAGGGGATCGAGCCTGCAACCCGGGCATGTGCCTGACTGGGAATCGAACCTCGATCTCCTGGATCCTAGGTCGATGCTCAGCCGCTGAGCCATGCCCGGCTGGGCCCCATTACTGTTTTTATATGGGCAACTTTTATTTCTTAATCCCGTCCCCTTTTTCACCCATCCCCTTCCCATCTGACAACCATCAATTTGTTCTCTGTATTTATGAGTCAGTTTCTGTTTCGTTTGTTTGTTTGCTTTTTAGATTCCACATACAAGTGAAATCATATGGTATTTGTTTTTCTCTGTTTGACTTATTTTAGCATAATACCCTCTAGGTCCATCAATGTTGCAGATACAGCAAGACTTTTCTTCCCCTTCTTTCTCCCTGGTTTTCCCTCTTTCATCAGAAGAGTGATTGTAGGCTCTTCTTTTTCAATCTTTGGAGAGAGATTACCCCAACTAAAGGCAGCGTTTCATAATTGCATTCAGAGAAGGCAGCACCTATGTTTGGCTATGGGATTTATTAATATTTAATTTTTATTTTTTGCATTGGGTTTCTCTTAAACATTTTTATGTTAGAAATAAAGGGTGTTGAAAACAGTATGGTGATTTCTTAAAATATTAAAAATAGAGTTACCATATGATTCAACAGTTCCACTTCTGAGTACATATCCAAAAGAAGTGAAAGCAAAGACTCAAACAGATACACAGGGTGGACAAACGTAGGTTTGCAGTTGTTTGTATGGAGAAAGACATGCAGGTTAGTGTTATTACAATAGCTTTATTAAGTCTGTTTCATGTACTCACAACTGTACACCTACTTTTGCCCAGCCCTGTATGTAGATCTACATTCATAACAGCATATTCACAATAGCCAAAATGTGGGTGCCCCCTGAATGTCCATGGACAGATGACTGGATAAAACAAAACATACAATGGAATGTTATTTAGCCTTGAAAAGGAAGGGAATACTGTCATTAGCTGCAACATGGGCGAATCTTGAAAACATTATGCTAAGTGAAATAAGCCAGTCATAAGACAGATGCTGTATGATTTTTATATGAGGTGCTCAGAAGATTCAGAATCAGAGACAGAAAGAATGATGGCTGCCAGGGGCTGAGGGGAGGAGGAATGGGGCGTTAGTGTTGATGGGAACAGAGTTTCAGGTGGGAAAGCTGAAAACGTTCTGGAGGCGGATGATAGTAATGGTTGCACAACAGTGTGGATGTGCGTAATGCCACTGAACTGTACGCTTGTTATTGGTAAAATGGTGAATTTAATCTTATGTATATTGTAGAGGACAACAAACCTTTTTTTCTACCCATCTTAGGTTCATTGACTGGGCCCTGCAAATTAGACTGACAAAAGACAGGTTAGCAAGAGAAAAATAAGTTTATTCACATGTGCATTGTGCATATACATGGAACTCAGTAATGGGTAACGCGAACGGGTGGTTAGAGCCTGGGCTTATGTAAGCATTTCACCAGAGAAATAATGACATTAAATAATGACAATAAAGCAAAGGGACTTTGAACTTCTAGGGGCAACAGATTGTGGGAGGTAAACCTATGGGGGAAATGTGGAAGATAGGTGGTTTTAGCTAGGTTGGTTACGTAGATTTCTCTGGTGCAGTCTGGGCTGATGAGAGCCTGGAGTTGTCTCTGGTGATTAAGGATGGCCTGCTCTCCTGGGAAAGAGGGGTGATGAGGGTTTTTCTTGTGTCTGCTTCTTCTCAGTTCCTTTGAGCTCTATAATCCTTATGCTAGAGTGGCTTATTTGGGGGTGGCATACTCTGAACCCCTTCTACATTTTACAATAAAGAAAGGAAAAGAAAGGAAGGTGTTGCTGTGAAAATTAGATAAAGACTTTAGGATTCATGTTGAGAAAGAGAGGAGGTAAACAAGGGAAAACTGGCTAAGGGTGTTTTATAGAAGATGTAAATTTCAGATCAAGGCTTATATCTTATTGCATAGAAAGAGGGAAAACATGACAAGATTGTTTGGGCTCCTTTTTCTTTGTAAGCAGGGGAGTGGTTCTTTTGGAATAGTTTAAAGTCAATATGTGGTATTTGATGGGTGGGTAGAGTGTGGACACTAAACTGTTAAAAGGCTGGTATGCCGTCCTAAGAGTTTTGCTTTAGTGGACATGATGGGACCAGGCAGAAAACCAGGAATTTAATAGACATCCACAGAATTTCCTAATGAGTGGAGATATAGACAGAGGGCTGCCAGGAGGAAGAGATGATTCATCCAGTTTTAAAGTTTGGGGCACTGGCAGAATAGAGAGGTGTAGTTCAATAGGTGGTTGGAAATGCAGGCCTGGCACTCAGGAATTCACTGTTGAAATCATCTGCTCAGAGGTAATAGCTGATCCCCATTTCAAGGAAAGCTCAGGTGTGGGGCGGTGGTGAGTAGGGGGTGAAGCAGGGTAATGCCCCCCTGTGGAGCCATGGGAAGAGCATTTCAAAGAGGAAGATGTGTTTTACACTCTAACATAGAAGAAAATGCCACTGGATTTGGCAAGTAGAAGGCTGGTGGTAACTTCAGGAGGGCAGTTTCTGTCGGGGGGGCGGGAGGGCAGCAACAAAGCCAGGGGTGAGGAGTAGCTGCCAGGGAAGAAGCTGCAGTTAGAACCTGATCCCTCAGTGACAGTTGGCTCTGAAGGAAGGTCAAGAATATATAAGGCCTGGGCAGGGTTTTGAGGATTGATGATTTGGGGACTTTTTATAAACTCAAAGGAAGAAGCCTTTAGCTGGAGAGAGATTGGATATGGTAAGAAAATTGGAAAAGTGGAAGGAATAGGATGCCAGACAGGGCTCCCATTTTAGAGTCACTTGGGTGGCTTTAAAAACTGTTGAGCCCGGCCGGGCATGGCTCAGCCGTTAAGCGTTGACCTAGGATCCAGGCGATCGGGGTTCGATTCCCGGTCAGGGCACATGCCCGGGTTGCGGGCTCAATCAGTGACTCTCTCCTCATTGATGTTTCTATCTCTCTCTCTCCCTCTCCTTTCCTCTCTCTGAAATCAATAAAGATATATTTAAAAAACAAACAAACAAACAAAAACTGTTGATGCTTCTGTCTCTTTCCAGAGCAATGAAATGTCAGGTGTGCCTGGGCATCAGGATGTTTAAAGCCCCTCCCCCAGATGATTCTGATGTGCGCCCAAATGGAGAGTCACTCAGCCAGAGGGAGGAGGGGAAAGGGGCTTAAGAGAGAGGTGCTGTGGGAAGGAGGAAGCGATGGGCAAAAATGCACACGTTTAGGCCCTAAGTGAGGAACAGCACAAAGCAGAAGGGAGAGAATTATAAATCTTGACTTGGAAGGCCCTCACCTTCTTAGTATAGTAAAAGCAGTGTCCTCCACTGAGAGGGGAAGGGGAGGCTTGGGAGCCTGAGCAATTAGAAAAGAGTTAGGAACAGATGTCTTGGGGAGTGTGACGGGAGCTACTGAGATGAGTAAAAAGATGGCCAGGAAGCAGTCAGAGCCGCACAGAAGAGAGTGGCCTGGCGTGTAGTTGATCTGGTTAGCAATTTTCTCCAGGAGTACTTGAAAGACAGTGGGCACTATTTAAGTTTTATTTAGAAGAAAATGTAATTAAAGGGGTGTTTCTTCCCTCCTTGGGTATTAGTATAGAGTTAAGTGAAGGAGACAGGCATGCTGGGGAAGGCCACACTCACGTGGCTGGCTGTAGAGGTCAGGTTTGGCACACTCTCTGACTCGCCCCTACCACGTCCACCCCCTTCCCTGAGGATCCTAGTTCAGCCAGAGATTTTCTTTGTCAAACACACCAGCTTCTCTCCCACCTCTGTTGCTTTGTTTATAAGATTTGCTCTCCCGAATGCCCTTTTCTCTCTCCCCCAGGCTTTGATTCCTGCATCCCAGTTAGCACTTTCCAGGTGTTCCAGTTTTCCTATTTATTTGCCCATCTCCCCTAGCGGTCTGTGAGCATCCCTTGAGACGGTATCTCTTATTCGCCCTGTGAATGTCTGCTGACTGAATAGCTGACTGAGTTTCTCCATTACCTAGTCCTCTCTTAACTGTGAGGGACTTGAAAAATGCTTCTTGATTGAATATTGTTGAATGAATGGGCAGGCAAGTATAAGAGTAAAGACAGATTCCTGTGCCCAAAGAGCCAGGAGCTAGCTTAAGAAATAAAACCTGCACACAATTACATGGTAGAGAGTGGTGAGGGCCATGAAGGGGACAGGAATGGCATGCACCTAGAATACAGAGCAGAGAATCACTTCGACTTAGAGCAGCATTCTTTTTTTTTTTTTTTTAATATGTCTTTATTGATTTCAGAGAGAGGAAGGGAGGGAGAGAGAAACATCAATGATGAGAGAGTCATTGATCGGCTGCCTCCTGCGCGTCCCATACTGGGCATGTGCCCTGACCGGGAATCAAACCGCAATCTCCTGGATCATAGGTCGATGCTCAACCGCTGAGCTCCGCTGATCAGGCATAGAGCAGCATTCTTAACCCAGAGCATGAGCTCACAAAGGGATCTGGGCAAAGGGTCTTTGAACACCCTGGAATTGTGACTGCAAAGTGTATCGTGTGTAAGTGCATGTGTGCACTTTTCTGGGAGGAGGGTCCACAGAGGTAAATTCTCCAAGGAACACAAAGCCCTAAAGGTGAACCGCTATAGGGAGTTCTCTCAAGTGGGTCAATTTGGTGCATAAACCTAGGTAGCATGTGGAAAGTGGGAGTGTTCCTTCACGACACGTCCATATTCTCCAGGTATTTCCTTCGAGCCACCATCAGCCGCCGCCTCAATGATGTTGTCAAAGAGATGGACATCGTAGTTCACACACTCAGCACGTACCCAGAGCTGAACTCTTCCATCAAGATGGAGGTGGGGATTGAGGACTGTCTGCACATTGAGTTTGAGTACAACAAGTCCAAGTAAGTGCCTGGGCCCTAGGTTGTAGAAGAACCATTTAGGGAGCCTTGGCTAGTTCATGGTGACACGCTGTGGCAGACAGCACAGAAAGAAAACAGGGAATGCATGTGCCAGACTGGCCAAGGTGACCAGGAAATCAAACCTCATTCAACTTCAGCTAAACTGTATTAGGAAGGTAAATTTAAATTAAACATCCTATGATTCTTTCAGAGTCAAGCTAAACTAGCTGTAAGGCTACTGGTTTTGGATTCTAGGTACAGCTGTTTCCTTCCCCTGCTGAGAATCATCTCAAATGCCAGTCCATTATCACCTGTCTCCTATGACCAATATGTCCTTAGAAGGCAAAGTGAGGAAACCAAACACCGGCCTCAGTCTGCTGCTTCCTCTCTGAACTAAAGTGAATTGTAGCAAAGAATACCTATGTCTTTTCATAAAGGCCTAAATAATTTTAACTGGCCAGTTGGGAAGCCATCTCTGTTTTAAACTGTGTTTACTGTTAGAACACAAAAATATTTCAGGGCATGTAAATCACATGTATAGTTCAAAAATGCACCTCAGCATCTTTTCAACATAGTACATTCTTGTAAATGTTTGAGGATCAAATGTGCAAAAGTAAGAGTGTATGCTATTCATAGAGCGACCCTTCCCATGGCCCTACTGCCATCCAGAATCTCGGGAGAGGAAGCTGAGCCAGAAGGCTCCCCTGCGAAGGGGTTGGGAACAGGGGCTTTTAAAACCAAAAACATACATGCTTCTTAGAACAGGGGTGAGGAAGAAGTATTTTCCCCCCTGTGTCCTGGCCTGGAACCAAGTGGCGTTCAATAAAATGATCACTGGGACCCAGAACAGGCCCTGCATGGCCTGGCCTCTGCCAATGGAATGGGGCAGGGTCCCAGGGAGGGAAGGTTGAGCAAGGCCAGCAGGTACAGGTAAGGCAGGGATGGGGAACGTCTGGCCCACAGGCCATATATGGCCTGCAAAATCATTTGGTCTGGTGCTGCCTAAGCAACCTCAGACAGTACTTGAAATTCAGTAAATCTAGGAGCCTTTTTCATGGCTAATTTTTAAGTTGATAATTTTGTGGGGCTCGCCGCGAATGGTGTTATAAATATCCAAATGGCCCTTGGCAGAAAAAAGTGTCCTCACCCCTGCTGTAAGGGAACAGGCTTCTTCCCCTTTCTCCTCACAGTTTCAGGGCTCTGTGAGCCTTCCTGAAAAGGAGCCACCAAAGTGCATGCCCGCCAGTGCCCCAGCCACCTGACAAAGCGGATGGCTGGCAGGCAGTACCGCCTGTAGGAGCTCAGAACCACCATCAGCCAGCAGTGTGTTCAGGACCACATGTGGTATGTGAAAGACACTCAGAGAGCCTATTGCATGGCGTCAAAGACTGGATACTCCCAGATTCTGGCCCTGTCTATGCAGAGCAGGCCACACTGTGGGAGCACAGTCTGTATGACATAACACAAAGAGCCTGGCACTGTGAATTAGGTTCTGTTCTGCCACTGAGGACTTGGGCTAAGGTGAGCAGGTTCTAAAAATGTTTGTACCTTTGGTTCCTGAAAAATGAGGGGCTTGGATCAGGTTAGCGGGTTTCAAGCCCACACACAGAAAGAGCTAGTGAAAGAGGAGCTGGGAGCCAGGGCTTTAGGCCCACCCTCCACAATAGCAGCTCTTTCATGTTGCTTACATATTAATGCTTCTGTATGAGATTTTATTTAGAAAAAAGGAATAGTCATTTTATGAAAGTTGGAAAACCCCTAGAACCTATGATCTCTAAGCATTCTTTCCAAAATGCTGAGTGGCCTACATTCTGCTTTTGTAACTGTTTTTAGCTTCTCTACTTAGAGTGTCTGCAGTCTTCCCAATTAGATTATTAGCCTAAGTGGTGTGAAGTAATGGAGAGCCCTGGCTGGTGTGGCCCAGTTGGTTGAGCATCCGCCCATGCATGATGAGGCCGCCGGGATGATTCCTGGTCAGGGCACATGCCAGGATTGTGGGCTCGATCACCAGCAGGGGGCATACAGGAGGGAGCCAATGGATGTTTCTCTCACATCAGTGTTTCCCCTCCCCTTATCCCTCAATCTAAAATCAATAAAAACATACTTTTAAAAAAACAAAAAATGAGTCCTAACCGGTTTGGCTCAGTGGTTAGAGTGTCAGCCCGCAGACTGAAGGATCCCAGGTTCACTTCCAGCCAAGGGCACATAGCTTGGTTGCAGGCTCGATCCCCTGCACTGGTCGGGGTGTGTGGGGGAAGCAACCAATCAATGTGTCTCTCTCACATCGATGTTTCTCTCCCCCCCTTCCACTCTCTCTGAAAAGCAATGGAAAAATATATATATCCTTAGTTGAGGATTAAAAAAAGAAAAAAGTGGAGAGAACACAAGTTTAGAAATTAGGAGGTTTCGTTCATATCCTGTGTCTGTCCCCTATTCAAATCCTGGTTAAATTACTTCTTCAAACTTCCTTAAGGAGGTTAAATCCTGAAGTCCCTGCTAACATTCACATCTTATGATTCTGAACTTCAGGTTTGGAGATTTTACTCTCTGCCTCGATGCCTGCTATGGGGCTGTGCATACATAGGCCACCAGAACTGCTGCCTGACCCAGAGAAAAGCATTATGTCACATGGCTGGATCGCTAACAGCTCACAGAGCACAGTCCTTGTGAGCAGAGCTCAGAGAGAAGGTGTGGATGGGATAATACACATGCATCTCGCTCTGCTGCTCCTCTCTGGCCTGTTAGGTCCTCAGCACACAAAACTGCTGCAGCCGTCAAGGCCCAGTTCCCAAAGGGCATTTTATGGGGCTTAGAGAGGAAGAGGAAGACCTGGCTTCTGCATTTGTGGCCTCTCACACATTAGGATACCTAAAAAAAATACACAAATACGAAACGTTTGAAAGTAGTTGCAGTACTGACCAGAGAGATTAGATGAGCCTGCTTGCGTGGGTGATGTGACATGCAGGAGAAACATCCTTCGAGTCGTATATGGAAGAATGGAAGGGACAGAAGTTACTTTGATTCAAGTAAAGAACATGTTGGAAAATTAGGCTGCAGTGTGCTGTGGGTGAGAATGTTGGTGAGTGTGCACTGTGACCCCACCTTTAGTCAACATGCAGGGCAGAGCAGGGTACCCTCTCCTGAGACCAGGAAGGCCTGTAAGGGTTCGCTGCTGTACACACATCTTACCTTATTTACTTTCTCTTCCCCAGATACCACTTGAAAGATGTCATTGTAGGAAAGATATACTTCCTGCTGGTGAGAATCAAAATCAAGCACATGGAGATAGATATCATCAAGCGGGAAACGACGGGCACAGGCCCCAACGTGTACCACGAGAACGACACGATAGCCAAGTATGAAATCATGGATGGAGCACCAGTGAGAGGTGAGCCTCGTGGCCCCTGGCCCCCAGCACCACACCTTTCCTCCCAGGCCCTGGCACAGATTGTGGAGGGGCCTGAGGGTTCTACTGTTGAAGTGAGATCTCTATTGCCTGTAATTTCCTAATCTCTTAATTGTACACTTGGGGTCTCCGTAAGCAGGAACAGGATGGCTGAGTTTGTGACACTCCCAACTCCGACCCCACCTGCCCCAAAAGACCTCGTCTGTGGTCTGTATATGAGCTTGAACTAGAGATTGAATCTCAAGTTATACTTGTTAAAACAAAAAGGTTGCCAACTGGTTTAATATACACAGTTTGAACATCTGTTACTTTTGCCTGTTGATATTCTGACATTCTTTGCTATTGGGGGGCAAGAGATTAATACAGAATAGTCATTTATGTTACTTAGTTCTGGCTCTGGTAAAATGATAAATTCTCTGCATTCATTCACCAAGTATAAATACTCTGGCCAGCACCACCAGGGGCTACAGACAGCACTGGGAGCTGGGTGAAACTGGTCCTCTCCCCCCTCCCAGAGCTGATGTTACTTCTGGGATGGGTGGAGAGGAGAGCTGTTGTTTGGAGAACCTGTGACTACCTGGGAGCAGCCATCACTGCCGTTCGTCATCGGCTTGGCTGCAACTAACAATGAAGAACGTACTGATTCACTCAGAAGTGCCTGGTGATGCCAAGGTCCAGTCTATGCAGGAGGAGGGTGTCACAGACTTAGCAGCTGGGAACACCGGGGACAAGACAGCACATTCTTGAGCATCACCATGCCAGGTCCTTGGGGAGATAGGACTGAGCTCTCCAGACTCTGTTCCATTTTTTCACCAGCTGAGAAAATGAGCAGAGCCAGTTGTCATTTTCCCTGTACAAGTGAAATGGGGCAATGAGAAATGATACAAAACAGCAGATAATTAAAAGTTTACTTATATTTAGCTTTAGGCTGCATTATAGTTTTGAACTTCCTCAGTAGACTTACTGCCCTAATTCTGTTTCACTTATACTGGGAAAGGCATGATGTTAGAGCTGGAGGGGATCTAAAATATGATGTAGTCTGTTTCTGTAATTTTCCACATGAGAAAATTAAGGTCCAGGGAAAGCAACAGACTTACTGGTTAATGGAGAACTGGGACCAGAAAGAGGATGCTTTGTTTCCCAGACCACCATACCATCCTGCCAATCCATCTTAGAGTAGAGATGTATTTTGGGGGGCATGCACTAATTAAGATGGAGGAGGTGGCATTGAAATTGCTGGGTGACATGATGATTTTGCTGGGGTTTGACAGCTCGCTTTTGAACACCCAAGTAGACACATTACATGTGATCAAAAGATGTTTGACAGTGCTATCCCTGTGCTGTCCATCCCCACTGCCATTCACTGGTCTTAGAAGATACAGCTGGACCTGGAAGGGAATTGCAGTCACATTTTTGCTTCAGCAAATCACCAGGCAGCAGAATGCAGCTTCCCAAAAGGCAGGAGCATTGTCTTGAGTGTTCCATGCCATGCTCAGGTGGCATCTCTCTGCTCTGGTCAGAGGGACTTGGTGTAGGTAGAGTGGCCACTTTGTCCTCACTGATTCCTGCTTGGCCCTTATAGGAGAGTCTATCCCAATCCGGCTCTTCCTGGCGGGCTATGAGCTCACACCCACCATGCGGGACATCAACAAGAAGTTCTCGGTGCGCTACTATCTCAACCTGGTGCTGATAGACGAGGAGGAGCGGCGCTACTTCAAACAGCAGGTGAACCCTGGGCACCTCCTCCAGGCCCCCGGTGGCCCTAGTCACAGAACAGGAAGGGCTTCTTTCCTGCAAAGACCAGGCTCTGTTCTGGCAGGTTAAAGTACAGCACTAGCCTCCATGCCACTTGTTATTTTACCAAGAGGTGGAAACTGTGGGTTACCAAGAGTCCCACAGCAAGAATGAGGGTTCCCACTGGATACCTAGAGTCTGCTTCCTCAGGCCCAACCCCAGTAACCACTCTGCCCTTCCAGCCGATACATCCAGAAGGGCCCCGAGCCAGGGGTAGGGACAGCTGGTATCTTTGCTGAGAGATAGGCAGAGGAGGATTTTGCCTAAGATTCCCCAGGAGAAGCTTAGAGCTCCGGGAAACCCATCCCCATGCCTTCCTCTCATGCTGTCATGTCTCCCCTCCCAATTCTGCAGGAAGTGGTATTGTGGCGGAAGGGCGACATCGTGCGGAAGAGCATGTCCCACCAGGCAGCCATCGCCTCACAGCGCTTCGAGGGCACCACCTCCCTGGGTGAAGTGCGGACCCCCAACCAGCTGTCCGACAACAACTGCAGGCAGTAGGCCCCCAGGGCCAGAAGCTGCTGGGCTCCCACCCAGCACCCGTCTACCGAACACCAGCGGCTCGGGGAGGGGGAGGGGGAGGACAGTGTGATGCTCAGCTGACCCAGTACTTGCAACCTGAAAGCAAATCATGTTTTTGACTTAAATTCTTTTTCTGAAGAACCTTGGGGGAAGCCTCCTTGGGTTCTGCAGCTGACATGGTGGTAGTGAGAGGAATCATCCTGGAAGCTCGTGTCTCAAGGAAGAGCCTCTGCCAAGGCCTGGCACGCATGTGGACTGCCTCACGTCACATAGGAAGACAGTGCCAGCATCCTCGCTCCAGCCTCTGGCTTCCGGACACAGGATCTGACCATGTCCCTGGGATTCGGAACTGCCAATGGGGCCCGGGTAGTCACTTCTTGCTTCCCCTCTATGTCCCTGAGGGAGTGGCAGCCGTTGGGCCTGCCCCATCCTAAGTAGCCGGGGGAGACTCGAGATTGGGAAGCTACCTTTTGGGGAGTCTTGGATGCGGTGCTTTGAAATTTCCACAAGCCACCTCCTTTCTGACCTTTCTCTCCCTGCGGGGACCAGGCACCTCCCTTCATCTTTTATGGATTCTTGTTAGTAACACTCTGGAACAGCCTGTGGAAGGGCCTTTGGCTGACTGTCCCCTCCCCCATGAGAAATTCTGGCACAGATATTCTGAGGTCCGTGTTCTGTGTGGTTGGCAGCAGTGTTGAACACAGGAGGCCGAGCCAGCCACTGAGGAGGCCGTATGGGTACTGCCTGGTAGCTGTCTGCCTTCACGTCACTCCCGTCAGCCCAAGGTCTGTGGGGTCTGGCGGACTGTTCTGTGGCCCCAGCAAGCCTACAGGCATCTGATCTTTAAGAACAGATCCCAGGAAGGGGCGTTGATCTCTTGCTTCCCTAAGAGTGGATCCTCATCACTCCTTTCTCTCCACTTAATTTCTGAGGATTGGGGCTGGGTTTCAGACACTTGGGAATTTTGTTCTTACTGTTGCCCAAGCCCCTTCCCTTCCTACCTAACTAAAGGTATGAGTTAAAGGAGGGCAGTGGGGACCTCAGCAGAAGACCCTGCCACACAACTTCAGAATGATTCTGCTTGCCAAATCATGTCCTCACCTTCACCAGTTGACCAGAGTTTAGGGCCATTTGTTTTTCTTTAAAACAATACAGAAACTCCTGTGGATATTCTTGTTACTAGAGGAGGGGGCTTTCCCTCTGTTGCACTGCACTTGGGCCTATTGTAAAAAAAAAGTGTGGAAAACAGGGACAACTCTTCCCCAAATTTCAGTACAATCGCAGGCATTTGACTGGGCAGGGCTCATGGATCAGGACCGAGACTGGAGAGAAAGGCATTTGGGAAAACACTTGAGGTTGACTGGGGGCAGCAGCATCAAGGAAGGTAAGGTGGCTTCCCCCATGGTTGACCCCGAGTTCAGGTACAGTGGGCAGTCCCCATGGGAACAGGGTCACCTGTCCAGCTGTCCCTGGGTTTTCAAGGTTGGAGCTTGAGTGTATGGGGGAGGTGTGTTCTTTGTTCCCTCACCTTCAGAGCATGAGATTAGGCTCTGGTGCCCTTCCCATAGACGGTGTTCTAACTAGAAAGCACCTGTCAATTCCTCTGCCTCCCAACAGACAACACAAATTCGTTCTCCAACTTTCTAACACCTGAAACCTTTCTTCTGGGAAAGCTAGAAGATAGAATTAGCTTTACTCTCTCAGGACCTGTGCACAAGCTAGATCTTGTTTTCTCTTACTCTGCCCTTGTCCTCCACTTATGTGCCCAACTGCGGGAGTGAGGGGAGACTCCTGTCCCCCTCCATTAAAGGTCCCCTGGGAGTGCATAGGTACTAAACCAAGCAGTGCAACTTGTAATTAAGCAGCTGCGGTGTTTACATGTTTCTTAATGTATCGTCTTTTCAATGGTGGTATTTTAAAAAAAGAACGCTTGTTTCAATTGTTGCTCTGATTAAAGGAAGCCCCTGTGGCTTGGAGGCATCATGCCCACGGTCTGTGGTCTCTTCTGCCTCACACTATCTCATCTCACACACAAGGGAAGACGGATTCCACCCTGAGCCAGCAAGACACCTGCCCTGTGTCAGTGGCCCAGGTGAACGATGCTGGGCTCTTTATTAGTACCTGCTTTAGACAAGCACACGGTGGAGGAAGGCATTCCTGTTTACCTCTTCCAGCAGCTTGTCCTGAAACATGGTTTAAACCTGTGGGGCCCATACGACTCCAGGGGCTGTTGAGGAGGCTGGTGTAAAGAGACGAAAGTTCACTTCAGTGGGTGTTAAATGACAGCGCCCTACACCCTGGTATTTGCTACAGTGAAGGAAGATGACAGAGGTAGCCCTGCATCTTGCCAAGGGGTAAACGGAGCCAGCCAGGAGGTAAAAGCCCCACAGCGGAGTATTACACCACACCCAATGCTGCTGTAAAAGAAGCTCTCCAATGCTGATACTACTGTTTTATTGAGAAAAGTACACAAAACCCACCTATGTACACAGCCTCAGGTGAACATAACCCTCTTCACACCTGGTGTCTTACAAAAGCTTCGTTTCTTTGGAGTAACATCTTGCCCATTCCAGCAAGTATGTGAGTTAACTTGGTTCCTTTTCCTCCAGGCTCAAAATAAAATCAAACTCCTCTACCAAAAAAGGGAAAAAAGAAAGGAAGAATTAGGTCTTGTATTTTCTCCTGAATAGGGGAGTAATGCTAGGCATCGCTCACGTTAGGTAGTCATTCACTCAAGAACTATGGAGTGTTTTACTATGTGCCAGGCACTGTTGTGCACTGGGTACATAGTAATGGGTGACTCAACATATTTCCTCTGCAGGGACCTTACAGGTTAAGTATTGTGCCCAAGTTTAATCAATTAGTAAATGTGAATTGCCTGTGTCATTCTGGTGTGTGGGTGACAAAGGACAGGGCCCGCTCTTACCTCGAGTCAGGGGCTGAACCGAGAGTCTCTGGCGAGTGAACAGTGCCATGGTTTTTAAAGGCCCACCACTGTTTTTGTGAGCTTGGTGATAGGTTTTGAGCTCAGCCAGGGGAATGAAACGCTTCATCATCCGAACAAACTGCACATCCACCTATATGACAACAGTGTATGGAACAGACATGTCCAGCTAGACTCTGTCTACTGGATGTTTTAGCTGCTTGCAGGAGGTTCCCATGGCCAAGGCTAACAGTGTGCTGTACTCTCCAAAGTCAGGGTAACCCCATCTGAGTCAGAGCTGAGCTCTGTACCTTGACCCAAACACACCCCCCTAACCTCCTTCCCCCCTCTTTGTCCATCCTTCCCCTCATGAAATAGGAAAAATAGTAGTCTTTACCATGGACCATTTGGGGTTGTCTTTTTTGCTGGATGGATCATAATAGGGATTGCTTTTTTCAAACTGTGTGTGGTCTGGGTAAGCCTCCTTCACAATCTGAAACCAAAACCAAGTCTCCAATCACTTGCCTATATAGTCAGCTCCATGGCAATTCTTTTCTTAAAAATATTTTTTTAATGTTTTTATTGATTTTTGAGAGAGAGGAAGGGGAGGGGAGAGAGACACACATCAATGTGAGAAACACTGATCCGCTGCCTCCCATTTGGGGTTATATACCCCAACCAGGGATCAAACCTGCAACCTAAGTATGTGCCCTAACTGAGAAATTGGACCTTTCGGTGCATGGAACAACACTCAGCCAACTGAGCCACGACAGCCACGGCTCCATGGCAAATCCTTAATCCAAGCCCAACTTTCATTTCTGGTGCTGTACATTCTCACCCCACCTGCCTTGCTGTAAAGCCAATGGGGGCTCAGAAATCTGGAAATAAGACACGGTCTAAGGCGAACAGGAAATCAACCCCATTTGGCAAAAATCTCAAAAGTATGTTAAAACCAAATATTAAAGGTTATTATTGATGCCACTGTTTTTTCACCTGTGGTTAATAACTGTATCCTGATAAATCCTGGCTTGGAAGAGCTATCATCAGGCTTGTTTCTGAGTGAAAGACCAAGGTGTAGAAATGGAGAGACTGTGCCACAGGGACCTGAAATGAAGGCCTGTCTTGTTATAGGCCTTGTCACACAGGACGGGGCCAGGGCAGTATTTCCATATTCCTGTGAGAGCAGGGATGGGAGGAGAGCACCATTTTTTTGTTAGCTATTTAACTGTATCCCTTTGTATCTATCTACGTGAGTAAATCCTGCTGAGGGGCAAGGGATCAGCCCAAAGCCTGTACAACTAACCTTGATAAGTCCTGCAATGCCTGGCTCTTTGCAGTTGCTGTGGTAGAAGAAGGCTTCTTCCTCCAGCTTCATGGCTCTCAGGAAGTTCCGGGCCTGTCCCAGGGAAGGAGAAGTAAGCACTGCCGCCCGACCAGCTGGAAACACTAGTGCTGGCAGAAATCGAGTCTGCTTGTATTAAGTGAGCTTTTCTTTATTGCAGTTTCCCCCAATTCCTTTTTTCTTTTTAATCCTCCCCGGAGGGTATGTTTAGAGAGAGGAAGGGGGAGAGAGACAAACAGAAACATCAGTCTGAGAGAGAAACATCAATCAGTTGCCTCCCATACTCGATAGAACCCACAACCTAGATATGTGCCCGGACCAGGAATCGAACCCACAACCTTCTGGTGTATGGAACAACACTCCAACCAACTAAGCCACCCAGCTAGGGAATCCCCCAATTCAATTCTTGTCCTTGCCAAGATACCCAGACTTGTATCAGGACACTGGCTAAAACATACAACATTTGTAAATTGCATGCAATCAGAGTAATTAAGGTATTTTTTAATACATTTTTAGGTTTGGGTTCTGGGAAAAAGCAACCTTGGCCAAGAGATTTTGCTACGGAATAAGGCATAAGAAGGAGGCAGGCATTTGTTTCACTCTGGGCGTCAGGGTCCTATTCCTACCTGATAGTTGCGAACACCATCCCAGCATGCTGTCTGCTTGGGCTGCGCTTTGAGATCCTCAATGCTGAACTAGGCGACAGGAAATAAAGCCATTCATTAATAATCCTGGGCCAACTGATAAGAATATATGGAAGCTGACCACTCCTTCCCATACATTGAAGGTGCTCCTGGCTATAGCAGAAGTACGCAGTTTACCGGGAAATAGTTCTACAGAGGCACTTGTATTGGGTGAATGTAAGTAAGCTTTGTGTTATCTTAACCTTGATAATTAAGAGGATTAATTGAATGGATAATCCAGAGCATAAAATAATCTGCTGATTATTTGTATTTCACGTATTAAAATACTATCCTATAATATTTCTAATTATATTTTCTCTGGGCTATTAAAATTGGTTTACATTAACTCCCTAAATCAGGAAGATTATCTAGGAGCATGACAGCTGGCAAGAGAAAGGCAACCTAAGAATGTCTAGATTAGGGGTTGGCAAACTATAGCCATCAAACCAAATCTAGCCCCAAGCCTGATTTTCGTAAATACAGTTTTCCTGGAACACAGCCACAACATTTGTTTACTTTTTGTCTATGCCATGTTCTTGCAACAACAGAGACAAAACGGCAACTCTAAAACCAGAGGGCCTAAAATATTTACAGTCTGACCCTTTACAGAAAAAGTTGACCACCCCTGTCCTAGATAGAGGATTCACAAAAAAGACTTGACGGTAATAAGTCCTGCTGATTTTTTTCCTTATTACCTTTTCCCTACCCTTCAAAGACAAGAAGCTGGCAATGGAACCCTGTGGTGTCCCGTAATCATTTCTTATTAAAAAAAACACACGAAAAAACAGCTTGAAGGGATTGGAGCCAGGTACATGGTCTCACCTTCACATCTACACCTTTCTCTAGTCGGCTTTCTGGCTCAGACTTCATCAGCCAGAAGCTGCTTAGATTCTTCCCACATTTTTTAAGGGCTGAAGTCTTCTGAGGGCTGGAGTTCTCCGCTTTAGCTGATGCCTCACCTGGGTTCTTAGTCTTGGTACGCTTGCCTGCTGGTCCCTTCTTGTCTGCAACAGGAGAAGCAAAAAGAAGAGGGCTGTCATGCTTGCTGAGAGGTCATGTTCCATTGTGGGAGAAGCATATGGTTTGGAGTCAGACTGGATTCAAACCCTGGATCTGTCAGTTACCAGCAGCCTAACTGCTGAACGTATTTCTTATCTATAAAAATGGAACTAGCATGCCTACCTTACAGGATATCTCTGGAATAGCCATTCAATGGGATAATACCTTATGTCATTGTGGTTTAAAATTAAAGGTCCTAGCAGAGTACCTGAGCATGTGTTAAGTAAATATTTTTCCTGCTCTTACTACTGTGTCTCACCTACATAGATGTTTCTCTTTCTTCCCCTTCCACTCAATCTGCAGTGGGGAAAAAATATCCCCGGTGAGGATAAAAAATTTAAAATAACCGTTGTTAAATTCTTACTGTATAACAAACCCTAAGCTTTATTCATCTAGAAAGTGTACCCCAGATTACCCAACCAGTAAACAGCAGAATCAGGACCTGTCACTCTGTTCTATCTGAATTCACACTTAATGTCAGTCATCATTAAATATCACTTAGGGATGTCTAATGGTCTGGACGTTCCTAGCCTCGTTCCTACTGGTCCCTCTGGAGTTAAAAGGCACACTAAACACCATGTGTGTCGTTTAATAACACTGCATTGTAGCCAATCTGGAACCCTTGCCATTCCCAAAAGAGGTACCTTCTCCACCTGGAATTGCTTCGTTCCTGCTAGTCATCCACTCGGAATGCCATTTATCCTTATGAACATAAAAATGCATCTCGTTTTCTTTGCCTGCAGAAAGCCTTCCCATTCTTTAAGGGCTGGACTCAAATTCTACTTCTTTCTCAAGGACTTCCCTGTGATTCCTCCAGGCTCTCACACACCCAGCAAGCCAGTTTCCTGGATCCTTTCACTTGTCTGCATTCTCCCTGAGAGCAGGAACTATATTTTCTTTCTTTCTTTTAAATATATCTTTATTGATTTCAGAGAGAGGGAGAGGGAAGCATCAATGATAAGTCGTCATTGATCGGCTGCCTCCTGCACGCCCCCTGCTGGGGATCCAGCCCACAACCCCGGCATGTGCCCTGACCAGGAATCCAACGCCATCTCCTGGATCCTAGGAGATCCTAGGTTGATTTTAGGGTCAACCGCTGAGCCACGCCCGGCCAGGCTTTCTTCTTCCTTTTTTTAAAACATATCACCTGAGAATATGTTTTCATTGATTTTCAAAGAGAGGAAGGGAGGGGGAGAGAAACATGGATGGCTTGCCTCCCAAAAGCATCCCAATCTGACCCCCTCCAGAAATCAACTCCACCCCCCCCACCCCCCCATCCCCCCCCCGCCAGCAAACTGGGAAGGTGCCCTGACCGCATTCGGATCTCCGACCCGCGACCTCTCGGCGACGCTCCAACCAACTGAGCCACACTGGCCGGGCTGGAGCTGTTCTTAACCTTACTGCACGCCACCCCTATCACAAGTGTTTCTCGTGCTTACCAAACAGCTACTCTGAATGAACAAGACAGCAGAAGGGGCTCTGGGTCTAGGCTTGGTAGAGGGTAGAGGCGGGGGGCAACACGGATAAAGCACAATCCACAAAGGAGTCTGTCCAGCAGCAGGGAGTGGAGAGCGAACAGCGCCGAACACCCTTGGGAAGCGCTCTCGGGAGGCTGCCTTTCTGCAGCCCGGGCGCAAGCTCACCGTGCCCAGCAGCCCCGGCCAGCCTCTTCCTGGGTCTCGGCATGGTCTCCCTGCTGGGGCTGGAGCTGAAGATTCCGGAACCTGCGGGAGACACAAGAGGCAACTCTATGCCCCCAGAAACGTGCGCAGAGCAAGATGGAGACAACCAAAGGGAACTTAGACGGCTTCGGCCCCGAGGCTCTTTCGCGAAGAACAGACAACTCGGTTTCAACCCCTCACATCCTTTCTTCAATTATCTACACCCATTTCCCATCACGCGTCAACCTGCCCCTAAACTCTCCTCGGATTTTCACTGGACCCGGGCTCACTCGCTCACAGCTCAGGAACCTGAGCGGCTACTCCGCAGGCGCGGTCCCAGTCCCCCTCCCGGAGGCGCTTTCCACACGCAGCCCTCCGGCCCCCGGCCCCCCGGCCCCGGGGATCTCTGGGAGTTGTAGTTCCTGCTCCCGGTGCCGACCCGCCTGAGCCCCGATCCTAGGAGCCCAAAGTGCACTACAGGTGCCAGAATGCACCACGGCTCCCAGCAGGAGGGGCAGGGCGGGTGCTGGGGATGGGGTCGCCGCCGCCGGATTGGGCGGGAGCTTTCCGCCGGTGGCGCTGGGAGCCGGGCTATGTGGCGGAGCCGCTGCCTGAGACTCGGAGCGCGGCTCTGCCGCCCAGGCGGCGGTCTGCGGACCCTCGCCGAGAGCGGCCGCCGGAGCTTGGTCTCCTGCATCGACCGTAAGGCTTTCCCCGGGTACAGGTGTGCGGGACCCGGGCCGGGGCCGTGGTCCCCGCGCCCACCGAGCGCGCTGTTGCTCCGGGGAGGTCGGCACCGCGGTCACCCCTGGCCCTGCTCCGCGGCCCGTCACCCATGGGCAGTCACCCGATCCCCTCCACCTGGGTGGCCTTTCCGGTCGGTCCTGCTCTCTCTGACCTCAGTCCAGCCTGCGGCGCCCCTGGGCCTGGCCTGCTCCTCCCGCGCCCCACCCCACCCCACCCCACCCCAAGGACGTGCGGGCGAGGCCTGGCTGCTGAGCCCCGCGGTCCAGGCCTCCCCGGCCCTGAGCCCCGTCCTTCTCCTGCCTGCGCACCGCCCAGAGCAGCGAGTTTCCGCCGGTGGGCGCAAGAATCTTCAAAACACGCGGCACCGACCTCTTTTCCCTTAGATTGTCAAATAAAGAAGTGACCACGGCCAACACAACAACGTCCGTGGGATGTGAATGAATCGGAATTATACCAGTTTTTTTGTCAGATCGGCAAATATATATATATATATTTGCTGTGCCGCAGAATTTTAGTCATTAGTGTGTGCGCCGTGAGATGGAAAAGGTTGAAAATCACTGGTCTAGAGGAACTTGGAGATTCTTGTCCGAAACAGTGCCTTCCTACCGCAGGGGTCCCCCTGAAGATAAACTGAGATGTGAAAATACTTTGCAGCCTAATACAGCGCAATCCTCGTTGCTGATGCTATTCGTTTATTGTTCAGATCTTTCTTAACCTTAGTTTGTACTGTCAACCTCTTGGTATGTTTCGTAAGTTTACTTAGGAAATAGGTACAGTAACTGAGGGCTTTACATGTATCCTCACGACTCTGAGGTACACTTATTCCTGCTTTTAGATGATAAGTGGAGCCTAGAGAGGTGCAGAACTCGTGGCTTTGGGGTGCTTTTAAAATCACAACTAGGTCGTGAAGGCAGTGAGAATGTAAAAAGCCTGGTGCTGGTGGTGATAGAGAACAAAAGCTCCAGTAATACAGGATTTGCTCACATATTTCAATTTTATAAATTTACACCTGTAGCTATAAAGCACGTTTACTGTTGAAATTCCTAAGGAAAAAAGAAATATTGCAAATGGGAAGCTACTAGAGTTGACAGAGCCGAATGTCTCAGGGATGGGCAGGTAATTCAGATGTGAGTACCAGGGAGGGGTGAGGGCCTAGGCTGTCTGGGAGCTACGCAGCCACTTTGCACTTCTGTCAAGCACCTAACCACTTTTTTCTTCTGAAATACATGTTTTAAAATTTTAAATAAATGACACTTTTCTTTAAAGCAGGCTAGTCTATGAATCCCTCAGATTGACGCTCAGATCTAAAAAGTACACTACGGTGTAGAACACTGTTTTCTTCTCAGGGTCCACTTAGGATTTCGTAAGCAGGGTCTCCCTTACCACAGCAGACAGGGGGTTGTTCTGTCAACAGGTAGGTTAAGTATGAGTATTTCCAGCACCTTGTGTAACTTCAGCCAGGAAGGTACTTTTTCATGTTTTTAAAGGAAATTATCTTTTTAAATAGTAAAATAAAAGGAAGGTGTCCTGTCAATATTTTGTCCTACATGTTAAAATATCACATTGGTGGAAGTGATCAACAAATAATTCTCATTGTTTCATTGCTTATTTTAATGTGAAAAATAATTTTTTTTTTTTTAAATATATCTTTATTGATTTCAGAGAGAGGAAGGAAGAGGGAGAGACTGAGATAGAAACATCAATGATGAGAGAGTCATTGATCGAGCCCACAACCTGGGCATGTGCCTTGACCGGGAATCGAACCCCGATCGCCTGGATCCTAGGTTGACGCTCAACCGCTGAGCCACGCCCGGCCGGGCTGAAAAATAATTTTTAAGAAAACTGGTTTTATTATATTTTAACATATATTACACATTTATATATAATTTCCCCATTTTACAGGCATTATTATCATTTTGCAAATGAGGAAATTCATTCAGTGTTGGTGGAGCCCCGGCATTTTACAGTGTGATAATAGGGTTAACAGCTGTACCTGACTTACTGATAGTCACACAATAATTTCAGAACCAGAGCTCTAGGGACTAATCTTTTTCCAGTGCTCTTTCACTGCAGTTGGGGGCAGCTTCCCAGGCATTCCTTGAACACCAAGATTCTCAAATAGAATATTGATTCTGTACTTTG
This sequence comes from Miniopterus natalensis, assembly GCF_054644295.1. Classification (NCBI taxonomy): domain Eukaryota; kingdom Metazoa; phylum Chordata; class Mammalia; order Chiroptera; family Miniopteridae; genus Miniopterus; species Miniopterus natalensis. The sequence continues at coordinate 4,471,130 of NC_142100.1, read as the reverse complement.
GATGCACTGAGAGATTCTGTATTACTTGGAGTTTTTCTCTGTGCGTGTGTTTTCGCCTGCTGCTCATATTTGAGTTGCTATACAGTGAAGGCGTTCGTCATGTCACCTGGGCCCTGTTCCCACTTGGCTTTGCCATTTTAGTGTGGTTGTGTGTGGGTGTTGGCTCCTTGAACTCTGCCAGTAAACTCCAGCAAACTTCATGAGCTTTTGGGTTTGTTTTTATAGTGTATGTTTTCTGGGAACTTAGGTATTTTTAATTAGTAACCATGCTTCGTGTGTATAATTTGTTTTCAACTTGCCTCTTCCACTATTTTCCCTCCAAGTAATGCTCTCCTTTCGTGGGCATCCCTTTAGCTAAAGTTGACTATTTGTTATCATAAAAAATATAACTATGTTGTATTTATTTATATATATGATTGGCATACACCTATTCCCTATTATTTGCTTAGGATGCAATTTAAATCTATTTTTTCCTGGAACTATTTGTTTTACTCTGTCAAATAATGATAATAACTGTAAACATGTATTGAGCTCTTGCTGGGACTGAAATTCTGTAGCACTTCTCTTTACACAGAGAGATGTTTGCAGTATTACCATTTGTGTCATCCTTTGTGTGAGTGGCCCAAATTCATCTTTGTAATCTCAGCACTGCTCCCCAGGAGACAGACAGCACTTCTTTTGGGAATGGTCTTTGAGTTATATCTACAGGAACACTTCTGCAAGATGGTGCAAATGAGTGACCTGACTCCCACTGGGAAATCATGAATTGCTTATCCCTAATGATATCCCCAAGGATAATGCCTAACATAGGTGTCTGCTCTGAGCTGCTCAAGGTTGTCTAATCTTCAATCCTCACAAGGATTCATTTCTGAGTTTCCCATTTAATGAGTGTCCTGGTACGGACAGACTGTTTCCTCCTGCCCCACACAGGAGGTGCCAGCCCTGACCCAGAGAAACACTGCCACCTGAGCATGCTGTCTGCTGGAAGGGCTGTGTGTCGGTGTTGGGCCCTGAAATCGGTTACTGTTGAGTGTGGCTCCATAGCCTTTAGTGCTCCTTAGCCTCGGCCCAGAATGACCGAGTTTTTAGTACTGCAGGAGGAAACCTTAGAAGATAAAAGTTTCTCTTTTCCCCTTTCACTTTTACAGCCACCCCTGTACCTCGGGACTTCACTGTGCCTCCAAGTGTAGACATATACTCCTTTGGTTTCCTTAGCACACTGAGGCAGGTGGTCCTTTTGAAATGGCAGTACCGAGATAGCAAAAGGCTGATTTGCCCTGTGGGGTTACCCTCCTGCTGTGGGGTGCTGGCTCCCAGAATCTGTAGTCCTATCTTTTCTAAATTCTCTACCCTGTCCCTACAAGGTTGTTGGTTTTCACAGGCGCTTTCCTAGGTCTTTACCTTTAGCTTCTGGCCAGCCTCCAGCTGGAAATCTGTATTACCTGCAAACCAGGAAACATATTTTAGACCTTACTTTACTAGCTACAGGTATCAATGGGCTAAGGAGGGCTCAGTGCAGCTCTACTTTCCAATTCAGTCCTATCTCACTCTGTGCAGTTTTTGTAAAATATGTGAAAAACAGAGTGTTCACGTCATTAGGGGAACTGACTCGTTAAAGAAAATTTGTAAAGTAATGATATTGTGAGTTGAATAGTCAGTTTTATGTAGGCAGATGTAGATATCTGCCTCCCAGAGAGAGTCACCTCTGATGAAATACTCACAGTGGAGTCTTTCCCAAGATAGTTAAGGCTCTAGAGAAACTTCTCCCAGTGAAGCTATCCTATCTGCTCATTGGTATTACTCAGTTATTCATTGTCCTTAGCTTCTAAGTATCTTAGACCTAGAAGTGAAGGAATTACCCAGTGTCACAGCACTGATAGTCAGGATAGAAAATGTTCTAAGAATTCTGAGTCCATGGGGTGAAAACAGATATAGTAAGGCCTTAACCATGCTTTCAGCACTGAAACATATTCATCAATATTGTTCTCAATGAATGTCTGAGACTTGCCAAATGCATGGCCCTATTATAGGACCTTTTCCTTAATTTGGAAGGTAAGCCAAAGTATCTTCCTTTCCCAGTTGATCTTTTAAAATGAATGTTGGTGCCTGGCGGCGTGGCTCAGCAGTTGGGCATTGACCTAGGATCCAGGAGATTGCAGTTCAATCCCCGGTCAGGACACATGCCTGGGTTTTGGGCTCAATCCCCAGCAGGGGGTGTGCATTAGACAGCCTATCAATGACTCTCTCATCATTGATGTTTCTCTCTCTCCCTCTTCCTCTCTCTGAAATCAATAAAAATATATTTTAAAAAATTAAAATAAAACATAAAATGACTGTTGGTGCAGATAGACAGCTATAGACAGATATACATAGATAGGACAGGATTTCCCCAGGACACTAACAGAACAGGTAGGACATCCTAAAAGAAAAAAATGTTTACCATAATTTGAGGGTCAATGTGTGTTTATTGTTATTTTAGTGTGGATTTATAAGGAGGAAGAGTTAAAGTATTGAAAGAATAATTAGTAGGTAAATGAAGTTAGCCAATCCACTTGGGAGTAAAGGAAGAAGGAAAAAGGTGACAATATATCAACAGAACTGATTAGTGGTGGATGATGTCATTCTTTGGATGTTAAAGGTACTACTGTGTATGGGAAATGCTCTGGCACGTCCACTGTTTCAACTTCGGGGTGGTGCTTGTTTGTGGTACTCTTCCCAGGCCCCTGTTCTGGAACTGAATATATGCACTTGCCCACAGCTTCCATCGGACTAAATGAAGAACAGAAAGAATATCAGAAAGTGGCCTTTGACTTTGCAGCCCGGGAGATGGCTCCACACATGGCAGAGTGGGACCAGAAGGTAGGAGTGTTCCGTAGATGTTCTAATAGATGCCTTTTCTTCATCTCCGTGCAGTCCTGACTGTGCAGCGCTGATTCTCACTTACAAACGAGAGTGCTGGTGATGATGTGATTCCTTTCCCAGAAGGCATCCTCCTCATCTTGAAAATACCAATTTTGTTCTATTTATATTATACAAAGATTCGAACCACTTCCACTTCTAAAACCAAGGCAGTTGTGTTGATAATGAAAAGCAACTTTAATGCCAGAAAACCAGTTCTTATAGAATGCATTTTAACAGTATAGATGACAGGTGGCTTATTAACTTGAGAGACTCCATACCCTCCCAAATGCAAGTGTCTTAACCCCTCATGTGCCCTCTAAAGACAAATCCATCTATGAATCACTTACTGATGACCCTGCTCTCTGTCACACATAGGAACTGTTCCCAGTGGACGTGATGCGGAAGGCAGCCCAGCTAGGCTTTGGTGGAATCTACGCACGAGCCGATGTAGGTGGGTCTGGACTGTCACGGCTCGATACCTCTGTCATCTTTGAAGCCTTGGCCACAGGCTGCACCAGCACCACAGCCTATATAAGCATCCACAAGTGAGTGCCCAAGCTTGCAGAGCACAGCAACGCGCTCATGTGGGTTGACTAGGAAGCTTCAGATAAACGGGGAAAAGACTTATCTTTTTGAGTTGGCTGCCTTTGAAGAACCAGACTATTAAAAGTTCATGGTAGGTCTGCTGCTGTCATCTTGTATGTTGCTCAGAGAGTCGGGTCTGCCTGCCATCTCCCAAATCCTGGATTGAGTGGGACCAAACAGACTTATCCAGTAGAGTCTCAGGGCCCTGCTTCCCTTTTCCTCAACCCAAAGAGGAAACCTCCAGGAACCGGGAAAGTACATAAAGCTTTTTGAATTTTAGGGAGCTCCGTTAACCTAACTAGAAGCATCATGACCATCCAAGTGAGAAATACTTTGGCCCTGGTTATCTCTGGGTGGTACGCGTTCCAGGAATATGTTTTTAATCCAGGCCTTTCCTTTAAAGTTGAATCTTCTCAATTGTGACTTTTCCCTTCTCCCTCTCTTTGCTTTTGTCTACTTTCCTGCCTTTGTTCCCTTTCTCCCTCCCCTCTCAAATATCTCTGTGAATATCTTTTCTTCTTGCTATACCTGTCAGCATGTGTGTCTGGATAATCGACACCTTTGGAAATGAGGAACAGAGGCACAAATTTTGCCCACCGCTCTGTACCATGGAGAAGTTTGCTTCCTACTGCCTCACTGAGCCAGGTGGGTTTGCCATCCTTCAGGTGAGATGTTACGCAAGTGCGGGCACTGAGCCCTCCTTAGCCCATTGATACCTGTAGCCGTTGTTTGCCAAAAGCAACAGAGTCTCACAACTTGATGTTACAAAACTAAGAGGCCTTGAGGGCAAACCTTCTCCAGGCTCCTAGGAGGCTCGCTGCAAGCCAGCGTGATGAAGATGGAAATGGTCTGAAAGCTATATGCAATTTTTACCCAGTACAGAGAATTCCTTTGGCCATCTGGATCTTTAAGTACCAAACTCTGAGCTGTGTGTTATAAGGGAAGGTTTCCTAGGAGATGGGACCATGCTGGAGCTCCCTTAACTTCACTGACTTTCTCCCCCACCCTCTCTCCTCTCTCTGATCCCTGCCTTAGGAAGTGGGAGTGACGCTGCCTCCCTTTTAACTTCAGCTCAACGGCAAGGAGATCATTACATCCTTAATGGCTCCAAGGTACCAGCCTGCTCTCCTCCTGGAACAACTTGGAGGTTGTTTCCATCTTCTTGCTGACAGCACGTGGATCCTTTCTATCTGCAAGTTAATATGCCTGTAGGATTTTTATGTGTTGGGAAGAGAGCCTCTTCCCCATTTCCCTTTATTTACCTTCACTGTTTCTATCTCTTCTGATCTGATTCCAGATAATTTCATTCATTTTTGTCTATTCTTCTTATAGTCTCATCAGCTAGATCCCTGATTTCCCAGTCAGTGCAGTTTCATTTTACCCCTTCTTATATCTGTGCTATTGTACCTTTTAGTGTCCTACTGTGGGGAGGCCCCTAAGTGTTTTCCCGGATGGCAGGCTCTGAGAACTCATGCATCCTTGATCCCTGTGCACACCCCTCACAACCCCACAGGCCTTCATCAGTGGTGGAGGGGAATCAGACATCTATGTGGTCATGTGCCGAACAGGAGGACCGGGCCCCAAAGGCATCTCCTGCATAGTTGTTGAGAAAGGGACCCCTGGCCTCAGCTTCGGCAAGAAGGAAAAAAAGGTAAGTGGCTATTGACAGGAAGCAATTCAAGTTATGAGGCTGCCACCTGCCAGACCCTGCTCTGCTTTATTTCAGGAAATAGGTTCACATGTTTTCAAACTTAATTGCAGGCAGTTGCTTCTAGGAGGATTTTGACAGGAACATATGAAGTAGAATAAGGCATCGCTAATGAAACACTAGGCCACTGGTGACAGTGGCAGTTTGCCAGTCAGCCCACAAGCTGCCTATTGTTTCGATGTGAGTGATTTCTCTGTCATCTTTCCTCTTTCCATTTTGGCCTGTATTTCTTATCCAGCTTCTTATTTTCACTCTGTTATCCCAAGAAGAAATACTTATAGAAGATCTGGTGTTGACTAGAAGTCTCAGGAATGTAGATGGGCCACTTTAAGTATATAATAAAGTGTAACTCATTGGAGGTGATTGTGGGTATTTCAGTAATGTTCAGAGGGAGGATATTTCCATGGGTGCTTTGAGAAGACATTTCTAGGATTAAGAAATCTCATACCCCGGCCATGAACAACAGTAGAACTATAATTATGTAACTATGGTTGGTGATAAGGGTGAGACTCATTCAGATTTGTTAGTCCAGATGACCAGATCAGCCACCTACTTCCGACATATACTGTTATAGTTAGGACTTTGAGAAGTCAAGTAATGAAATAACCCCTAAATATACTTCTCTCATAGCTCCTAGAGTTTCCAAATTTCCCTAGATGGCCCTTCATGATCCTTTGTAACTGCCAAGGAGTTATTAATGCCCCCTTTGCTACATAGATACCTACTGTATGCAAAGTCTTATGCTAACTCCTGGAGGGATACAAAGCCACTCCAAACCTCATTTGGGATTATAAGATATATGCTGTCTTATCTATGAAAGACGTATATGCTGTGTGTGATAGAGAAGATGTATAACTATAAGGTTTCTTTTTCTTTCATTTTATAATCTTTTATATTTCTAGTTACAGTTGACATACATTATTATATTAGTTTCAGGTGTACACTCCAGTGTTTAAACATTATATAACTTAGTAAGTGATCATACTGATAAATCTTGCACCCATCTGACACCATTAATAGTTATTAGAATATTATTGACTATATTCTCTGTGCTATACTTTACATTCCCATGACTATTCTGTAATTACCAATTTCTTAATCCCTTCACCTTTTTTACCCTCAACCCCCCTCCCACCTGGCAGTAGTCAAAACATTCTCTGTATCTATGAGTATGTTTCTGTTCTGCTTGTTTGTTTATTTTGTTAGATTCAGTTGTTGTTCACGTTTTTTATCTTTTTATTTATTCTTCCTAAAGAAGATCCTTTAACATTTCCTGTAATACCGGTTTGGTGGTCATGAACTTCTTTACCTTTAGCTTTTTCTTATCTGGGAACCTCTTTATGTGTCCTTTGATTCTAAATGATAGCTTTGCTGGGTAGAGTAATCTTGGTTGTAGGTCCCTGCTTTTCATCACTTTGAATATTTCTTGCCAGTCCCTTCTGGCCTGCAAAGTTTGTGTTGAGAAATCAGCTAACAGTCTTATAGAAGCTCCCTGGTAGGTAACTAACTGCTTTTCTCTTTCTGCTTTTAAGGTTCTTTCTTATCTTTAACCTTTTGCATTTTAATTATGATGTGTCTTAGTATGGGCTTTTTTAAAGTTTATCTTGCTTGGGACCCTCTACAATTCCTGGACTAGTATGTCTATTTCTTTCACCAGGTAAGGAAAGTTTTCTGTCATTATTTCTTCAAATAGATTTTCAATTTCATGCTCCCTCTCTTCTCCTTCCAAAACCCATGATGTGAATGTTGATACACTTGACGCTGTCCCAGAGGCTCCTTACATGATCCTCATTTTTTGGATTATTTTTTCTTTTTGCTGTTCTGATTGGGTGTTTTTTGTTTCTTATCTTCCAAATCACTGATTTGATTCTCAGCTTCATCTGCTCTACTGTTGATCCCCTGTAAATTATTCCTGATTTCAGTTAGTGTCTCCTTCATTTCTAACTGGTCCTTTTTTATGCCGTTGGTGTTCCCACTAAGTTCACTGAGCATCCTTATAACCAGTGTTTTGAACTCTGCATCTGGTAGATTGTTGTCTCCATTTAGTTCTTTTTCTGGCATTTTGATCTGTTATTTCATTTGGGATGTGTTTCTTTGTCTCCTCATTTTAGCAGCCTTCCTGTGTTTGTTTCTACATATTAAGTAGAGGTGCTATGTCTCCCAGGTTTGGTAGAGTGGCCTAATGTAGTAGGTGTCCTGTAGGGTCCAGTGGCACAGCTTCCCCGATCACCCAAGCTGGGCATTCCAGGTGAGCCCCCTGTGTGGGCTCTGTACACCCTCCTGTTGTAGTTGAGCCTTGATTGCTGTTGGCACATCAGTGGGAGGGTTTTACCCTCAGGCCAATCAACTGCAAGGACTGACTGGGACCACCGTGGAGGATCAGCTGTGCAGGGGCCCACCACATAGAACAGGACTTGCTTCAGTGGGGTTCTGGTGCCTGTTAATTCCACCCCTTGAGTGTGTTGCTTGTGGAGGTGGTTGGGTGGTGATGCTTTGACCTGATCTGAAGCTGTCCACTGGGTGTGCTGACTCTGGCGCCTTGTGGCAGGTGCAGGCCAAGGTCAGCCGCTGCCTGTGTTCTGTCCCAGTGCCACGTGCCATGAGCTACAAAGTGATCTGCAGTTGGCTGTTAATTTTGTTGGGTTTGGAGGTGCCCAGGCAAGACCAAGCTGTGAACCAAGGCTGCCTACTGCTAGTGCTGGCAGGGCCACTTAGGAGAGGTATGGGGCTTGCTAAGGCCACATGCTGCTGCTTGTTTGAGAGATTTTAGGAAAATCTGAAGCATGAGCCAAGACAGGCCATTTGTATAGAAAAGCCACTGGAAACAGCTTGAGTTGGCCTGAAAGTTGAGTGGAGTAGGGCCTCAGAGAATCACCAGGGTGGGGCTAACAGTGTTAATCCAGGTTGATGGAGACTCAGATACGGTTCTTACCTGCTAGCTCTGTGTGGGGAGGGCTCATCAAAGGAACTGTGGCCTCTGCCCTCACTTCTGTGTAAAAGAAAGCTGCCTCCCCAGCTCTCGCTCTTATGCCAGATGCAGTTTATCGCCATGTATCCCTGGTTCCTTTCAAGCTGCTGTCTCAGTGCTGGAGCTCACAGGTGGTGAGTTTGAGTAAGTCTGTGCTGGGCCCTTTAAGAGGAACTGCCTGGGACCTCAGTAACCTCTGTCTCACTCAGCCTCATTCCCAGCCAGAAGTTATAGGGACTTCTTTTCCCAGCACTGGAATCCTGGGCTGGGGGGTCTGGTGTGAGGCTGGGACCCCTAACTCCTTAGGGGGGACCTCCACAGCTGACATATCCGTCCCAATTTTTTAATTTAAAAAAATTTTTAAATATTTTTTGTTTATTGTTCAAAATATTACAGATGTCCCTTTTTCGCCCCATTGACCCCTTCCACCCACCCCTTCCCCAGTCCCTCACCACACTATTGTCTGTGTCCTTGGGTTATGCATATATGCATATAAATTCTTTGACTAATCTCTCTCCCCACCTTCCCTCTGAGATTCATCAGTCTGATCCATGCTTCCATGTCACTGAATCTATATTGTTCATCAGTTTATTAAATTCTTTAGATTTTACATTTAAGGGAGGTCATGTGATGTTTGTCTTTCTCTGTCTGGCTTGTTTCGCTTAGCATAATATTCTCCAGGTCCATCCATACTGTCCCAAAGGGTAAAAGATTCTTCTTTATAGCTGTATGGTATTCCATGGTATAAATGTCCCACAGCTTTTTTATCCACTCATCTACTGATGGGCACTTGGGCTGTTTCCAGATCTTAACTATTGTCAATTGTGCTGCTATGGACATATGAGTGCATATATTCTTTCTGATTAGTGTTTCAGGATTCTTAGGATATCTTCCTAGAAGTAGGATCACTGAGTCAAAACATAGTTCCATTTTTAATTTTTTGAGGAACCTCCATACTGTTTTCCATAGTGGCTGCACCAGTCTGCATTCCCACCAGCAGTGTACTAGGTTCCCCTTTATTCACACCCTCACCAGCACCTGTCATTTGTTGATTTGTTGATGGAGCCATTCTGACAGGTGTGAAGTGATACCTCATTGTGGTTTTAATTTGCACCTCTCTGATGAGCATTTATTTTTTCATGTTTCTTGGCCATCTATATGTCCTCTTTGGAGAAGTGTCTATTCAGGTCCTTTGCCCATTTTTTAATTGGATTGTTTGTCTTTCTCTTGTTGAGTTGTATAAGTTCTTTGTACACTTTGGAAATTAGCCCCCTAATCAGATACAGCCTTGACAAATATGTTCTCCCATACCATGGGTTTCCTTTGTATTTTGAGGCTAATTTCTTTTGCTGTGAAAAAGGTTTTTAGTTTGATATAGTCCCATTTGTTTATTTGTTTCTTTTGTTTCTCTTGCCTTGTAGATGTATTAGTGAAAATTCCACTACATGAGATGTCTGTGACTTTACTGTCTATGTTTTCTTCCAGGATTGTTATGGTTTTGTGACTTACATTTAAGTCTTTTATCCATTTTGAATTTATTCTTGTGTTTAGTTCGTGATCTAGTTTCATTCTTTTGCATATACCTGTCCAATTTTCCCAGCATCACTTATTGAAGAGACTGTCTTTACTCCATTGAATGCTGTTGTCTCCTTTGTCAAATATTAATGACCATAATTGCGTGGGTCTATTTTTGGGGCCTCTGTTCTGTTCCATTGATCTGTATGTCTGTTGTTGTACCAATACCAGGCTCTTTTGATTACAATGGCTTTGTAGTACAGTTTGATATCCGGTAAAGTGATCCCTCCCACTCTGCTCTTTCTCAAGATAGCAGCGGTTATTCAGGGTTTTTTTTGGTTCTATATAAATTTTTGGAATATTTGTTCTATCTCTGTGAAATACGCTGTTGGTATTTTAATAGGAATTGCATTGAATCTATAAATCGCTTTGGGTAGTGTGGACATTTTAATGATATGAATTCTTCCAATTCATGAGCATGGTATATTCTTCCTCTTGTTTATATCTTCCTCTATTTCTTTTTTCAGCATCCTGTAGTTTTCCAAGTACAGGTCTTTTACATCCTTGGTTAAGTTTATACTAAATCTTATTTTTTTAGTTGCAGTGGTAAATGGTATTATTTTTTTCAGTTTCTCCTTCTGAGAGTTCATTGTTGGTGTATAAAAATGCCATCGGCCCGTCCAGGCGTGGCTCAGCGGTTGAGCATTAACCTAGGATCCAGGCCATGGATTTCTGGATGTTAATTTTATACCCAGTTACCTTGCCGAATTCATTTATCAAATCTAGTAGTACTTTGGTGGAGTCTTTAGGGTTTTCTATGTACAATATCATGTCATCTGCAAATAATGACAGTTTTACTTCCCCCTTTCCAATGTGGATACCTTTTATGTTTTCTTCCTGTCTGATGGATGTGGCAAGGACTTCCAGTACTATGTTGAGTAAGAGTGGTGAAAGTAGACATCCCTGTCTTATTCCTGTTTTTAAGCAACATGGTTTTAGTTTTTGTCCATTGAGTATGATGTTGGCTATGAGTTTGTCATATATGGCCTTATATTGAGTTATGTTTCCTCTATTTCCACTTTGCTGGGAGTTTTTATAAAAAATGGGTGCTGGATTTTGTCAAATGTTTTTTCTGCATCGATTGATATGATAATATGATTTTTGTCTTTTATTTTGTTTATGTGATGTATCACATTTATTGGTTTACAAATATTGTACGAGCCTTGCATCCCCAGAATAAATCCCACTTGGTCATGGTGTATGATTGTTTTAATGTATTGCTGGATCTGGTTTGCTAGTATTTTAGTGAGGTTTTCAGCATCTGTGTTCATCAGGGACACTGGCCTGTAATTTTCTTTCTTTGTAGTGTCTTTTTCTAGTTTTGGGGTTAGGATGATGTTGGCCTCATAAAAAGAGTTTGGAAATTTTCTCAAATAGTTTGAGGAGAATAGGTGTTAATTCTTCTTTGAATGTTCTGTAAAACTTGCCTATAAATCCATCTCATCCAGGACTTTTGTTTGCTGGGAGTTTTTTGATTAATGCTTCAATTTCATTGGTTCTTATTGGCCTATTCAGGCTTTCTGACTCTTCCTGATTCAGCTTTGGAAGATTGTGTGCTTCTAGGAATTTGTCCATTTCACCCATGTTGTCCAGTTTGTTGGCATATAGTTGCTGATAGTATTTTCTTATGATCCTTTGTATTTCTGTTGGGTCGGTTGGTATAGCGCCTCTTTCATTTCTGATTTCATTTATTTGGGGCCTCACTCTTTGTTTCTTGGTGAGTCTGGCAAAGGTTCATCAGTCTTATTTATCTTTTCAAAGAATCAGCTCTTGGCTTCATTGATTTTTTGTATTGTTTTTTTAGTCTGTATGTCATTTATTTCTGCTCTGATCTTATTATTTCCTTCCTTCTACTTCCTTGGGGCTTTTCTTGCTATTCTCCTTCTAGTTCTTCTAGTTGTTGTGTTAGATGGTTTAATAGAGCTTTTTCTTGTTTCTTGAGGTATGCCTGTACTGCTATGAACTTTCCTCTCAGGACTGCTTTAGTTGTGTCCTATAGATTTTAGGTTGTTGTCTGTTCATTTTCATTTTTTTTCCAGGAAGCGTTTGATTTCTTCCTTCATCTCTTCCTGTCATTGTTTAGTAACATGCTTTTTAGCCTCGACGTGTTTGAATATTTTTGAGGTTTTCTTATAGTGGTTGATTTCTAGTTTCATGGCATTGTGATCCAAGAAAATGCTTGATATGATTTCAGTCTTCTTGATTTGTAGAGACTTGCCATGTGCCCTAACAACTGGTCTGTTTTTGAGAATATTCCATGTGCTCTTGAAAAGAATGTGTATTCTGCTGCTTTGGGATGAAATGTTCTGTAAATGTCAATTAAATCCATCAGAGCTAGTGTGTCATTTAAGGTATCTGTTTCCCTGTTGATTTTTTTGTCTTGATGATCTGTACAATGCTGATAGTGGGGTGTTAAAGTCCCCTGTTATGATTGTGTTGCTGTCGAACTCCCCCTTAAAGTCCAAGACATTTTTTATGTATTAAGGTGCTCCTATATTGGGTGCATGTATATGTATAAGGGTTATTTCCTCTTGTTGGATTGATCCCTTTAGTATTATATAGTGACCTTCGTTGTCTCTTGTTATGGTCTTTATTTTGAAGTCTGTTTTTTCAGAAATAAGTATTACTACTATAGCTTTTGTTACGTTTCCATTTGTATGGAATATTTTTTTCCATCCCTTCACTTTTGGCCTGTGTGAATCTTTAGCTCTCAGGTGGATCTCTTGTAGACAGCATATATTTGGGTCCTATGTTCTTATCCATTCACTTGCCCTGTGTCTTTTGATTGGAGCATTTATTTCATTTACATTTAAGGCTACTATTGATATATACTTATTTAATGCCATTTTTTCTCTTTATGCCGATGTACCTTTCTCTCACTAGTCCTTTTTCTTAGAGCAGTCCTTTTAGCATTTCTTGCAATGCTGGTTTGGTGGTACTGAACTTTTTTAGCCTTCTTTTGTCTGGGAAGCTCTTTATTTCACCTTCAATTTTAAATGATAGCCTTGCTGGATAAAGCAGTCTTGGTTGCAGTTTCTTGCTATTCATTACTTTGAGAACTTCATGCCACTCCCTTCTGACCTAAAGTGTTTCTGTTGAGAAATCTGCTGCCAGCCTTATTGGGGCTCCCTTGTAGGTCACTGCTTGTCTCTTTCTTGCAGCCCTTAATATTCTCTCTTTGTCCTTAAGAGTTGCCATTTTAATTATGATGTGTCTTGGAGTGGGTCTCTTTGGGTCCCTCTTGTTTTGAACTCTCTTTGCTTCCTGAACTTATGTGGCTTTCTCCCTCACCGTCTTAGGGAAGTTTTCTGTCATTATTTCCTCCACCAGGTTCTCTATCCCTTGCTCTCCTTCCTCCCCCACTGGTACCCCTATGATGTGAATGTTGTTTTGCTTCATGTTGTCCCAAAGTTCCCTTAATCTGACCTGATGCTTTTTAAGTGTTTTTTTCTTTTTGCTGCTCTGATTGTTTTTTTCTACTTTATCTTCTGAGTTACTTATTGTATCCTCTGCTTCATTGAGCCTGCTTTTAATTCCTTCCAGTGTATTCTTGATATCAGATATAGTATTCTTCATTTCTGCCTGGTTCTTATTTATCATATCTAGCTCTTTTTTTCATGCTTTCAGTAAGTTCCTCGTCCTTCCCATTAAGTGTCTTGTGGTTCTCATTAATTTCCTTGAGTATCTTTATAACCATTACTCTGAACTCTACTTCTGATAACTTACTGAACTCCGTCTCATCAAGGTCTTTTTCTGGCAATTTTTCCTTTTCTTTAGTTTGTGAGTTGTTTCTTTGTCTCCCCATTTTAGTGACTCTTAGTGTTTGTATGTGTATATTAGATATATTCTCTGTCTCCTAGTCTTGTGGGGTGGGATTTTGTAGTGTATGTCCAGTGGGATCCAGAGGTGTGTTTTCCTTATACTTTTGAGCTATTTGCCCTAGGCATGTCCCTTTTGTGGATGTCCCTTTTGTTGGTTCTTTGGGCTGTCCTGTTGTGATTGCATCTAGATTGTCTTTGACCTGTTCTTGGGAGGACCCTCCTCTCAGGCTGGCTAACTGTGTGGCTCAGCTCCAACCACGTTGTGTGAGCTGTTGTACGGGTGCTGGCCAGGCACGACAATACACAACCAAACTCCCAGGAAACAAGGGGTATCTTACAAAATATCTTGACAGTCACAATGAAAATAACCCAAGAGAAAGTGGAATTGGGAGAGTGAAGTGAGAACACAAATGCTAAAGCAAAAAAAAAAAAAAAAGGAAAGAGGGGGGAAAAATAGAGAAAAGGATATTATTACTAATAGTAACAAAAATTTTTTTAAAATAATAAAATAAAAAGTAAAAAATAGAGAAGCTATTTGGAGGTAAAAGGGGCAGAGAAAAGATTCTGAAAGAAGGGTGAGCAAAAAATTAAGGGTAGAGCGTAGGAACAGGAAAATAGTTGAAAAAATAAAAATAAAATAAAGAGACAAACAAACACAAACAAAAAGACAGGAAGACGGAGAATAAAAGGGGAGAAAAAGAAAAGAAAGAAAAAAAGTTATGCCAATGGAACAAGAAGAGAGAGAGATAAAGCTGAGGCAGAGTGGGAGTCCAGTAAAAGATTTGGGGGAAACAATAGAGAAAAGCAGTAAACTTTTGGTTATAATGATACTACCCCAGCAAAAAGCAGAGAATATCCAGGAAATCTTGATAATAGAACAAAAAACAAAGCAAAACAAATTTTTTAAAAAATTAAAAAGTTAAAATTTTTAAAAAATTTCTCTCTTTCCTCCCTTTTTTCTGGAAAAAAAGTCAGGTAAGTTTCTTCTGGGCAGCTTCTGTTGTCTGAGGCTCACTGTTTGTATGCTGATTTCCATCCTCCTGGGAGGTACTTGTGTGTCAGCCAATGTTAGGAGCTGTCTAGCTCTGGTGTCCTTAGGTAGATAGTTGATCTGAGGCTCTCTGTGGACCACCTCCTCTTGTTGGCTATTTTGCCTCCCCCTTGTGGTTGCCTGGTCTTACTCCAGAGTCTTCTGAGGAGTCTTTAGGGTGCAGGCTGGCTAATGTAGCTCGGGATATTGCTCCCCTTACTTAGAGGAAAGCAGAGGGTCCCTGTATGTGGCTGCTAAGTGCAGCCCTCCAGTCCCTTTCTATTTGGGAGCCACACACTGTGGGACAGCCTTTCCTATGGTCAGCACCTGGGGTGAAAGACTCCTGTCCTCACCCCATTAGAAGCTTTGTTTCACTGAGAAGTCATGGTCCCCTCCTCACAGGCACACTGTTCCCCTGGGTCCCTCTGCCCTCTTGCACGGGCTCTCCTTCCCTTCTATGGACTCCCAGTTTGAGATCCCAGCTTTTGGATGCCAGTCCACACTCTCAAAGGGAAGGAGCTTTGCAGCATGTAGCCCAAGGGCCTTGGAGCCCAGCACAGGCTTCAGGAAGGACTCCCCCTTTCAACACCCCCCCCCCCCCCGACTTACCAGACTCTATGATGTTTCTTCAGTGCTCCGTACTCGAAATAATGTCCACTCAGGTATATTCCTCTGGATTTTCCAAGCTCCTTTTGCAGTATTTTAGCAGTAAGTCAAGTGCATGGCTCTGAGTAAGGGCACTCTGCTTCTTGTCACAGTGCCTCCATCTTCCCCTATCCCTCCCAATTCTTACCTGCCACACAGTAGTGTGGGACCAGCCCATCCTGCGTCTCTGCCCCTCCTACCAGTCTTGATGTGGCTTCTTTTTTAATTCCCTTGTTGTAGGACTTTTGTTCAGCTAGATATTAGGTGGTTCTCAAGGATCATTCTTCTGTAGTTTAGTTGTAATTCTGATGTCTAGCTATAGGATTTCTTGATCTTAGGAATGTCTGTTTTAGATTATAAAAGAGACTGACTTATGTACTCTGACACATGATTTTACAGGATCCAGTTATACTGTTTCAGGTGTTTGATGTGATGATTGTTTCAACACACAAGGTAATATACACCTTAGTATATTAGGTGTATATGTGGCACAGTAACACAATGCCCAAGCTAACAAGTTTAGTTCCTGGAGAAAAATTTCAAATAAGTTTCTTAAAAACAAAGTGTATCTTCTCTTCATTTTCTGTTTTTCCCCCCTCTCACTTTTAAGCATATATACGTTTTTTCATTTCTTTTTTTGTTTGTTTTCTCTTTTTAATTATTAATTTTGCTTTATATACCTTTTAACGTAAAAGAAATTTGCAAGCACGTTTCTTCATCCATGCAATAGCTGGTGAGGTCCCCGTGGGCCAGGCACTCTTCTAGGCTTCTGAGCAATAGGGACAGAGCAGCGGACAGGCAGGCTCGCTCTGTCCTCACGGGGTTTGCATTTTAGTAACAGGGACAGACAGCAGACAGAGCTCAGCGTTAGGAAGGAACTAGAACAGGATGGTGGGACACTGAGAGAGGAGAGCTCCTTCAGATGGGGACCCACTCTGAGGCCACATTTAAGACGTAGTCTGAAGGGTTAGGAGGAGCCAGTTGGGAGAAGAATTTGGGCAGAGACAGCAGTAGGTACCGAGGGCTTGAGATGGGAGTAAGATTAGCCTATTTGGAGATGGTTGGGATGGCCCAAGGGCACTGAGCAAAGAAGAAGATGGTGTGGGATCAAGTTGGAGAGGTAGGGAGGGCCTGCTAGGCCACAGTGGGGAGTCGCCCACTGCTTCGCATGGTCAGTTTGGCTGTTCCAGTAACCTGAGCAGCCGGCCTTTGTCTGTGGCCCTCCTTTCTGCAAGCATGTGCTTTGACTTGGCATATTTAACAGTTGTATAGCTGAGAGCTTTACACCACCAGCTGTGCATTGATTGGGAAAGTAACGGGGACCCGCCTCAACATGGATGTAACTGTATAGAAGAGTGAGTTTTCTCCCGGGAGGGGTGGAAGTGAGACCTCTTGGCAGAAAGTATGAAGGGACAGAAGACAAGACTGATAGAAAAATGGGCTCTAGTGATAGTGGTCCAGGGGTGTAGGGCCTTCACAAGGGAGAGGGGCCATCTGTTCTCACTGGCTGCAGCTCCCCAGCCTAATCTGCTGGGACTAGGTGAGGAATTCTGTCTGCATAGGGACAAAGGTGTTTTCACAGGAAGGGGTGAGAGGGCAGACATTATGAGGTGGCCACTGTTTGTATTTTGTTCTTTCACAATTAGATATTGTTCAGGTCAGAACTTTCTGTTCCATTCTTGCTTTAGGTGTTTGTGTGTTCTAGTAATTCAGGCCAGTATTGGAAGGTTTCAGACTTGTGGTAAGACTGCAGGAACCTGAAAGAGAACAAGATCGCTGTTGGCTCAGGTGACGGGGAAACCTTCGGAGGCTTCCTTCAAACTGGCTGGTGGAGGTTGGGGATAGGCCATATTCCTGGTAAAGGGAGCAGAATAACCACAGTGTGGCTCTGAAAACCCAGTGGCACAGTGTGTAACCAGCTTGACGGGCAGAGAGTGCTCCAGGAGACCCATAGAAGAGAAGACAGAGGAAGAAGAGTCGGGTTACAGGGCTGAGGAATAGTTTATCTTCCCTGCAAGAAGGGAGCCATTGAATGTTTTCATATGAGGCAATGATGGTGATGTGAAGGCAGCCATGTGCTCAGAGCTGAAGAAGACTGGGAGATGTTATATAGGCCGCTTTAAAACCTGCGTCACCAGGCCTCAAAGTTCTTTGAAGCCCTGGAAAGTACCTGGAAGAGGAGGTGAAGGGTCAAGTACTGAGAGCCTTTATCTGTTTATATGAAACATCTGAGTGAGGTTGTGTTTGGAGAAAGTGGCTCTGCCAGCTTTCTAGTGCAGCTCCCTTATGTCAGGGAAACCGAGGCCACAGAAAAGCCAGGTTGATTTGGCAAAAGATGAAGAAACACAGCTGGTTAGTTAGTTACATGACATGGACTACATCTTAGGTGTTCAAAATTTCTCTGGGCTTGTGACTGACATACTCAAGGATGTCCTGGCAAATCAGCTATCTGGGAAAAACAAAACCCAAAAACCCTCATAGTTTGCCAGTTTCTGTGGTTTAAGTACTCCCACCATGGCAGATTTCAAGACACCAATGTAATGTCACTGAAGGCCAAGGTAGGGAAAGATGTGTGTAACTGGCTCTTGCGAGCTGGGTCCCCCACCTCCCTGGCTTTGCAGCCAAGTGCTTCACTAGATGTCGCTGACACAGTGAGTCTGTTTATATGCCCTGGAGGACACTGAGCTTATAAGGAGAAATGTAGCCATTGTTAACAATTCTAATATTGTCTTTACATAAAGACTGTTAATAAATAACACTCCAAATAATTCTTACATTATCTATGTTTTTTATAAAACAATGTGCACATAGAGGCACCAGAAATGGTGACAGTCCTGCCGCAATTCTAAAGGAAGCTGAGAAATGTTTGTGAGTAGATTAATCCAGTAGAGTGGACATTAGAAAACAGATGCTTTAATGTGTTAAAAAAATGTTTAGCTAAAAAAAAATCTGTCGGATATTTAAATCTGAACTTTTATTCTTCCTCATTTTAGTTCTCAGGGGTCTAATTGCAGGATGAGGGGACCTGTGCTTCACAGGCTCATGCACAGGGTGCACTCCCTGAGCAGGGGGGCAGCTGTACAGTCCCTGACTTTTGCCAGGTGGGGTGGAACTCACAGCCAACGCGAGCCTTGATCTTCGAAGACTGTGCTGTCCCTGCGGCCAACAGAATTGGGAACGAGGGGCAGGGCTTCCTCATTGCCATGAAAGGACTGAACGGAGGAAGGATCAATGTTGGTGAGTACCCGAAGGGCTGGGGGGCTGGCAGGCAGCACCATCCTGGCTCAGCAGACGTGTTGGCCCTGTTCTCTTCCAGCCTCTTGCTCTCTAGGGGCTGCTCATGCCTCAGTCATCCTCGCCCGAGACCACCTCAGTGTCCGGAAGCAGTTTGGAAAGCCTCTGGCCAGTAACCAGGTAACTGTCCAGATTCCCTGCCTTTGCTTCCCAGTTCTTGCATGGGCCTCGTCTGTGGCCACATTCTCCGGGCCAGTGTGGAATTCCGCCCCCATCTTAACCAGAACGTGTGCTCTCTGTCTGGAAGCAATTTTTTCCAGAGGTAATAATATTAGTGCAGGGCAAGTGAAGTGGGCTAAGAACTTACAGGGAGCACATTTTCGCTATAGAAGAGGCAGGAGGCTTTGAAGCTGTGTGAATCTTAGGAGAGGGACCTCACTGGAGGTGTCTTACAGAGGGCCCAGATCAGGAACCTCTCTAGGCCTGTCTGTCTTGTCTGGTTCTCTTGTCCCCTCTTGCTGTAGTATCTGCAGTTCAAACTGGCTGATATGGCGACAAGGCTGGTGGCCTCCCGGCTGATGATCCGCAGTGCTGCAGTGGCTCTGCAGGCAGAGCGGGCTGATGCAGTGGCCCTGTGCTCCATGGCCAAGCTCTTTGCTACAGACGAATGTTTTGCTGTAAGTGGTGATGTGCTCTGGCTCTCCTTTGTGAACCGGGAGCAGCTGCTAGGTCTAGGTGTGTTGTGCCTTCAGTCAACCCCTGGGATGCTGCAGGGATCCCCTGGGGCTTAAGGATGTACGTTAACTCCTGAGGGCCTGCAAAGGAGCTCTCACAGCTGGCTTTTTACCTGTTCCAAGCCATTACACACTTTACTCCGTCACTGTCATTTGGTTGTGTTCTAGATGAGACCTACCTTTGGAAGAAGGTTCAGAGCAGCCCAGTTCCTTGTGCTCAGGTGTGCGTGTTTACAGTGTCAGGGGCAAAACCATTTCCACATTGAGGCTGCGTTGCCACGAGATGGCACCTTAGCATCATAGAATCCCAGCAGTGGTGGTTGCAGGTAGCTGCTCCCTGGGAGCCAGAAAGACAGGGGTGTCTGCTCTGCCTGTCCGCTGGGAACTGGTAAGTTCCACAGGTGGACTTCTCCTGTTGCCTCTGACCGGAGCACGTGGAGCCAGCCCCTTTTTCGCTTGGCTGGTTATTTGTAGGTTGCTCTTTCTCATACTAGTTCACAGCAGGCTGCCAGATTGGAGGCTGGTGGGGAGAGAAGCCGCTAGTTCCAGTCTTCCTGAGATTAAAGATGACTGACCCCTGTCTCCCTGCAGATCTGCAACCAGGCCTTGCAGATGCATGGAGGCTACGGCTACCTGAAGGACTATGCTGTTCAGCAGTATGTGCGGGACTGCAGGGTCCACCAGATCCTGGAAGGTAAACATTTCCAGAGGTGCTCTCTCCCTTCCGGAGTGGGGACAGGATCACCAGCCTTGTTACTGGGTCTCAGGGTTCCCCTGGGCTCTGTCTGTCTAGGCATCTTCCTCCCTGCCTCCTCCTAACCCTGGTCTGGAAGACCTGTGGTGCCATTCAGAGAACACTAGCCTGGGAGCCACTTCACGTCTCATCTTTTTCTTTGTAAATTTTAGAGACGGTTTAAACTGAGATAATATATGAGAAAACACTCTGAAAACTCTAGCAGTGACTACTCTTTACTGTTGGAAAGTAAGTAAGTGGTCCTCAGGAATCCCCAAACTTCTGTACAGTAAGTTATAGGGCAAATGTGAGCCAATTTGATCACCACTGCCTTTACAAATTGGTTATCAGCCAGACAGCCTAAAAGATTATCTCTATCAATATTGCTACTGCATTTTTCAGAACTGTAAGTCATTAGTATATGGGTATTTTCTTGGTAATCACACATTTGGACTAGGAAATGTTAAGCTATTAGAGTCACGCTCAGAGCATGGCCTTCTCTCTCCACACCAATGCATGTCTTGAAATTTCATCACTGTTGTTCCAGCTAGTGTAGGTGTCCGGGGTTGTTACACTGTAGGAAGAGTAGATGGGCAAAGGCCTGTCTAAACGGTTCTCAGGAAATAATATGGAGCTGCTTTAATGGGGCAGAGAAGCCTCTGAGCATTGGCTTTCCTGCACTTTCAAAGGAGCCTTCTCAGACATGAGCACACAGGAGAATCACCTGGAGGGCTTGTGAAAACAGATTGCTGGGTCCCACCCCCAGAGCTTCTGTCTCCGGGGGTCTTGGGTGGCCAGAGACTTTACATCTGTAACAAGTTTTCAAGTGAGGCTGCTGCTGCTTGTGTGAGAACCACACTCTGAGACCCACTGCCCTGTGTTGTGTTGAAATCACAGGCTCCTAAAGGTTAGTCTCTGCTGTCAGCTGCACACGTCACCCCTAAAGTGTGTTTATGAGCTCAACTGCTAGTGCTCAAATTAAATCGGTCTTACTCTTCTGCTGTAGTCTCAATCCTCTACTCCCACGGTTACTTTTCCCCCCAGCATTGTGCATGTAGGAAACTACCTTCATTGTAACTCTGCCTTGTAGCCCTGTTGAGTAAATGGGAAAAGCCAGGTACGTTTATATCAGGCCACATTGATCTTCATCATTTTGTTTTATCATGGGCTTTGTTACTGGATAAATCTGAAATTTTAGATTTAATTTTATTTGAGATGTGTGATTAGTCATCCCTCAGACATTCATACTTCTCTGCATTAAAGGGCATTGTAGAAATGACGCAAGCCATTGCCCCTCAGGGAAAATGTTTGTTCTTTTCAAATTGAGTGTTCTGATTACCAGAGAAATTTTGTGTATTGTTGAAAATTTATAAAATACAGGGTAAGTTAAAAAAAAATCACATGTCTCCACATCTAGAATTAATAACTTGGACTCCTCTCATATTTAAGTCCAAAAATACATCTTTTGGTCTTTTTCTATGCTTGTATAGGTACATTTTTTAAAAACAGAATTGTACTATATATACCTTTTCTTTTTCTTCTTCTTTTACCTAATGTAAGCATTTTTACCTTCAGGAGAGGTTTATTTACTTATTTAAAGAGCAGCTTAATTGACTTCTAGAGAGAGAGGAAGGAAGAGGGAGAGAAGCATCTATGTGAGAGTGTCACAGCTATCGGCTGCCGGGGACGGAATCCAAAACTCAGGCCTGTGCACTCACCTGGAGTCCACCTGGCCACCTTTCAGTGCCCAGCTGACTGAACCACACCACCAGGACGGGGAGGCTTTTTGTTTTTAGGGTTTTTTAAGACGTTGTTTTTAATATTAATTGATTTTAGAGAGAGAGGAAGGGAGGGGGGGAGAGGGAGGGAGGGGGGGAGAGAGGGAGGGAGGGAGGGAAACATCAGTGTGAGAGAACGGTTGCCTCCCATCCAGGGATTGAACCTGCAGCCTAGGTATGTGCCCTGACCCGAAATTGGATGCACCGCTTCCTGGCCTATGAGATGATGCTCCAACCAACTGAGCCACACTGGCCAGGGCTGGAGAGGATTTTTAAAAGTAAATTTATTCCTCACTTCCTGACCTTTTTCTGTACTTTGGAGAGAAGTCTGTGGTAATTGGTCCCCTGCAGGGATAAAAGCAGCAATTGTAGTTTACATCATGCCGACCCAGAGCTCGGCTCGGGCACCCTGGTCAGAGCTTTGCCGAGTTCTCCGACAGGCTTTGCTGCTGCTAACTCCTTCGTTCTTACTCCCTCCTCCAGGCAGCAATGAAGTGATGCGGATGCTGATCTCGAGAAGCCTGCTTCAGGAGTAGCACCTGGACCTGCTGCTCCGGCGCCAGGTTGAATGTGCCCTTGGATTAGTGTTGACTGGCTCCGGTGGGCAGGTCTGTCACAGATGAGTCGTGGTGAGGCGGAAGGACTGGGCTCCTCCAGGAGGACTCTCGGTGTCGCAGCAGTGGCAGCAGTTGGCTGGAGCAGCCTCCAGAGGCTGGAGGAGCTGCCTTGGTTAGGGCGTTGCGAGGACACTACCTTGTTTCCTAAATCAGTAGGTGACTGGTGAAGACGCATCACCAGACCGTAGTACTCTCTGGATCCACATCGTCCTGATCTGCCTGCATTTTGCTGATTCACTGGGTCCTCCTCTGGGGAATTGGGTACTTTGTAGAGGGCTTTTCTATTTATAAAGTACAGGGTGGGGAAGGAAAAATGGAGAAAAGTGGCCTGTCTTTTTCTGTCCTCTGCACCTCAGCTAAAGGCTCAGAAGGTGTCTGGGACACACTTCCTTCATAGCGCCTCTGAGGACATGCTGATGAGATGAATAGTAGGAGAACTTGGCTCCTAAGCTGTGATTCAGGGTGTGTCTCGACGCCGCCCTACCTGAATATCAAGGCCTGTGGTGGTTGGAACTTTGAATATTTGTTGTTTTTCTTTTTTAAGAAGCACGTGGCCTGGGAATGGTATTCAAAGTTTCTATAACCCTTTCTAGTAAGTGCTTTGAGTATATTTTTCTATCTGCGTTTCTGTTTTCCTTTTTGAAGCTGCGCCTCTTTTTAAATGTTTCGATTGATGAATAAAACCTACCCCTTTCTGAACCATCTCGAGTTCCACTAACGTTGATTTTTATTCTAGCTCTCTAAGCCTTTACAACTCGTTTTTTTTGTTTGTTTGTTTGTTTTTTAATATATCTTTATTGATTTCAGAGAGGAAAGGAGAGGGGGAGAGAGAGATAGAAACATCAATGATGAGAGAGTCATTGATTGAGTCCGCAACCTGGGCATGTGCCCCGAACGGGAATCGAACCCCCATCGCCTGGATCCTAGGTTGATGCTCAACCGCTGAGCCACATCCGGCTGGGCAGAACTAGTTTTAAGTTTTTTATTATATTTAATTAAACATTTAACTAGATTTTGGAATAATAATAATAAAAAAATTTCTCCTTGATCTAATTGGCTTTTAAAAAATAGTCCTCTTGCCCAGGCTGGTGTGGCTCGGTTGGACCTTGTCCTGTACACCAAAAGGTTGAGGGTTCGATTCCTGGTCAGGGCACATACTCAGGTTGCAGGTTTGATCCCTGGTCAGGGCTCTCGCGGGAGGCAACTGATCGATGTTTCTCTCTCACATCGATGTTTTTCTCTCTCTTCCTCTCCCTTCCTGTCTCTCTAAAACCAATAAAAGCATGTCCTCAGGTAAGGATTAAAAAACAGTTTACTTAAATTACTAATAACTTTGCAAACTAAACATTGTTTACAATTTATGAAAGTAGATTTAAAATAATATTCAAAGATGGAGACTTTTCAGAGAACCTTGTTAGAAATGGGCATTACGTTATTCCACCCCCTCACTTCTATGGAAAAAAGTATCCAAGATAT
Source organism: Miniopterus natalensis (assembly GCF_054644295.1). Classification (NCBI taxonomy): domain Eukaryota; kingdom Metazoa; phylum Chordata; class Mammalia; order Chiroptera; family Miniopteridae; genus Miniopterus; species Miniopterus natalensis. The sequence continues at coordinate 4,447,325 of NC_142100.1, read as the reverse complement.
TTTGTTAACTACAAGTCTGGGTTTAGAGAGACCAAACTATACATCTTTAGCTACGACGAATGTTTTATTTTTTGAATGCATGTTTTCTGTAAGGAACTGTGTTTGGCACTGTAGGGGGACAGGGTGTGGGTGGACTGCAAACTTTAAAATAATTTTCTGCCTTCAAAGGCCTCATTTGATAGCTGTAGTTCAAGGTAATGATAGGTACAGAAGAGAGAGGGTGAGCTGAGAAAAGTGATAAAATAGGAAGGGATTCATGGAGATAAGAATTCAAATTAAGCTTTTATGAAAAGAGAGCCAAGAAAGTTGGTTCAGACAGGAAAGAACCAGGATCAGGAAAAGTGAGTTTATGTGGGAGCTGCTGGCACTCTTGTTTAATTGTGCTTTGGAGTTGGCGTGGAAAGAAAGATGTAAGTAGATTCTGGAGGGAGTTATGAAAGCCAAGGTTTGGGTTTTATTTTGTAAGCAGTGGAGAGCTACAGAAAGTTTTTAATGAGGAAGATATGAGATTAATCCCTAAGAACATTCTGGAATGCATATGTGGGATGAATGTGAGTGGGGAAAGGCATACCCAGTCAATAGGTTCTTGAAGTAGTCAAGATGTGAGGCAGTTTGAGCCTGAATTTTGAAGGTGAAAGGAAAGTAGGTGTGAGCAAAAGTAGGCCACGCTTGGAATGCCCACCATGGAACTTGAGGGCCTCCCTAGTAACGGGGCTGCTGTCTGGCATCCAGTTCTGAGAGGCTCCTGCTCTGACCTGAAGCAAAAACAGGTGTTATGTTGTCTTACTGTTTATGCCCCTACTAAGAGGCTGCTGAAATGCTTGTTATGACAGATGCGTTCCGCACCTTCACCCTCAGCTCTTACTCAGAATCCGGTTTCCCAGCAGCCTGACAAGGGATTTGGCCTCTGCATTGAGAACAGTGAACAGGAAATTAAACTATCGTTCATTTGGCTGTTCCAAAAACAAAACCAAAAGAAGCAGAACAAACGTGTTAAGGAAAACATCTGGGGCAAGTTCTGTATTAGGTGTGCACTGTGTACAGACGTAGGGTCAAGCGAGGATATAGCCCAATCCCCCAGTCAGTGGAAAGGTGTGCACCCTGCCAGCGGCCATGAGGAGCAGAGCAGCACAGCACAGCCCCAAGTGTTTCCCACGTCCTTGATGGCTAACAAGCTTCGCCAGGCTCGCTCTCTGTCCTTGGCCTGTACGCAGGCCTTTCCCAGCACAGCTCCTTCCCTTGCCCTCTCCCCTCTGCTAGATAAGCCCCTAGCCTACCCTGGCCATCTCCCCTCTGGCCCCCATGTGGATTTTTCAGACTGACAAGAAAAGAACAGCATGGCTCTCCTGGGGTTGAAGCTCTTACAGTACATCTTGTGAACACAACATCTTCACCTGGATGGACCTTGGGACAGAAGGCTGGTAGCTAGGAAAGGATTTCCGGATGTGGCAGCAGGGACAATTGCCTGCACAGAGTGCTCCAGGCGCAAGGAGTGAATGGTCGAGACATGACAACCTTCGTCAAAGTTGGATTTCCAGGTTGTCTGAACTCTTCAATATCTCTTCAAACCACCTCCCTTCATAATACTATCACGGTTAAAGGGAAAATCTAACTGCTCTAATTACATGTATATTTAAACAGAAGAATGTTTAGGACCTGTTAACAATTTCCTCTTCATTCTTTGTAGACTTGATAAATTAAGCACGTACCTTATTTAGCCCGGCCAGTGTGGCTCAGTGGTTGAGCGTCGACCTAGGATCCAGGAGATGGCGGTTTGATTCCCCGTCAAGGCAAATGCCCGGGTTGCTGGCTCGATCCCCAGAAGAGGGCGTGCAGGAGGCAGCTGATCAGTGACCCTCTCATCATTGATGTTTCTCTCTCCCTCTCCCTTCCTCTCTCTGAAATCAAAGATATATTTAAAAAATAAATAAAACTACCTTATTCACTGATTTGCTTCAGTGCTTATCTGGATATTTTTATTGTAAAAACATAGGACTTCTCCCAAGCACTTTCCTGTAAGTTACCCTATATATCTCTTGATTTTCACAAGGGAGCCCTTCCTGAATAGGCACTAGAGGCATTTGTTGTGTTAAACTCATTTGAATTGAATTGAGCAATAACCCTGTTGAAAAGAGCAGCTGCCACAGCTGCTGTTAGGTGAAGACTGGCCTCTGGGTTCAGACTCCTGTATCCACTTTTGATTGCCAGCTTTGCCACTGCGTGACTCTAAGCAAAGTCACTTAAACTCTCTTTGGCTGTTTCCTCATATATAAATTGAAGATAAACTTTCTGCCTCATAGAATAGTTGATGAATCAAGTGAAAAAATACATATTAAGGTCTCAGAACAGAGTTCATTGAGCACTCTCAAATATCAGTCCATATTACCAATCTCATTTTATAGATGAGCATAGTGAGCAGGTGTCAGGCTGACATCTGAAGACCTCTTCCAAGAACCTTTAAAATATTTAAGATCATGACTAATTTTTGGTCTGCTCTCCCAGGAAAGTGGCAGGGCTGTACTTCCCTTTTGCCAACTTCACAAACATACAAGCACATAAACACACTGCAAAGTTTTCTCCCAGGAGCTTAAGCTTAGCTTCACTGTAAATTTCCCGTTGCTTGCCCTCTGCTTTATCTGACATTTCTGTACATGTTCCCCTCCTCCAGAATCTGTTTTCCCTTCGGCACTCATTCGTTACTCGTGGGAATCATGTCCCACCAAACCGCATGAACGAGTGCTGTCCAGGCAAGGTTGGCTGCCAGAGCGCTCTGATAGAACAGGACGGTCCCTGTCCCCATGTCAAAAGTCCCAATTCATAACTCCCACAGGAAGGAAGAGAAGAGGGATTCAGAGAGTAGAGTGGGAGACCCAACAGACAAGCCTTTCCGACCAAAAGTCAAATCCTTGGGGCTTGGTGACCAGTGACAAGTAGTGGAGGAGACAGGAGAATGAACCAGGACAGACAGAATGCTCTTTCATTGCTTGGAATGGAGCAAACCCATCACTTCAGGCAGGGCCCCGAAAGCTCCCGCCTGGCCCGGCTGAATCCCGTCTCATTTATTTGTGAGGGTGATGCTATGTGTGCACCTGGTTCCTTTTCTTTTTCTCTCTTTTCTCTTTCCACCCAGTTTCCTGATCCACAGCCCGGGACCCCCGGCCCAGTGAGGGAGCCTGAACACTCCTGGCTGCCAGCACAGACAGACAGGAAGTTAGCCGCTCAAGGCACTGGTGAGCCCACAGCGCGGAACGAGGCGGTCTGTCCCCTTCACCCAGGTACCTGGGAAAGTGTACTTTGAGCCGTAGTGCTTTGGAAAAGTGGGGCGTGGGTTTATTTCCAGGGCAGTTCCATTCAGCTTTGGTTTGCTCCCCCCAACTTTCATATGGGCATTACGGTTTTCTCAAGTTTTTTAAAGAGCTGTAGAAACAGTACTTCAAGACAGCCCACTAGTTACCATCCCTAACCCTCACCCATAAAACCCTGGGCAGATCACAGTGTCTGGCCTTTCTACAGAAAACCTGGAAGTATCACTTTCCCATTTCGTCTATAAACCAAGGTATAGGTGTAGGATTGAGCCAGGATATAGCCCAATCCCGCTCCAGTCAGTGGGAAGGTGTCTGCCTGAGCAGCGGCCCTGAGGAGCAGAGCAGCACAGACCTAAGTGTTCCCCACATTCTTGACGGCTAGCAAGCCTTGCCAAGCTCTCTGTCCTTGGCCTGCATGCAGGCCTTTGCCAGCACAGCTCCCTCCCTCTCCCTCTCCCCTCTGCTAGATAAGACCCTAGGCTACCCTGACCCAGTGAGCAAACTCATCTGATGGCACAGAAGGCAAACTCAGAAGGTTGTGTACTGTGTGATCCCATTTACATAGCATTCTTGAAAACAGAAGAGATGAAAAACTGGTTAGTGGTTGCCAGGGATTAGCCTGGGGGAGAAAGAGAAGAGTGTCTATAAAGTGGTAGCATAGGGGGCTTGTGGTAAAGGAACAGCTCTGCATCGTGATTGTGGTGGTGGCCACACCAAGCCATTCATGTAATACAGTTGCATAGAACTGTAGACACAGACGTGTGCAAATGAGTGTGTGTGTAGCTAGTGACTACACTAATGTCATCTCATGGCACTGATATTGTACGCTGATATTAGCAGGATGCTAATGTTGGGGGAGAAGGGGTGAGGTGTTCATGGGACCTCTGTGTACATTTTTTACCAATTCCTGTGAATCTATAATTACTTCAAATTAAAAAATTTCAAAGTCAACTTGCTGGTGAGACTATGCTTCCTCAACCTAGCCTATCCTTTGCAGATCGAGCCTTCCACATCCCTGGCTGTCAGTGGCAGCCCCAGTAAGGCCTTTACTGCAGTGTACAGAGCTTATTTAGGAGAGAGCATGGAGGGTTTGAGCCAAGGGAAGGTGGGCAAACAGGGTGGTGGTGGGCCAGGTGATTTGGGCTGGGCTTTCATTTTCAAGCCAGGGGGTCTGTGCCTGAAACTTAGACCCCTGAAAGCAGTCCTCAGGAGAAACCAAGAACCTTAGAGGCCCAAAGCTCTGAGAAATTTATTGTCCTCCCTCCCCACTCCTTTCCCCCACACACAATATTAAACTGTATGCCAAGGATTTGAATTTTATTCTGTGGTAATGAAGAACACATGGATTTTAAGTCAGAGAGGAACTTAAAAGATTTGGTGTGCAGGTGTAGGGTCAAGCCAGGAAATACTCAACCCTGCTCCCAGTCAGTGGAAAGGTGTCTGCCTGACCCAGCAGCCACAAGGAGCAGAGTAGCACAGACCCAAGAGTTTCCCACGTCCTTGACGACTACTAAACTTTTTCCAAAAGTTGGTCTAGCAGAGGTGTAAGGAATGCACTAGGGTTGGGAGACCAGTTGATTGTGGCTGTCAGTTAGGAGAGAGATGACGGAGGCCTGCACTGTGGCAATGGAAGTAGGGAATTGCAAGCGTCCATTAAGAAGGAGAACTGAAAAGACTTGGTCACAATTGAATGAAGAGCAATCCTGAGAAAGGAGCTCAGGGTTAATCCCAGGCTTGGAGACTTGGGGAAAGTGGAGAAATGAGAAAATTGCAGAAGAAAGTTTAGGGATAGGAATAACAAACTAGACTTTCAACAGGCTGATATGATGCTCACTGTGAACTGTGGAATAGGCAGGTGGACACACAGATGTGACCTGCAGGGGAAAGGTTTGGGCAGAACATGCCAAGGCTTCTCAACCACACAGAGTCGGTCTGTCCAATCCTTTTCATTAGGGCTACATGCTACTACTTCCTCTAGAACTTCCATTCAGCTGTCATTGCTCATGGATGTGTTTACTGTCTTCTAAGACTTAACAATCTATTCTCTTTGCCCTGGCCAGGTGGCTCAATTGGTTGGAGCGTCATCCTACACACCAAAAGGTCAGAGAAGCCAAGGCCACAGTTGCCTTCAGGCTTTGCCTGGAATACCTGTAAGTTTGGGTCATGTCCTCAAGTCCTTGAGGTCCCCAAAGATGTCTTGAGGTTCCTGTTTTGCCATCTTTCAGGAAAGCAACCTTTGTTCCTTACCTGGAAAGATTGCTGTGAACCACATGACCAAGCAAGGCATGAGACCATTTTTGCAAGTGGCTTTTGATTGGCCTTGAGAATCGATCTCAATTCCTTAAAGCTTTCTGGTGACATTCAGAATACAGGGATGTCTCGCTCAGACTTGGCTTTCCAGTCAAAGTCCTGGTTAATAAGACGACACAGTTTGGAACTGGTCTTACTGGATTTATGCAAATAAATGTATTGACCTAAGTCATTAAGAACTGTAAGATTCTGGAGGGATCCGGTAGAGAGAAAAAGCTCAAAGTGAGTAATTAGCATTCCCTAGATCGGCAAACGCTTCCAAAACTTTTAGAAATATAGGCGTCTTTACCGGCAAACACATTGACACTTTAAGAGACATAACTTTAACGGAGACAGGTATATAGTAAAGCTCCCTGATTTAGTAATTAAGTGAATTAAATTACACTGACTGGCTCAGGTAAGATCTATTTCTCAGAATCTGCATTCCAAGCGATGACTCAGGTAAGACTTCTTGGGGAGCAAATATTGGCATAACAAAGGCAGGCAGTTCCTTTTGACAAACCCAGAATAAAATTCCACGTCGAGGAATGGAAACTGTGTTGTTGATTTCGGGGGGAGAAAAATCCCCTCCTGGGGAGGGCGATTGGACAGCTGAGGGAAAAAAGGAGGGCCCCCAGTTCTTCCCGGCTCCTGTCGCGCCACCGGGGCCCAGGATTCGCACTTGGCTCCGGCCGCCAGCCTCCGCCTCGGGGGCTGGTGCCCGCCCCCCTGCCCGGGCAGGGCCCTTCCCCGGGTGGGAACCGGCCCTGCAGGCGGGAGGGTCGCCGCCGGTGGCTCCAGCGCCCAAGGGCCCGCCGGCCTCTGCTCCCCCGGAGGCCTCCCTCGTGTCTGTTCGCACAGGGGGCGCCTGTTGTCTCCGCTGCTGAGGTGGAAGGACTTCAGTTGTTCACCTGGCTCCTGAAAGCTGGGCCAGTCACGAGTCACTGTCTCGTATTTTCCTAATGGCCTTGGTCCCGTAAGAGGCCTGGTAGCATGGACAGCGCCCCTTAAAGAGGAGCGAGCATTCCCTGTTAATTCAACAGCATAGAATTGAATGTCCCGGGTCCTGGGTTTAAATTCTATTTCCAGTCCATTTTTACAATCAGGTAACAAAACCTTTCGTTTCTCTGAGCACCTGTACGTTTGAGGCTTTCCTCTCTCAGCTGTGCCTGTGGAAGCAGCCTTCACTGACGGGAACATTTGTATAAACTATGGGCCAATCAAGATGGCCGCCGGGGCGGGACTTCCGCCCTTGTGCAAGATGGTTGCCAAAGTGGCTTCAATGACAAATTCTGCCCTTAAACAAAATGGCTGCTGAAGGCAGAAGCGCGACCTTGTGGTTTCGGTCCCGGAGCAACCTGAGGAGAGGGCGGGGCCGTCACGTGCAGGAGAATCCGTTTGCCGCGGGGCAGGCTCCTGAGGCACCTTTGTGTTTGCCAGGAGAAATCATGGAGGTGGAGTTTCTAACCACCGTCCCCTCTCCCCAGTGCACAGTCCCAGGGGCGCCGTGGCTGGGAACTCGCAGGGCGGGCTCTGTGCCGGCGGCAGCAGCTTCAGCCCGTGCGCGTTGCCGCGCCGCTCTCCTTCCGCGGTGCGCAGCCCGAGGCCGGAGGGGCGCTCGGGCTGGGGGGGCGCTCGGGCTGGGGAACCGGCGGGGGCGGGGCCGGGAGGCGGAGCTCGGCGCCCAGCAGCGGCCTGGACCCCGACCGTCGGCGCGCCCCTCCTCCTCCTCCCCCTCCTCCCCTCCTCTCCCCTCCTCTCCCCCCTCCCCTCCTCTCCCCTCCTCCTCCTCCCCCTCCCCCCCACCCCCGCCCCTCCCGCCCCTCCTCTCCCCTCCCGCCCCTCCCCCCTCCCCCGCCCCTCCTCCCCCGCCGGCGTCTGATAGATGCGGAGGGAAGATGGGGGCCCTTGACTCCGGGCCGCGCCGCGCTGCCGGCTGGGGGCAGGGGCGTCAGACCCCCCCAGGGCCAAGCAGACGGGCGCGCGGGGGTTCGCGCCCAGGAGTAAATTTCAGGGCAGCGGGCAGCGGGGTGCTCCGAGCCGCGGGGCTGGCGCAGAGGAGGCGAATCGTGGGGCGCGGGCAAATGCAGGGTGGGGACCGGCAGGGGAGGCGGCCCTGAGAACTGAGAGACCCACGGTCCAGGTGCGCGCTCCTCCCCGGGGTCCGGCGGCGGGCCCCGCCCAAGGCTGAGGCGGCTGCGGAGTCGATTGGCGGGGCCGCCCTCCGCCCCCTCCTCGGGGCTCAGCCCCTCCCGGCCCTCCGCCCCCTCCCCCGCCCTCAGCCCCCTCCCCCGCCCTCCGCCCCTCCCCCGCCCTCCGCCCCCTCCCCCGCCCTCCGCCCCCTCCCGGCCCTCCGCCCCCTCCCCCGCCCTCCGCCCCCTCCCCCTCCCTCGGCCCCCTCCCCCGCCCTCGGCCCCCTCCCCCGCCCTCAGCCCCCTCCTCCGGGCTCAGCCCCTCCCGGCCCTCCGCCCCCTCCCCCGCCCTCGGCCCCCTCCCCCGCCCTCAGCCCCCTCCTCCGGGCTCAGCCCCTCCCGGCCCTCGGCCCCTCCCCGCCCCGGGGCCCAGTAGCCCGCCTCGCTCCCGCGCCGCCCGCGGGTCTCCGGGGCGGTCCTCCCGCCCGCCGGGGCTGCGCCCGGCGGTGGTGCGGGCAGAGAGGACGGGACGGGGCCGGCGGGGAGCAGTGAGCCCGCTTCGCCGGCCGGTGGGGCTCGGCGGCCGAGCGCTGCCTGGCCCGGGAGGTCCGGTCGGACTGACCCGGGCGCGGGCGCGGGGTGCGGGCTCCGTCCCCAGCAGCGCGCGTGCAGGCGGCGGCCCGCAAGGGCTCTCACCGCTGATGTTTGTCTCTCTCCCTCCCCTTCCTTTCTCTGAAATTACTAAAAACATTTTTAAAAACAAAAACGCGGTTCGGGGAAGCGAGGTTTTGTCCCTGGCGCCCGGAGCGTCGGCGCGGGCGGGTCTCGCCCGGGTGTCCGGCCGCTGCGTCCTGCTGCGGCCGCGGGGCCGGGCGGAGGGGCGGCCGCGCCTGAGCCCGCTCTCCCCCGCCGCCTCCGCGCAGGCGTCTGCTGTCTTGCAAGTGGGGTTTCCACGGTGGAAGCGGGGGTCCCTTTCCCTCCGGGTGCTGGGGGTGGGGCCCTAACGGTATCTTGAGACAGAGAGTTTTCTGACACGCGCGGGAGGATGAGCGGCCCCGTTTGCGCGGGGTCGCATCTCGGGGTTCGCCACGCCCCGAGCCCCTGAAGCCAGCCCGGGGCGGTGCGCCGGGATTCGGCAGGGCCCGCAGCAGGGCCGGCGCCCAGGGTCCGGCGGCGGTGGCGCTGGGTCCGGGTCAGGCGGGGCTCGTGTGGTCTGTCCCTTGTGTGGGGACTGCGGCCAGAGCCAGGAGCCCGCGCGAGAGAGAAGCTCCTTTGCCTGGGAATTTGGGCAGCAGTCTTCCCCCTCGGGCGGTGGCCAGCCTGCTCTGGCCAGCGACCTGCCCGGGTGTGACTGACGAGCGAGTACCCTAGTTCCTCCGGACCGGATCTGCCCCCCGCCCCGGGGCTGTGCGGAGTAGCCCTGGGAGTGTTGCGCTGCAGCTTCCCCGCGGAGCTGCCGAGTGGATGCCTGTACAACTGGGCCTTCCCTTTGCTCCCTCCAGTTCCTAATAACCGGGTCATTCACAACAGTGTCAGCTGGGGGTGCTCGACATGTCTCCTGTTTTCAACTTACTTTGAACACTCCACTGAACATTAAGCTAAAACAAATATTTAGGAAACTTTGTTCTTAAATTGCAACTAGAATAACCCGGATATTAAGAGGATGAGATTTTGTTTGCAACACCCAGAACTATGTGCACATCAAAACCTGTGATCGCCGTGGCCTGGGAGAGACTTTTAGTGGAGAGCCGACATGGGGACGTTTAGAAAGCAGGAAACAGCTGGCTGTGTTGTTCCCTGACCGCGGTGGAGAAAGACAGAGCCTGAAAGAGTGTTCCTGAAACCTTTAAATCTCATCCTCTGCCGAAAACATTTAAAAACTTTTTCAAAACCAGCTTCTCTCTTCCCCCTTCCCATCCATCCAATGGGATTAGAGAACAGAGAGGAGAGAGGAAAGATCCAGAAGTTGGCTGTACCATCACCCAAAGCAAGAGACCCTGAGCCCGATCAATACAACTGAAAGTTCTGAAAGACGGGTCCTCGGTTGCAAGGGCTGACTCCTCCGGCCATAATAAAATGCTGAACTTCAAGAAACCCCAACCTCCGTAGGCCCTGATCTTGTGCTAAGAAACCTTTTGATTACTAATTTAATTTTTCAGGCGTTTCAAGGCTGAGAAGTCCTGATTTGGGGTGGGGTGAGCATCCCATGTGATAAAAATGTCCTGTATTCACACTGTCCAATATGGTAGCAACCACCCGCACGTGGCTATTGAGCACCTGAAACGTGTCTGGTGTGAATGAGATTGGATTTTAATTTTTATTTAATTTTAATTAGCCACATATTGCATAGCTCTAATCTCTGCAAAAGATGGTCTCTACTACTCCCCAGTGGCACAATTACTCAAGTTCTCCAGTCCCTTAGTAGTTTTAATTGCTTCCCTGAGTCTGATTAACTCTGGAATACTCACAATGCTAGGGACCTCAGCCATGGCATTGCTGTCTGGGAGGCTGCCCTTCCAGTTGACTAGGGTCGGGGTGGAAGACGCGCAGATGTGACAGAGACATGAGTAGTGTGCTCGCGTGTGGATAGCTATAAAACCCATGGGGACTTTAGTGAGCGTGATCCACTGGTCCTCAGACATATCCAAGATGTTGAGACCTTAACCCCTGGCCTTTCTGTGGTGGGGACGTTGTAGGTGAGATTCCAGTGCACACTTACTGCCCTGGTCAGGAAAGCTTGGCCCAGTCCCAGCAGGAGAAGTGTTGCAGCACTTATGTGCCTGCCCATGGCGGGTGTCTGGTGTCTCTGTGGCCAGCCTCCCTTGCTCCTTTCGCTGGCAGCAGGATCCAGGTATCCTCTTGGAGAGTCACCCATGCTCCCTCGATAAGAATTGTTGTGGGGCCGATAAGCTGCCTTTCCTTCCCGCCTGCAATTGTGACACAGTAAGTAGGCCAATGAGATTTATTTTGCAGGGTGCTGAATCATGAGTGGTGTGACATAAAGTAGGAAATTGTTGAGCTGAGTCATTTCAAGAGTGGGGCCAAGAGGAACCTCCCAGTTGCTGGCACTGCCCTGGCTTCTCAGTTCGTCCAAGCCCTGTGTTGGGTCTACCATACTCCTCCTAACCTGCCAGCACATCCCTCTTTTTGCATAACTTAGCTAACCTGTCTGTTTCTGATGCTTACAATGAAATGAATCCAATCAAAGCTGCTTGACCACCAAATAAAATGTTGAAAAAAATGGGTACTTGACCCCACAAAGTAAATCTGAATCAAAAGTGATCTTCCTAAGAAATCAAATAAAATGTAAAAGTTAATGCAGGAAATGGCAGGCAGTGCACACTCACTTTGTGTTTTCAGTGTAAACAAAAGTGTGCCCTTTTCCTCCCGATGCTCTTTTCGTGCCATTGCTTTTCCACACTCCGGTGAAACCTGCTGGTAGGAGACACGCCAGCCGGTTGCTCCATCCGAGTGTCTCCTTATCGCCTTATCCTTTGACTCACCTTTGGCACGTGATTCGTAGATGTTCGTGGTTCCCTGTTCCACTCCCAGTCCTCCTACGGGTGGCTGCAACCCTTCTGGGCCACAGCAAAGGGCAGAGAGAGACAGCTGGGTTCTTGGGGTGACTCAGCCCGGTGGCACAGTAGGGGCAGGCAGAGGGGAGGTCTGTGGAGCTTCACTCTCAAGCGTCTGCAAATCCCAGCACCATGTAAACAGCCCTGGGAGTAGCTGACCGGCTCTGGGGCACTTGGAAGAGTGGATCACCCTGGGGTGAGCTGGCGCTGCACCAAGGGCTGCTGAGGGAGCTGCCAAGCCAGGACTGAGAGGCACCACAGCCGGGCCTCAGAGGCTCTGAGTTCTGGTGGGAGCCGGCATCAGGCCAGTCGGACCCTGAGAGTCAAGGTCATGAGTACATTCCTCATATCTGTAAATGCCGCGGGCCAGCAGCGCCCATGCGGGCAAGGACCTCCACAGTCTGCGGGGGTCGTAGGGCAAGAGCTTCCTGTTTAGTGCTTCTTCCACCGCTCACTGTACCCCACGTCTCTCCAAAGCCCCTTGAGGAGGAAGCAGCAAAAGGGACAGCTCGGCTCCTCTCCTCTGGCACCTGCTCCCGTCCCCACTGTCCTGCAGAGCTGAAGGTATCAGGTGGTCCCGTGTCATAGGCTCTTACTTCCATAGAGCATAAGCCTCAATACATCACGGTCACCTGGAGGGCTCAGGAAAATGTGGATTGCTGGGCCCTGCCCCCACAATTTCTGATTCAGTCGGTCTGGGTGGGGCCTGGGCCCCTGCATTTCTACCAGCTTCCCATGTGATGCCAATGCTGATCTGAGGACCCCGCTTTGAGAACCTCTGTCATAGAACCTCAGCCTCAGCACTTTATTATGTGGGGCCAGATAATTCTGCGTGCTGGGAGGTGCCCCGCACGCTGTAGGGTATTGAGCAGCGTCCCTGGTCTCCACACACGAGATGCCGGAAGCGCATCCAAACTGTGACAGTCAGAAATGTCTTCAGACATTGCCCAGTGTCGGCTGGGGGTCCCAACCCCTCGGGCTGAGAGCTGCTGTCATGGAGCAGACCTGGTTCCCCTGGTCCCCGGCTCAGCAGTGGTGCTTCCCCCGCCTGCAGGAAAGCAGCGGAGGCCGCGAGGACTGACGCTTCTTGAGTAAGAGGCAAGTACGACAGGATTGGAAATTCTCTCTCAAGACAAGAGTCAATCTGCGGCTCTGCCTTTCTTCTCATAATCCTAGTTCTGAAGGACAGAAGAGTTTATCTTTTTGTGTTACTTTTCAAAGAAATTCTAATATTCCCACAGATAAGTGGATTTCTAGGGTAAAGTGCGGTAAAAGTCATATTTAGGGGAGGCTAATGTGAAAACCCACATTATACTTTTACAACTATTACTCCCTTTACACCTATAAAGAAACAAGCATGATATGGTGTGATGCACGTAAAGGGCAAGGCTCCCCGCTGGTGTCAGGCCTACCCACTCTGCTTCATCAGCCCCCGGGGTCCCAGGTAAGCGGAGAGCACCCGGGCCAGCCCAGGAGTCTGACCGCGTCCACGGAACCCCGCCGAAGAGGCTTTAACCGCGATTTAATGTTGTTTTCCGGATAACCAGATGTTAGTGCCTTAGGTGAAATACCAGATTAATTGTAGACAAAATATAAGAGCTACGGTTTCTCTACCCAAGTGACTTGGGGTGTGACTATTTGTTCTTTACTTGTGTCTTTAGGGTCTAGAGGAGATGCTCAACTAAGCGAAATTCAGTTGCATTGAATGTTTCCACAGAGATTGTGCCAAAAATCTCAGGAGGGAGACTAAACGCCTGTTGTATGGAAACTGCACGTTGAGTCTGTTTCTCCAGGGGCCGCCTGAAGAAGTTGGGCACTGGCAGGGAATGCTGTTCTTCCCTGCCTGTCTCAGAGCCGTGCACAGATCTGCCTGCGGAGCGAGCGGAGAGTGGGAGACCATTCTGCAGCCTTTGAAAGCTGAGCTGGAAGCCCTTCCTTCTTCTCCTATTTATTCTTAGCCATGTAAATTTATACAGAAAATCCAAATCCTGCTTATTTTTGACAAATGCATGGAAGGAGAGAAGCTGATCAGCACGGTAGCCTGAAGGTCTTCATGCTCGGTGCCTCGCTGCGGACGTTCTGTCCTTCGGCTCCTTTCCGGCCTGGTGACACCACCAAGGACACAGACAGCAACAGCCAGCTCCCCGCTCTAGAGGCTACAAAACTGATCCAACAGAGAACCTTGTGTTCTGGAGACAGGAACAGCAGGTTGGTTCACTTGTCACCTAACCATCAGAGCACCATCCTCTGAATCACGCCAGTTGTTGCCCAGGGACTAGATGACAGACCCTCCAGGACTGTGCAGCAAAGGCCAGAAGGAAGCCCCGTCGGGACGGGCGGCCTGCTGTGCCCGGGCGGCCTGCTGTGCCCTCGGGAGCTGGGTGCTGGGAGGGGCTCTGCACTGCTGTTTCCGTGGGGCTTGGGTTTACCCCTCCCTAAGGAACGAGTGCGGAGCATCTTTCAGCGATCACTGGCCATTCCTTCATCTTCTTTGGAGAAATATCTATTCAAAACCTATGATATATCTTTACTGTTTAAAAATTTAGGCCATTTGTCTTTTTATTGCTGAGTTATAAGTGTTTGTATATTTTAGATACAAGTATCTTATCAGATACACGACTTGAAAATATTTTCTCTCATTCTTTGGGGTTTCTTTTCACTTTCCTGATAGTATCATTTGAAGCACCATGGTTTTTAGTTTCGATGAAGTCCAGTGTATCTGTTTTTTCTTTTGCGGCTTATGCTTGATGATTCTCATATATAAGAAACCTTTGCCTAGCTCGAGGTCACGAAGCGTTTCCTCGGTTGTTTTCTAAGGGCTTTATAGTTTTAGCTCTTACGTTTAGGTCTGTGATTCATCAGAGTTCATGTTGGGAATCCAACTGTATCCTTCTCAAGTAGATCTCCATTTGTTGAAATGACTGTTCTTTCCCTACTGAATTGTCCGGGAACCCTTGTCAAAATTACTTGTCCACGAACATACGGGTTTACTTCTGGACCCTTAGTTCCCGTGCGTTCCTTCACGTCTGTCCTTAGGCCAGCACCACAGCTCCCGGGCACTGGAGCTGCGTGGAGAGCTTTGAAATCAGGAAATGTGAGCCCCTGATTTTGTTTCCACTCCCCCAAATTGTTTTGGCTACTCTAGTGGGCTTAGATATTTTTAAAAGCTTCCCAATGATTTTATCTTGCAGTTAAATTTGAGAATTACTGTTTCTGGGGCGACAAGTTATTTTAATAACCCTGCCCCTTCCTAACCTGTCATCTTCATGTGTGCGTCTGCCACTTGTTTTTAAAATGTTCTATCTGCAAGTTATGATGACTTCTCTCCACTTTGCAACATTTTTATCTTGTTTTTCTTTTCTTTGTGTTACTGAATCGGGTGTAGTGACACAAAACCCCACCCTTGCTCAGCTAGGATATGATCCAGTGCGATCTGATTGTCTAATACAACTCATGAAAGGGAATTTAAATATTTTTCCTGGTTGGTTCTTGTTCTGGCGTCGCTCCAGAAATTTCCTCTACAGTTTTTGATAAGTTTCTAGTCATGTATTTATTCACTGTAATACCTGCCCGAGGAAAAAGTATTTTTCCAAATCTGGTACTTTCTTTGGGGCTGACACCGCCGGCCGGGAAACGTCCTGACTACGCGTGTGACCAGGTGCATGTTCCACCTGTGAAGTGGCTTTAAAGACGATGCCCAGCGTTGCTATCTTTCCAGTCAGAAACTAAGGGGGAAAGGCAGCAATAACCACTATAGCGAGCGCCCGGCCTCTCGTTATTTGTGAGACAGGAAGGAACTAAAGAGAAGACAAGAAAAAATGGTGAGGATTACACGGGCGCCCAGAGCGCTGGCTGGTGGCTCACAGCGGGTGTTCTTCCTTCGCTTCCTAGTCGGTCTAAATTCCAAATCCCTCGTTGGTTGAACGGTGCAATTAGGGGCAAGAGGTTTTGTTTGTTTGTTTTTGTATGGAAAACGTAAATCCAAGAGTTTGGTCACACGTGGGTTAGTTACAAAGAATTTTGAAAATCTGGAGGGATCAGGTGAGAAGGAAAGATAAATGTTTTAATTTTGCTTACAAAGGTATAATTCACCAACTTGTAGGTCATAGGCAGCTTAAGAAAACAAAGGTCAAAAATCAGTAGCGTTTCATACAAAAAGTCAGAAACATTATAATCATCCTAATTTGTTAATGTGGTAAATTACACAAGGGGACTTCCTCATGTTGAAAATGAGCAGTGGCTTTGCTCAGGTAAACCCCACTTATTATGTTTTGGCTTGGATTTATGTGCACTTAGAATTTTTACATCTATATTATCAGTGATATTTGCTATGATTTTCTTTGTTCCCCTTGTTTAGTTGATTTGACTCACAAAATGAGTTTGGTAGATTTCCACACGTTTCTATCGTCTGGAACAACTTGCATGAGATAGAGGGGATCTATTTTTATAAAGATCTCCTTTCATCCTGTTTGGGCTTGGGGCCTCGTGGTATGCGGAGCTCCGGTGGGTGTGTGAAAATGCTTTTTATAAAATGTCAATTATTTGAAATTTTTAAAGACTTCTTTGGAACCTAACATACAGTCAGAATTGAAAATTTTTGTATGAGTTTGTTGTTTGTGTAAGAGCTTCAGTATATCTATTGGGTTAAGTCTATTAAACAGCATTTCCCAGCTGGGCGTGGATCAGCGGTTGAGCATCGACCTGGGATCCAGGTGATCGGGGTTCGATTCCCGGTCAGGGCACATGCCCGGCTTGCAGGCTCGATCCCCAGTCGGGGGCATGCAGGAGGCAGCCAATCAGTGACTCTGTCATCATTGATGTTTCTCTCTCTCTCCCTCTCCTTTCCTCTCTCTGAAATCAATGAAGATATATTTTTAATAAAAACAAACAAACAAACAAAACGAACATTATTCAAAATTATTTATTTTTGGTCTGATTGAGCTGTTTTTTCAGAGAAATATATATTAAAGCCTCATATATAACTGAATTTTTCCATTTCTTTTGTAATTTTGTTACTCTCTGCTTTTTAAATTTGAGACTACACTGTAAAAATGTATATAGGATCAGGATTATTAGGTTTTCTTTGCACATTTCCGTTTTCATTTAAGTAGCATCTTTCCTTAACGCTTCTGAATCCTTTTTGCCTTAAACTCTGTTTCGTCACTTATTAAGTGTTGCCGTACCCACTTCTTTGGGAATCACATTTGCTTTGCGTATATATGGATTTTCTGCAATCATGTCAGTGAATTCTGCCTGATCCAATTTTATATTTCCATTCCCCTTGGCCTGGCCTAACACCCTTAAACCCTAGTTCCATACATGATCTCAGGCTCCTGTCAGTACAAACCGGTAAAATCCTGACCCTCTTGAATCTCTAGACCGTTTGCTTCCAGACCAGGCCTTGCGCTTTCCTAGTGGGCCATGGTACAGCTTAAGGAAGGTTGACGGGGTTTGTCCCAGCCCCACCAGTGTCTATCTGTGGTGACTGGAGTCCGCTCCACCGGCCTCCATCAACTGTTTTATGATTTTCTATGCTTTCCTGAGTAGGACTTTTAATCTTTAAAGTTTTCTTGTCTCCGTGTATACATTTCTTGGGCTGTACAGTATTCCTGACCCCTTCACAGTCTTTGTCATCACCATTGTTGCTGTGGAAACTAGTGCCAGGCCCCCTGATCTCCTAGTGCCTGCCCCCTATCCGCACTCCACCTCAGGCCTCAGATGGCGTTGATTCGAGTAACCATGCCACCCGCCAGCAGCAGCGATATCCCATGTCCCCCACCGAGAAGGTTATCTGTACGTTTATGAAACACCTTTTAACCTAGCCCCCAAACCTCGTTTTAAGAGTTTATTTCCCGGGGTCACCTCTCCTATCAATTACTCAACCAGCTTGGTTCCTAGCAGGAAAGAGATGGTACACTCAGAAGAGGTCATTGAAGTGCTTATAGTTAAGGTTAAAGAAAACCAATGAGGGGTGCTTTGCAGATGTCGCTGGGAAGCCGCTTCCACCGCTAGGCCTAAGGGAGGGGGGGGGGCCTTGCCAGAGGTTGGCAAGATGTGCCTGGAACACTGAACACCCCCTCTGAGGCTGTCCCTGGCCTCCTGTAGCTCCTGGATCTCACAGCATTGGGCTCCGTGGGTTTCTTCTGTGTGATAGGAACTAACCAGGGACATGCTAAGTGGCTTTCTTCTCTTATGAGATCTCATTTGCAGGATATGTTCACCTAGCCAACCTGAAACTAGAGCCCTATGTGAGTTCCAATAATGTCAAAATTTACAAGTTTACAGTTCCTCATCTATAATGCTGACACCCATAAAATTCTGTAAAACCTTGCGTTGTTTTTTTTTCAGCCAATCATTTGGCAGCTAAACTTTACTAAATGTAAGTGAATTTGAAAACAGAACCTGTCATGAATTGACACCACTTTTTAATTATCTTTATTTACCCTCTTAATGTGGATGTTCAGATGTTTCACTGCTGAAATATTCATGTATTTTCCGCAATACATGGATTTTGTTACAGTATCCATTTCTGTGATTCCAGCTTGGTGCAGGTGTGGGTGTTGAGCAACTGTAGCCAGGACGTTGTGGTCCAGGCCCAGGCTCTCCCACTGCTTCCGGCGTAGGCAAAGCTTTGTTTCTGCAGATGTTACACGGGGTCACATTTGCACCGGCTTCGGCTCGTTACTGCGAGGAGGAAGCGAGATGAGAGCAATCTGTCCGCTGCTAGCACAGTGCCCAGCACAGCGAGCTCTGGTAACTGAAAGCTGTTAGTTACACTGGGCACACTCTTCCTTTACTCTCTTTCTAAATTTAACACTATGTTGTGGATTTGTTTCCACATCAAATTCTTCGTGTCCTAATGGTTTTATAACGTCATCTCTCTTGACCCCTACAATGCATTTTCTCTACTGCCACCCAGAAGTGCTGCTGAAACACGAATCTGAGCATCTTCCAAACCTCCACTGGCTCCTCCTTCCTGTGAGGGTCAGGTCTAAGCTCCAGTCACAGCCTCTGAGGACTCTGCTCCTGTGGCAACTGTGGCTAAGCCCCTTGTCTTGTTGTTTCACTTTAGGAATTCGAAGTATTTCTCTACTTCTGGGAAATTCCTTGTAATTTCTTGGCATCATGGTTTTGCAATTTTTGTCACGGCCTAGATATCTTTCCACACTTACACACCTGGCGAATGTCTCACCCTTTACGAGCCCGTTCAGGGGAATGAACCCCTCTGCCCTCGTAATGCCTGTGCGGAGGTCTCTTTACTATGACATTTCACACACTGCCCTGTCCTGATGCCCGGCCTCCTCTTTACATGACGATCACCCCCTTGAGGCTGAAAGGGCCTGAGAATGGGGAGCGTGTCATGGACTTCGAACCTCGAGTGGAGCACACAGTCCCACTCAGCAGACCCCCACGTCTTGAACAAATAAAAAAATTGAGTATTTCTATATCTTGGACACACTTCTCTAGTTCTAACGTTCAGAAAGTAAGGTGTAGTTTTTTAAAACGTGTCTACTTCCTCTAGTTAACGGCGCCTTGCTGAGGACCTGTGCCAGGCCGCACTGGTTGCTGCTGCGTTTCCTTGCACAGCACCTGATGGAGTGGAAACGCAAAAGTGACAACAGCGCTACACGTAACCACGAGGAGAAACATCTCAGAGAAGTAAGCGAGTTGTCTAAAGTCAGTTTAGCCAGCGGCGGAGCTGGGGTGAGGATTCTGGTCTTCACTCCTGCGAAGTACTTTTGCTTCCCTTTGCAGCACCCTCCGTTCAGTGCTCAGCTCCCCGCTGACCACTCGATGTGCTTCTCCGAGGTCACGACGGACTTGTTCAGTTCTTTGCGCGCCCTCAGGTAGTATTTCAGTTTTAAGGGGAGCTTTGGTTCTCTCTTTTCAGTAGACCCAAATTTCTCTCAGAGCAGGGTGCTTGCTGGGGTTTATTTTCTGCAGCGGTTACACCAGGGAGCTCTGGTAACATCTCTGTAGTTACTTAGTAATTCATTAGCGCGCCCACAGCAATCTAGCAACACAGCCCAGAACTGTGCATGGGATTTCTTTCCTCATGCAGAGCCTGTGAAGGTGGGAGAAAACAACAGCAGGGGACTTAAGGCTCCCGCTTTCTCTTTCCTCACATTTCTGGATGTGTCAGACCTGGGGTGGGTGACACGGGAGCTAAGGGCTGGCCGGGGAGAGTCTCCTCTGTCCTCACCGTCTGCCTTCCCACGAGCCGGGGGCCCCGGCCTGGCCCTCGTCATCACAACCCACACCAATCGCACTGTGCGCGCAGTCCAGCGTCCCCAGGTCTTGTCCCCGTTACCTGGCCCCACCTCATCTTGGAACTGACACCTGAGGTGGCTTCACTTGTTCATATTCTCATCCTTCGATCTGTTTACCTTCTTGGCTGTACTGCATCCCACACTTTCACCAAGAGGAACTATCTAGCCCCCGATCTAGTGCTGCTCTACTTTAAAGGCCCCCTGGGGGACATCTGACTGTTCTTCTTAATTATCAGTGTCTTAGGGTCTATTGTTCAGGTCCTCTTTGGACTGGAGCGATTTGTGTCCAGTTAGAAGAGTATCCCAGCCCACCACAGATTAAGACTCTTTCCTAGAGCGACTGAAAGGGAAAATGCTTTCTCAAGGACAGCCATCGGCTATGTCCTTAACTCTGGGTGTCCCTTTTCCTGTATTACTGGGAAGCTAGTTTATGAATCATGCTTCAAAACAGACCCACTAATCTCTTCATCTGCTCCTGAAACCAGTCCTCACCCTGGCCACAAACTGTTTGATGGGCTACCCTCCCCATCCTGATAAGATGGGCTGAGCTCACCCACCTTTGTGGGGGAGCCACAGGGGCGCAGGGGCTCCGCCGAGATGAGTGTGGATTTTAGAGTGCACTAACCCCAGGTGGCGAATCAGTCATGAGACATGTGAACTTATAGTTCTTTGTTTTACAGATATTTTTTTAAATTTCACTCCATAGTAAAATTAAAGTGCATATTAGTTTCAGGATAAAGAAATTTTTGCAAAACTGAGAATACCTGTGGTAATTTAATTCTAATAGTTTTCCTATTAAATCATGCGTGTTTTTTTCCTAGCCTAAGGTGTAGTTGGCATAATTCAACTACAATAATTTCACAAAGAGCAATGACTTTTTTTAAATCTTCTTTTTATCTCAAGGAACGGCCAGTTCGGTCTTTTCTACTTCTCGTCGCCCTGATTTCCAAGACTCCAGAAGCTTCCTTCATCCCGAGCCCTGTCCTTCACGTCTCAGGCTGTCATTTCTTTTGTATAAAAGGACCCAACTCTCTCCCTGCACGGTCAACAGGCCCTTGTTGAGGGCTTGTTATATGCCAAGCGGGTTTTCAGGCGTGAGGGTCCAACAGTGACTAGACAATCCCTGCTCTACAGACAGCAGGTCTGTGGGAGTGACTACTTGTTTATTGAAATGTTTTAGTATAGTGTTGGAGGACCTTAAAATCCTATATTCTGAACCAACGCAAACATTGCAGATGATATGCTCCTGAATGAGCTGACATACCTAAGGAAAGTTAATTTAACTTAATATAATTTAAGTTGGAGGCTAAAAGAATTTTGGCATATTTATATCTCTCTGTCCGTCGCCCCAGCCCCCCCACGGCTGGACACACTCTGAGTCTCCTCCTTTTCAGCAGGGCTGATGCATTTGGTGGCCTCACTTAAAAGTTTCCACATCATGAGCAGCCAGGAGTGGGAAGTACTGGGATGAAGGTACCGTCAGTCTGCACTGAACACCTGACTTTACCAGACTTCAGTATCATTCTTTCCCAAAATCTAAAATGCTAGATTCTGTAACAACAACGAAAACGATACTTTCTAACTTCAGTTCAACTTCTGCTGCATGAAGTTTGAAACCTTGAAGGTTGATTTTCAAGTTTGTTAATGATTTAGATTTTTATCTTCCATCCACAGAGTTGAGGTCAGACAATGTATTCTCTGCAAGTTTTAAGATTCAGCAAAAGGACAGACCATTTATTATTCCTAAGCTTTGTCTACACAGGCAAATCTTCTTCTTTGGGGCTGAAGAACTGAGTTCGTTGTCCATCAACGTGCATATAATAAATTCACAGGGTCAGTGCTAGACTTGTGCCCCAGAAGCCACAGGGCATCTCCCTCAGTGTTGTAAAGGGCCACCGGGTGAGTGATGCAGTCCGCAGTGAATCTCCCCCCCACACTCACTTCTGGGCTAACATTATCCTAACAGAGCAATTAATGTTTACTTATTTGTAAATTTTTTTCATAAGCATCTCCTACCCACATTTTTCATGTACCAGCTTTAGTTAAAATAATCAGTTGCCTTGAGACTTGCTATTTCTGATTACAAAAAGCAAAAGAACATTTAATTGAAACTAATAAAATAATGTTTAAATATGCATTTGGTGGCACTCATAACATTTCACCTTTTTATTTATGTTTACTTATTTTTATTTATGTTTGAAGGTATTTAGGGAAGTCTTTGTTTTGATGGAAATTCACAGTATGAAATTATTGGAAAAATGCAAAGTAAAAGCTAGAGCTAAAAATGTGATGTAAAAAGAACAAGATGACAGAACATGAGTTGCTTCTGAAAGAACCGTCCACCTGGGACAGACAGAGGAATGCGTCAGCGTAAGGGAACTTGGACACTATATCTCAAAAATGGTTTCTAAGTCAGATCTTTTGCTGAATGTAATTTTGGAATTTCAGGACATGGCATGTCAAGTAAGTGATAGTTCTAACATGTTTTTAAGAAGTGGTAATAAAAATAATAATACTGAACTACATTGTCTCTGATATGTCTAATGTCTGCCCCAAAATAAATGTGTCAGTGGCTATCTTAAGCTAAATAAAATTTGGCTTAAATTAAGTACAATAACCAAGACGGTTTATTTGAAACCTAGTTACTAAAAGAGAAAAATTCTCAGTATTGTAAATTTTCTGAAATTCACTCAAAAGTAAAGAGCTAATTCTACTCCGGGTTTTACTCAAGTGTCCAGAGGGACTGCCGTTATATATCTACATAGAAGGCTGTATCCTGAAGCCACTTTCGGCAAAACCAAAGTATATAAACTGTGAACTTCCACGGTGGAATTTTATACTTGAAACTTGTAGCCTCAACGTAGTGACATAACAAAGGAAAAAAATCACCTATGAGAATAAGTCAGAATGAGACTCCCAGTCCAGAGGGTGGGAGGTGAACTCGGGGCTCTTGCCCTCCCACAAGCACATCGAAGTTACAGCTAAACTACAGAACAGCCGTCCTTCGGAACCCGCTGGAATCTAGCTGAATGAAAGTCCTAAGCCAGGGAATTAAAGAAGCCACATGGGAACTGGTAGGAGGGTGGAGACAGGGAACGGGCTGGTCCCACACCCACGTGTGGCGGATACAAACCAGGAAGGATACAAACCAGCTGCAAAGGGCCCCCCTGAGGAGTGAGGGGTCCCAGCCCAGGGTTCCAGTGCCAGGAAGCGAAGTCCCCATAACTTCTGGCTGTAAAAACCAGTGAGGATTGAAGCTGAGGGAGACAGAGGCTGCTGGAGTCCCAGGCAGTGCCCTCAAGGGGCCTGCGCAGACTTACTCAGGCTCACTTGCTCCGAGCTCCAGCACCGGGCAGCAGCTCGAAAGGTGCCCAGGACATACGGGGAGGAACTGACTTGTCTGGCATCAGGGTGAGAGCTGTGGGGCGGCTTCCTCCCAGACAGAAGTGCTGGCAGAGGCCCCCGTTCCTTTTCTGGGACACCCCACTATACACACAGAATCCGCCAGCGGGTGCCGTACCTGAGTCTCCATCAGCCTGGCTGACATTGTGCACCCCACCGTGGTGACTCACTGAGTCCCCACCCCACTGAGCTTGCAGGCCCATCCAAGTGGTTTTCAGTGCCTTATCCATAAGAATGTCTTGGCTCATGCGTTAGACTCTCCGAAAATCTCTCAAACAAGCAGCATCTGGCCTCCGCGTGCCTCGTACCTCTTGCTAAGTGGCCCCAGGCCCAGCACTGGTAGCAGCCAGCCTCCGTTCACAGCTTGGCCTCTCCTGGGCACCTCCAAGCACAGCACAAGTAGCAGCCATCTGCGGATTGCTCTGCAGCTCATGCTGGATGGCCTCGGGCAGAACACTGGCAGTGGCTGACCAGGCCTGTACCTCCCACACGGCCCCAGAGCCAGCGCACACAGTGGACACATTCAGACCACATCAAAGCATCACCACCCAACACACTCCACAAACGACACACTCAAGGGGCGGACTCAGTGGGCATCAGAGCCCCACTGAGGTCAGTCCTGCTCTGTGGGGTCAGCCCCTGCACAGCTGATTCTCCACAGAGGTCACCGCCAGTCCTTGCAGTTGATTGGCCGGAGGGCAAATCCCTCCCATGGATGTGTCAACAGCAATCAAGGCTCAACAGCAACAGGAGGGTGCACACAACCCACACGGGGGGGCTCACCTGGAGTGCCCAGCTTGGGTGACTGGAGAGGCTGTGCCACTGGACCCTGCAGGACACCCACTACCTTAGGCCACTCTACCAAACCTGGGAGGCATAGCACCTCTACCTAATACGTAGAAACAAACACGGAGAAGCGGCCAAAATGAGGAGACAGAGAAACATCATAAAGGAAAGAACAGAACAAAACTCCAGAAAAAGCATTAAACGAAATGGAGACAATAATCTACCAGACGCAGAGTTCAAAACACTGGTTATAAGGATGCTCAGTGAACTCAGTGAGAACATCAAGGGCATAAAAAAGGACCAGTAAGAAACGAAGGCGACACTAACTGAAATGAATAATTTACAGGGGATCAGCAGTGGAGCAGATGAAGCCGAGAATCACATCAGCGATTTGGAAAACAAGGAGGCAAAAAGCCACCCAATCAGAACGGCAACAAGAAAGAAAAAAGAGGGTCATGTAAGGAGCCTCTGGGACAACGTCAATGTACCAACCCTTACATCCGGAAGGAGAAAGGAGAGGACAAGAAACTGAAAACCTACTTGAAGAAACAATGATGGAAAACTTCCCTAACTTGGTAGAGGAAAGAGACACACCCGTCCGGGAAGCGCAGAGGAACCCGAAGAGGCCCACCCAAGACACATCGCTGATGTTTCTCTCTCCCCCTCTCCCTCCCTCTCTCTGAGACCAATAAAAACACATTTTAAATGATTTAAAATAAAAAAATTACTAAATGTATAGGGGTGACGTTGGTTAATGAGATTACATGGGTTTCAAGTGTACAAGCCTATATACATCACCTGTATGTTACATTGTATGTTCCCCACCCGAAGTTAGCTCTCCTTCCCTCGCCACATAGTTGACACTCTCTACCCTTTACGACCCCACCCCGCCCCCTCCTCCTCGTAACCACCATACTGTTGCGAGTGTCTGAGGTTTTGTTAGCTTTTCCCGTTTGTTCATTTGTTGCTTTCTGTTTTATAAACCACGTGTGAAGTCACATGGTTCTTAACTTTTTCTGTCTGACTTATTTTGCTTAACATGATGTTCTTAAGACTCATTCATGTTGTCAAAAGCGACAGTATTTCGTCTTTTCTTCTGCTGAGCAGTGTTCCACTGTGCCCACGCCCCACACCCTCTTTACCCCGTGCCCTGTCGGAGGACACTGAGGTGGCCTCCGCGTCTCGGCCACCGCAAACAGTGCTGCAGTGAACATAGGGGTGCACGTATCTTTATGAATAAGTGTTTTTAAATTTTTCAGGTAGATACCCAGAAGAGGGGTTGCTGGGTCACCCGGTAGCTCTATTCTTAATTTTTTGAGAAAGTTCCATACTGTTTCCACAGCGGCTGTTCCGGTTCACATTCCCACCAGCAGTGAATGGGCCTCCTTTCTCTCCACAGCCTCCCCTACACTTATTTCTTGTGTAGTTCTCAGAACAGCCGTTCTAACAGGAGTGAGGTGTGGTGTCTCACTGTGGTTTTAATTTATGTCCCTTATAGTGATGTTGAGCATTGTTTTAAGTCTCTGTTGGCCATTTGTATGTCTTTTTGAGAGAAGGGTCAGGTTGCTTTACTAATAAAGAACCCAGGAGACTTTTCAAGCCTTCGAACAGTCATTTCCTTGCTCTCCAGAATTTATTTCATAGATCTGCTAGCTTAGAAGCATTTTATTTTCCCTTTTACTAGTCACGTCGTTATACTTTCATTTTAAATGCGTTGTACGTTTTCCTGAAGCGGCGTCCTCTAGGCTACCTCACAGGTTTGTACCGTGTGGTGCTCTGCACGTGCTACCAGTTCACAGACAGCTGCTGAGCCAAGTCCGGCTGAAGAATTGAACCAATGAGCATTTGCATAGCATGAGACCTAACCTGAAGGTCATTCAAATCCCAGCTTTGTCACCAATCTGTCGTCTGACTTGACACAAGTCACTGACACTTCTGTGCCCTAGCTCCCTCATGGCTAAAGTAGGGATTGTGATGGTACTTGCTTTTTTTTTCTTTTTTATTGAATTTATTGGGGTGTCATTGGTTAATAAAATTATATAGGTTCCAGGCATACAATTCCATAGTACATCAGGTCCTTGCTTTATGAGGCAGTGAGAGTCGAGGTAATAAATGTTAACACTTAGAACAATGCCTGGCTAATGAGTGCCTGGTAAATGTTAGCTATTAATAACAAAAACCCTGATGAAAATGAATCACTTCAGGACAAAGCTTTTTTAATATTCTTAAAGACAATTCCTGTTCAACTCTTACCTTATAATAAATCAGGTTATCTGCAAGAACAGCCTGCTTAATGGATGCCCCGTAGGCTAATTCTTCTTTTCTCCTGTACCGTTTAAAGACCTGGAATTTTTTCCATAATTAAACCTGCACAGGAGCCGAGAGCAATCTTTCCACCTCACCGTGATCACCTATTAACCTTAGTTCACAGGCAGAAAACTCCTGACAACACGTTTTAACCTGGGATTCTTACCTGGACTCATGCGTGGTTTCCCATTTCCGTAACTAATGACCGCATTTAGCAGATTCAGAGCCTCCCTCTCCAACGAAGGACACGTTTGAGCGACACTGAACCAGAGACAGCAGCTGAGACGGGCTGCCTGCCGCGAAACCCCCTCAGCGACTCTGGTGCTTGGGGACCGTGGCTGAGGGACCGAGCGCAGGCCGTCTGCTGGCTTCCGGGCCTGAGGGCTGCCCTGGGCGACACACGCCCCCATCTCACCTGCAGGAGGAGATGATTAATTCAAGTTTGAATGTTTACAAGGAGTAAACTTAAAACTAGGGACCTGAAGATCTCTGACTGGCAAGGATATGTCTTTCACCAGGCCGGCCGGCGAGGCCCCGCGGCTGAGCATCGACCTCTGGACCAGGAGGTCAGGGTTCGAGTCTGGGTCAGGGCCCGTGCCCGGGCTTTGGGCTCGATCCCCGGTGGGGGGGGGTGCAGGAGGCAGCTGATCAATGACTCTCTCATCATTGATCTATCTCCCTCTACATTCCTCTAAAAAAAAAAGAATATGTCTTTCATCTATCCCTCTATCCGACTTTATCAACTATATATCGTCATGGGTCAAATAAGTTACTGGGACACTACTGAGACCATTTTATAGCTCAAATGAGCCTTTGCCATTTCCCATAGTAAACGTCTTGCTACTTAATAAACAGTTTCCTAAAACAAGCATGGCGCACAAGTGAAAGTAGCTAAATTTTCACCTTGACAAATTTTGCTGGTTTTCATTAGTTATCAGTAAACTCAGTGTCAGCGTGGTGAGGTCTCGTGAGGACTCTCTCCCTGGTTGGTGGTGTTCTGTATGATTATTCTGCTTACAGATTAGTAAACATCTTGGATCCAAGGTAAACATCAAATTTGAAATATTTTGGCCCCCATTTCTTCAAGTATTTTTTTCTACCTCCCTCCTTCTGGGGCTCCAACTACAATATGCTGGACCACTCGGTAGTGTCTCAAAGGATACTGACGCTCTGTTTATTTATTTCTCTCTGTCCTTGCTTGTGGATAATTTCCCTTGTTTCCTATTTAGGTTTACTGATCTGTTCTTATGTAATGTTTATTACGCTATTAATCCAGTCAGGCTATTTTTAATTTTAGAAATTGTATTTCTAATCACTGGAAGTTCCATTTGGATGTGTTCTAAACCTTCGGTTTGTCTCTTTACCATGCTCCTCTTTTCCTCAGCCTTTACCACGCGGAGAATAATCCCAGCAGCTGTCCACCCTTTCCTGCTAGCCCCTTCGTCTGCATCACGCATGTTTCCATGGACTGAGTTTTCTCCTGGTTATGTGTCATACTTCCCTGCTTCTTGTATGGATGGTAATTTTTTTCATTGGATGCTGAACGTTGTGAATGTTATGTTGTTGTTTGCTGAGTCTGCTGTAATCCTTTAGATATTTTGGGGCTTTGTTCTGGGATGCCACCACAGTACTTGGAATCCGTTTGATCTTTTCAAGAATTAATTTTTAGCCCCAGCTGGTTTGGCTCAGTGGTTAGAGTGTCAGCCCGTGGACTGAAGGGTCTCAGGCTCGATCCCCGGCCCTGGTTGTGCGTGTGCAGGAGGCGCCCGATCGATGTGTCTCTCTCACACCCATGTTTCTCTCTCTGTCTCTCCTCCTCCCTGCCATTCTCTCTAAAAAACCACTGGAAAAAATATCCTGGGGTGAGGATTAACAAACAAACAAAAACAAATGAATTTTCAGCTTCGTTAGAGGGAGTTTAGATTTCAATAGTCTTATTAGGACTCCACTGGCTTCCCTAAATATTAGATCATCTTTCCACTCCAGCTGGTGAGATGTGAGCTATTTCCAGACCTGTGCAAGCCCCGAGGACTTTTTCTGCCTTTTAGCTGTTCTTTCCTGTCCTCGGTCCTTGTCTCACAGGCGTGCACGGTTCAGAACTCAGCCAGAGGCTCCATGGGACCCCTCTGTGGCTCTCTGGAACCCCCCGTGCAGATTCCTCCTCTCTGTGCTTCGTCCCACAGAGCAGCTGCCTGGGCGCCTGCATTTCCATCTGTCTCCTCAGCTCAGCAGGGACGCTGGGCTCCATCTGGATTCCCCCTCTGCGTCGCGCCCTGGAAGCTGCTTGCAGGCAGCAAGCTCAGGGCTTGTCTTGTTGACTTCCTTCATCTCAGGGATCACAGCCCTGTGTTGCCTTCTGTCCAATATCTGAAAAATCTTTAATAAAAATATTTTAAATGAATGACGGATATACTCTCCAAATATTTCTGTCTGGCCTGGTTTGTTAGCTGTTTCAGGCAAGATTGTAAGCAACTGCTCCAGGTTGCTCTGCCTTGATGAAGTCCTCTCTAGATTTTAAGCTGATAAAAATTGCCCTAATTTCATCTTATTTAAATGCCTAAGTTTATTGAAGAAAAGTATGAGAAACTGGATAATATACATTTTGCTGTAGTTTGGATAATTAATTAAAAGTTCTAGATTAATTTACAAGGAATTACCAGAAACTAGATAGAACATATATAAATATAAGAACCAGGCAAGGATCCTGAATTTTTTTTTAGAATCTTAAGTAATATTTGTAAAAGAAGAAGAGTTTTATGATCAACATCATCAATATAACATACATAATATGATGTAATTTTCTAGTTGTGGTTTTGATGATTTAGGTGGTAATGTATTTTAACCCACAAAAATGAATACCATGGTCCTTTATTTTATTTAAAATTTTTCCTTGAAGGTCATTAGAATCACAGTGAAAGAAACTGTCTTAGATTCACTACAGGCATTCTACCCTATTTTCCCCCTAATACAAAGGCGGCTGACATATGTTTTTACTATATTTTTTTACTTCTTAAGATCATATAGCATTTTATTCCTTACATCTGACAACTTTTCCTCCTGAACACAATCAGAATTAGCTAAAGATCTATTTTCCTTTCAGCAACCCAAATCCCAGTAAGTCATGCATGGATATTCACAAATTGATTCTGAAGTTTATATGGAGAGACAGAGAATCCAGAATAGCCAACACAATGTTAAAAAAGAACGAAGTCGGAGGACTGGTGCTATTCAACCTCAACATTTACTACAGAGCTACAGTAATGAGGACAGTGTGGCATTGTGAAAGAACAGACAGATAACGGGATGGAAACGGACTCCATAAATATCGCCAACTGATCTTTGACAATGGAGCAAAAGCAATGCAATAGAGCAAATGTCTTCTTTTCAAAACTGGTGCTGGAACAACTGGGCATCCACATGCAAAAAAAAAAAAAATCTAGACGCAGACCTTACATCCTTCACAAAAATTAATTCAAAATAAATCATAGCCCTAAATATAAAATGCAAAACTATAAAACTCCTAGAAGATAGTATAGGAGCAAACCTAGATGACTTTGGATACAGTGATGAATTTTTAGATACAACACCAAAGACACGATTCATGAAAGAAATCATTGATAAGCTGAACTTCATTAAAATTAAAAAATTCTACTCTGTGAAACACAATATTAAGAGAATAAGAAGAGAAGTCATAGATTTGGAGAAAAAATTTACAAAAGACACATCTCATAAGAGCCTTATTCAAAATATACAAAGATCTCTTAGAATTCAACAGTAAGAAAACAAACAACCTGATTAAAAATGAGCCAAAGACCTTAATAGACACCTTACCAGAGAAGATATACAAATGACCAATAAATATATAAGACAGTCCAGATCCTATTTCATCATGGGAATGCCGATTAAAGCAGCACTGACACATCTACCAGGGTGACCCCAATCCAGACACTGCCAACGCCCAGGGCTGGTGAGCGTGTGAGCAGCAGGCAATGCAAAGTGGGACAGCCACTTGGGAAGGAGTTTAGAAGTTCCTTACAAAACTAACCACACACCCAGCAATCAAGCTCCTTGGTATTTAACCACGAATTAAAAACTTATTTCCACACAAAACCCTGCACGCAGATGTCTATAGAAGCTTTATTTATAATTACCAACGCTTGGAGGCAACCAAGACGCCCTTCAGTAGATGAGTAAGTCAGCTGTGGTGCATCCAGCGTCCAGACAATGGAATATTATTCGGCGATGAAAAGAAATGAGCCATCAAGCCATAAAAAGACATGGAGAAACTTAAATGCATATGACTGAGAGGAGCCAATCTGAAAAGGCTCATACTGTATGATTCTGACTGTATGACATCCTCAAAACGATAAAACTATGGAGACAATAAAAGAGCAGTGTCATGGGTTGGGAGGAGAGAGGAGGAATATGTGCAGCAGAGGGTTTTCAGGGCAGCGAAACACTCTAAACGGTATTATAATGACGGAGACATGTCATTATTACACATTTGTCTAGATCCCTGGAGTTTACACCAAAAATGAACCGTAATGTAAACTATGGGCTCTGGGTAATCAGGACGCATCAGTACAGATTCATTCTTGGTTTAAAAAAAAGGAGTGAGCGATGCTCATATTGGGAGAGGCTTCATATGTGTGGGGCAGGGAGTGGATGGGAAATCTCTGTGTCTTGCTCTCATTTTTATTATTAACCTAAAACTGCTCTAAAAAATAAAGTCTTTTAAAAAACTGAAACACTAAAAAGAGGAAAGCAATATCTTGAAAGCAACCAGAGGGAAATGATGCATTACCTGCCTGGAATGATAGGCAATTATGAGATGGAATACAAGCCTTTTTTATGGAGGCCAGAGGAAGCTGCACAATGTTTTTTAAGTGCTGAAAGCAAAGTATTGTCAACCTCAAGGAAAACCTACTTCCCTTTAATCACGCAACACTTCTAACACCAGATGTGTGGGTTTTCCACACCAACCAATTCTCCAACTCTGAGCAAATACCAACTGGGCGTCGTACAATTTAACTCAATTCTGACACTAACTGCCCAGAGCTAGCACCGAGCCCCAGGATACAGGCCCAGCCCCACATGACTCCCTGCTCCCGTTTCAGAGCCCAGTCCCAGGTCGTCACCTGTATTTCTGATCAACAGGCTACAAAAAATCAGAGATCCCGTGACTTCTTCCTCACATTTGATAATTTTCTATAACCGCTCACAGAACGAAGGGAAACACTTACTTAGGTTTACTGGTTTATTATAAAGGATATAACTCAGGAATAGCCAAATGGGTGAGATGCATAGGGCCAGGTATGGGGAAGGGACACGAAGCCTCCATGCCCTCACTGGGTGCATCACCCTCACTGGGTGCAGCCGTCTCCCAGCCTGGAAGCTCCCTGAGCTTCTTCAGCCAGGGTTTTGATGGAGGCTTCCTGACGCAGGCATGAGCGATGAAGTCACTGGCCACTGGTAAGTAACCCAAACTCTAGTCTCTCTCCCTCCCCAGAGGTTAGTGTGTGGGGGTGGAGGGGGGACTGAAAGCTGGGTTGGGTCCCCTAGCAACCAACCCCTTACCCTTAAGTCCTTTCCAAAAGTCACCTCATTTATCTAAACTCAGGTGCGGTTGAGACCTGAGGCTTGTTATGAATAACAAAAGATGCTCTTCTCCTCCTTACAAGGCAGAAAATTCCAAGTGTTTTAGGAGCTGCTCCAGGAGCTGGGCATGAAGGCCTAATATATATGTCTTAATATCACAATATCACACAACTGCAAATCCTGTATCTGTCAAAAGTATCTTTCAGGAAGGGAAGTAGGACAGTAACGTTATAGACATTAGAGAGAGGGTTCAAGTATTTGACAAAATCCGACACCGGTCATAATAAAAAATCTCAGCAGGTCAGGAACAGAAAGGAACTGCTCCCACTTGCTAAACAGCATAAACACAAAGCCCACAGCTAATGTGCCTATCGGAGAAAGACCGAATGTGTTCCACCGGAGCCTGGGACTGGGTAAGGCCGTCAGCTCTCACCACTCTTATCAACACAGTACTAGAAGTTCTAGCTACCACAATAAGATAAAAAAAGAAATAACTAAAAAGACATGGAGGTTGTAAAGAAATAAAACTGTCTGTATTTGCAGATGACATAATTGCTCGTGTAGAAAATCCCAAGGAGTGGGTTTTCAATTTTTAAAACAACCTCAGAACAAATAAGTCAGTTTACCAAGTACACAGAACATAAATCGATACAAGACACTCAACTGCATTTCCATATGCTAACAGTGAACATGTTGAAACTGAACTTAAAAATACAATACCACTTAAAATTGCTCAAAAGAAAACGAAGTACTGAGGTACAGCCCTAACAAAATGTGCATAGGACCTGTATGTCAAAAATCACAAAATTCTGATGAAAAAAAGTGAAAGGAGCCCTAAATAAGAGAAGAGACACAGCATGTTCATGGGCTTTGAAGACTCAGCGTGGTGAAGATGTCAGTGCTCCCCAGCTGGGTCTACAGGTCTCATGAAATTCCTATAAAAATTTTAGCATGCCTTTTTGTAGAAATAGGGAAGCTTATTCTAAATTTTATACGAAAAGGCACAAATCCTCGACTAGTTGAAAAAAAATCTTGCAAAAGGAGAATGAAGTTTTGTGGCTATAAATACAAATTTATTAAGCCAGGTATAGTCAAAGAAGCTAAATATTCCGCTTCTGTGTAAGACAGGAAGTCGCAGAAGTCCACTGCTTCCAACCCAAGAATGGGGCAAAGATGGATAATCCACAGGATTCTCAGGGAGCTGAGGCTTCAAGGAGGAAAGTACACCTGGAATGAGTGAGACCAGAGAGAGAAAAATCCACACTGTTCTCTGGAAACGACGCCCTTGGTTTCAACCTGTCACCGAGGAAAGCAAGGCCGCAGAAGGAAAGCTCAGAAGACTTCATCTGCATCACAGGATCTTCTGGCCGGTTCATCTCTCTCCCGCCTCCACTGAAACCTCCATCACGTCCTGTGTTTCGGATCTCAATAAATGTCACCATCGTCTACCCAAGTCACTTAAGCCTGAGGCATGTTGGCCATCCCATTCTCCTCTCTGTCTCTGTCTCTCTGTCTCTCTCTCTCTGTCACCTGCCTCATCCAATCAATTTTCGAGAGCTGCCAGTTTCACCTGAAGTTTTTTCTTGCTCAGCATGACCCCAGGACGCGGCTCCAGCCCTCACCCCTGCATCACCAGGTCTCCTGAGGTGACCCGCCCAGCCTCCGCCTCGCGGCCAGGTAGTCGCTCCACGAAGCTAAATCCAGGCTTCGTTTCTGCTTGAACTCTCTGCCAAGAGGCCCCTGCGCTGAGCTCTGCACGCGCAGCGCCCCCGCCCCGCCTCCCAGGGACGCGACCTTCCCAGCCCGCCCGCTGCTACTTTGTAACCGAGGGAGCCGCACTGTCGTCCGCCGGCTGGGTCAGTCCCGGGAGCCACCCGCCGAGAGGCGCAGCGCCCCGCTCCCCGCGGCTCCGAG
This sequence comes from Miniopterus natalensis, assembly GCF_054644295.1. Taxonomy (NCBI): domain Eukaryota; kingdom Metazoa; phylum Chordata; class Mammalia; order Chiroptera; family Miniopteridae; genus Miniopterus; species Miniopterus natalensis. The sequence continues at coordinate 4,413,747 of NC_142100.1, read as the reverse complement.
GGGCCCCCTCGCGCACCCACGGCCGGGGCGAGACGGCCCTGCTCCTGGGGCGGCCTGCGGCCCCGCCGACGCCCCTGCACCCCGCGGAACCTGCCTTTAGCACTGGCTCGCCTACTGCAAACGATTTCGTCGCGCGGGCCGCCCCGCCCACTCGCCCGCAGCGCTCCTGGAACCCAAGCGCCCTTGTGAAAGTTGCTCAACCCGCCGAGCCCAAACTCCCCCGCCCTCTGGTGCATGGCGTGGGCTGAGCTGTCCTCCTGGCTTCCCACTCCAGTCTGCCTTTCTGTCTCAATCGGTTGGTGACCCACAGTTAAGGAAACTAAAGGCCAAGCCGCGCGCCGGGCACCGCTCCCGTCACGTCCCCGGCGGAGAGACACCCGCGCGCAGGCGGCTCCACGTCCTGGTCGCGCGCGGAGCTCTGTCCCTGTCGCTGCCCAGAGCCCGGACCTGCTGCTCCTGGGCCCCCGCGGCAGCCCCGCGACTCCGGGGACTCGCAGGGCCAGCTCCCGGCCCGCGGCGCCCCTGAACCGGCGGGGCCCCTGCGGGGAGGCGGCGGGCGCAGCGCGGGACCTCGGCGCGCGGGCCTCGCCGCGATGAGCTCCCCGCGGCGCTTCAGGTGACCGTCGCTGCTCATCCCGCCTTCGGGGGGCAAGGGCCCCTTAGGTCTGGGACCCGCAGGTCTGCCTGGGACTCATCCTCGCAGCTCCCCTTGCAGGCTCCCGCCCTCCAGCCCTCCTCTCCCCGCACCTCGGCCAAGCCCGCCCTGCGGAGCGTCTGTCCCCTGCGCCAGGGGCCGGACGCCGCGCCGTCGGAGCCCGGGGGGCGGGGCGCTCCCACCTGCCCCTGAGCCCCTCTCCCCTTTCACCAGCACCCCTCCCCCAGTGCCCAGCCCTGCCTGGTTCCTGACGGAGGCTTCTCCAGGTCTCTCCCCATTTTCTGCCCCGACGGAGGGGGGCTGTGGGAGAACTGGTTGTGAGGAGGGACCTGGAACCCCGCAGAGCTTCAGCCTTCCTGGCCCAGGGGCTCCGCGCTGAGGCGCCCCTGCGCCCTGCCGCCCACCTGCCTCCGGGGCAGCGCTCTGGGCCTCGGGGTGGGGTGAGGCCAGCGCCTCCCCCTTGTCATGGCTCTTCTTTCTCCTTTCAGTCCACGTCTCTCATGGAAAAGAATCCTGAACATCTTGTTTCTGCCATTGATCTCATCAAGTTTTGCTCGTCGGGCGAAACATGAAAAGTACATTCATTTTTTGGATGATGCGCCCCAGATGCCCCTGCACAGGTTTGCCGGAGGGGGGCCCCGGGGAACTTCCCTCTTCTGGAGAAAATCATTTCAGAAGCAGACACAGCAAGTCCTGCCAGCAAGGACCACCTTTCCCTGGGCCTTCTGCAGCCTCTCCTCCCTCTCCGTCTCTCCGTCCCTCTCCGTCTCTCCGTCCCTCTCCTCCCTCTCTGTCTCTCCGTCCCTCTCCTCCCTCTCCGTCTCTCTCCGTCTCTCCGTCTCTCTCCTCCCTCTCCCCATCTCTCTCCATCTCTCTCCGTCTCTCTCCTCCCTCTCCGTCTCTCCGTCTCTCTCCTCCCTCTCCGTCTCTCTCCGTCTCTCTCCTCCCTCTCCGTCTCTCTCCGTCTCTCTCCGTCTCTCTCCGTCTCTCTCCTCTCTCTCCGTCTCTCTCCGTCTCTCCCCGTCTCTCTCCTCCCTCTCCGTCTCTCTCCTCTCTCTCCGTCTCTCTCCTCTCTCTCCATCTCTCTCCGTCTCTACCCGTCTCTCTCCTCCCTCTCCGTCTCTCTCCTCTCTCCGTCTCTCTCCGTCTCTCTCCATCTCTCCGTCTCTCTCCTCCCTCTCCATCTCTCTCCATCTCTCTCCGTCTCTCTCCATCTCTCCGTCTCTCTCCTCCCTCTCCATCTCTCTCCATCTCTCTCCTCCCTCTCCGTCTCTCTCCATCTCTCTACATCTCTCTCCGTCTCTCTCCTCCCTCTCCGTCTCTCTCCTCTCTCTCCGTCTCTCTCCGTCTCTCCATCTCTCTCCTCCCTCTCCGTCTCTCTCCGTCTCTCTCCGTCTCTCTCCGTCTCTCTCCTCTCTCTCCGTCTCTCTCCGTCTCTCCCCGTCTCTCTCCTCCCTCTCCGTCTCTCTCCTCTCTCTCCGTCTCTCTCCTCTCTCTCCTCTCTCTCCATCTCTCTCCGTCTCTACCCGTCTCTCTCCTCCCTCTCCGTCTCTCTCCTCTCTCCGTCTCTCTCCGTCTCTCTCCTCCCTCTCCATCTCTCTCCATCTCTCTCCGTCTCTCTCCATCTCTCCGTCTCTCTCCTCCCTCTCCATCTCTCTCCATCTCTCTCCTCCCTCTCCGTCTCTCTCCATCTCTCTTCTCCCTCTCCGTCTCTCTCCTCCCTCTCCGTCTCTCTCCTCCCTCTCCGTCTCTCTCCGTCTCTCTCCTCCCTCTCCGTCTCTCTCCTCCCTCTCCGTCTCTCTCCGTCTCTCTCCTCCCTCTCTGTCTCTCTCCGTCTCTCTCCTCCCTCTCCGTCTCTCTCCGTCTCTCTCCTCCCTCTCCGTCTCTCTCCTCCCTCTCCGTCTCTCTCCGTCTCTCTCCTCCCTCTCTGTCTCTCTCCTCCCTCTCCATCTCTCTCCTCTCTCTCCGTCTCTCTCCTCCCTCTCCGTCTCTCTCCTCTCTCTCCGTCTCTCTCCGTCTCTCTCTTCCCTCTCTGTCTCTCTCCTCCCTCTCCATCTCTCTCCTCTCTCTCCGTCTCTCTCCTCCCTCTCCGTCTCTCTCCGTCTCTCTCCTCCCTCTCTGTCTCTCTCCTCCCTCTCCATCTCTCTCCTCTCTCTCCGTCTCTCTCCTCCCTCTCCGTCTCTCTCCTCTCTCTCCTCTCTCTCCGTCTCTCTCCTCCCTCTCCGTCTCTCTCCTCCCTCTCCGTCTCTCTCCGTCTCTCTCCTCCCTCTCTGTCTCTCTCCTCCCTCTCCATCTCTCTCCTCTCTCTCCGTCTCTCTCCTCCCTCTCCGTCTCTCTCCTCTCTCTCCTCCCTCTCCGTCTCTCTCCGTCTCTCTCCTCCCTCTCTGTCTCTCTCCTCCCTCTCCATCTCTCTCCTCTCTCTCCGTCTCTCTCCTCCCTCTCCGTCTCTCTCCTCCCTCTCCGTCTCTCTCCGTCTCTCTCCTCTCTCTCCGTCTCTCTCCGTCTCTCCCCGTCTCTCTCCTCCCTCTCCGTCTCTCTCCGTCTCTCTCCTCCCTCTCCGTCTCTCTCCTCCCTCTCTGTCTCTCTCCGTCTCTCTCCTCCCTCTCCGTCTCTCTCCGTCTCTCTCCTCCCTCTCCGTCTCTCTCCTCCCTCTCCGTCTCTCTCCGTCTCTCTCCTCCCTCTCTGTCTCTCTCCTCCCTCTCCATCTCTCTCCTCTCTCTCCGTCTCTCTCCTCCCTCTCCGTCTCTCTCCTCTCTCTCCGTCTCTCTCCTCTCTCTCCGTCTCTCTCCTCCCTCTCCGTCTCTCTCCTCTCTCTCCATCTCTCTCCGTCTCTCCATCTCTCTCCTCCCTCTCCGTCTCTCTCCTCTCTCTCCATCTCTCCGTCTCTCTCCTCCCTCTCCGTCTCTCTCCTCCCTCTCCGTCTCTCTCCGTCTCTCTCCTCCCTCTCCGTCTCTCTCTTCCCTCTCCGTCTTTCTCCGTCTCTCTCCTCCCTCTCCGTCTCTCTCTGTCTCTCCGTCTCTCTCCTCCCTCTCCGTCTCTCTCCGTCTCTCTCCATCTCTCTCCATCTCTCTCCATCTCTCTCCATGTCTCTCTGTCTCTCAACAGTTTCAATTGGTCTCACCTGACTCCTCTTGAGCTGCGGAGCCGAGCTGTGGGACTTCAGACTGGAAGCACGCACGGGAGTGGGCCCTACTTCACACTGGAGGGCCAGAGGTTCCTGATCTTCGGGGGCTCCATCCACTATTTCCGGGTGCCCAGGGAGTACTGGAAGGACCGCCTCCTGAAGCTGAAGGCCTGCGGCTTCAACACCGTCACCACGTGAGTGCTGCCGCGCCCCCGGGGCCCCCACTGCCCTCCAGGGACTGTGGCATCTGCCCCTGGTTCCCGGAGCCTGGCTAGAGGATGGACCCTCTGAGTAGCCATGTCCAGCGTGAGCCTTTTTGCTAAGGGTCACGTACGTCCCATGCTTGCTACAACAGTTCTTATTTACGCATGGGGAAATGAACATGTGGAGGAATGACAGTTGTATCAAAATGAACATGCGAGGAAATACTAGCCTCATAAGTGACCTTCAGTGGAGCGTAGGGAGTGGATACTGTAGCTTAGCGATCACACAGCCTGCTCCTCGGGCCCAGCCCTGCCGTCCTCCTCTGTAATGGGCAGACTACCAGGCGCCTCCTAGGGTGTGTTGATGATTAAATGAGATAAAACCTTTATCTTATTTATATGAAAAACCCCTGTCACAACCATGGCACGTACATGTACTTTAATTACAGTGGCAACAAAAACCATAGGCCCAGTTGAGCCTAGAAGAAGAATTTAAACATAAATTTGACATGATTAAATGTAAATGTAACATGACAAGTTTAGCATGACATCTAACATGCTTATGCGTGTAGTGACAAAAGGTAGCATGCATTTAGGGTTTACTAATGGCTGGGCGTTTCCTAAGCATTTCCACGAAGTTGCTTAATCTGCACAAGTGCCCCGAGAGATGGACAGTCGGATTCCCAGTATTCGGGAAGGAAGGGAAGGAAGCACAGAGGGCTCAGCTTGCTCGGGAGGAGCACCTCCTCCCAGCAGCTCCCTGGGGGCCACCCCGCCCACAGAACCCCGCCCGGGCCACCAGCCAAATCCTATTTGAATTAGGAACCGTGGAGTTCTCTTCACAACAGACTTATTTCCAAAAAAGCCTTGAAAGTGAGAAAATTGGAAGTCACTGAAGGTGGGTTGAAGGATGAGCCCAAAGGAAAAGTTCCGTGGAGGCAGCCCTGTGGCAGCTGCCTGCAGAAGGACGTGTGGCTGACCTTGCGGGAGGGTGTTCCCCAAGGTGAGAGGAGAGGCAGGACCCCCCTCAGCACGGCCAGTCTGCCAGTGCCAGCCGCAGACACGCTAAGTTCAGTACACCCACCACTGTATAGTAAGCTGCCAATGGACATGTACGTCGCGTTTATACGCAGCCAGGCATGTTCTACACCCTGGGAAATATGAACTCGCTTGTCCTCAGCAGGCCTACGTGGCGTGTAGTGTTATCCCCACTGAGAAAACGCAGGTGGAGGGAGGGGAAGGCGCCTTCTTCCCCAAACCACACAGGTGGTGATAGCGGAGGTTTGCCTGGAATCCCACTGGGCCCGGGCCCAGCTGCTCGGCAGTCCAGTGCCTTCCATGCTGTGCTCTTCCCAGCCCTCACGGTGGAATCTTGTCAGGTTCGAGTGCCCTTGCAGGGCAGCCGGTCATCTCATGCTGTAGGATGTATTTTTCTGTTTCTTGATTAGATAGATGTTTGTCACCAGCAATCAGAAAAGTCTGTTTGTTCTCATGGTCGGGCTGTGGCGTTTCCTTAGTTAACATCAGGAAAAAGTACAGGCTGTCCCGAGAAGCCCAGCCTTACAGTATGGAAAGGGAAAGAGTGGCTCCCAAACACGACGGGGCCTGCGATGTCATGCTCTACGTCTTCACTGTGTTAACTGTTTTCCCAAACTCGGGTGGGCAAAAGTAGGTTTACAGTTGTGAGTACTGTATTCTTAGTTTTTAATTATTGGGTTATTTTCCATAGCAATGACTGTAAAACCTACTTTTGCCACACCCCCTATTTAAGTTTCCTTGCCTTTCTGGATTAATTCTACATTGGTTCTTATGGATTATACTTATAATGTATTGAATTTTCAAAAAAGAAAGGACCACTAGATGTCTTCACACTCCTACACCACTAACGGGACATACAGCAGGACCACAGAAATTAAAAAACTGCTCAGCAATGGAAGCCCTTTCTTCCTCAGGGCCCCTCCACTGCCCTCCTGTGGCAAAGATAAACACATTCGCTGTAAAGGAGACACTGCTTCAAGGGCCCTTCCGTACTGCGGAGGGTGCATTTGAAGCCCAGAGGCAGTAAATTGGTAATTGGCTCATCTAAGTTGCAAACAATACTCGTAAATAATTGTTCTTTTATTGAAAGCCTTTGCTGCATCTATTGAAAGGATTTTATTCAGTCCTCTGTTAAAGCAGTAAGTCACGTGGACAGTGTTTCTGATACTCAGCCAATGCACCACTCTGGGGTAAATTCTTTTATGAGACGTGCACATGTGCATGTGCACCTCCCTTCCCCCCACCCCAGATTGCTAGCTTGATTTGCTAGTGTTTTATTTCAGACATGTATGTCACTGAAATTGATTTAACATTTTATGTTAGTTTCTCATTCAGTTTGTTATTATTTTTAAAATATATCTTTATTGATTTCAGAGAGGGGAAGGGAGAGGGGGAGAGAGAGACACACAAACATCAATGATGAGAGTCACTGATAGGCTGCCTGTTGCACGCCCCCTGCTGGGGATCGAGCCCACAGCCCCGGCACGTGCCCTGACCCGAATCCAACCTCGACCTCCTGGATCCCGGGTCGATGTGCAACTGCTGAGCCACGCTGGCCGGGCTCTGATCCAGTTTTGATATTAATTGTATAGTAAACTCATCAAATGACTATATGTTCTTTTTATGGTCGCTGAAAATATTTTGCAAAAAAAATTTTTAGCCTGAATGTTTCCTAAAATTTATCTGTAAGATGTCGTGGCTACTATCTTTTGTGGTTGTGAGGGGATGATTTTGGGGATAATATAACTTTTTTGAATAGTTATTATTTAACTCATGTTTTTACATTTCTTCTAGAGTATATTATTCTATAGATTTTTTTTTTTCCCCATTCTGAGACTTTAAAAATTCTCCTGTCTTTCTTGGAAATTATACATCATTCTGTGAATTTGGGCCTTTTCCTCTTTTTTTTCTACTTAATATTATCTAAATTTTTAGTCTTCTCAAAGAATTAGGTTGTAGCTTTGTTAATCTTCTGCGTAGCTTTGTGTTTTTTATTTCACGACTTCTGAGGTGCACATAGTTTCCTTTCTTGTGCTTTATTTCATTTAGCACCTTCTTTCTCTGTCCCTCCCCTCCTTCTCTTCTCCTTGTCTCCTGAGTTGAATATTTAGCTCATTTCCTGTTCTCTAATATATTTATTCAGGACTACGAATACCTCTAAGTATTGCTTTGGTTATATAATTCCCCTGATTTTACTAGATAATACTTTGGCAGTCATTTGGTTTCGAACATTTTAGCTCTATGCTTTTTGTTTTATTTACATGCTCCGTTGGTTGAGCATTGCCCCAGGCACCAGGAAGTCACAGGCTGGACTCCCCGTCAGGGCGTGTACCCTGACTGCTGGCTCCATCCCCAGTTGGGGGCGTGCCGGAGACAGCTGATCGATGTCTGTCACATCGATGTTTCTCTCTCTTCCTCTCCCCTCCTCCCTCTCTAAAAAAAAAAAAATTCAACAAAAACATTAAAAAAAATAAAGTGTAATTTTCTAATTTATTTGCATTTGTCTTGGGATCATGAGCCATGTAATGCAGATTTTTGGGATTTGTATTTTACAACTGTTCATGTATTTTTTGAGAATGTAAGGCTCTATCCGTTGCTGTTGAGTTCTCTGTGTATTTATGAGATCCAGCCTTTTCATTGTGTTTTCCAAATCAATATCCTTACAGTTTTTTGCTGTTATTATCTTTGTTTCTTAGGGAAGTATTTTAAGTCTTCTCATTATGACTGTGGATTTATCCATTACTTCTCTGATTCATTAAACTTTTTTACTTAAGACATGATATTAAGATCACAGAAGGCAATGATTATTATATTTTCTTGATGAATTGTTCCCTTTATTATTATTTGATGCCTCTTTTAGCATCTATTTGAGAGTTTTTTGCCTTAAAAATCCATTTTGCCTGTGATTTAAGATTGGTAGATTAATTTAATCTCATCGATATCATTTCCCATCTTTTTGTTTCTGAAGTTTTTTCAGCAATATTCTTTTTTTTAAATCCTCACCCGAGGATATTTTTTCCATTGCTTTTCAGAGAGAGTGGAAGGGAGAGAGAGAGAGAGACACATTGATTGGTTGCCTCCCGCATGGGCCCCACGGGGGTCAGAGGTGGAGCCTGCAACCGAGGCACGTGCCCTTCGCCGGAACCAAACCCAGGCCCCTTCAGCCTGCAGGCCGATGCGCGACCACTGAGCCAAACCGGCCACGGCTCAGCAATGTTCTTTAAAAAAAGCCACTTGTAAGCATCATTTAGCAAAATGATTTCATTCTGTTCTCTCAGTGTATAGTTATAAACTTTATCATGCATGTTTGAAATCTTTAGCAAACCAACTTTTCATTCCTACTCACAACAAAAGATCTTAAAGTATGCTCAGTTCTGCTATAATGCAACATACTCATTCTTAAAAATCTCTACACTGTAAAAACTGTGCAATAAGAACTATAAGGCTTAAGACAAACAATAGGGCACAATACTAAAAAACTGTTGGTGACACCTAAAATATAGTCACCTAAAAAAAAAAATAGCACCTAATAAAATTTTACACATGTCCTTTTGGCCCTGCAAACTCAGCTGCATGGGTTGTGGTCCCTGGTGGGGTCTTTCTCCCTAGATCCAAAGATGGCACCTTTCTTTATTATGTGTCCATTATCCTATTAAAACTCCCCTTCTGTTCTTGTTTTGATTCTTAGCAATAACTTATTGGGCATCTGTAGACATTCGTGTTTTTTTCTTTATATTTTTAATGGGTATTACAAAGAAAGGGTGGTCAGTGGGATAATTAATGTATGACTCCAAGGAATCAGGAATCAGGATTATTGACAGCTTGGACCACACTGGGTAGTAGAGAAAGGAACTATTGAAAATAATCATTGTTCATGTAATACAGGTTTAATTGCCATTGGAAGGTCCAGCTTGTTTCAAAGTAGAGCTGCCCTAGCTTTTGCATGGGTGTGGGGCTGACCTAGGACTTTATAGGAAAGAAATAAGATGATTATTGCCCTTCCCTCTTTCCTGTTCCAGCTACATTCCATGGAACCTCCACGAGCCACAGAGAGGCACGTTTGACTTCTCTGGGAACCTGGACCTTGAGTACGTGCTGCTGCTGCATCTGTGGCCTGCCTGGGGGACAGGAAGGGGGCTGGTGGGGTGATCGGGGACCATAGTGTATCTCAGTTCTGCTTGGAGAGCCAGGGGGAGCCTGAGGCCCAGAGCCTGTTCTCAGGACATTGACAGGCTGCACCGGGACCAGATGCTCTCCAGCTGTGAACTTGTTACTCTGGGTGACCAGGCCCTCTCGGAGCCCAGCCCTGCTCACTGCAGCCCAGAGGTGCCTCCTTCTGGGTCAGCCCTGCTCTGCAGTGGGGTCTCGCCACCCATGCTGGGACAGGGGTTGCCCCTCGAGACAGCAAGGCCACTGGGTCAGGTTTGTTGTGAGGACCCGTCCCCTGTCTCACACCTTTCCCCTCATGACCTGGTGGGCTGTGCAGAGGGTCCTGGTCTAGGAGCCGGTGAGAACCCCGCTGCCAGGGCCTCAGGCCTATGACCAGAGGTGTAGGACTACCTGCTCTGCTGGGGGTCAGGGCTCTGCCTTCCCTTCACTCAGCCCTGCCTCTGGTTGAGAGGACGGCAGGGAGCAGAGCATCCGGGCAGTTCTGCCGCCTGCGGTGTGTGTGGGCTGGTCCTACCATGTGCTCGATGTCCTCAGAGTTGCTGACATTGATCTTCCCAGGGCCTTTGTCCGGCTGGCTGCAGAGATTGGGCTGTGGGTGATCCTGCGTCCTGGCCCCTACATCTGCAGTGAGATCGACCTCGGCGGCTTGCCCAGGTGAGCAGGCTGTGATGGAGGGTTGCGGTTATTTTACTGAAAGTGAAACTGGATGCTCACAGCACTGAGCACATGTTCCCGGGGATGCTGGCAGTGACTCAGTGAGCTGGGGGCCCCGCTGTCAGCCCCCTGCCGCAGGTGCGGGACTTGGGAATGTGGGGAGAGGAAGCACTGGACAACCGCATCCCTCTTTCTTCCGGGCCCATCCCTGTTCTACTTGGTGGAAGAATAGAAGTGAAGCTTTTGGGGGTGGAGGGCCGGCTCTGACAACCGCTGAGCTTGTTCTGAGGACCCCTGGCTTTTCTCTTATTTTGCTAGTGGAAGATCATGTCTGCTGAGCTGAGACCCTCAGCTCCCCCCCGTTTCCCCCTCACCTGTGCCGCTGGCCTTCAGATCAGACAGCTGAGGCTCAGGGTGAGAGCCCAAGGACGCTCTTTTAGTAACTGTACAAGCTGACGGACTCTGTTTAGTCCATGGCTTGGCCTCCGGGTGAGCACCTTTATCCCCTGGGTCAGGTAGAGGCTTCGTCTTCTCCAGGATGAGCCTGTTCCCCCTTCGGGCTCAGGGGCAGCAGAAGCTGACCTTGCAGGAGGCGGATGTTTTGGCAAAGCAGCGGCTCCCTGCCCCCTGAGCCCGAGGCCCTGCCAGCTGCGCGGCCCGGGGTGCTTACTGGCTGGAAGCTCCTCCTGTGCTTGGAGTCTCAGGCCTCAGAAGGGGTGTAACCCTGTGCCTAAGGTACATAGGCTGTGCTCAAGAAAAGGGTGTTTTATTTTTATTTAATCTTCACCCAAGGGTGTTTTTATTTTTTTATTGATTTTTAGACAGAGAGGGAGGGGAGAAAGAGAGGCATCTATGTGAAAGAAACATCGATCGGTTGCCTCCTGTACGCACCCCAGTGCCCTGACCGTAGGCGCCCTGACCGTAGGCGCCCCGAACCAGGGATTGAACCTGCAACCTTTTGGTGTGTGGGATGATGCTCCAGCCAACTGAGCCACCTGGCCAGGGCTCGAGAAAGTGGTTTTTAATCAACTGAAAAAGAATGGAGACAAGGATTCAGTGAAAGGTTAAAGGACCTCCCATTGAGGTGTGTGTGGGTGGGGGGTATGTGTGGGGGTGTGGGGTATGTGTAGGGTGTGTGTGTGTGGGGGGATGTGGGGTGTGAGTGTGTATGGATGTGGGGGTGGGGGTATGTGTGTGTGAGTGTGTGGGTGTGTGTGTGAGTGTGTTCAGGTGTGTGTGGGAGTGTGAGGATGTGTGTGGGTGGGTGTGAGTGTGTAGGGGTGTGTAGGGGATTGTGGGGCAGTGTGGACCATGATGGAGGTGTAGCACCTCCTGAGCCGTAAAGTGTCCCTACGACACCTGTAAATCTGACAGCTCTGTGAGATGGTCCAGAGAGCATCTTCCAGGAACCCTGAGGGCTACGAGATCAGGAGATTAAACTGCTGGAGGGAGCTCTGGGAAGGCGCTGGCTGCCCCTCCACCGCCTCCTGCTTCCGCCGCAGACTCTGAGCTTGTCTGCTTTCTCCCCCAGCTGGTTACTGCAGGACCCCAGGATGACCCTGAGAACAACCCACAAGGGCTTTGTGGAAGCAGTCGATCGATATTTTGATCATCTGATTGCCAGAATGGTTCCTCTCCAGGTGAAACCAGAGCTCCCTCCCTCCTCCCACCCTCCCTTTCGCCCCAGGAACAGAGCTGGTCTGACTGGTGGGCAGAGCAGGCCGGGCCCAGGCTCTCTGAGGGCCCAGGCTGTCTGTCTGTCTGTCTGTCTCTCTCTCTCTCTCTGGGTGTTCAGTCCAGCTGTGCCCCAGGGCTCCTGGGGTGCGCACAGCACGCCTGCAGGACCGAGGGGAGCCTGGGCATGCGGCTGCCTGGCTTTGAAGGTTCTCGAACTCACTATGCCCACTGGTCTCCATACTGCTTATTTCCACTCCTAACGATCTTCGCCGTTTTAGACAGTTAATACGCACACTTGGTGAAAAGGAACAAAGGAGTTTATGGTAAATAAAGTCGCCCCTTCCTACCCTTCCCCAAAGCTATTCCGTTACCTTTTCAGGAGACAACCAATTTCACCAGACTTCTGCCTGTCTTTCCATAGACTTTCTATACACATGGAAGCAAATTATTTATGCACATGCTTACGCATGTGTATGTGTGTATGTGTACTTTTTTATACAAAAATATACAGTTCTCATTGGAAGTTTTTCTTTTGTCACTTGAATATATTTTTGAAACCTGCCATTCTTTTTAATGACTCCAAAGCATTTCATGATATGAATATATGGAGATTCATTTAACTAGTGCCCTTGTCCCAGGCATTTGAGTTTGCCAGTTTGTTATGATGAATAGCTTGGCCCACAGGTGTCATTTTTGTGCCTTTGTGAGTACACTTGCTATCACTTGCATCCCAATTTGTTTTAGTTTCATCAGTGCAGGGAGCACAGATACCACAAGTTTTCCCTTCTTCACGGGCAGGCGGCCCAGACATTGTGTACTCGATAGGAAATGCCTTTATTTCCACAGTGTACACCTATAGCTCAGACCAGCCTGTGACAGCAAAGAGTGTCACACCCTGCCGTCTGTGAGGCCACGATGGTTCCATCCTGTGTTTGATTTTTTTAAAAAATATATCTTTATTGATTTCAGAGAGAGGAAAGGAGAGGGAGAGAGAGAGAGAGAAACATCAATGATGAGAGAGTCATTGATCGGCTGCCTCCTGCACACCCCCGACTGGGGATGGAGCCTGCAACCCGGGCATGTGCCCTGACCGGGAATCGAACCCCGATGGCCGTGATGGTCGATGCTCAACTGCTGAGCCACGCCTGGCTGGGCGTCTTTGATTTTTAAAATATTACTCTCTCCCCAACAAGAGGAGCACATGGTTATTATTTTAAAAATAAGTGTTAATTTAAGAACATTTCTTGGTATAGCTTGAGATGGGATAAAAACCAGGATTATTAGGTCTTAGACTCTTCTTTTGAGGGAAAATATGCAGATCTAGCCCTTTGTAAGTAATTCTGAATTGTGAGTCTGAGTTATCTTATTAGGGTAATTATACAGAGAAGACGCAGGAGGTTAGAAATGGAAATAAAGCAGAGCAACTTCGGGAGAGGTGAGCAGTGCTGAAGGGAGACTTGTCTCCACGATTCAGCCTGGGTCTGGTCGGTGGAGCCAGGGTTTGACCTTTGTAAGAAGGGGCTGAAGCCTCACATTTCTGGCTTCACTTCTGCAGTCGAGGTGGAACTTGGTGGCAGGAAAAACCTCTGACCCTTAAAACTAGAAAGACTGAATGTTTGGCTGGAAGTTCAGGAGCAAGTGCAGATGCTGCTTAGCACTCGTAGATTCAGCAAGCAAAGCAAACTGATAACCATCCAGGGAGATCATGAGGTGAGAAAACCCTAGGGAGGTTTTAAGAAACGGAATTGTGTGTGCAAATGGAATGTACAGGGCTTATCGTTACTAAATTACTAGTATCTTAAGGTCTTTCGGTTTGATCGGTTATCTCCACTGTTTCAACTGTTAGATTTAAATAATTTTTAAAGTGTGTTTACTGTTTTGCTGGAGACACTTATTCCTCTGATCCTGTTTGCGTCATAAGGCTAACTGTGAATTCTCCTACTACGGGGTGATTAGAAACCTCACTGCTCAGGCGGGGAGATGCCCTTCAGTAATACAAACAATCAGTTCATCAGTTCAGAATACTCACACTCCTCCAACAAATAATTATTGAGTGCCTACTATGTGCCAAGCACTGTGTAGTAAATAAGCTTCCAGCGGTGAAAAGCACACACATGGTCCCTGGCCCATGGGGTTTACAGCCCAAGACGAGAGACAGACAAACACAACATGAGTGCTCACTGCCGCAGGCGGGGGTGTGGGGGAGAGGCACGCTCCCAGCATGTTTTTCGGGAAAAGTAACAGTGACCTGAAGGGGGAGGAGGCGTTGGCCAGGCCAGGGGGTGGAGACCAGATGACAAGGGATACAATGGGGGCTTTGAAGAAGTAGGACGTCCAGCTCGACTGGAGCATAGAGTGGGAGGGGAGAGGCAGGAGGTGCGGAGGTGAGGCTACAAAGGAGAGCCCACCAAACGGGCTCCTTCTCCTCTGTCCACCTCAGGAGCTTGCGTGCCCTTGTCCTAAAGGGACACCTCACTTTAAAGTGAGCATTGACCCAGGGGCAGTAGGAGCCTGGGGGGAAAAGGGGTCAGCATTCACCCTCAGAGCTGGCTCCACCCTCCGCGTGGAGAGGCTCCCAGAGCAGAGGGCTGGCTGGAGGGTGGAAAGACGCTGAGAGATGAACTTCAGCGTGAAAAGTGTTATAATGTCAGCACAACTAGGTCAGTGCCAATGGCGGGGTGGTATGACAGGTGGAAGCTTTGCACAGTGTTTGAGGAGTTGGGTAAAATTGAGAAAGTGCGGACAACTGGGCCCTCATTCAAGAAGCTGGGCTCTTAACTAATGTAATATTGAATGTCAGCTGTAACTGAAAAACAAAAAAAATTTAAAAATGAAACAGCCATAAAGATCTAAAAAAAGAAAAAATGGAGCGAGCAGGAGAATGGCGGAGGGAACAGTCCTGGAGCTCGCTCTCTGCACTAAGTTTCCAGGAAGGTGGAGTCAGGCGGTTTGGAAAGACAGGTGAAAGGACAGAAGGGACAGGGGATGTGCAGAGAACGGGCTCCTGGGCTGGTGGTGGGAGGCAGGGGACCCGGGAATTTGAGGTGGCATTACCCTACGCAGGAGGAGGGAGGAGGGACGACTCTTCCCTTGGGCGGAAAGTGGACAGGGCGGGTGTGGAAGCAGGTGAGTTTGTAGGTTTGAACGCTCACACTTACACAGCTAATTGGTGTGAGAAACGGAGGAAAAGCTGTGGTTGTCTTTACAAAGACTGGAACTAAGACTCCCTGTGCAGCCCAAGGGCCTGCAGGTGACTGTGGGGGGGGGGGGGGCCGGGGGAGGCACCCGCTGGGGCACAGAGTCCCCCCACCCAGCCCTGTTGGCTCTAGCGGCACACCCAGAGCTCCAGCCCTGCAGCTCACTGTCCCCTCTCTGCTTGTCTCAGTACCGCCAGGGAGGCCCCGTCATCGCCGTGCAGGTGGAGAACGAATACGGGGCGTTCTCGGTGGACCCAGAGTACATGCCTCATCTTCAGAGGGTGAGAGGACCTGCTGTGTCTGATCTGCTCGCCTCCCTCACTGCGGTCACAGCGCGGTGGCCACGCCTGCCGCCGGCTCCTTGGCCTGTGGGTTCCTCCAATACAGGAGGTCGAGTTCCCTTTCTCTGAATCTGCAGCTTAGTCAGGGTGATTAAGATGCACTTAAAGAACTTTATTCTGAGATCAAATGTGATGGCAAAAGATCTCTGTGACCCACAATTCTCATGAAAGCTGGGGGCTGGTGAATAGTAAATAAATAATGCTTCATGGACTTGATGATGAAGGGGGTCACCTGGCAGCTCTCTGGCCTGTAGCTCGACTTATGACTTCAGTTCCTTAGCTCCTGCCTGTGGGGATGTCCCGGGCCAGGGCACAACTGCAGTCCTGCTGGTGCCCTTGCTGGTGCGTGGGGCTCCTCCCTGTCCCTGACTCTCCTCATTTAGGAAGCTGACGAGTTCTCCTCTAAATGGGACCCCTCCCCAGTCTGCTGAGCAGGAGGCAGGGTCCCATGCCAGCTCGGTCCGCTCAGAAACCTCTGGGTGGGATGCCTAGCAGCAGGGGCACGAGTTGCCAGCGGGGCGGGAAAGAGCCAGCAGGTGATGAGAGAGGCAGGAGGCGGGGCTGGGCTCCTGCCTCCACCTGGGGCTTCTGGAGCCTCAAGGTCTGCAAGAAATCCCCTCCCTAACGTTTCTCAGGGGCCTCACACCAGACCCCACTAATCAATCTCATTCGGCCAGTAGTATTTTTCCTTGATTTTAAAATTTTGCTACTCAACTCTGCTCCCAGTCCCAGCTGTGGCTCAGTGAGCACGTAAGACACACAGATAGGGCCCTCTTGCCCTCTGGTCATTGTCTGCTTCTTATGCCCTTAGGAAATATGAATTTTTAATTAGGCCCCCTCTTCTCCAAAGCCGTGGCGGGCTTGCTCGCTTCCTTCTAGTGTCCAGGTAGGACCCAAGTTTGTGAAGTTTCTCTGACCTTCCTTAGGGCCTCCCCTCTTCCCTTCAAGCACAAAGCTGCCCAGCCTTCCTTCTCTTTCTCTAGGGTTCAGAGCCTTCCTCAGGGCGTTTCCTCATAAATTCAGCCTTGCCCTTTCCCCTTGAGGCCGGGGGTGGGTGTCAGAGCCCAGCCTCTGTGGCTTTTGCGTCACCGGGAAAAACACCAGACTGGGACAGAGCTGCGGGGGGTCAGGCTCTCGGTTCCAACCTTTTCTCTCGTTCTCACTCTGTCCATCTGGGCCCTGCTCTGCTTATGTCCTAAATGCCTTCTTCCCAAGGGAGAAAGAAGAGCGGGCTCACCTTGTCCAGTTTCCTCAATAGGCCCTGCTGAGAAGAGGGATTGTGGAGCTGCTCCTGACCTCAGACGCGGATGGCGAATACCAAAAAGGCAGCATAGAAGGAGGTACAAATTCAGGCTTATTTTAAGGGAGAACTGAGGCTCCTAAGCAGCCAGCTCGAAACTTGGACAAGTGTGAGAAAGAACCAAGGGTACCTCGGATGCCTCCCTTCCCCATGTGCATTGCGTGGACCTAGAGGTGTGATAACACTGTGAGAACTCAGGTCACAGCAGAGTTCCCTTGGCAGCTCGGTCGTTTTCCTCCCTCCTGCTTCCATCCAACAGCACAGCTGGAGGGAGCCCTTCTGTCCCCCGTATGCCTTTCTGCCTTTCCTTCCTTTTTTATTTTTTACTTGTATTTATTGGGATGACACTGGTTCGCAAAACCATACAGGTTTCAAGTGTACAACTCAACAAAACATAGTCTGCACACTGCACCGCGCCATCGCCCCAGCCAAGTCTCTTTCCAGGCCCGTTCTCCCCTTTGCCCACCTCCGCCTACCCCCACCCTCCTTTCCCTCCAGCCATCACCACGCTGTTGTGTGTGTCTATGTGTTATGTAGAAATATTTCCACCTTTCATAATTTCTCTGTGGCTGAGAGCCTGCATTGGTGCTGGGCATGGTTAGAATGGAAGTTGTCTCCAGCAGCATCGAGAAACCCACGGAGCAGCAGAAGATGGGTGCTGTGTCGGGAAGCCGGCTCTGCAGGGACCCAGCCCTGGGGTCCTGCAGCCTGGGGTGCACTGTGGACTCTGAGCGGGTCCTAGAAAATAAAGTAGCAGAACAATTCAGAACAATGCCATAAGGTGATGACAGTGAGGGAAGTGACCCAGGTGTGAGCAGCCAGATGGCTCCGGGGAATATCTGTCAGGTGGTATCTGTCAGTGCAAGACGGCTGCTCCTATAGGCTGCTGTTCTCACCTCCTTTTCGGTGGCTCTTCCCCACATTATTCTGGTGCAGTGGAAGGTGCGCCGGACTTGGGATCAGGAAACCTGCACTCAGTTCTCAGGTCTGACCAAGTTGTGTGACCTTGGCCTGTTCCATTTCTCCGCACAAAATATGGTTAATTTTAACTGCCCTTCTTAGGTAACGTTGTCCTTGCAGATGTCCAATGACAGCCCTGTGCATGTTCAACAAGGGACACAAGGAGCCTCTCACTATCCTCACTGCTCAGCACAACTGCCTTTCGTGTGCAAGGGCTGGGCCTCTGTCCCTTCCCTGGTAGCACTTGTCACTGTGCCTCACACAGCATCTCTCCCTTCTTTCTACAGTGCTGGCCACCATCAACATGAACTCATTTCAGAAGGATTCCTTCAAGAACCTTCATAGTATGCAGGTAAGGCCATTTGAGAGATGAAAAGTCTTAGCCCTTCGCCTGCCGTGCCCCCCCCAACCTGTGCACCTGGTGTTCAGTGAGGACCGGAGGCCTGACAAAGCCTGTGGCTTCCCCCTGGGGTCTCAGCTGGGTTCCAAAGCAATTCATGGAGTTTCTGTCTCTTGTCGTGGGGAATAAAGAAGAAACTCTGCTTCTGTCACCTCTGTTCGTGAAGCACCTGACAGGTGACTGGAGGAAGGGAGACAGGGTGACTCGAGGTGAATCAGAGGGAGAAGATGGTCTCCTTCCTCTGTGAGGACAGAGCCTGACAATGGGCCGTGTGTCTCGCTGACAGACGCCTCCGCCCTGGCTTCGGTGGGCCAGCCTTTTTGAGCCAGGCTATGCAGATGGTGGGAATGAACGACTGTACTGAGCGTGAATTCACTTAACAAAGGTGGATTTACCTCTGAGCTCTCTTTTCTGTGCCATGGACCTATGTGTTTTTATGCCAGTACCATGTTGTTTTGATTACTGTGACCTTGTGGTATAATTTGATATCAGGTAGCGCAATACCTCCCGCTTTGTTTTCTGATTTTTCAAGATTGCTGTCGCATCCCAGGTTTTTTGTAGCTCCGTACAAAGTTCTGGATTATTTGTTCTAGTTCTGTGACAAACACCTTTGGTATTTTGATAGGAATTGTGTTGAATCTATAGATTTATTTGGGTAGCTTGGACATTTTAATGATGTTAGTTCTTATCTATGAGTGTGGTATTTGCTTCCATTTATTTGTATCTTCAGTTTCTTTCTTCAGTGTCATAATTTTCTGAGTACAGATATTTTACTTCCTTGGTTAAATTTATTCCTAGGTATTTTATTTCTTTTGATGCAATTGTAAGCGGGATTGTTTCCTTAGTGTTTTTCCTGAAAGTTCATTATTGGTGTATAAAAATGCAACCATTTTTCTGAATTTTGTATCCAGCTATTTTACTAATTTATTTATCAGTTCTAGGTTTTTGGAGGAATCTTTAGGGTTCTCTCTATATAGTATCATGTCATTTGCAAATAATGACAGCTTTACCTTCTTTTCAATTTGGATGCTTCTTATTTCCTCTTCTTGTCTGATTGCTATGGTGAGGACTTCCAGCACTTTGTTGAATGAGAGGTGAAAATGGCCCTGGCCCTTGTGGCTCAGTGGTTAGAGCGGAGGCCTGAGCACCAAAGGGTCACGGGTTTGATTCCTGGCCAAGGGCATGTACCTGGGTTTCGGGTTTGCTTCCCGCCCCCTGGGTGGGGGGTGTATGTGGGAGGCAACCGGCCGAGGTGTTTCTCTCACGTTGATGTTTCTCAAGCGCTATCTCTCTCCCCCAACCCCTTCTACTCTTTCTGAAGAGCAGTGGAAAAAATACCCTCAGGTGCTGATAACAACAAAGAGTGGTGCAAATAAAGATCCCTGACTCGTCCCCAATCTTAAGGGAAACGCTTTTAGTTCTTCCAAGTTGAGCACCGTGTTGGTTGTAGGTCTGTCATATTGGCCTTTATTATGTTGACGTATGTTCCCTTTATTCCCACTTTGCTGAGAGTTTTTATCATAAGTGGGTGCTGGGTTTTGTCGACTGATTTTCCTGCATCTATTGATGTGCTCATGTGATTTTTATTCTTCATTTTGCTTATGTGGTGATCACATTAATTGATGTGCAGATATGATACCAGCCCTGCATCCCCGGAATAAATCCCACTTGATCAGGGCTCCTGAGTATTCTTATGACCTGAACTCTGTATCTGGTGGGTTCCTTGCCTCCATTTCATTTAAGTTCTTTTTCTGGAGATTTCTCCTGTTCTTTCATGTGGGGCATGTTCTTTTGTCTCCCTATTTTGGCTGCCTCCCTGTATTTGTTTAAATCTTTTTTAAAAATATGTTTTTATTTATTTTAGAGAGAGGGAGGAAGGGTGAGGGAGGGAGAGAGAGAAACATCGATGAGAGAGAAACATTGCTCGTTTGCCTCCTGCACACCCCCTACTGAGGATCAAGCCTGCAACCCAGGCCTGTGCCCTGATGGGGAATTGAACTGGCGACCTCTCAGTGCATAGGACGACACTCAACCAACTGAGCCACACTGGCCAGGGCCTGCCTCTCTGTATTTGTTTCTATGCATTAGGTAGATCTGCTATGTCTCCCAGTGTTGGTACGGTGACCTTATGCAGTCAGTGCCCTGTGGGGCTGAGTGGTGCAGCCTCCTTGAATATCTGATCTGAGTATTCCAGGAGTGTGTCCTGTGTGGGGCATGTCATTGAGTCTTGATTGTTGTTGGCCCATCTATTGGTGGGGTTGGTCCTCAGGCTGGCTTACTGGGAGAACTGACCCTGATCACAGTGTATGAGCTGCTGCGTGGGGACTGACCCCAAGAAGTACAACTTGCCCCAGCAAGATCTCCCATTTTTGTGCCATTTGTGGCCCTAACTGGGTCATGCTCTGATGTGGTCTGAAGACAGCCAGCCGCTGTGTTGGTACAGGGACCTCTTGGGAGGGATTCTGATGCAAGTCAATGTTAGATGTTGCCTGTGACCAGCCCTGGGCTCTCTGTTTGGAGCTACAGAAAGATCCATGATTGATAGCTGCCTGTGCTGGGCCTGGGTGCCTGCGGAAGGGGCAAAGTGACAACTGAATTCATCTGTCACCAGCAGCAGGCCTGGGGCAGGTCAGCAAAAGGCCCAAGATATCCTGAGATTCGTTGCTGCCTGCCAGTAGCCCGCTAGGCTGACTTATTGTAGGAGCCTCAGGTGTTCTATGAGTTTTGTGAGGCAATTTCATAATGAGCCAGCAGGTAGGGGTGAGTGGTGTTCACCAGGTTGATACAGGTTCAAACTTGGCACCAGTGCTGAGTCTGAGGCTAATCAGGAGAAGTGTTAGGGTACCCTGAGGCCAGCCACCTCTTGCCTGGGCCCTATGGGCCTTTGCAGTGGGGCGGGGTGTTAGGCAGTCATCAGGGTGGAGCCAGTAGAGTTCATCAGGCTAAAATAGATTAAGATTTGGTCTCCTGGAGGGAGAGCTCTGCCCGGGAATGGTTGCACCTGCCAGGTGTGTGGGAAGACATCCCTTGCACTGAAACCACATAGCTCAGCCTCTGCTTGTGGGTCTCTGGGTGCCCTGATCTTGCCCAGAATTCCTTGAATAGCTTTTCAAGGGAAAGTGCAATGCAGGCCTAGTCTGGCTGCTGGCAGCAGATCCCAGAGCCTTATGGGAGCTTGGCAGGGCAGGGCTAGTGTAGCTCACCAGGCTGATGCCAGAGGGGAGTGCTCGAGCAGGAAAGAAGGTGTCTGTGGGCCATGTGGAAGAGGGACTCAATATAGGGACAATTGCAGCTGTCCTTCCAGCCCTCTCCTAATAGCCACCCAACTCAGTCTCTCCCTTTATGACTCCAGTCCCCTCTGAGCTGCTGTCCCTCTGCTGGAGCCCAGGGTGAGTGCCCATGAATGAGATTTTGTTTGCTGGTCCTTTAAGGGAATGCCAGGACTCCTAGCAGACTCCCATCTCACCTGGCAGATGGAACACCCACTGGTTTTCACAGTTGGTATTATATGGGGTCCTCTTCCCAGCACTGGTGCTCTGGGCTGGGGAACTCAGCATGGGGTTGAGACCCCTCACCCCTCAGGGGGAATCTCTGTAGCTGAGTCATCCCTCCGGATCCTCAGCCGCCACACATGGGTGCAAGGCCAGCCCTTTTTGCATCTCTGCCCCTCCTACCAGTCTCTATGTGGCTTCTGTAAATACTTAGTTATAAGACTTCTATTCAGCTGGTCTTCTGCTGGTTATCCAGGTTGACTTTTCTGTAATTTAGTTGTAATGTTGATGTGCTCCAGGGAGGAGGCGGGCGTAACTTCTACCTACTCTGCCATTTTTGAATCCTTTAAATGATGTACTTCATAGACACTATCAGTCAGTGGCTGATAGTTTGGCTCAGACCTGGCTTTGAGTTGTGTCTCTGGACTTACCCACAATGTATCCTTTGAGCCTCAGTTTCTCCGTGGGGATTTGCAGTCAGGTCTTTGTGTATCCCAAGCGGATTCTTTCAGTGCCAGCTTTGCATATGACAAGGTTGCAGTTATAGAAGGTGCTATCCAGGTAGAGCAGGGAGGCACTTAAAGCTGGAAGGAGCCCGGCCAGGTGTGGCTCAGTGGTTGAGCGTCGACCTAGGATCCAGGCGATCAGGGTTCGATTCCCGGTCAGGGCACTTGCCCAGGTTGCCAGCTTGATCAGTGACTCTCTCATCATTGATGTTTCTCTCTCTCTCTCTCCCTCTCTCCCTCTCCTGTCCTCTCTCTGAAATCAATAAAGATGTATTTAAAAAAAAAAAAAAAAGCTGGAAGGAGCCTGGTGATCATGGTGTTGAGAAGGAGGGGAGAAACCAGAGGTGTGATGGGTGAGGGGAGCATGGCTGACTCAGAAAAATGTGAGAGGCATGAGTTCCTCATCTGCTGTATTCAGTTTTTCTGACTTGTTTTCTTATTGTCTGACAGTATTTTATTTGGTTTGTTTTTAGACAAATATGCCCATTATGGTTATGGAATTCTGGGTCGGCTGGTTCGACACATGGGGAGATAAACACATGGTTAAAGACGCCCGCCGTAAGTGTTTCCCAGTGTCTGAATCAAATGGAGACCCCCTGAGTGACAGGTCATTCACACATTTCTCTGCTGGTTAATCAGCTCATTCAACCGGGACTGTTAATTCAACACATATTACGTACAGGGACATAGCTAGGCCCAAAGGTGCACTGGAGAGTAAAAATTACCCGGTTCCTACTCCCAGGGAGTTTGTACTTTAGTGGATCTGACAGATAATTAAAACAATCAATATCTGACAAATGCTTTGAATCAGTCAGAGGAGGCAGCGATGGAAAAGACAGGGACAGAGCTGCAGGGGCATCAGGGAGTCACAGAGGGTCTCTGAAAAGATGACGTCTCTGAAGAAGGCGATGCATTTGCCAAAAGTCTTAACCATCTCTGGAAAGTGCGCAGGCCGTTGCTAGGGAGTCGCCGAATGCGTGGTCGTAATCATCAGGACAAGACAGCCGCGATGGCTGAGAGGGGCGACCCTGGAGCCAAAGGGGCAGGATTTCAATCCCAGCTCCGCAGCACTAGCCGCATGACCAGGCGGCTTTCCTTCCCTCTGAGTGTGTGTTATCATCTGCAAACAGGGACTGTCCTGCAACTTGTCTCACAGGGTTGTTGTGAGGATAAATGCAGCAACCCACGCAAACCCTCAGATCAGTGCCTGGCAGGTGTTGTTCATGAAAGTATTTTGTGGCTAAAGATATTTTGCAATCGCTATTATGAAAACAAGCTCCCTTGTGCCTGAAGGAAAGAGAACCCTGGAATTGTACCGAGCAACTGAGAAAAGCCTGCTTTGGCCTGAAAAGTAGATCCCCCCTTCCCCCCCGGAAACACCATCTCTCTGATCACTTGTACCTCAGGCACTATGACGTGTTTCTTACATATATTCTCTCAGTAATTAATTCTCTCATCAGTCCTATGATGTAGTTAGTAGGAATGTGGCCCTTCATTTAACAAATATGGAAGAAGAGGCTGTGAGAGAAAACAATATGCCGTTCAAGGTCATAGAGACAGTGAAGGGCACAGCCAGGGGTGAACCACATCTGACTTTGCACCACCCCGCCTTCCATTACGGCCCCTGGAAGGACCTTCATACCTGTTAAATCATGGTGACAAACCAGAGTTTCTGTGGCTAAAGACAGAGCAGCCACTGTGGACTGTTGAAGGGGATCTAAACCAGGGTCCCCAGAGATATTTCCCTAGGAGGTAGTAATAAGGGGATGCTAATTATTTATACAACTTCAGAGAACATAATGAACATTAGCTATTTAAGTGACATAAGGGTTCTTAGGCTATTATCTAATATATGTAGTTAGGAGCCCAGTTATGTCCATACTCTGAGAAAATTAACTTTTTATAAAGGCTCTAGGAAAGAAGACGTGCTTGCTGGGGTAGTTCTGGCCCATCCTGCCTATTTTCTGGTTAGAGTCTTAGCGGAGTTGAAGGACGAAACAATTGAATGGATTGGGGAGTGGGACTGAGAATGATAAAATTTCACCAGTGACTTCTGTCTTCTCTTAATTTTTTTTTTTTAAATTTCATTAAAAAAATATATCTTTATTGATTTCAGAGAGTGGAAGGGAGAGGGAAAGAGAGATAGAAACATCACTGATGAGAGTCATTGATTGGCTGCCTCCTGCACGCCCCCGACTAGGGATCGAGCCCGCAACCCGGGCATGTGCCCTGACCAGGAATCGAACCCGGTGGCCTGGATCCTAGGTCGATGCTCAACCGCTGAGCCACGCCCGGCCAGGCTTAATTTTTTTTATTAGTGATATAAAATGTTTATTTGTTTTGACCCCCAATATTATTGTGTATTAGTTTCAGGTGTACAGCACAGTGGTTAGACATTTATGTAACTTATGAAGTGATCCCCCTGATAAATCCAGTCCCCACCTGGCACCGTATATAGTTATTACAACATTATTGACGGTATTCCCTGTGCTGTACTCTACATCCCCGGGACTGTTTTGTAACTAGTCATTTATCCTTCTTAATCCCTTCACCTTTTTCACTCAGTTCCCTAACCCCCCTCCCATCTGGCAACCATCAGCCTGTTCTCTGTATCTATGAGTCTGTTTTTGTTTTGTTTGTTCCTTTATTTTCTTCTTTAGAGTCCACATATAAGTAAAATCCTATGCTATTTGTCTTCCTCTGTCTGACTTATGTCGCTGAGTATAAGACGCTCTTGGGCCATCCATATGTCGCTGATGGTGAGATTTCATTCTTTTTTATGGCTGAGTAATATTCCATTGCGTATACGCATTACTTCTTCTTTTTTCCATCGTCTTGATGACCATTCTTAGGTTGTTTCCATATCTTGTCTGTGGTAAATGCTGCTGCAATGACAGGGGTGCATATATCTTTTGAAATTAGTGGTTTTAATTTTCTCTACTTTCTTATATTTCTCCTCTACAGATGTTGAAACGACTGTGTCTAAATTCATCAGATTTAAGATCTCCTTCAACGTGTATATGTTCCATGGTGGAACCAACTTCGGTTTCATAAATGGGGCCACAAATTTTGGGACGCACAAAAGTGTTGTCACTAGCTATGGCAAGTGATCGCGGACCTGCTCCCCTCCCAGCAGAGGTGGTGCTGGAACTTACCAGAGGCTCTGAAAACATTCCGGCATCACTGGGCTCTTGCCTATAATCTATGCTGAGTATTGAGGGTTTTCTACCGATTTGACTGGCGGTGATTGCAGCAGGTGGGGCTGCCCATGGCCTAAAGTTCTGCTCCCCTCACCATGTACATGAACCCCTTGACTTGAACCTTCCGAGAGAGAGGGGTTACTAATGGTGGTTGCTGTAGGGGCATCGATAGGCACAGCTGGGCAACTAGATGAAGGAACAAGAGAGTGTCCACCAGAAAGTGAGACAGAGGATGAGCCCAGTGTCACAGCAGCCTCAGCTCCCAGGAAGGGTTGAGGGGAGTGCTCCTATATTGGCATCAGTCCCCCACAGCCTAGCCTGGGATCAACTGGGCCAGGGGTGGGGACAATGTGTCTCCTGTCTCCCTCTGGTGGCTCTGGCCCATCTCATGCCAGAAGCGCTGAGACAGGGCCTGCTGTGCAGGGTTGCCTGCCAGTGACAGTGCCCTGGTGTCTTGCAGACTATGACGCTGTGCTGACGGAGGCCGGGGATTACACAGAGAAGTATTTCAAGCTTCGAAAACTCCTTGGGTCCGTCTTAGGTACTCAGCAACCCTTTTCGCTTGAGAGCGGGCCCTCCTCAGGTGTTGGCAGGGAGCGGAAAGGGAAGGGTTTCCTCTGTGGGCAGAAGTGCAGTGAAGCGCTTCAGAGCCGGGCGACTCAAGTGGAGACCAGGCTTTTCCCACATAAAAGTTGTGTGGTTTTGCAGGAGCGTCTTTAAGCCCTTTAAGCCTCAGTTCCTTCCCTGAAACGTGAAGACAGTGACGCTCGTCTCCTACAATGACTGTGAAAGTTACTATTTGTGAAGCTCTTAATATGATGTATAACATAACACCCTTACACACAATAGCAAAAACCATTCTATTTCATTTTATTTCTTTAAATAAAGTTAATTAACCATCTACTATGTGCTAGAAAGTAGGTGAACACTGGCATTGCCAACAGGCATGAGGCAGAGGCCTTGTTCCCAAAAAGCCTTCAGTCTGTTGGAGCGACACTGCCCTTGAGGGTCTGTCTGTCAGCTCTGTGCGTACAGAACGGCTGCAGCTTAGCTCTCGGCAGTTTCATCCCTCTGGGGAAGTACAGCCATGTGCCAGGACAGGACCCCTTTCTCTCGCTGGCCCTGGGACATGAGAGCTCATGCATAGGGATGGGAGGCTTGGAGAAGGCAGGAGTCGGCTCAGGCTCTTGCCCCCTGGCCCATTTTCATTGCAGCATTTCCCCTGCCCCCCTTACCCAAGCCCACTCCGAAGGCTGTGTATCCTCGTATTCGACCATCCCTGTTCTTGCCGCTGTGGGATGTCCTACGGTACGTAAGTGAGGTGAGTACTCCTGGGCACCGGGATGGGGGAAGAGCCTGAGGCCAGAGAGTAGAGATTCTTTCATGGCTCTTTACTGGACGTGCTAAAATGCATTCTCTGCTTTTCCCCCCAGTTTAGAACTATGGGATAAGACCCACAAGCTCCTTCTTAGTGGACTGTGAAGGGGTTTGACCTTGAATGAGTGGGGTGGGGGGAGGGGCAGAATATGAGAAGATCCTATTTCCCAGCTCAGATGAACCCTCCAGGTGGATGCTCTTGTGGGGTCTGCATGATCGTATGGGAAAGGCTCGGAGCCAGGGAGCATGAAACTGAGTTCCCGACTCATTCACCATCCACTAGGCGAAACTGGAAATTCTACAGGTCCCCGCTCTCCCTTTAAAATTCGGCTACCTGCCCTATTTTAAAGAAAAGGTGGAAATTCTTTGAAAACTGTCAACTCTTGAATTCATGTTGACTTTACCTCTTCTGTCACCATTTTAGGTAAAAAGAAGTGCCCAACACATTGTAGATGCTAAATAAATGTTTGTTTAGTGTATAATTCTTTACTCGACCTCAGTTATGTTAGAACACAGCTTTTTACTCTGTTAATTCTCATGATTAGAGTAATTGCTCCCTCACCACCCACACCCACCCCACTCCCACTCCCACGAGAGAGTTGTCACATAGCATCTATTTTAGCATTTCTCATGCAAAAAACTTTGGGGATCATCAGTAGGAGGTAAAACACAAAAGGCAAAAGTCTTAGGAGGAAGGACTCTGACTTATCAGCACCCTGGCTCCTGGTTCTGTCATATCTCTCTCACAGCCCGTCATATCTTATCAATCAGTCAACATGGAGAATCTTCTGATAAATAATGGAAGTGGTCAGTCCTATGGATTCGTGCTTTATCAGACTGAGATCTGCTCTGGAGGTTTTCTCCATGCTCACGTTGAAGACGACGCACAGGTAAGGCCCGCAGGCTGTCTATGGAGGTAAGCAGAGCATTCAGCCTAACTCTGCTATGGGGAGGGTGGGGAGTCACGGTCACCTTTACTGTTCGATAGTGTGTTTAAGCCGCTGCTAAGTGCGAGGCATTGAAAATATAAGTCAAACCAAAGAGACTTGTTTTCTGTTTTATCACAACCTAAGTCCACTGGGGCCTCCCTGCCAGCTTCCAGCCATCTGTGAGCACCCAGGCTGGTCCCTTGCTTTGTAGTGACCCCTCCCTCCACTGCAGCCTCCCCTCCCTCTTTCCTCAGGCAGGCCAACCCGCCTGACACCAGCTCTTCTTTTTGCAGGTGTTTTTGGGGGAGACAAGGATAGGAACTCTGGGTTATGGTAATGACAACTTACACGTTCCTAAAGTCAAGGTATGTAATCCAAGAGTCTGCTGCCAGACCTCCAACTCAAATGCTAACACAGCCTGGCTCTGAGATGGCCTGCCTCTGCTCTCCGCTAGGGCCCCTTTGTATTGCTTGTCACTCAGGGTCCCAGGGGGAGTGTTTCTTTAGAACTATGTGCGCGACTGCCCCTCGCAGGCCCAGATACACCAGGGGCTGCGGACACGCTTCGGTGTGAACGGCATTTCCCCTTAGGGCCAAGTCAGCCATCAGCCTCGGGTGGGGTCTCTGTTCCAGGCACCGCTGGCCTCTGCCCTTCCTGAGGCAGACCAGCAGGGGAGGGAGAGGCTGAGTGTGGAGCAGCCACAACAGGGTCCTTGAGGCGGGAGGACGCTGGGCTCAGGGGCTTCCTTGTCTCCCACTGGCTTCCTTTCCAGCTGGGTCTCCGAGGAAAAGGTGGGTTCTAGAGTAACCCCCCTGCCTGACCGTAGGTTCCATGAACTGGTCTGTCCCAAACAGGAATGCCAGCTCCTGAGGATCCTGGTGGAAAATCAAGGACGAGTGAATTTTTCCCGGAAAATTCAAGACCAGCAAAAAGGTGGGCTCTAGGCCTGAGGAATGGGCTGAAATTCCTCGTCATGGACCCCAGGCCTGGGGCTACGTCGGAGCTGGGAGGAAAAAGCGAGGCCCTTAGGCGGTGGGTGGCTGAGGGCAGGACCAAAGGGGCAGCGTCCTTCCCGCTTTCCTGCCCTGCCCCTCGGCTCCGGAGCAGGGAAGGGGGCAGCTGTGTCGGTGCCGGCCTGTCCTCGACAGGATCTAGGCTCCTTTAGGGAATTTCAGGAAAGCTCTGATATTCAGAGGGGGAACTTCCTCTGTAGTGTGAAAACATACAGAAACCTTGAGTCCCAGCAAGTCAGATAAGCGTTCACCCTAATGGCTGACCCCTTGTCACAAGGCATGTACAGCCCACATTTCTTTGTCCCTGACACTGAGTCTACCCAGTGCCTAACCGTATCTCTTTCCTACCGCTTACCTGCAGGATTAATTGGATCTGTCACCATCAATAACACTCCCCTGCAGCATTTCACTATCTATTCTCTGGAAATGAAAATGAGCTTCTTTGAGAGGTATGTTCCCACTTACTCCCAGTAGACACTTGGAGGGAGCAGGGAACTCAGATTTCAAACTCTACTTTGCAGATGAAGGGCCCGAGATTCAGAGAATTGAAGTGACCTACTCAGGATTATAGAGTCTTAGGAATCAGGACTGGAAGCCCAGAACACGTCTCCCGTTTATAACTTGACTGACCCTAGTCTGACATGTCCCTCTGAAGCAGAATCTGAGTCCCTGCAGGGGAGACCTGGGGTCAGCAGTGGGACTGGAGTTGGAGAAGGGCCTTCCTCTCCCTCAGGCAGGGCCCTTTTTCCAGGCTCCGCACTGCCCCCTGGAAGCCTGTCCAAAGCAACCACTCAGGCCCTGCCTTCTATCTTGGTACCTTGAAGGCCGGCTCTTCTCCCAAGGACACCTTCCTGAGCCTGCCGGTAAGCGAGTGCCCTCTTCTCTCTGGTCTCTCAAACACCCATTCTTTCTTTTTGAAGTTATTTTGCTTTTTTTTCTTTTGTTACACCTGTTCTTTCTTAGAGAGTCTTGAGTCAAAGCCATAATGTCCCTGGCAAGAATACTTGTGGCTGTGAATTTTATTTCTCCTGTTATACCATCAATGTTGCTCATATCCTATTTCAAATCTATACTGTTAGCTTCTCTATATTTGATGTATATTCATATAAAATTTTATCAGGAAGTGTTTGTTGCTAGTAATGCTTGGTGCCTTATAGACAAATTTTTCTGATGTTTATAGAGCTATAGCCACTTCCTTTTGCTTAAAGTTTACCTATTAAATCTTTTCAATTGTTTTATTTTTGAGTGTCTTTATAGTTTAGATTATTTTATTATACATAGCACATAACTGCTTTATTTAAGATCTAGTCTTGCAATTTTTGTCTTTTAAACGGAAGTATTACAGAGACTCGAATTTCATATGTGAGACCATTTTCCTATAACGCTCTCATCTCTATCTTTTGTCTTATGGGTTTTTCTCATTTTTTCCGCTCTGAGCTTTATTTTGGAAGATTTCTTTTTTCTTAATATTCAGCTGACTAATTCTCTATTTAGCTGTATTCTCTATTTAGTTTACCTAATCTGCTATTCAAAACATCTGCTAAATTCTTAATTTTTATTATTACATTTTTGTCATTATAGATTTTTACTCTATAATCACAGCCTTTTTTATTTGCAAAATCGTATGTTAAATTTCTTGGGTGACATTGGTTAATGGGATTCTGCGAGTTGCACGTGTACGCATTATGGAGCATCCCCCGTGTGCTCCCGGTGCCCGCGCCGCCCTGAGGCCCGTGATTCCCGTGGCCGTGGGGTTGACTCCCTTTCTCCTTCGCCCCCACCCCCCGCGGCAGCCACCGTGCTGCCCCCGAGTCCAGGAGGCTTTGTGGGCGGCTCGTTTGTTTCGTGCGGCTCCTGCTCTGCTTTGTCGCCCACACGCGAGTGAAAGCGTGGGAGCCCTGTCCTGTCACCTGCCGGGTTTCGCTCAGCACGAGGTTCTCGAGATCCAGCGGTGCTTTGGAAGCGGCAGCATTTCCTCTTTTCAGTGGCTGAGGAACGATCCCCATGGTTCGCTAACCCCTCATCGGGGGACCCCCACGTTTCCGTCGATGGCCCCCCTGAATAGTGCTGCAATGAACACAAAGCTACGTGTATCTTCCCAAATGAACGTTCCCAAGCTTTTCGGGCGGACCCAGAAGAGGGGCTGCTGGCTCCTATGGCAGCTCCAGTCGTAATTTTTGAGGGGCCTCCTTACTGTTTCCATAGTGGCGGCGCCAGTTGGCATTCGCACCAGCAGTGAACGAGGGTCTCTTTTCTCCACAGCCTGTCCAACACGTTAGTACTTGTCTCCTGGATAATAACCCCCAGCCTTTTTTATAGCCTCCACTTCTCTGTCACATTCTAAGTCTTCTCGTTTACCTCTCTGGACCTGCTTTCTTAGACAGTTATTTCCAGGCCTGTGATTCTTACAAACCCGCTCTCGGCATCTTCTGTGCATCTGCTTTCATCGTGTTGGTCTTCTTCATTTTCGGTATATTGCCTCCCTCCCCATCTGCTTATGTTTTCGGTGAGTGTCAGGCATGATGAGGAATGCTAGAAATAATTCAAGGCCTAAGATGATGTCAGAAGATTGATCCCCAGGTCTGGGGGTGACTAGGGACACTAGACCTACGACAGTTACAAAGACGGAAATGATGTGAATCCAGGCTTCCATGCAGGGACTGCACTACTTCTAGTTTACTCTTCTCCTAGGGTTTTCGCCCCCAGACTCCTAACCCAGAGTGTATATTACTTAATAAGGTTCCCTGTTTCCACTTTGCACTTTTGGTTCCTCTACACTTGTGAGGCTCTGAAGCTTCTGCCCAGCCTCTCGGCCACCTCTTTCTGAACAAGCAGATCCTCTAGTGGGAAGCACTGGCGCATGCATCTGCTTCCACGTCGTCTTCTCAGTTTTCTTCTAGATTTTGGTGCTATAATTGTATTGCAAACAGATTAAAAAATTGTGTAGCTTTCTTTGCTGTTGTCAGCAGTGGTGTTCATCTCTGTTACCAAGTACTTCTATCTGGAAGCAGAACACCTACTTTTAAAAAATGTATAGCATTATATATCATAGGGCAGGAACAATAGTAAAATTAGCATTAAAATGTTGGGTCCTTAAACCAGTACAGCAGGTGAAACCTCTAGAACGCATCCCATTGCAAACTGACTTTCAGTGCCACGGAGCATCTCAGTCTTGTGCTCACTCCCCAAGTGCCTTACATTTGACGTTGGCAGTGTGAATCTTTCCCCATGTTCAAGCCCCCATCCCTTCCAGAAATGGACTCACGGATGTGTGTTTATCAATGGACGTAACCTTGGGCGATATTGGTTTGTTGGACCACAGAAAACACTTTACCTTCCTGGTGCCTGGCTTCATCCAGATGACAATGAGGTGAGTCACCGCCACCCCTCCCTTTACGTCTCGAAAATACTCAGATCTGCCTTCACCCCCAGGTTGCAAATCCCTGTGTCTTTCTCACCCTGTGATGAACAGGCTCCCCCTTTCTCACCGTTGGCCTTTCTTTTCTTCCTAGATCATTGTGTTTGAATTAAGCAACAGTGGTTCATACATCGAAAGTACGCATGTACCCAAGCTTTAAGACGGTGTTGTAACATTCTTTGTGGATTGTTGGAGTTTGTCTACAGGCAGTTTGTCAGGAGGAAGAGGGATGTCTAGAATATCAAACACACTGTTGTCTGCAATAGCAAATATGTGAAAATAATACTCAATAGGGAAATTGTGATATATATTGTAGTATAATCAGATGCTGCCTATTTGTAGGCCTTAAAAAGTCTTCAAATCTTCAACGACTAACTTATGTAGTTAAAGCTTAATCCTTAACAGGTTCTTATCTCTGATTAAATGTGCCTTTAGGCAGATATGAATAAAGTAAAAACGCTGTATTTCTGCTTCTTCATACTTAGTTGGAAGTGAAGGGTCTCTGGCCTGAGAGGATAAGAATTACTGATCTCTCCATGCCAGAGTGTTTTATATGCTCATTAGCAAATTCCTGGTGTGTGTGTGTGTGTGTGTGTGTGTGTGTGTGTAGGAGGGGGAATGCCGGGGGAGTGAATGGTGCCTTCAGGCACTTCCCTGCAGGGATGTCTCTGGAAGGTGACATAGTGCATGACATCCAATCAGACGATCGACAGATATTTGGTTGTTTGGTTTTGACTTGTACGCCAGCAAAGCCTGGCAGGGAGCACTCTGTGTCTCCTTGCTCCCCAGCGACCTGGTTGGACAGATAGTAGTGAGATGAGACACATGTGCATGAGCAACCCAACCAATTCTTTCAAATGACACCTTTGAAAACGAATCACATTCTTATAATCGAAATACAGCATTTGGCCTAAATTCAAACCAGTGCACTATAACAAAATGTTATGACCTTGTTAGAAATAGTGCCTAAAAGCTTCAAGAAACGTAGCAAATAATCTGATGCCCAACAGGAGGAAGAAACCTTCTTGTTTGGGATGACGGAGGAGTCGGACTGTCTCCTGCACTGATCTGAATGGCTCGTTTGCCGAATGAGAGGTCTATCATGTACCTACACAATTCCTACACAAAACTTTACTCTCTAGGGCTCTAGACTGAAACCCACGAAATCTATGGATAAACTGTAGCCTAATAGAGAAAACCAGAAGGAATAATCGTGAAGATCATGAGAATGCGTTATATTTCAGATGCAATATTTACATCATTTCTAAACGTAACAGCCATGCAACGTATCTATCTATTTTGTAGATGAGAGAGAAAAACTCCCCACAAAGTTTAAAAAGGTGTTTGAATACATGTCTCTCTGATTCACATCTTATTTGTTACACTTAAGCTCCATAGCTGTGTCAACCTTTTCCAAATAAGAATGCAAGCTTACTGTCCAGTAGATAGCCTTCCAGTGTGCTTAGGGAAAAATGCTCACGGCCTTTTACCCAGCAAAAGTCCCTTTCAGGAAAAACAAAACAAAATACAGACCTTTCAGACAAGCAAAGGCTGAGAGATTTTGCTATCAAAAGACCCACAGGCAAAGGAAATTCTGAAGCAGCCGTTCTCCACTGGGTTCCATGGGAGAATTAAAGCTCACAGGAAATGTTTCCAGGGATTAGTTTCTTGTTGTGTCGTTCTAGCTGCACTTTAGGGAGGTTAACTCGTTACAGAGCACAGAGCGTGGGTGCCTGAGGGAACACTGCAGCTTCAGTCTCTCGGAACACAGCTGAGAAAAGATGTTCTGAAGAATGTGCTGTCAGCAGAGAGAAAGTGACCCCAGAGGGAAGGTCGGAGATTCAAGAAAACATGGAGAAAGAAAGGATGCTGAGTGGTATGCAAGTATGTGTGAACAAACACGGATTCACTAAAAATCAGCTAATTCCTAATTTGAGGTTAAAATCGGTATCAAATTGTCAGATGAAGGGGAAATGTCATGTAAGACTAGAGGGATGTGACAGCCAAAAAAGAGAGGTGGAAGCTTTCTGTAATGTTCAGGTGTTAGGTTTAGACTATCGAATATACATGTTGCTAAACTTAGCTTAACTGTTAAAAGAATGTACATAAACGAAACTTTAAAATAAGGGAATAAATAGAATTTTAAAAAAACAGCAGTAAAACTCTTACCAATAAAGGGTAAAAGAGGGAAGAAGGGTGTAGAAAGATACGCACAAGTAGGAAGCACATATTAAGAAAATAAAGAAAATACAAGTTTATCAGCAACCACAGTCAATTTTATAAACTGACCAACTCCTCTAATAAAAAGTAAAAGTTGTCAGACATGTTGGGAATAGGTTTCGACCACCGTGCTGCAAATAAAGACACAAAGAATGGAAAGGAACTGGGCCAGGCAGGCTTCACTTGTGCAGAAGCTGCGGAGCTGCCCGAGTCAGGCGTGCAGGGCAGGGGAGGCCGCGCACTAAATAACATGTTACCAAACAATTTCTGAGTTAACAATGAGATCAAGGAAGACAAAAAGATACCTTGAAACAAATGAAAATGAGAACAAAACAACCCCAAATCTTTGGGACACAAAAAGCAGTCCTAAGAGGGAAATTCATACCGTAACAGGCCTATCTCAAGAAAAAAGAAAGAGCACAAATTAAAAAATCTAATTTTAAACTTAAAGAAACTTGACAAAGTGCAACAAACAAAGCCCAAAGTGAGTAGAAGGAAGGAAATAGTAAAGATCAGAGCAGAAATAAACAAAATAGTCTCTAAAAACCATACTAGAGATCAATGAAACCAAAAGCTGGTTCTTTGAAAAGATAAACAAGATTGACAAACCTTTAACTAGACTCATCAAGAAAAAAAAGAGAGAGAGGACCCAAATAAATAGAATCAAAAATGAAAGAAGGGAAGTAACAACTAACACCAAAGAAATACAAAGAATTGTAGAAAATAGGAACAACTGTATTTCAACGTATTGGACAATCTGGATGAAACAGGTAAATTCCTAGAAACATACAACTTTCCAAAACTACATGAGGCAGAATCAGTCTGAATAGACAGATTACAACTAGTGGAACTGAAGCAGTAATAATAATAACAAAAAAACTTCCAACAAAGCAAAGTCCTGGACCAGATGGCTTCACAGGTGAATTTTACCAAACATTCAGAAAAGAAGTAACACCTATCTCCTTTTCCAACTCTTCCAAAAAATTCAAGAGGAGGGAAGACTCCCAACCTCTCTTCAAGAAAATGTTTTTCTTGATTTTGGAGAGCGGAAGGGTGAGAGAGAGATTGAAACATCAATGATGAGAGAGTCACTGATTGGCTGCCTCCTGCACGGCCCCTGCTGGAGATCAGCTGACAACCTGGGCATGTGCCCTGACTGGGAATGGAACCATGACCTCCTGGTTTATAGGCTGACACTCAATCAGTGAGCCATGCCTGGCCAGGCCCAACCTCTTTTTATGAGGCCAGCATTATCCTAATTCCAATACCTGACAAAAACGATACAAAAAGAGAAAATTAGAGGCCAATATGCTTGATGAACATAGATTCTAAAATCCTGAAAAAACATTACCAAACTGAGTTCAGCAAATACATTGGAAAGATCATATACCATCATCAAGTGGGATTTATTCCGGGTGTGCAAAGTTGGTACAATATCCACAAATCAGTAAACATGATACTCCACGTAAACAAAAGAAAGGATAAAAACCACACCATCATATTAATAGATGCAGAAAAACTATTTGATAAAATCCAGCACCCATTTTTGATAAAAACTCTCAACAAACTGGGAATAGAGGGATCATATCTCAACATAATAAAGGCCATAAATGAAAAACCCATAGCCAACAGCATACACAATGGGAAAAAATTACAAGTGTTCCCCTTAAGACTGGGAACAACACAGAGATATCTGCTTTCACCCTCTTATTCAACAGAGTACTGGAAGTCCTATCCACAGCAATTAGACAAGAAGAAGAAATAAAAGGCATGCAAATTGGAAAGGAAGAGTTAACACTGTCATGATTTGCAGATGACACGATACCGTATATAGAGAACCCTAAACATTCCACCAAAACCCTACTAGAACTGATAAATGAATCCAGTAAAATAGTCTACAAAATAAATATCTATAATTCAGTTGCATTTTTATACACTAATAATGAACTATCAAAGGGAAACTAAGAAAACAATCCTATTCACAGTTGCTTCAAAAAGAATAAAATACCTAAGAATAAATTTAACCAAGGATGTAAAAGACTTGTACTTGGAAAACTAGAAGACACTGAAGAAAGAAACTGAACAAAATACAAATAAGTGGAAGCTCTACTGTGCTCATGGACAGGAAGAATGAAAATCATTAAAATGTCCACACTACACAAAGCAATCTACAGATTCAACGCAATTCCTATCAAGATACCAATGGTGTATTTCACAGAACTACACCAAAAACTTAAACGGAACCACAAAAGACCCAAATAGCAACAGCAAATTGAAGAAAGAACAACAAAGTTGGGAGAATCACACTACCTAATATCAAACTATACTGCAAGGCCATAGTAATCCAAATGGCATGGTACTGGTGTAAAAGCAGACTTATAGATCAATGGAACAGAATAGAGAGCCCAGAAATAAACCCACGCCTTTATTGTCAATATTTGACAAAAGAGGCAAAAACATACAATGGGATAAACATAGTCTATTTAATAAATGGAGTTGGGAAAACTGGACAGAGTCATGCAAAAGAATAAAACTAGACCACCTTCCTACGCCATACACAAGAATAAAATCAAAATGGAATAAAGACTTAAATGTTAGGAGGCTAGAAATGATAAAAATCCAAGAAGAAAAGATAGTAAATTTTTTGACATTTCTTGTAACAATTTTTTTTCCTGATATCTCTGTTTGGGCAATGGAATAAAAGAAAAAAATAGACAAGTGGGACTACATCAAATTAAAAAAAGTTTTTGCCCAGCAAAGGAAATCAACAAAATGAAAAGACAACCCACTGAATGGGAGAACGTATTTGCCGATATATTTGATAAGGACTTAATATCCAAAATTCATAAAGAACTTATAAAACTCAACACCAAACAAGAAAACAATACAATTAAAAAATGGGCAAAGGACCTGAATACACACTTTTCCAAAGAGGACATACAGACTGCCAAGAGACATATGAAAAGATGCTCAACATCATTAACCATTAGAGAAATGCAAATGAAAGCCACCATGAGATATCACCTCACATTGGTCAGAAAGGCTCTTATCAATCAACCAACCAACAACAACTGTTGGCAAGGGTGTGGAGAAAAGGGAGCCCTTGTGCACTGTTGGTGGGAATGCAGATGGGTGTAGCCACCGTGGAAAGTGGTATGGATATACCTGAGAAAATTAAAAATGGAACTGCCTCGTAACCCAGTGTATTCCACTTCTGAGAACTTATGTGAAGAAACCTGAAACACGAATTTCAAAGAATATATGCACCGGTAGGTAGGCCAGGTACACTGGTGATGGGTGTCTATCCCAGCCCCACAACAGGTGTGCGTGTGTGTGTGAATGGATGTGACTATGTGAATGTATGAATGTGTAGGACTATGAGTGTGTGAATGTGTTTGTGTGTATAAGCATGTATGACAGTGAGTGTGTGTGGGCATGTGTGTGACTGTGTGTGTTTCTATAGGATTGTGAATGTCAATGTGTATGAATGATTGTGAATGGGTGTGCATGAGTGTGGGTGCCCCGGGAAGGGAATTCTTTCATTGTAAGCTCAAGGTCGTAAATTTAGACCTCTGGTCCCATCTTCAGATGAAGTTAAACAAAGTCCCAGGGAGACAGGGGCATCCTTGACCAATGATGCCGTCTGCTTCTCACACGTGTCCTGTGGTGGACACATCACCAGTACAGCCCTGTGAGTCAGTGCTTTACAAGGTAAGTTCTACAGTTTTCTATGATAGCACAATTATCATATGGAATTAATTATGTTCAGTGAAAACGTTTATTAATGTAAACATTTAAAATAGGATCTCAGAGGGAAGGGGGGAAGGAGGGTGGGAATAGATTAGCCAAAGAACTTATGAGCATAACCGAAAAGCCCATGGGCACAGTGGGTAGGTGGGGGGCTGGTGGGGTGAGAGATGGGTGAAGGGGAGAGGGGGGCAAATGGGGGACACCTGTAATACTCTCAACAATAAAAATAAATAAATAAATAAATAAATAAATAAATAAATAAATAAATAAATAAAACAGGCCATCATTCTAAGCCCAGTTGGCGCTTCTCAGCTGGCTCCTTCATGGGCAGCTCTGTGGCGCTGCTGGCCTGCGGGGTCGCCATGCGGGGCTCCATCGTCAGCTAAAGGTGGCTGTGCATCGGGCGGGGCTGCTCGGCTGTCCTCAGGCCTGAGAAGGCAGTGGCTGGCCTGGCTGTGCCCCTCTGCACTTGCACACACAGTGGCCGCTCCCCACACACGGCGTCCTTTGCTTCTCCCATAAGGTCTGTGAAGTAGACAGGAGGGAACTGAGGCTTGTCCAAGGCTGCTCAAGGCACCTCGGACCCCAGGCCCTTCTCATCACTGTGTGTCCCGAGGCCTCCTGCGAGCAGGGGTTCAGGGAGCCTGAGCATGTCCCACCACTGTTCTGTTTTTAGGACCTGGACCTCTCTCTCTCTGTGGATGGTTTGATCCCAGTAAAAGATACACAATGACATTTACCGTTTTATCTTTTTGATGCACAGTTCAGTGGTGTTAAGTACATTATACTGTTGTGCGGCTGACACCACCATCATCTCATCACTGTTCCCATCTTCTCCAACTGAAACTGTGCCCCTCTAAGCCCCCATCCCGCTCCCCATCCCCTGGTCACCTCCATCTTACCTTCTGTCTCCGACTCCGACGGCCCGAAGGTCCTCGAGTGAGTGGAATCACAGTATTTGTCTTCTTGTGACTGCCTCTTTCACGGAGCAGAATGTCTTCAAGGTCCATCAGGTTGTAGCCTGTGCCACTATGTCTTTCCTTTTCTAAAAAATTGAATCTATTGGGGTGATATTAATAATATTATATAGGTTGCAGGTGTGCAATTCTATAGACATCATCTGTATATTGTATTGTGTGTTCACCACCCCAAGTCAAGTCTCCTCCCATCACCATTTATCCCTTTTCCCTTTGTAACCTCCCCCCACCCCCTCTATGGAATCACATTCCTGTTGTCTGGGTCTATGAGTTGTTTCTTTGCTTAATCCCTTCACCCTTTTCACTCAGCCTCACAACCTCCCACCCCTCTGACAGCTGTCAGTCTGTTCTCTATCAGTCTGTCTCTATTCTGTTAGTTTATTTTGTTCATTAGATTCCACATATAAGTGAAATAATATGGCATTAGTCTTTCTCTGACTGGCTGATTTCACTTACCATAATACACTCTAGGTTCACCCACGTTGTCGCAGATGGTAAGATTTCCTTCTCTTTTACAGCCGAGTAGTATTCCACTGTGTAAATGTACCGCGGCTTTTCCCCCACTCATCTACCGATAGGCCCTTGGGCTGCTTCCAAATCTTGGCTATTGTAACAATGCTGCAGTGAACATAGGGGTGCATCTATTCTTTCAAATTAGTGTTTTGGGATTCTTTGGATATATTCCCAGAAGTGGAATGGCTGTGTCATAAACAGTTCCATTTTTAATATTTTGAGGAAACTCCACACTGTTTTCCTCAGTGGCTGCACCAGTCTGCATTCCCACCAGCAGTGTACAAGGGTTCCCTTATCTCCAGGTCCTCACCACCACTTGTTTGTTGAATTATTGATGACTGCCATTCTGCCTGGTGTGAGGTGATATGTCAATGTGGTTTTAATTTGCATTTCTCTGATGATTAGTCACACCCAGCATCTTTTCATATGTTTCTTGGCTATCCGTATATCCTCTTTGGATAAGTGTCTATTTAGGTCCTTGCTTAATTTTAATTGGATTTTTGGTTTTTTGGTGTTGAGTTCTACAAGTTCTTTATAAATTTTGATATTAAGCCCTTATCAGATGTATTTGTGAATATGTCCTCCCATTCAGTGGGTTTTCATCTTGTCAATGGTTTCCTTTGCTATGCAAAAACTCTAGGTTGATGTAGTACCATTTGTTTTTCTTGCTTCCCTTGCCCGAGGAGATATATCAGAAAAAGTATTGCTATGGGCAATGTCCAGGATTTTACTATGTTCTCTTCTAGAATTTTTATGGTTTTTGAGTCTAATATTTAAGTCCTTAATCCATTCTGAATTTATTCTTGCTTATGGTATAAGAGTGTAGTCTGCTTTCATTTTTTTTGCCCCTTTCTTCCCAGTTTTCCCAACACCATTTATTAAATAGACTATCTTTACCCCATTGTATGTTCTTGTCTCCTTTGTCAAATATTAATTGACCATAACTTCGTGGGTTTCTTTCTGGGCTTTTCATTTTGTTCCATTGCTACTTCCACACTGTTTTGATTACTATGGCTTTGTAACATAGTCTGATATCAGGTAGCATGATACCTGCAGATTTGTTCTTCTTTCTCATGATTGCTATGGCTGTACGTTTTGTTGTTGTTTTTTGTGGTTCCATATCAATTTTTTTAATATTTGTTATAGTTCTGTGAAATACAGAACATTGGTATCTTGATAGGAATTTTGTTGAATCTATAGATTGCTTTGGGTGTTAGGCACATTTTGTTGATGTTCATTTTTCCTGTCGATGAACATGGTATATGCGTCCACTTATTTGTATCTTCAGTTTCTTTCTTCAGTGTCTTATGATTTTGTGAGTACGGGTCTACTACATCTTGGTTAAATTTATTTTTAGGCTTTTTATTTTTATCATGCAAGTGAAAGTGAGAATGTTTTCTTAGTTTCCCTTTGATAATTTATTATTGGTATATAAAAATGCAACTGATTTCTGGATTTTTTTTGTCTCTTGCTACTGTTCTGAATTCATTTATCAGTTCTAATTTTTGGTGGAATCTTTCAGTTTTTCTCTGTGCAGTATCATGTTATCTTCAAATGATGACAGTTTTCCTTCTTCCTTTTCAACTTGAATGCTTTTTATTTCTTCCTTTTTGAATTTTTTTATTATTTTATTGCTGTAGCTCTGAGGTCCAGCACTATGTTGAATAAATGTGGTGAAAGTAGACCTCCCTGTCTTGTTCCCGATCTTAAGGGAAATGACTTTAGTATTTGCCCATTGAGTATGATGTTGGCTATGTGCTGGTCATATATGGCCTTCATTACCTTGAGGGATGTTGTCTCTATCCCCACTCTGCTGAGAGTTTTTATCATAAATGGGCGCTGGATTTTGTCAAATGCTTCTGCATCTATTGATATGATCATGTCATGTTTATTCTTTGTTTTGTTTTTATGCTGAATCCCATTTATTGATTTGCTGATATTGTAACAATCTTGCAACCCCGGAATAAATCCCAATTGACCATAGTGTATGATCTTTTTAACGTATGGCTGGATCCAGTTTGCTAATATTTTGTTGAGCAGTTTAGCATCTATGTTCATCAGTTATATTGATGTTTTATTGGAAGATTTTTTTGTAGTGTCTTTATCTGGTTCTGGAATTAGGGTATGCTTGCCTCATAAAATGACCTGGGAAGTCTTCCCTTGCCTTCAACTTTTTGGAATAGTTTGAGAAGTACATGTATTTGTTCCTCTTTGACTGTTTGGTAAAATTCACCTGTAAAGCCATCCAGTCCAGCACTATTGCTTGTTGGGCGTTTTGGTATGTTTCCTTATTTTTTTTGTTTTTTTTGTTAATGGTCACCCAAGGATATTTTTTCCATTGAATTTTTTTTCTTTTTTTTTAGAGATTCTGAATGGAGTGAGGGTGGGAGGGATAGAGGAAGATAGAGAGAGAGAAAAGAAAGAGAAAGATCAATATGGGAGAGACATGTATTTGTTGCCTCCTGCACATGCTTTGACCAGGCCTGGGGATCAAACCTTCAACTCCGGTGCACGCTCTAGACTGGGAATCAAAGCCCAGACCCTTTGTTGTACTGGCCAGTGCTCTAACCAGTGAGCAACACTGACCAGGGCTGTTGGGAGGTTTTGTTTCTTTGTTTGTTTGTTTGTTTTTAGCACTTCAATTTCATCAGTTGAAATCAGTCTATTCGGATTTTCAGC
This sequence comes from Miniopterus natalensis, assembly GCF_054644295.1. NCBI lineage: Eukaryota > Metazoa > Chordata > Mammalia > Chiroptera > Miniopteridae > Miniopterus > Miniopterus natalensis. The sequence goes on along the minus strand of NC_142100.1, from coordinate 4,371,955 downwards.
TTTTTCCTGATTGAGTATTGGAAGATTGTGTATGTCTAGGAATTTATCGATTTTGTTCAGTTTATCCATTTGTTGGCATATACTTGTTTGTACTCTTTTCTTAGGATCCTTTGTATTTTTGTGGAGTCAGTTGTTACTTCTCTTTCATTTCTGATTTTATTCATTCGGGTCTTCTCTCTCTCTTTTGTTCTTGATGAGTGTGGATAAAGGTTTGTCAATCTTGTTTATGTTTTCAAAGAACCAGCTCTTGGTTTCACTGATCTCTCTCTCACACTCTTTTTTGCTGTTGTTAATCTTCAGCTGAGGATATTTTTTGCATTGATTTTTCGAGAGAGTAGAAAGGAGGAGGAAAGAAGAGAGAGAGAGAGAGAGAGAGAGAGAGAGAGAGAGGGAAACATTGAGGTGAGAGAGGCATATTGAATGGTTGCCCCTTGCACACACCTGGACTGGGGCTGGGTACTGAACCTGCATCCCAGTTATGTGCTCTGGAGAGGTAATTGAACCCATGGTCCTTTGGTGGTTGTGCTGATGCTCTAACCACTTAGACACCCTGGCCAGAGCTTCTTTGAACTCTTGAATTTTTTTTAAGACTCAGTTTCATTTAGTTTTGCTCTGATCTTCATTTTTGCCTTCCTTCTGCTCACTTTGAGCTTTGTTTGTTATTCTTCTTCTGGTTCCTCTAAGTGTAAAGTTAGATTATTTATTCTAGGTTTTTCTTGTTTCTTCAGGTAGGCCTGTAATGTTATGAGTTTCCCTCGTAGGCCTGCTTTTCCTGTGTCCCATGTGTTTTGGTTTGTAGTGTTGTCATGATCATTTGCCTCAAGGTATCTTTTGACGTTTGTCCCCTTAATTTCATTGTTCACCGATTCATTGTTTAGTAGCATGTTATTTAGCCTCCATGTCTTTGTTTTACAGATTTTGCTTTTGTTTTCCTTGGTTTTTGTTTTTAATTCTATAAAATAATAATTTTCCTTGTGGCAAAATGTACATAACCTAAGATGTAAAATTTGTACCACACGTAAGTATACAATTCAGTAGCTTTAAGTATATTGGTGTTGTACAACTATCAGCAACATCCACCTCCAGAACTTTCTTTTTTTTTTTTTTTTCTTCTCATTTATCTTTTCTTTTTTACTGAATTGGTTGGGGTGACATTGTTTAGTAAAATTATATAGGCTTCAGGTGTGTAACATTCTTTAATACATCACCTGTATATCAGGTTTTTTCCTTGTGATTGATTTCTAGTGTTATACCATTATGGTCAGAGCAGTTCTTCATGTGATTTGAATCTTCTTAAATTTATTGAGACGTGTTGTTTTTCCTAACATGTGGTTTAGCCTACAAAATGTTTCATGCACTCGTGATAAGAATGTATATTCTGCTGCTTTGGGGTGAAATCCTCTGAAGATATCAATTAAATGCATTTGATCGAGAGTGTCATTTAAGGCTGCCATGTTCTTGTTGATTTTCTGTCTGGAAGATCTATCCATTCATGTCTATGGAGTATTAAAATCCCCTACTCTGTCTGTTCTCCTGTCAGTCTCTCCCTTTATGTCCATCAAGATTTGCTTTACATATTTAGGTGCCCCTATGTTGGGTGCATACATCTTCACATGGGTTACATTCTCTTGCTGGATTGCTCCCTTTATCACTATGTAGTGTCCTCCTTTGTCCCTTAATATAGTTTTTGTTTTCAAGTCTATTTGTCAGATACAGGTATTGCTACTGCAGCTTTGTTTTCATTCTCATTTTCAAGAACTATCTTTTTCCATCTCTTTACTTGCTGTCTATATAGCTTTCTTTCTGAGGTAGGTCTCTTGTTGACAGTACATATATGGGTCCTATTTTCTTATCCATTCATCTACCATGGCTTTTGATTGAAGCATTTCAACCATATGTATTTAAACTAATTATTGATAGGTACGTATATATTACCATTTTACTGTTTTAACTATGTTCCTCTGTTTCCCCCCTTTTTCTTGACCCTTTAACAGTTCTTGTAATACTGGCTTGGGGTTAACAAACTCCTTTAGGTTTTTCTTGTTTGGAAAGCTCTTTATTTCTTCATCAATTTTAAACGATAGCCTTGCTGGAGAGAGTAGTCTCGGGTGTGGGTCCTTGCTTTTCATCACTTTGAATCGTTCATGCCAATCTCCTCCGGCCTGAAATGTTAATGTTGAGAAATCAGCTGACAATCTTCTGGGAGCTCCCTTGTAGACAACTGACTGCCTTTCTCTTGCTGCTTTTAAGATTCTGTTTGTCTTTAACTTGTTAAAATGCCTTTAGCCATGTTCATTGTGATGTGTCTTGGGGTGGGTCTTTTTGAGTTCATCTTGTTTGGGACTCTGTGCTTCTTGGACTTGTGTGTCTTTTTCCTGCACCCGGTGACGGAAGTTTTCAGTCATTATTTCTGTTAATAGGTTCTGGATGCCTTGCCCTTTCTTTTCTCCTTCTTGCACTCCTGTAATGAGGTTGTCGCTATGCTTCATGTTGTTCCAAAAGTCCCTTAAACTCTCCTCCGTTTGTACATTTTTTTTTTCCTTTTGCTGCTCTGACTGGGTTTCTTCTGCTGCCTCATCCTTCACATCACTGATTCCATCCTCTGCTCATCAAACCAAGTGTTTATTTCGTCATTTCAGATATTGTACTTTTTATTTCTGACTGGTTCGTCTTTATGCTTTTTTTTTTCTTTTTTTATGCTTACTCTCTCTAGGTTCTCACTGATTTCATCCATTCTTCCCTTCAGTTCCTTTAACATCCTTGTAACCATTTTTTGGAACTCCATATATGGTAGAGAGCTTGCCTCCATTTCCTTTAGCTTTTTTTCTGGAGGTGTCTCGTGTTGTTTAATTTGGGGCATGTTCCTTTGTCTCCCCACTTTGGCTGCGTCTTTGTCTTTGTTTCTATGGTATAGTCTTCTTGCTCCCCTGAGCTGATTGCTTCAGGAATGTCCCTTGTGTGTGTTATGTGGGCTCTCCTGTTGTAGTTGAGTCTTGATTGCTATTATTTAGTTTGTGTGTGTGGTCGATCCTTAGGCTGGCTGACTGTGCAAATCAACCTTGACCACAGTGTTCAAGCTTTTGTGCAGATGCTGACCACATGGAGCAGAATTCTCCTCATCGGGTTCTGGTGCCTACACAGATCTCCCTGTGGACATGTTGCTTCTTAACCTAATCGTGTCCTGCTCTGATGTCATCTGAAGCTGGCCACTGGGTGTGTTGGTCCTGAGGCCTCCTGGGAGGTACTCTGGTGCTGGCCAATGCCAGAAGCTGCCTGTGACTGGCCCTGGACAACCTGTTGGAGCTACAAAGAAACTCAGTTTGTGGCTGCCTCTGCTGGGCCTGAGTGAGAGCAAGAAGGCCCAAGCGCCACACTAAGGCTGGCTGGGGAGCTGACCACTGCTGGGGCTGTTAAGACTTTTAGAACGAGAGTGACATGATCTGATTTATATTTTTTAAAGATCACTCTGATTTTTATTTAAATTTTAATAATTTGTTAAAATAAGTTTAAAAATCTTTCCATTAGAGTTGACATTCACTATTAGTTTCAGGTGTACAACATGGTGGGTAGACATTTGTGTAACTTACAGAGTGATCCCCTTGATAAGTCTAGTATGAGGTCTCCTTTAACAGGGTATTAGTCCTATTCCTGAGGACTCCACCCTCATGATCTAATCATGATCAAAGGGCCCTACTTTTCACTTATTTTTAATTGAATTTATTGAGATGTCATTGTTTAGTAAAATTGTATTGGATTTTGGTGTGCAATTCTATAATGCATCATCTGTATATTGTATTGTGTGTTCACCACCCCAAGTCAAGTCTTCTCCCATCACCATTTATCCCCCCTTTATCTTCTTCTGCCTGCCCCCAACCCCCTTTCCCTCTGGAGTTCACTCTGTGATTTGACATTTGAAATGATATTTGAGATATGTCCTTTTACAGGTAGGATTGAGCCAGATGAAGAGGGTGGGATACCTTCAGGTACAGAGAGTGGGCATGTGGCGTGGAGGCAGGAGAGATGAAGACCAGAGAGACCAGAGCACACGTCTCTCAGGTGCCTGTGAGTGAGGGCTCAGGGCAGGGAAACAGAAGATCCTCCATGGGGGGGACGAGGCAGAGGGGAAGGGGAGCCAAGCACAGAGTGGTCAGAGCAGAGGAGATAAGGGGCCCATCATGAGCTGGCAGGGCAGGACGATAGGGGAATGTGGGAGGGGCTGGGCAGGGGCACAAGGGACTGAGGGAAGGGGCAGGGCAGGGAGGTCAGGGGACTGTGGAAAGGGGCAGGTAGAGGGGACAGGGAACACTCCATGGGGGGAAAAGTGGCCCTCCATGGAGGAGACAGTGTTCCCTGTCACCTCTACTTTCTCCCCTGTCCCTCCAGCCCTGTCCCCTTCATGGACAGTCCCCTGTCTCCCTACCCTGTACCCTCCATGGAGGGTTCCTTGTCCCCCTGACCTCTCCCCTCCATGGAGTGTCCCATCCCCCTCCCCTGTACCCTCCATGGAGGGTCCCGTCCCCTTGCCCATTCCATTCCATCGAGGGGTTCAGTGTCCTCCCTGCCCTCTCACCTCAGTGGAGCCTCCCCTGTGCCCCCTGACGTGTACCCTCCATTGAGGGTTCCCTGTGCACCCTACCCTGTACCTTCCATGGAGGGTCCCGTCTCCTTGCCAATTCCCCTCCATGGGGGAGTTTCCTGTCCTCCCTACATTGTACCCTCCATGGAGGGTCCCCTGTCCCCCTGCCCTCTCACCTCCAAGGAGGGTCCCATCCCCTTCCTCATTCCTCTCCATGGAGCGGTCCCCCGTCTTCTCTACCTTGTGCCCTCCATGGAAGGTCTCCTGTCCCCCTGCCGCCTCATGTCCTTGCCTATTCCCCGCCAGAGGGGGTTCCCTTGTCCCCCTTGCCATGTACCCTTCATGAAGCATTCCCTCCTCTCTTCCCTGTTCCCTCCATGGGGGTTCCCTGTCCTTCTTACCCCGAACCCTCCAAGGAGGGTTCCGACCCTCCTGCTCTGTTCCCTACATGGTGGGTTCCCTGTCCCCTAGCTTCTCACCTCCTCGGAGGGTCCCCTATCCCTACAGCCCTGGTCCTCCATGGATGGTCCCCTATCTCCCCTACCCTCTCACCTCCACAGACGGTCCCCTGTCCCCCTGCCCTGTAGCCTCTACAAAGGGCTCCCTGTCCCCCTAGTCTCTCACCTCCATCAGGTGTCCCATCCCCCTCCCCTGTACCCTCCATGGAGGGTCCCATCCTCTTGCCCATTCCATTCCATGGGGGTTCACTGTCCTCTCTGCCTCTCACCTCAATGGAGCCTCTCCTGTCCCCCCTGCCCTGTTCCCTCCATGGGAGGTTCACTGTCCACCCCACCTGTACCTTCCATAGAGGTTTCTGTCTCCTTGCCAATTCCACTGCCCCCCTAAACTCTCACCTCCATGGAGGGTCTCCTGTCTGCCTGGCTTCGCTCCTCCATGGAGGGTCCCCTATCCTCCTGCGCTGTACCCTCCATGAAGAGTTCCCTGCCCCCCTGGCCTCACACCTCCATGGAGCATCTCCTGTCCCCCTAATGTCTTACCTCCACAGAGGGTCCCCTGTCCCCCTAGTGTCTTACCTCTGCCCTGTCCCCTCCATGGAGGGTGCCCTGTCCCCCTGGCCTCTCACCTCCATGTAGGGTCTCCTGTCCCCTAGCGTCTCAGCTCCATGGAGGCTCCCCTGTCCTCCTTCCCTGTTCCATCCATGGAGTAACCCTAATCTCCCTGCCCTGTCCCCTCCATGGAGGGCCCCTGTCTCCTGGGCCTCTCACCTCCATGGAGGGTCCCTTGCCCCCCTAGCCTCTGACCTCCATGGAGGGTCCCCTGTCTCTCTACCCCGTACCCTCCATGGAGGTTTCCCTGTCCCACTGACCTCTCACCTCCATGGAGTGTCCCATCCCCTCCCCTGTACCCTCCATGGACAGTCCCGTCCCCTTGCCCAATCCATTCCGTGGAGGGGTTCACAGTCCTCCCTGCCCTCTCACCTCAATGGAGCCATCCCTGTCCCCCTTGCCCAGTACCCTCCATGGAGCATTCCCTCCTCCCTTCCCTGTACCCTCCATGGGGGTTCCCTGTCCTTCCTACCCAGTACCCCCCAAGAAGGGTCCCGACCCCCCTGCTCAGTTCCCTCCGTGGAGGGTACCCTGTCCCCTACCCTCTTCTCTCCATGGAGGGTCCCCTGTCCCCCTGCCCTGTACCCTCAATGAAGGGTTTCCTGTCCCCCTAGCCTCCCACCTCCATGGAGTGACCCATCCCCCTCCCCTGTACCCTGGATTGAGGGTCCCATCCACTTGCCGATTCCATTCCATGGGGGTTCACTGTCCTCTCTGCCTCTCACCTCAATGGAGCCTCCCCTGTCCCCCTGCCCTGTGCCCTCCATAGAGGTTTCTGTCTCCTTGCCAATTCCACTGTCCCCCTCACCTCTCACCCCCATGGAGGGTCCCCTGTCCCTCTGCCCTGTACCCTCAATATAATGTCCCCAGTGCCCCTGCCGTGTACCCTCCATGGAGGGTTTCCTGTTCCCCTTCACTGTATCCTCCATGAAGTATTCTGTGCTCCTGCCCTTTCCCCTCCATGGAGGGTCCCCCGACCTACCCTCTCACCTCCATGGAGGGTTCCCCGACCTCCCCTCTCACCTCCATGGAGGGTCCCCCGACCTACCCTCTCACCTCCATGGAGGGTCCCCCGACCTACCCTCTCACCTCCATGGAGGGTTCCCCGACCTCCCCTCTCCCCTCCATGGAGGTTCCCCGACCTCCCCTCTCACCTCCATGGAGGGTTCCCCGACCTCCCCTCTCCCTTCCATGGAGGTTCCCTGACCTCCCCTCTCACCTCCATGGAGGGTTCCCTGACCTCCCCTCTCCCCTCCATGGAGGTTCCCTGACCTCCCCTCTCACCTCCATGGAGGGTCTCCCGTCCTTCCTCCCCTCTCACCTCCATGGAGGGTCCCCCGACCTACCCTCTTACCTCCATGGAGGGTCCCCCGACCTACCCTCTCACCTCCATGGAGGGTTCCCCGACCTACCCTCTCACCTCCATGGAGGGTTCCCCGACCTCCCCTCTCCCCTCCATGGAGGTTCCCCGACCTCCCCTCTCACCTCCATGGAGGGTTCCCCGACCTCCCCTCTCCCTTCCATGGAGGTTCCCTGACCTCCCCTCTCACCTCCATGGAGGGTCCCCTGACCTCCCCTCTCACCTCCATGGAGGGTTCCCTGACCTCCCCTCTCCCCTCCATGGAGGTTCCCTGACCTCCCCTCTCACCTCCATGGAGGGTCTCCCGTCCTCCCTCCCCTCTCAGCTCCATGGAGGGTCCCTTATCTCCTCTCCTCTGCACTCTCCATGAAGGGTCCCCTCTTCCCCCTCCTTCGTCCCTTCCATGGGGGTCTTCTGTTTCCCTGCCCTGCGTCGTCACTCACAGGCCCCTGAGAGGTGTGTGCTCTGGTCCTCGGTGTTCATCTGTCCGGTCTCCAGGCCGCATTTCCACTCTCTGGACCTGAAGCGCATCTCACCGTCTTCATCTGTCTAAATCCTACCCTCTCAAATATCATTTCAAATGTCAAATCACGAGTGATCTTTAAAAAATATAAATCAGATCATGTCATTCTCATGACTAAAAGCCTTACTGGTTGTGAGAGTATTTGCAAATCAACCAAGGGCATTTTGTTTTCCTGCCTGCCCTCTCCTGCACCCCAGCCAGCCTGGCTCTCCCTGCCCTGGGGGAACTTGCTGTCCCTTTGGGGGTCGCTTTCCCAGTTCTCCATGTGGCCAGCTCTATCTCAACAGCCAAGTCTGAGTTTAAATATGACAAGATCTTGGAGAACCCTTCTCTGAGCCTGGTGGAGAGTCACGCTGCTAGGGCCCAAACCCAGTCCTGTGGGGCATCATGTGGCAATAGGTCACAGAACATAAGTCTGCCCACAGTGGTAAGATAGGTCATAGTGGTAACCTGGCAACCATGGCAGTTGGGCCACCGTAGCCCAGTGTTCCTTGTGTGTTGTTTTTTTTTAAATCAGTGAATGAGCATTTCTTGAGCACCAACAAACTTCATACCCTCCAGGCTACCCACAGAAGGTGTAACCAGGTGTCTTGAATGTAGGATATGGGCTGGAGGGTGGGTCAGAGATGCGATGCGAGGGATACAACCCACGCTGTTCCCTTTGAGGCTGGAGGAAGAAACCACAGGTCAAGGTTTTCGGGAGGCCCCTGGAAGGTGGGAGTGGCTTTGGCAGGGACACAGAAGGGAACCGTCCCATAAGGACAGAATCCCGTCAGCACCCCATGAGCAGGGGACAGGGTTTCCTGGACCCTCTGGGGAGGACTACAGTTAGATGAACCTGCCTCAGATTTCTGACCCCCAGTACCTGGGATCACACACTTTGTGGTGTGGGCCACTCCATGTGAGGTCATTTGTTAGGGCAGCAATAGAAAACCAATACAATCCCTGTCACTCCCTAGTCAAATTATGTCAGTCATTTGTCCTTTCCCTGGGGGGGTGCCCTGGGGGTGGCCTGGAAGCTGTCCCTCCAGCTTCTGACCTGCCCCCGGGGCTGTGCAGGCCCAGCTCCATGGCCTGACAAGTAGGGCTGCCAGATATAGCAAGTCAACACATAAAATATTTTATGAAGCATGACTGCTGGAAGACTAAATGTTTTTTTATCTGAAATCAAATATAATTGGGCGCCTGTTGACAAGGCTCTTGAGTCCAGAGTACCAGAAACACAGCCTGATTCCAGAGGCTGGGTCACTCATGAGATACCAGGTGCTCCTGCAGGGAAGTCTCCACATCAGTCAAGTGGGATGGGACAGAAAGCTCCCTAATCATTCAAGCAGCTGGGAGACTAGGCTCCGGGAGGCTATAGGGATCCAGGCTACTATGCCTGGAGGGCCCTCCAGGACACAGCCATCTGGGGGCAGCAGCACCTAGTGCTTGAGGCTCCTCCGTGAGTCCAGTGCCCTGAACTAGTTTGGGGTCGCTCAGTCACTCCGCAAATGCTGGCAGGGCCGATGGTGACAGCAGGACTGCGGGACAGGAATGTGGCCTGGCTCAGAGGGAGATCCAGGGCCAGCCACACAGGGTGTCCAGGGCTTTGAGGAAGGGGCTCCAGGAAGCCTTGTCCCCAAAGACTGCTGGTCTCCAAACTCTTCCTGAGCCCCCACAGTAAAAGCCTACCCCCCAGCCCAGCCCTGGCCCTCCTGCCTCACACCCAGTGAACAGCTGGTGGGGCCCTGCAGACTGTGCTCTTGCTGGCCCCTGCCTGTCAGGAGTGGGCAATGCCCCCCAGTCACCCCCTAAAGTACCAACAGGGCCCTGCAGTCCTGGGCTTTGCTTATAGCCTGCTCAGCCCTGGCTGTGCAGCAGGTGAGTGGTGGGCCCTCGCCCGTCTCCCACCCACAGAGCCATCCCTGAGTCAGGGTCCAGGTGCTTGTCTCCACCCACCAGTTCCAGTGTTGCCTGCTCCCCACCTCTGCAGGGCTCCATCGGAGCTGTTCCCACACCAGGCCTGCCCCGATGGGTGCTTGGTCCTGCCCCCAGCTCTAGCCCCACATCTAGAGGAGCCAGGGCCACTCCCAGCGCTGGCTCTAGGCAAGAGGTTCAGGCAGTTCCGGCCCATGGCAGGGCTTTGCACACCCCAGGGGTCTTTGAAGTTCCATCCCTCCCAGCACTGTCTGACCAGCATGGCCCTGACTGTTGGAGGCCTGGCTGACAGCGGGAGTCAGGAGGCTCTGACCTTGGCCAAGCCGTGAGAATTCCCGGATCCCGGTACAGGGAAGGCTGGGTGAGCACATGCCCCACCTGCAGTTCACTTGCCACCTTTGTCCAGTGGCTGAGGACTCTCTTGCCTCTCACACTGTAATGCCCCTATAGCATGGGCTCCCCTCGAGCTGCAGGTTCTGACCTGTGGTCTGGGTGGGGCCTGCAGCTCGGGTAAGGAGGCCACACTGTGAGCAGTGGGCTTCAGAGCTCATTACTTCCAGAAAGACGAGTTCAATTGCTGTGCTGCCCGAGTCAGTGCTTTAGGCAAAACCGGGAGGATGCAACTCTGAACCCAGCCTGCAGCACCCCAGGTCTCATGGGAGGGTCCTGAGCAAAGTCTGCACTGAGGAGAGCAGTTTGGGGACTCAGGGACACGCACGAGGAGGCTTGGAATCCAGGCTGCAGCGCTGTCTCTGGACCACCCAGGCCTGTGCGCAACTCTTGTGTTCCAGCCTCGGCAAGGAGTTTGGTTTATTTTCCTCTTTATATATTGCTGAATACAACAAAGGAGGTGCGTTCAATTTGCTGATATTTAGTTTGGAACTTTTGCATCTGTTTCTGAGAGAAAATAGACCCTCATAGAATTTATCAGCTTTACCCCATTTAAGATTGAGGTTTTCTTTGTGAGATGGTCTCTATTTACAGAGTTGATTCCTTAAGTAGATATTGGATTGTTCAGATTTTCTATTTTTTTCTTACATACCTTTGGATAACTTGAGTTTTTCTAGGAATTTATTATCTCTTCAAATTTTCAAATTTATTGGCCTGGACTTATTGGCAAAATTGTGTAATGGTTAGTGTTAGGCTCTACCTCTGTCACTGAAGAAGTATGGACTCTTGGTGGGTATATTAACTGCTTGGGCAGCACAGTGGTGCTGGGGTCTTTGGTTGGGTTCTCCAGCTGTTAGCCACATAGGGCTACATATATCTCCTTCTGATTTACAGTCTTTCTTTAGATATGTTAACACCTTCAATTAGGCTTTGGTGTAAATTAAATCTTGGCACAGAGACTCTAGGTCCCTTTAAAGGTTTATTGTCTCTGTTCTAACTTTTTTCCCCTATTTTTTCTTTTTGGGGTTGCTTCAATGTTACTGAGCCGTGTCACCTGTATGTAGCTGAACTGTTCACCAGAAATACTGCCACATTTACTCTTACCTGCATTAGACAAAATTCATCTCACTGTGCCCTTCTGTCACTGATCATTTCCATTAGAATCATCTGTGCCAATCCGAGGCCAAAAATGGCATCTTACTGGCAGCAGGGGCTGTAAGAAATGCATAGTAAAGCTTCTCTGCTGGACACTCAGCTCTAAGTCTTACAGTCTAGGAAGACATGTTCTACGAAGCAGTCTGAGTGTTCTTTCTCATAGCACTCAATTTTCTGTTGAGGAATGGCTGGGAAACTCTGACTCACTTCTGTGTATCCACATGTCCAAAGTTTCAAATCAAGATATGTCATTTATTTAAAATATCTTGCATATACATAAACATCTTACAAAGTCATTCATCCATTCAACAAATGTTTATTGATCACATCCTAGGAGCTAAGAACTGTTCTAGGCCCTGGGTATACAGCAATAAACAAAAAGACAAAAATCCCTGATGTCATGTAGCTATTGTGGTTCAACACACTAACTCCTATTAAGTTGGACATTCAGTACTACCCCTTTCTAATATTTCAACATTTAAAATCAAGGCTGGTCTAGAAAAGAAAAGGCTTATGATCAGCTGCTCATATGACAATCCTTGAGGCTTTGAAGATGTGTAAGGTTTCTTGGAAAGAGTCTGCAGCTGCACAGGGCCAAGCCTGGTAAATGACATGGTGATGCAGTTGGTGAAGAGCATTTATCTAGAGCCAGGATAAAATAATGAGGTGGACTGCTCCGCTGGACTGCGTGCCTCTAGAAAGCAGGGACTCTGTCCTGTGTATCCCTCATTTCCCCATTGCTGGCACACTGCCTGGCATTTAGTGGGTATTTAATGAAATTAAGAGCTACTCCCTTGGTGATCTCATCTAGTCTGTTTAAATACCACCTAGAAAGAAGTAACTCCCAAATGTGTATCTTCGGTTCAGAATTTGCCTCTGAATTTGACTCCTATATCCAATTTCCCTCTCATCCTACCTGGCTGTCTGTCCTCTATTTATCTTTCACTTAATATGTTCAAAATAAAATCGTTATCCCTCCTCTGCCCCACTCCCAAACTGTTCCACCCAGTCTGCCCCTACTCGGTCAATGGCAGCTTCACCCTTCCCTCACAGTTGCTCAGGGTAAAAATCTTGAAGCTATTCTTGAGTCCTTCCTTTCTCTTACAGCCCACTTCTCTTCCACCAAAATATCCTTACGGTGCTCACTTTGGCAGCACACGTACTACAACTGGAATGATACAGAGATTAGCACGGCCCTTGCACAAGGATGACACACAAATTCTTGAAGTGTTCCTATATATTCTTCTGGCTCTACCTTCAAAATCTGTATTTCCAGATTCTGTCTACTTCTCAGTCTTCACCGGGTTCAATCTATCGTTATAACTTGTTTGCATTTTTACGAGTCTCCTGACTTGTCTCCCAACTTCTGCGTTTGCCTCCTAGCCGTCTATTCTCCCCACGTCAGCCGGACTGACCTGTCAGACATAAGTCACATCATAGACCTCTTCCAGCGGCCTCCCCAATTTCTCCAAGTCCAAGTCCTTAAAACACACTTTGCCCCCACCACGTTTTCTACCCCCTTGGCTCCTTATTGCAGCCATTCCCTGGCCGCCGTGCTGACCCTTAGGCGACTCCGGGCCTCGGAGGACGCCCCCGGCGGGGCTCCCGCTTCCCGCCCCCGCCCCCCGTCCCCCGCGGGGCTCCCGCTGTCCTTCCCAGCGTTTCTGGGCGCTCACCGCCACTTACCCCCAAAAACGCAGCCTCCGTGACGAGCAAACAGAAAACGGGCTTTGGGTCGCTCCGCGCGCCGCCGAACCCTCGGCACCCGGAACCGGGCCGCTCAGTGAACAGCCGGGCAGGCGCGCCCGGGAAGGACCGACCCAGGCTGACCTCGAGAGCGTGCGCTCAGCGGAGGCTCGGGGACAGGGCTCCCGGCAACAGCTGGCTGTACAGAGGGGGCGCCCGGGAGCAGAGCCGCGACTGCAGCCCAGCCCGCAGCCCGCAGCCCGCAGCCCGCAGCCCGCAGCCCGCAGCCCGCAGCCCGCAGCCCGCGCTCCCTCCCGCGGAGCCCACGCCGCCCGCGCGGCTCGGGGCCGGTGTGCGGGGGACTCGCGGGGGAACCGACGCTGCCAGAGCGGAGCCGGCCCGCGTCGGCCCCGTACTAGGCACCGCCCGGCTTCTTCCTGGGGCGTTCCCGTTACCTGGACTTGGAAAGGGACGCTTCTGGGAGGGGGCGCGGGATCTGGGGACTTCGCCGGGGAGCGAGCGGAGGCTTCCCCGCGGCGCAGGCGCCCGGAACCCTAAGTCAGGGTCGCGGTTTCCGGCCGCGCAGCCGCTCCCGCCGCTCCCGGAAGCTGCGCTCGCTGCCCCGGTAACGGCCCCGGCGGCGTGGGGGGCGGCGGCGGCGCGGCCCGGGGCCTGAAGGAGGCGGTGAGCGGGCGCGTCCGCACCGCGGGGCGGAGGAGGGGCTGGGGCCGCCCCCGGCTGTGCGGCCGCCGCTGGGCGCTGGCGGAAGGGCGGGCCGGCGGGGGCTGCGGGAGGGCGGGGGAGGGAGGGCGAGCGGGCGGAGGCTGCGGGAGGGCGGGGGAGGGAGGGCGCGGGCGGGCGCGGGGGTGTCCTTGGGGGAGAGGCCGGGTCTCCTGGAAGAGGCTGTGGAGAAGGGTGGGTGGGCTGAGAGCCCCTGAGGGTGCGCTGGGGGGGCGGGGAGGTTGTGTGCCACGAGGCTCCGTCTGGCGGCTTGGCCCCAGAAATCCCCGCCAGTCCCTGGGAATCCTCGCCCCGGGCTGGTGCAGGGCCCCAGATAGCTCTCAATCCGGGGTTCATGAAAACGTTACCAACTAGCCAAAACAAATCTGGCGTTCATTTTTGACGTCCTACATGAGATGCATCCTTTGATGGTATTAATTAGATCAAGGATAATGCCAGGCTCCAAGAGCTGGGGGTCAGGGATTGAGCGCCAGCCTGGGCGTCTCTGGAAGCGCCGCGGGGATGGAAGCCTTGCTCACTGCTGATGCTCAGCAGGTGTTTGAGTGACGGGTGGGTAACGCCTGTAGGTCCTTGTGACGCGCCCCTAATCTGTATGTGCAGTAAGCAGGGATCTGTCTGGTTTGCTCACCTTCAGCCCTCGCCTCCTAGTTAAATGCCTAGTACATGGATAGTTGACACTCCTTACAGTGCTGAATGCGTAAATCAGAACATGAAACAACTCTGATGAAAACCTAGTATCTTTGTGGTAAGTAGGTGTTTTCAGAGTCCTTGAGGAAGTTCCAAATGGCATGCTATTTATAATTTTTTAAGTCTTCTCTATACTTAAATCTTGTCATCTTTTTATTTTTTTTTATTTCGATTGCTTTTTAGAGAGAGAGGAAAGGAGAGGGAGAGGAGGAACATCCATGCGAGAGTAAAACATCTATTGGCTTCCTCATGCACTGCCCCGCCCCCTCTGGGGACAACCCCCCAACCTGGGCATGTGCCCCCAACCAGGAATTGAACCTGCAACCTTTCAGTACAGAGGACGATGACCGGCCAACTGAGCCACACCAGCCGGGGCTTGTCATCTTTTTTAATCACAGCATTTTCAAGGAGTTTTACTTACTCAATCTTTTTTCTATTTGACCCCTATCACCTTTTCATGTTTTCCCTCACCCATTGTATATTTTAGAAACTTTAATAGTTTAATTCCGTTTCAAACTGCTCAAGAAACTGAACTATTTGCCGCACTTATAAATAACCTCTCATATTTTCTATGATTTTTTATTTATGGGGTAAATGGCAGGTAACCCTCTAGTCAGACTGCACTGTTTAGGTACAATGTACTGAATGTGGTTTTCCTCTTCTCCTGCAGTAACAGTTCAGAGAACACTGTACCTAAGTGTGCTGCTGTCTCTTGGGGTCTTAACTGATGAAGGCAAATATTATTTGTACTTTTTGCTACAACATTACAGAAGTAAGTAACAGATCTCATCTATGAATTTGTTTATGTTTTAAATATTGCAGTTTCAGCCTGATATGGGGCAAAGAATTGATCTGTTTTTATCAGTCTTGCGATGTTCCAATTCCAAGAATGTAAGTAGTCTTCAAGTGCTTATACAAAGGTGAAGGAATTTGTAAATTAGATTTAGGGTGACTTTTTGAAATTATGTTGAACCATATATATATAAGTGATTTCCTGATTCGGACTGTATAGTCTAAGGAAAAATAATTAAAACTGTGCTTAGAAGATGATACATTTCTTTTTCTTAGTTAATACTTATTTAAGAGTTTTTAATGTGTTTTGCTTAGAGGCTTGGAAGATGGAATGTTAGATTGAGGACTGGTGGGAGTATTGGAAATATGCTTATTATTATTTTATCTTTGTACAGTACCTTACACATTGCCAAGTGTTTTCTTACCCAGTATTTAATTTCCTCCTCATAACAGCCTGTGAGATATACTATTATGCCTATCTATAGATGGAGCAAGTAGGGGTCACCAATTGAGTGAGTTTGCCAAAGTCACACAAGTACAAAGCCAGGACTTGAACCTGAGTCTTCTGATTCCAGTGCTCATTTTACCCCACCACACCTGCCTCTTAAAGTAGAGAGTGTCACACTGTCCTGCATGGCCTTGATAAATGAGGCTACCTTCCCACTGGAAATGCTAGGTCCTATTCTGGTTACACACCTTCAGGGCAATATGACCAAAATAATCAAGGGTGTGGGCAACCTGCCTATTGGACAGGCTAAACATGCCAGGACTCTTCTCTCTGGAAAAAGATTTGCTCAGAGTCTACAGAGCTAGGAAGGAGCAGATACTATCTTTACCACACCAGCTTAAGTAAGGCACATTTGGGACAGATAAAAGTAACTGTAGACTTCTGCTTCTGGCCAAGATGGAGTTGTAGGAACCAGATGTACCTTCCTATCCTAAACAACTAAAAACACAGAAAAAATATATGAAACAAGTAAAAAAAAAATTTTTTCCCCTTGAGAAAAGTGGTTAGTTTAGCTTGCAACTCAATCACAAAAGCTGCTCCTTGAGACAATCATTGGTCTGTCTGCAGTGGAAGTTCTTATTTCTAATTCCATTTAGTCACACAGAATATCTAAAAGATAAGTGCTCCTCTGATGGAGTGGTTGGGGTGATCTGTTCATTATCTTTTCTTTTTTTTAATCCTTACCCGAGGATATTTTTTCCATTGCTTTTCAGAGAGAGTGAAAGGGAGAGGGAGAGAAACATCGATTGGTTCCCTCCCACACATGCCCTGACCGGGGCCTGGGATCAAGCCTGCAGCTGAGGTGCCTGCCCTTGGCCAGAACTGAAACTGAGACCCTTTGTTCCATGGGCCGATGCTCTAACCACTGAGCCAAACTGGCTAAGGCTGTTCATTATCTTGATTGCTGTGATACGCACCAAGTTTTATACTTTGAATATGTGTCATTTGATCCTGTCTGCTTTGATGCACGTTAAGCACTGGCATTTACTCACCAATGCGTCTGCACAGCAGTGCGGATGTGAACACAGTGAAGGAAGGACGTGTCTACTTGGACCTTTTGCCAATAGCAGATGAAGTCATCATACTATGTTTGTAGAAATTAAACTATTAACTAATTGCTTCTTTTATTTCTGTCTTTGATAACATTTCCATTCGTTTCTGTCTGATAAAATCTGCTGCAGTTATTTTTTTTACTTGAAAGATCCTAATACCACTGCCTAGTTCCACATTTGAAAGACGGTCAGCCTGAATGGAGTAACTTGTGATGAATGTAGTGACAAATTTATACAGGCCAGGAATGTAGTGCCTTCCTTGTGGTAGACAAACAATGTGTTTTCCAACCTCAGTGGTTACTCTTGGCTTCCTGGCAATGTAGACATGGTCTTCATATAAAGTATGATGTGACAGGTGCTCCCTGGAGTGTGATATTGTAGTGTGGAGGTGTTGAAATCCAGTGGGCGGGAGTGGCTAATGAGACAGTAGTTACACCTACGAAGAATAGAAGTTATGGTACAACTTTCCTTATTTTTCTGCCCCTTTCATTGCCTTTCATCTTACTCTGTATACCATTCTTAAGCTCTGGATATTCTCTAAAATTTGGAAAAAGTCCTACTGGATTGGTAAATTAGAAATTCCTCTTGGTATATTTTACACAGAAAAACCTTTTTCAGGCCTTAAATCTGGCCAATTTGTACAATAGATATTTTTGAAAGTATTTTGTGAGTATTTAACAAGGCGTAGGCTACAATTGTGTGAGTTTAATGGATTTTTATGATTATGAGAACGGATTTATTGTAGAAAAGTGGGAAGTATGAAGTTGAAAGTTAAAATCACCAATAATCTCAACACACAACATTTCAGTGCTTCCACTTAGTCTCTTTTTTCTATGTGTGGGAAGGGAAAGGAAATGTGGGTGAGTGCTATTGAATCTCCTGTCTTAAATTAAGGATTTCTCTGTGTCCTTCTTAGCATTTGTGGACATTTAAGTTGACTGTATAATAGTCCACAGTATAATCAATTCATTAACTTAATTATAGCTCCAGTTTGCATGTTTAGCTTTTTCTACCTTTAGTTATTTCACGTTTTGTCTAGTCCAGATCTTAAGCATTTCTTCCTTGCCTATTCTTTAGAATTTTTACCTTTTTCTGTTGGGTAACTGTGTGGTGTGGATTCTGACCTGTCTTATGTTCTTACTGTGGCCAATCCAGACCATCAGAACTGCTTTGAATATGGCATCTGTGACTGGAGAGAATGCACTCCAAAAATTCTGTTGTTAGAGACTGTTATTTTATTCTTTGTTATTTATTTTTTTTTAATTGATTTTAGAAAGAGTGGAAGGGAGAGGGATAGAGAGAGAAAGATTGATGTGAGAGAGAGAAACATCAGTCCATTTCCTCCTGTACGAGCCCCAACCGGGGATCCAGCCCACAACCTGGGTATGTGCTCCAACTGGGAATCGAACCCGGGACCCTTCAGTGCACGGGACAGCTCTCCAACCGAGTTACACTAAAGCTGGAGATCCATTGCATTCTAAATCTCTAAATTTAGATGGCGGTGGATTAAGTGGAAGCTACACAGATACTCTCCTAGGACCAAACTGGAATTACAACTAATATATAGAAAAACCACCCTGAATAATCAACAGAAAACTAGCTGGAGAGCACCCTCATAACCAGGGACCTAAAGTGGAGACCACATAGAGACAATTAGGAAGTGCAGAGGCACAAGAGGGCTGGCCAAGATCCCACAGGCAGCAGATGAAGTTCTGGAGGGATATCTCAGCTGTGGGGGGTTTCCACGGATAACTCTGGGGTCTAAACCACAAGCTAGGCTTCCCAGCCCAGAGCATCAGAACTGAGAAAGGTGCCCACATAATAACTGACTGTGAAAAGCACCAGGGTTTCTCTCTGCCAGGGAGAGATGGCTAGAAATGTAGGCACCCTCATAAAGCAACGCCAACACATAAAATTTCATGTGCAGCCAATCACCTTGGGCTCTGGTGGAGGGAGGGCAGAGTGGACTAGATCTAGGAGAATCTAGAGGTGCTGGCTCTGGGGATAGAGCTCAGAGGGCAGCCATCTGGATGCCTATGCTGAGTCATTCCCCCATACTGCAGAGGACATCATACTGCAGCTTTTGCCTGAGGGGGAAGCAGTTTCCCCACCCATTGTTAAACTTCTCACCCCACGCTGTGGAGTTTATTTCTTGCTGTGGTCTACAGCTTTTGGCTCATTAAGACAATCAGGTTAATCAGCCTACAGGCAAAGGTGGTTCACTGGGAGATTTGGGTCTTTGCCTGACCTACTTCTGGACCTGGGGCTTGGAAAGGCAGACTTTGGTGTGCATCCTGTTCCTGTCCAAATGCACCCAGCCCCAGCAGAGGGAAGCACAATCTATGGATTGTTGATAGCTCCAAACAGGGTACTCAAGGCCAGTCACAAACAAAGTCTGACATTGGCATGCACCAGAGACCCTCCAAAAAGACTGGGAGTCCTAGCAGATCTATCTAATGCATTGAAACAAACCCAAACAGGCAGCCAAAATAGGGAGACAAAAAGCCCAAATGAAAGAATAAGAGAATTCTCCAGAAGAAGTGATAAATGAAATGGAGATAAGCAATCTATCAGATAATAGAGTTCAGAATACTGGTTGTAAGGATGCTCAACAGCATGAGAAAAGATACAAAAACTATGAAGAAAATTAAGAATGACATAGGAAAAATAAAAAATACATTGGAAGGAATAAACCCCAGATTAGTAGAAGCTGAGGATCGGATCAATGAATTAGATGACAGTAGAAAAAAATCAGAGAACCAAAAAAAGAAAACAATTAAAAAACAGGAGGACAGTTTAAGGGAGCTGTGGGACAACATGGTACAATATTTGCAAATCAATAAATGTGATACATCACATAAATTGAAAGACAAAATGTGATACATCACATAAATTGAAAGACAAAAATCACATAATCATATCAATAGACCCAGAAAAAGCACTTGACAAAATCCAACACCCATTTTCAATAAAAACTCAGCAAAGCAGGACTAGAGGGATCATATGTCAACATAATAAAGGCCATATGACAAACCTACAGCCAACATCATACTCAACATGAAATGTAACAATATTTGCATCACAGGGAGTGCCAGAAGGGGAAGAAGGTAAGCAAGGGATAGAGAACCTGTTTGAAGAAATAATGGCAGAAAACTTCCCTAACCTGTTCAAGGAAAAAGTCACACAGCTTCAGGGGGAACAGAGCATCTCAGCAAGAAGAACCCAAAGAGGCCCATGCCGACACATCATAATTAAAATACCAAAAATTTAAGACAAAGAGAGAATCTTAAAGGCAGCAAGAGAAAAGCAATCTGTTTCTTACAAAGGAGCTCCCATAAGGCTGTCAGCTGATTTCTCATCAGAAACTCTACAGGCCAGAAGGGAAAGGCATGAAGTAGTCAAGGTAATGCAAAACAAGGATCTGAAACCAAGACTACCCTATCCAGCAAGACTATCATTCAAAATAGATGGTGAAATAGAAGGAGCTTCCCAGACTAAAAAAGGCTAAAGGAGTTCAGTACCACCAAACCACCACTTTAAGAAATGTTAAAGTGACTGCTGTAAGAAGAAGTAGAGAGAGGGAACAACACAGGCATAAAGAATAATAATAGCTAATTTCCAAAGTGTACAAAGGACTCATATTACTCAACAAGAGGAAGACAAACAACCCAATTAAGAAATGGGCAAAGGACTTGAATAGACACTTCTCCAAAGAGGACATACAAATGGCCAAAAGACACAGGAGAAAATGCTCAACGTTGCTAATCATCAGAGAAATGCAAATTAAAACCACAATGAGGTATCACTTCACACCTGTCAGAATGGCTCCATCAACAAATCAACAAACAACATGTGCTGGCGAGTTTGTGGAGAAAGGGGAACCCGAGTACACTCCTGGTGGGAATGCAGACTGGTGCAACCACTATGGAAAACAATATGGAGGTTCCTCAAAAAATTAGAAATGGCGCTACCTTTTGACCCAGTGATTCCACTCCTAGGAATGTATCCTAAGGATCCTGAAACATTAATCAGAAAGAATATATGTACCCCGATGTTCATAGCAGCACAATTTATAATAGCTAAGATCTGGAAACAGCCCAAGTGCCCATCAGTAGATGAGTGGATAAAAAAGTTGTGGGACATTTACACCATGGAATACTACGCAGCCATAAAGAAGAAGAATCTCGTACCCTTTGGGACAGTATGGATGGACCTGGAGAAAATTATGCTAAGTGAAATAAGCCAGGCAGCAAAAGACAAACATCACATGATCTCGCTTATATGTGGAATCTAAAGAACTTAATAAACTGATGAACAGAATAGATTCAATGACATGGAAGCATAGATGAGACTGACGAATGTTAGAGGGATGGAGGAGGGCGGGTGGGTGGAGGGGGAGAGAGTAACCAAAGAATTTATATGCATATATGCACAACTCAAGGACACGGACAATGGTGGGGAGAGGGGTGGGGAGGGGGATGGGACGGGTTGGAACGGGTCATTGGGGAGAAAAAGGGACATCTGTAATATTTTAAAAATAAAATAAGAATAATAGCAATAAATAAGTTCCTGTGAATAATAACTATGAATGTAAATGGATTAAGTGCTCCAATCAAAAGATATAAGGTAACTGAATGGTTAAAACATGACCCATATATATGCTGTCTACAAGAGACCCACCTCAGAACAAAAGACACAGGATGAGAGTGAGGGAATGGAAAAAATGTTTCCATGCAAATGGAAACGAAAAAAGAAAGCAGAGATAGCAATACTCATATATGACAAAATAGACTTCAAAATGAAGGCCATAAAAATAGACAAAGAAGGCTACTTCATAATATTAAAGGGATGGATACAACAAGAGGATATAACCCTTATAAACATATACACACCCAATATAGGAGCACCCCAGTATATAACAAAAACCTTCTGGAGGACTTAAAGAAAGAGATGGAAAGCAATACAATCATAGAAGGGGACTTTTACACCCCACTGACATCACTAGATAGATCTTCAAGACAAAAATTAGCAAGGAAACAGTGACCCTAAATGACACACTAGATCAGATGGATTTAATTGACAGTTATAGAACATTTCGCCCCAAAGCTGCAGAATATACATTATTCTCAAGTGTACATGGGACATTCTCAAAGACCAAATGTTAGCGCATGAAACAAGTTTCTACAAGTTCAAGAAGACTGGAATCATATCAGTCATCTTCCTGGATCACAATGGCATGAAATTAGAAATCAACAACGGTAAGAACGCTCAAAAATATTCAAACACTTGGAGGCTTAAATAGCATGTTATTAAACTATGAGTGGGTTACCAATAAGATCAAGGAAGAAATAAAAAACTTCCTGGAAACAAATGAAAATGAACGCACAACAACCCCAAATCTATGGGACACAATGAAAGCAGTCCCCAGAGGGAAGTTCATAGCACTACAGGCCTACCTCAAAAAAACAAGAAAAACTTAATCAACTAACCCTACAACTTAAAGACTTAGAAAGAGAACAATAAGAAAAGCCCAGAGTAAGTAGAAGAAAGGAAATAATAAAGATTAAAGCAGAAATAAATGACATAGAGACTAAAAAAAAAAAACAACAACAAAAAAAAAAACAAAAAACAAATGATCAATGAAACCAAGAACTGGCTCTTTGAAAAGATAAACAAGATTGATGAATCTTTAGCCAGACTCATCAAAAAACAAAGAGAGAGAAGCCAGATAAAACTAGAAATGAAAGGTGAAGTAACAATTGACACCACAGAAATACAAAGGATTGTAAGAAAATACTGTGAACAACTATATGCCAACAAGCTGGATAATGTGGGTGAAATGGACAAATTTGTAGGAAAATACAATCTTCCAAAGTTAAGTCAGGAACAATCATAGAACCTGAATGGGCCAATGGCAACTGATGAGATTGAAGCAGTAATAGAAGAACTCCCAGCACACAAAAGTCCTGGTCTGGATGGCTTCACAGGGGAATCTTACCAAGTACTCAAAGAAGAACTAGCACTTATCCTCTTCAAACTATTGCAAAAAATCCAAAAGGAAGGAACACTTCCAAGCTCTTTTTATGAGGTCAGCATTATCCTGATTCCAAAACCAGATAAAGACACTACAAAGAAGGAGAATTACAGGCCAATATCCTTGATGAACATAGATACTAAAATCCTCAACAAAATATTAGCAAATCAGATCCAGCAATATATTAAAAGGATCATACATCATGACCAAGTGGGATTTATTCCAGGGATTCGAGGCTGGTATGATATTTGCAAATCAATAAATGTGATACATCACATAAACAAACTGAAAGGCAAAAATCACATGAACATATCAATAGACCCAGAAAAATCATTTGACAAAATTCAACACCCATTTTTGATAACTCTCAGCAAAGTGGGAATAGAGGGATCATACCTCAAAATAATAAAGGCCATATATGACAAACTTGCAGCCAACATCCTACTTTATGGGCAAAAATTAAAAGCATTTCCCCTAAGAACAGGAACAAGATGGGTGTCCACTTTCACCACTATTATTCAACATAGTACTGGAAATCCTTGCCACAGCGATCAGACAAGAAGAAAACATAAAAGGCATCCAAGTTGGAAAAGAGGAAGTAAAACTGTCATTATTTAAAGATGACATGATATTGTACATAGAAAATCCTAAAGACTCCACCAAAAAACTACTAGATTTAATAAATGAATTTGGCAATGTAGCAGGATACAAAATTAACACCCAGAAATCGATGGCATTTTCATACACCAATAGTGATCTCTCAGGAAGAGACACTAAAAAAAAAAAATCCCATTTACCATTGCAACAAAAAAATTAAGATACTTAGGAATAAACTTAACCAACGATGTAAAAGACCTGTACTCATAAACTACTGGACGTTGCAAAAAGAAATAGAAGAAGATATAAACAAGTGGAAGAATGTACTGAGTTCATGGATTGGAAGGATTAACATTATTAAAATGTCCATACTACCCAAAGCAATCGATATGTTTAGTGCAATCCCTATTAAAATACCAACAGCATATTTCACAGACCTAGAACAAATACTCCAAAAATGTATATGGAACCAAAAAAGACCCTGAATAGTCACAGCAATCTTGAGAAAGAAGAACAAAGTTGGAGGGATCGCAATACCGGATCTATACTAAAAAGCCATTGTATAGATGGCTTTGTATAGATGGCTTTTTAAACTATACTACAAAACCATTGTCATCAAAATAGGCTGGTACTGGCACAAGAACAGGCATATAGATCAACAGAACAGAACAGAGACACCAGAAATTGACCCACGCCATTATGGTCATTAATATTTGACAGAGGCAAGAGCATACAATGGAGTAAAGATAGTCTCTTCAATAAATGCTATCGGGAAAATTGGACAGGTACATGCAAAAAAAATGAAACTAGACCACCAACTTATACCATACACAAGAATAAACTCAAAATGCATAAAAGACTTAAATGTAAGACATGAAACCATAAAAATCCTAGAGGAAAACGTAGGCAGCAAAATCTCAGCCATCTCCGATACATCTCCTAGGTCAAGAGAAACAAAGGAGAAAATAAATAAATGGGATTACATAAAAATAAAAAGCTTCTGCACGGCAAAAGAAACCAGCAAAACAAAAAGGGAGCCCACTGTATGAGAGAACATACTTGCCAAGGACACATCTGATGAGTTAATATCCAAAATGTACAAGGAACTCATACAAGCTTAACAAATGGAAGACAAACAATCCAATTAAAAAATGGGCAAAGGACCTAAATAGACAATTCTCCAAAGTGGACATACAAATGGCTAAGGGACAGATGAAAAAAATGCTCAAAGTCACTAAGCATCTGAGAGATGCAAATTAAAATGACAATAAGATATTATCTCACACTTGTCAGAATGGCTACCATCCACAAATGACAAGTGCTGGTGAGGGTGTGGAGAAAAAGGAGCCCTAGTGCACTGCTGGTGGGAAAGCTGACTGGTGCAGCCACTATGGAAAATAGTATGGAGATTCCTCAAAAAATTAACTATGGAACTGCGTTTGGACCCAGTGACCCCACTTCTAGGAATATATCCTGAGAATTCTGAAACACCAATCAGAAGTAACATTTGCACTCCTATGTTCTTAGCAGCACAATTTATAATAGCTAAGATCTGGAAACAGCCCAAGTGCCCATCAGTAGATAAGTGGATAAAAAAGCTGTGGGACATTTACACCATGGGATACTATGCAGCTGTAAAAAAATGGATCTCTTATCCGTCTTTGGGACAGCATGGAGGGAACTAGAGAGCATTATGCTAAGTGAAATGAGCCAGTCAGAGAAAGACAAGTATCACATGATCTCACTCATGTGGAATCTAACGAACAAAATAAACTGATGAACAAAACAGATCCAGAGACATAGAAGCATGGAACAGACTGAGAAATCTGAGAGGGAAGGTGGGGATGAGTGGGCGGGTGGGGAGAGATTAATCAAAGAATTCATGTGCATAAATGCATAACCTGTGGACACAGACAATAGTATGGGGAAGGCCTTGGCAGAGGCAGGGGCGGGGGCTCGGATTCGGGATGGAGGGGATCTATGGGGGAAAAAGAGTGGGACATCTGTAATACTTTCAACGCTAAAGGTAAATTTTTAAAAAATTGATAGTGGTGATAAAAGCACTTACCTGTGAATACGGTAAAAGCCAGTGAACTGAACATTTTAAGTGGGTCAGCTGTACATGATGTGAATTAAATCTCCATAAACTGTTAAAAAAAATATATATATTTTTTTAAATCTCTGGTCTGGCCAGGCGTGGCTCAGCGGTTGAGCATCGACCTAGGATCCAGGCGATCAGGGTTCGATTCCCGGTCAGGGCACATGCCCGAGTTGCGGGCTAGCCGATCAACGACTCTCTCATCATTGATGTTTCTATCTCTCTCTCCCCCTCTCCTTTCCTCTCTCTGAAATCAATAAAGATATATTTTAAAAATAAATAAATAAAAATAAATAAAAATTTAAAAATATCTGAATTTAGAGAAATATATAAATATAAATGCTCCCTCTTGGTTAAAAATCTTCACCTTTTTCCATCAAGACTTAATACTTTTTATTGGCATTTAGTTGGTGGGTCCCCAAGCGATTTCAACATGCATATTCACAGGTGTTATTTCTGTTCGGCCCCATGTACCCTGGCCATGGCCTGGTGTTTGTCTGCAGTGAGGCATGGTGTTCAGATTCTGTAAATTCAAGTGTCATAAAAACTTGAAAAACAAGTCCAATTCTCAAAAGGTCAAATGGACTAAAGCATTCCATAAAGCAACTGCTAAAGACCTTCCAGTGGAGAATTCATTTGAATTTGAAAAACACAGAAAT
Organism: Miniopterus natalensis; assembly: GCF_054644295.1. Taxonomy (NCBI): domain Eukaryota; kingdom Metazoa; phylum Chordata; class Mammalia; order Chiroptera; family Miniopteridae; genus Miniopterus; species Miniopterus natalensis. The sequence continues at coordinate 4,346,110 of NC_142100.1, read as the reverse complement.
CAACCCATCCGGTACCAGCGAGAGCTGTGGAGTAAACCTATTGATGCAGTGAAGAGAGTCGAAGAGACCAAACAAACGACAAGCTAAGTTTATAAGAAACGGGTTTAAGGGCAGTGAAGAATTACACAAAGTTCAGGACATCAGAGGAGTTAAGCAAAACATTCCTCTCATCTGAGCCCCTTTTGCATGCAAAGGGAAGCAGCTGGCAAGCAGGTGGCACAGAAGTTACAGCAGGACGTGGACATGGAAGTTGTTCCCGGCAGTCTTACTGTAACCGTTTCTGCGAGAGCATTGGAAAATCTCCTTAGAGACTTGGAGTGTCTAAATTATTGATTTATTTTTTACATAAGGTGATGCAGATGAAAAGGCTATTAAAAACATCTCTTCTACATTGCTATCTGCAAAACAACGTATTTTGGATGCCAGATTGCATCTCAATGTTAAACCTTAGGTAAATCATGAAAATTCTGTAAATATAGGAGTGAAATGTGGACATAAAATGGTCATGCCACTTGGACAATGGCACCGGGCAGCATTTATGTAATAACTGATGACAAGTTTCATGACAAGTGACATACCAAATAAAATTTTCAGTAAAAATATTCCCCTTTTTAACATTATAAAAATGGAGATACAACAAGGTATTAATCTGAGTGAAAATTAGCATCAAGTATCTTTTGTTGGGGTTTCAAGCGTTTCCCTTTTGTTTTATTAACATCTTAGAAGAACATAATGGCCTCATATATTGAAGCCCAAATCTCTTAGACTGTTTTGACGTGATTCAGCTGTTCGGATAGGCAGTTGTGGGTGTTGGGGTGAGAGCCTAATAGTCTGTTGGTGAAATGCACTCCTCTCTATAATTTCCACTTTGGAGAAAATTCTAACTTGAGATTCCTGGCAGAACAAGCTTTATTTTTTTCCAGCTCAGCATTGATTTAGAAGCAGAGGAATCCAGAGTGTTTTAAAAATTTTCATGTGGTTTTCTTTTAAAAAGCTAATTGCTTTTGGAAAATCAGATTTATGGGTAGAATGTCTATATATTATTTGCAAATAAAATCATTTCTACAGTAAATGCCTACATATTATTTAAAGGTACTAAACAAAGGTATGAAGTATTGATTACTTAGAAGAAAATAACTCCACCTATATGTACTACTGAAGCAGGAGATATGTTTAAAGGAAAATATATAGCATGCTTCTGTATTTTTACATTTATGAGTAAGTATGTTAAGAGTATTAGGTAATTCATTTTTATATTTTTTTAAGGATAGAATTTAGAATAAATAACAAATTCTTAGGGTTATATAGTTATATAGCACTGGCTAAATTTTTATTTCAGTATCAGTAAAAAGTGGACAGATCAGTGGACCAGGTGTTAGACCTGAATTCCAGGAAATTGCCGTTGTGTTCTCATTTGCAAAATGTGGCTCATTTGTAAATAATATTATTGGTGTAACAATTAGGGGAAATATATAGGCAAACAAAGGCATTTGTAAAAATTTTTAAAAGACAATACTTTTCTCTCTGTGTGTAAGAGAGAGAGAGAACCAGAATTATAGGTACCAGCCCCTGAGAAGACTTGGAATTGAAGACTTTGGGATGACTTGTACTCAGCATTTGGCCATTCCAAAACCCTATACGTTTGATTAAAAATAAAAAGTAGTCCTTTTATAATTTCATAAGTAAAGCTGTTTTAGAGTATTATTCAGGCACAGAAAAGTAGGGTGTGGACCTTAGGCATTGCTGATTCCAATAAATACAGATCTTTTTAATTCCAAAGTGTGTTTTGGGTGCAGAGAAAAGTGGATATATTTGACTGTAGGGTTGATTTGAAACAAAAAGTGATTTGAAATAAAAGTTTATTCATTTGACAGACATTTATTCAGTGTTTACTATATTCTAGGCACTGTTTTAGGTACAGAGTAATTTTGAATGGAAAGGCAACAAAAAGGTTAATCAGAATGTTCTAGTTTATATAATTTTCCCAAAATGTTACCATTATTGGTTCTGGCACTCACAGTTTGGTTCATTATACTTCCAGAACATGCTTGGAAATATATTTGGGGAGATGTAAAGCTATCTTTGTTTTATTATTTTTAATCCTCGCCTGAGGACTTTTTCCCATTGCTTTTCAGAGAGAGTGAGAAACATTGATGTGAGAGAGAGGCATCAGTTGGCTGCCTCTAGCATTCACACCTGTCAGGGACAGGGACCGAGCCTGCAACTGAGGTATGTGCCCTTGGCTGGAATCGAATCCACTCAGGGCCCTTTAGTCCGCTTGCTGACGTTCTAACCACTGAGGCAAACTGACTGGGACTAAAGCTATCTTTTTAGTAACTTGTTTCTGTTTTCTGTAGAGATCTAAGGAAATTTTAAGCATGAGGCTATTCCTATATTAAAATATAAGCCATTAACCGGGGACTTAAAGAAAAACTTGGTAAACTCTTCACGTGTGCTAAGGATTCTTCAGTCATGGCTCTCACCTTCATGACTTGGGATGTGGAATGGAATATTAAAATAGACTCTAATTTTAAACAAAAATAAAATTTAAAAAATAATAAAATAGATTCTAGATAAGTTGCCAGGATTTTAAGCAGGCAGGCCATCCACAGTGGAATTACAGTGGGTTTCATTGGTGGAGACATTGGAAGCAAGAGTCATAAAGCATGTCCTTTTTACCCTCCTTATTGTTGACTTGTTTTTCCAGTGGAGCAACTATTATGCAAAAAAATAACAATAACAAAAGAAGCACATCTCTTCTCATCTTTTGGCATATATTTTCCTGTTCTATATTTATCACCTGTTATGAATATGATTCTCTGTGCTTTAAAGGAAAATGCTATTTTCTGAAAAGATTCAGCTGGAATTGTCAGATTAGGAGAGTTAAACTGGACATTCAACTTTTAGAAATCCATTTCTCACATTGAATTTTGAACACAGCCTTTTAAAATAGGGAAGGTTATTTTCCCTTAAATAGCCTCAGCCTGGGTGTGCTTTGAAAGGTAGTCTCTTTCATTAATCCAGTGAGTGCGTATAATTAACCACTATTAAGAAGAATCTGAGGTGAAGTCTCTCTGAAGCTTTTTATTTCTGTGACTGATGTCCTAGGACCAGATGCTCGAGCCTGAAACCAGACTGATGACAGTCCTTCTGCACGAGGAGCTCTGAGGCACACACGTGAAGTAGACGTGTGTGAATGTTAGTGAACTGTCTGTGTGGGACACATTGACATTCTCTGGTGAATAACAGAGAGAGAGCCTAATGCCAACTTCTGTTCCTGTTTAACCTTTAACAGTGACTATTTTTATTAGGCTAAAACCTGATTAATTTTAATTAAATTTTATTGGGGTAAAGCCTGATTAATTTGGACTTGAACTTTGTAAATAGTTAAAATGCATAGTTTGAACTTAAATAGCCGCAGGAACTTCAGGTGCCCCAAGTCAAATGTCAGGTGTCTTATAGTCACCTCTTTGACCTTAGTTTCTTCCTCTGTAAAATGAAAGTGGTGATACCGTTTGTTACATGGACGAGGAACCCAGACTTTGATTTAACGCAGTTAGAGCATGTTCAGGAGGAAGAGACGCATGTACACAGGCTGAAGAGCTGAATTCCCTCAACTTCAGCTTGAGAGATGCATCAAATTACAGGCTTTCTATTTTACTCATGGACAACCTAAGACCTTCTCCAGAAATTGGGTTAGTCAGTGGGATGGGGAGGCCTTGTGACATAGGGAAGGGAGGGGAGTAGCAGTCCTATGACATTCTGCAGGAAGAGGGGACCTTGGAGTCATAGCAACAGACTTTAGAAGCTCTGTGTAAAAAGACTGATAACCTACTTTTCAAAAAGTACAGCATTTGTCTAGAAGGGAGGGATAAAACATAAGAGTCTTCACAGATTTCAGCATTTGCTTTAACTGGTAGTTCTGTTTAAATGTGGAGCTCTTGTCTATCCTGGTGGCAGATTTCTTCACGACCTCTCAGGGTAGTTTTGAGGATGGAAGAAAATAACCTGTTTACAATACCTAGCACGCACCTGGTACCTAGGCAGAGCTCCATAAGTATTGGTTTCTTTGCTTTCATTTTCTCCCTAGAACATAGAACCACTTGTAGGAAAGCAGGATGCCACTGAGCACTTTGTTTTGGGGTGTGCTTTCCTGTCCACCTGGACCACTGCATCCTGGCTTTTTGTTTGTTTGTTTTTATCCTGGCTTTTTTCATTTCTTTTCCAAACACTCACTGTGGCCTTTCTCTGTGAGTCAGACCAAGCAGTGGAAGCAGCAGTGGCTGAGCACTGAGCATTCCTCATTTGGGATTCTACTGGGCACTGTTCATGCAGGATGCATTTTAATACTTTTTCAATTGTTTAACATGGTGACTCTTCATTTTTTTACCTTTTACATTAATATTTCAGAAAAAATAGATAACTTAAAATATAAAATCTGATCAGTTATAAAACTAATCTTTAGCTTTAGCTTTTGCGGACAAATATGCCAGGTTGGAAACAAGAGAATATGAGAATAGGAACCCTATTCAGGGATACAAAAAAGCATTCCACTCATAATGTATAAAACACAACCGTAGCTGTGGAATAGCTTACAGTGAATAAAGTAGGTAAAACACAGCTGTAACTGTGGGGCAGCACACAGTGGGTAAGTTAGGTGAAACCGGTTACTGTGGGGCAGCGCACAGTGAGTAAAGGAGGTAAAACTCAGCTGTAACTGGAGTAGCATACTGTGAGTGAATTGGCAATGCACATGTCTGAAACCTGTTATTTGTTCTTTAGAGAAAGACTTGGATTGGTACATGTGCGAAGGTTTCCAGCACATATTTTTATCTACAAGCAGAAGCCTTAAAGACCCTGGGCATTGGCCTAGAATTAAAGGTTAGTCCATGTGTGTCTGGATGTCAACTCTACATTTTGTTGTTTGAAGAACAGTAAGATTGAGAGTGAAAATAAAGAGAAAACTAGAGTCATCAGTAACAACACTAGCGCCATCAGAAGAATCATTTTTTTGATATTTTGCTTTAATCCTTTTATTAGACCAGCAATTCTCAAAGTGCATTCTACAGGATGTAAATAAGCAATACATCTAAAAGAAAATAAAGATTTGTCATCGGATATTTAGGAAACATTGGCTTAAGCAAAGTAAAACAAGTAACTTTGCAGACTTGATGGAGCCTTTATTGGTAATGTGCTTGTTTCGTTTCCAGGGAGACGTAGTGTGCTGCAGTGGGCAGTCTTCATGGTATGAGAGCAGAAACCTTGTGTGTGGGTAGCATCTATCAGGACTCGAGTTCCAGAGTGCACTGTGGGGAGGGATACATTAAACCAGTTGTTCTCAAACTTGAATTTGTGTCAGGATCCCCTGGAGGGCTTGCTAACACACAGATTGCTGGGCTTCACCACCAGAGCTTCTGATTTAGCAGGTCTGGGGTATTGCCCAAGAATATGCATTTTAAACAAGTTCCCAGGTGACCCTTTATACCCATTGTCCTAGTGTATTTATTAATAGCACCTTTTAAAAATTCTCGATTGTATACTGGGTTTTAATTAATTATCTAATCATCCCAGTTATGTGTCATACACTAGTATATCTCTGTTAAAAGGTGTGATGGGCTACACTTACCTTCCTTCTATTCAAGTGTTAGAGTGTAAGGTATTGTGGGTTTTCTTCAACGTTTATTGAGCATCTATTAGGTGCCATACACGTGTGGATAGAAGTAAGTGTGCACTTGGGTACTTTGGGGCCATAGCGCTACTGATGTTTTGAACTGGATAATTTTGTTGTAGTGGTGGAGGCTTCCCTGTGCACTGTAGGATGTTTAGCAGCATCCCTGGCCTCTACCCACTAGATCGGGTGGGGAACGTCTGGCCTGTAGTCCATATCCAGACCGAGAAATCATTTGGTCTGGCCCTGCCAAGGCCTCACCAAAGAGAAGCAGTTCCAGCCATCACATTAGGGGTGAGTTAATTGTTTGAGTTGATATTTTTGTATGGCCTGCAAATGATGTTATAAATATCCAAATGGCCCTTGGCAGAAAAAAGTTTCCACACCCCTGCACTAGTTGCCAGTAGCACTCCCCTGAGTAATGACAACAGAAAATGTCTCCAGATGTTGCCAAGTGTACCCTCGTGGACAGATCAGCCTGGGGTTGAGAACTGCCTTATCCAAGAGTCATGAGGACAGTGTTCGGAGACTGTCTGAAAATTCTTCCTGAAGGAGATGAAACTGAGCAAGGTCTTATAGGCTGAGTAAAAGTTTGTTAGACCAGGAGAGAAGGGGGTTGAGGAAAGGGCTTGCAAGCAGATCATAAGAAGCAAATTAGGAAAGGGAGAGAAGGCTAGGAGTTAAGGCGATAGATGGACGAAGGGTGGGGCAGGATTAAAATCAGTTCAGTACTATTAGCCTATCGTCATCATTTTTGTGCTTGTTTTTCTCATTCTTTGTGTTTTGGTTAGTTCAGGGTCAGATTGACATCTTCTCGGACATTTGTACCATGGGATACTATGCAGCTGTAAAAATGAAGGATCCCTTACCCTTTGGGACAGCATGCTGGGACCTGGACAGTATTATGCTAAGCAAAATAAGCCAGTCAGAGAAAGACAGGTATCACATGATCTCACTCATATGTGGAATCTAATGAACAAGATAAACCGTTGAACAAAATAGATCCAGAGACATAGAAGCATGGAACAGACTGAGGAATCTTAGAGGGAAAGTGGAGGTGGGGGAGTGGGTGAGGAGAGATTAATCAAAGAACTTATATGCATATATGCTTAACCCATGGACACAGACAATAGTGTGGGGAAGGCCGGAGTGGGGTGGGTATGTGGTGGAGGGGGTCAATGGGGGAAAAAGGGGGACATTTGTAATACTTCCAACAATAAAGACAGAAATTTTTAAAAGACCGCTTAATTAGATATATGCAGAAGCACTTTGCAGACTCTGGAAAATGTTATTCATATGCAAATTATCATCATTATTACCATTACAGCAGGCAAAAACAGTGCACTTTACGTCTTTATTTTGTTTGTATGCACTCTTTGACTCTTGGGTCCTGAAGAATTTTGAAGAACAGAGTATTACTGCGCTGCTTAGTAAATCGTTCTCTCTCAGCTTCAAACACTTGTAATGGACTCTCCTGATGCCCAGGAAACCTGCAAACTCAGCTCTCCTTGGCCAGGCAGCTCCTTGCTAGGCTCCGCCAGTAGAGGGCGCCAGAGGGGCCTACAAGGCCGGAGACTCCGGTTCTCTGTCTCCCCGCCGCCCTGGCCGTGTTTCTCCGTCCCAGCAGCTCACTCCCGTCCTCCCAACACCCCAGAGCCAGCCTCATACCTTTCCAAAGGCCAGCACCTGTCCGCCTGGGACTTCCTCCTCCGCAGAGGCCTGGATTCCAGCTCTTGCCCCTTCCTCCAAACCTCTGAACGTTAGCAATTCCAAACTCTCCCTGTGTTCCCCAGAAATAGGGGTGGTATTTGCTTCCTGTAGTTACCACTCCCGTGATCCCTACGTTTCCTTTTCAACTTTTCAGTTAATCTTCATATTAAAGTATTTCCATTAAAATAACTGGTATGACTTCTGTCTCCTGCTTGGACTCTGACTGCCAACTGTGTTTATTATTTCAGTCTTTGGTCATTCCAAGTAAGAAAAATCTGGACAAAACCAACAACAAAACTCACTCTAATAAAAGCAGGTTGAAATTTTCCAATTTTCTGTACTCCCTATCATTTATTAGGCAACTGGTATTAAAGCATTCTAGCCTTGATGAAGTCAGTTATTCAGATCTACTTGTGGCTTTAATGTGAATAGAATTCCCAACACTTCCCCTCTTTACTCCTCTTTGAAGCCTTTTTTAATAGTGAAATATTTTATACATACATACATGTATAGTTCATTATAAAATAAATATGTAGCCAGCATTAAAATCAGGAAATAAAATCTCAAAAGTACTCCTCCTCCAAACCCCCGCCCTTCCTGCCTGCTAGAGCTGACCACTATCCTAACTTTATGAGAATCACTACTTTGCTCTTTTTTCATAGTTTTCGCAGCCAAAAATGCATCCAGGCCCTGGCCCTGTGCTCAGGTGGTTAGAGCATCGTCCAGATACTCCAGGCTTCTGGGTTCCATTCCGGGTCTGGGAGCACACAGGAAGCAACCACTGAATGCATAAGTAAATGGAACAGCAAATCAATAAATAAAGTTTTTAAAAAGAATGCATCCATGAATATAATACAGTTGAAGTTTGCCTGTTTTAAATGTTTATATGCAAAACCACACAATATGTATTTGGGGGGTTGGTACTCTATATTTTTAAAGATGCCTCTGCCATTTCATGTAGCCGTGCTTCGCTTCCTTCCTTGTCTGCATGCCCGTGGGCTGGGACCGCGGTTTAAGGAACCATCCCGTTATTTCCAGTGAGGTGCACATCAGCACACACTCTAGGCTAAGTACCTAAAAGGGAAATTACCGAATCACAGGGCACACGAATCCTGCTAAGGTCAGACCGGCTTCCAAAGGGGCCGCCCCACTGCGCCCTCCCATCCGCAGCCCGAGGGCCTTCGCCCCGCACCCCCCCCCCCCCCCCCCCCCCCCCCCCCCCCCCCCCGGCCGCGCACCGCCAGACACCCGAAGCCGCGCGGGTGAGGCGGGCGGGGCACCCGCCGGGGTGCATTAGCCCTGACTGCGGCCGCATTAAGCACCTCAAGTCCACAGCAAGTATTCACTGGCCGTTGGGTTTGTGAGATTCCTGCGGGCGCGTCCCGCAGCCGGCGTCCCCGTCCGCGGGCGGCACCTGCTCCGCGCGGGGGCGGTGGGGCGGCGCGGTCCCGGGTCTGCCCCGCCGCCCTCGTCACAACCGTCCCACCTCCACGCCGGAGCTGGCGGTGTCACGGACGCGGAGGCCGCCACCGCCCCGGCCCCTCCCTCCCCGCGGCGCGCGGGGCCTCGGTCTCCAGGACAGCGGCGGGCGGCGGGGCCGGGAGGACGCGGGGCGGCCGAGGAGCGCCGGGCAGGTGACTGGCGGCGCCCCGGGGCGGGGGGCGGGGACGGGAGGGACGGGAGGAAACCCGAGGGAACCGGGTGGGGACCCGGGGAGCCCCCGACAGCACTGGGGCCGGGGCGGGGCCGGGGCCGGGGCGCCCGGGTCGGAGGGCTCGGCACCTGCCCCGCGCTGCGGGCCCTCGGTCGGCCCAGACGGGCCGGGGCCAGGCCGCCCCCGCCGCCCAGCTCGTCGGTCAGAGGAAGGCAGAGGGAGGAAAGAAATCCGCACGCCCCTCGGGGCAGCTTCTGGCCTGTCCCCCGAAGGGCAGCGTCTCCTCCACCCTTCACGCTGGTGACCCCGGGCCAGCGGACGGGGCCCTAGGCGGCCCTGGGTCAGGTTTCCCAGGCGTGTGCCCGCCCTCGGCCAGACCTGCCCGTGGAACCGCTGAGCCGCTGGGAGCCGCCCCTCGCGCGCGCAAGGCCCCTTCTCTCCGCCCGCCGCGGCCTTCAAGGCCCCCGTGCGTGGCCGTTGGCTTTGCTTGCTCGCTTCGCGCTCTCCCGAACTTCATTAATCTGGTGACAAGCAAAGTATTATCTTCCATGGACATTTTTTATTGATTAACTCCAAGCGCCACTAATCTCTCTCATTTAAGAAAAGACGGGAAATCGAAGAGACAATAATTTCATGAAGGAGCATTTCCAAATTGAAATATAACGATTACATTAAGCTTTTTAAGATTCCCAAGTACAGTGACTTGATGTCTTACAGTAAAATGGGTGTTTTAAAACTCAGTTACTTGATGGATTTGCTGCTTTGTAAAAGTATCCTAAAAAGCAAGTTAATCAGCTTACCAATATTAAAATAATACAGTGGAGTGAAATAGATGTATTTTTAAAATAAGTGACTTAATACAGCAAACCAGCCTGTGCAGTTAGACACTAATTTGTGAATATGTTACCTTTTGTCTGTTTTGTTAGTTGGGTGCTTTCCTCCAGGGAATAGTGATGTTCCATAGCAACAAAGTCAACATATGTGGTCATGTTGTTTAATTAAAATTAGGACCTGCCAAAAAAACAAGAGCAAGCCCTTAAAACAAACTGTACAGTAATCTCTGATGCTGAAGGTTTCTGTTATCTGACCTACAGGGGGAAAAAAGGCATAAAGGCAGTGAGATAGAAGACAGAGCAAAGAGAAATGCTAGGTGGAGATGAAAGGAAGCACAATCCAAAAACATCTGCTTTCAATCCGCCATGAACTCAAAGCACCTTTAGCAGCCTTTTGAGACAGGGAGGGCTCACTGGGGATGACACTCCTAAGCCTGTTAGAGGAGATCCCAGGTGTTCTTCAGGCCAGTCTCCCAGCTCTCCCCAGGACAGCATCCCTTTCAGGTAGGCAGACATCCAGCCTCTGCTGTGAATTGCTCTGTGGTAGAATTTACAAGGCTGACAAATCTTTTGTTGAGCAGTTTTAATCATTTTTTTAAAAATATACTGCGCTGAGGCTGATCTCCATGTAATGACCCACCCCAGATTACACATTCCTATCTAGTAGCAGCCTGTATATCGAAGTCTTCCGGACGGAGAAGGCGGCGGATACGGCCCAGTAGCATACAGCTCCCCTCCTTACAGTTCTGACTGCTCAGCCCACACTCTTTCCCTCTCTACCTCCTGTACTTTCCACAAGGTAGACCATGACCTGCTTTTCTCTGTCCATTAGGACAACTGAACAAGGGCATATTTGTCTCAGTGCCCTGGGTATTTGAAACAAGGCCACCAAAGTCCTGTCCATAGTTACCACTTGGCTTGTTCGGACTTGTCTGCGCAGGCCCCTGGAAGCTAGAGAAGGGATGTGCTTCCACACAGCCATTTGATTTCCTCCTTGGGGCCGCCCTGATTTCTCAGCTGGTTAGAAGCTCTTCATCAGATGTGTTCCTGGATTGAAAAACACAATAATGTTGCAATAGACCTTCCTCACACACACAGAAGGGTGCACACAAAAGCCTGCAGGTGATATAACAAAATTCTGGTCCTCATTTACATTTTTTATTAACATTAGAATTGAAGAGATTTCAGTAACATAAATATAATTTTTTTAGGTAATGCTTTTGTGAACCACAACTTTAAATATTCAGCCAACTGCTTCTATCAACAAGAGTATCCTGTTAATTTTTGTATTTTTTCAAGATGAGTAAATTAATTCCCAAGCTCTCTATTCAATCTCCTGTCTATCATGCCAAGTTAAAGGTCCAGTCCACAGAATCACCTTTTAAGAAAGAAGACTTACATCTGATTTCAAAAGACTCCCTGGAAGCTGATTCAGAGAGCCTCACTCAAGAGGCTAAGTCCCAGTCTGACTCTGAAGACCCGCTGCAGGGCAGTATGGAGCCTGACAGCTTAGAGGAGAGCTCTCCGCAGGACAGCCTGAGCGAGACGGAGGAGGAAGCAAGCCGGAGAGCAGCTCGGGCGGCCGGCAAGGACAGCCGCCGTGCCCGGCACAGTGGTGCCGTCAACCGGTAAGCAGCTGGCTTATGTCAGACAGCAGTGCTTTCTGAAATGTATTGTTAAATAATCACTGGGGCCCCAAGTGAGAGCGAGGACAGGCTCTCACGGTGAGCACTCTGCAGTGTGAGAGATGGGGGCCAGGCTTTGGGCCACATTCTTTTTTTATTATTAAAAAATATGCGAAAGACAGGGAGCCCTGTCCAGGTAGCACAGTTGGTTAGGGCGTAGTCCCAATATGCCAGGTTGCAGATTCGATCCCCAATCAGGGCACTTATAAGAAGCAACCAATGAATGCATTAATAAATGGACCAACCAACCCATCTCTCTCCCAAAAAATTTTTTAAAAATCTGTGCAAAAGACAAGGAGAGGTTTTAATAAAGGCATTTGCTTTTCTTATGCTCCTTATTTCCTGTCCATATTCCAAGTGTCTCCACTATGACCTCACCTTGGAGAAATCCAGAAAGGCTGGTATAGAAAAGTGCCATAACGTGGAGTCAGGCGGTCTAGATTCGGTCCAGGCACTGCTGTTTAGTGTATAATTTGCATCTCACTTTTTCTCACCTGTTAAATAAACCAGCCTCCCTAGCTCCCAGGATTGCTATAAATGTCAGTAAAGCACATCCAGGGGGTATATACCTCCCAGGACCCCTATAATCATATAAAGATTCAATTTCTAATAATCAGTATTGATGGAGCACTAACTTCATGCTATGCGTTACCAAAAACTGTAAGAAAAATTAAAATCATGCAACATTACTCCGTTTTAATGAAAATGTAAGTGATATGATAGAGTGTAGAAGGTCAAAGGTATTGATTAGGAGGAGGTTTAGTGTGGCGGGGCCGTGCATAGAGTCAAACAGACCATTGTTCACAATCCCCTTACTAGCACATAATCTCTCTGTGCCTCAGTTTCTTCATCAGTAACAGTGGGATAATAATAACGGTTACCTTACAGAGTTATCATGACACTAAACAAATTAATATATATGTGTAATAAAATGCATAAAGTACTGAGAACAGGGACTGGCTGTTTATATATGTGTTAGATTTTTTAAAATTAGGGGTAAAATATATTGAGGAAAGTTTATTGGAAGTCCTAGAGCTTGGGCAGGTAGGGTTTTGGAGACAAGGTAGATTTGGAAAAAGGGAACAGAATTAGAGTGACGTGTGTGGCATGATAAGGGACCCTGCTTGATCGCAGAGGATCTTTCCTTGGTCCAGGGAAAGTGGACTGAGCAGGGGCCTGACTTGGGGGCCATCGTGGAGTGAAAACAGCTCATGCGAACGACAGGGCCCCGAACACAAAACTCAAATGACACGTCCAGGAACATAGTCACAGCAAGGGCTCTTTTGAAAGACAGAATTTGAGCCTGGTCCTGAGTCTTTTTCTTCCTTCTTTCCATCCTTCTGCCTTTCACTGGGAATATCGAGTTGAATCATGCTCATATGCTTTTTAATGTTTCCCAAAGTACAGTACAAGTGATATATGCTGTCACTAAGGTGCAGCCACAGTGCTAAGGGCAAAAGAAGGGTTCAGGAAGGCTTTAGCCAGCCAGCCCCATCTGAGGGGTTGGTGGCTCTGCCAGGGGGAGAGGGCGCAGGGTCTTGGGGAGCGGTGAGATAACGCAGCGTTTCAGGAGCATTGCTCTGCAAGCTGGCACATGCTGAATTAGAAGATAAACACACGAGGGACAAAGAGACCACCAGATGGTAAAATCCAACAAGAAAGGCAACCATAACAGTAACAGTATCTCTCTTGATAGGCCCATCTGTAATTTCTCCATTGTGATCCTGCGTTCATATCCCCATTTTTACAGATAAGGAAAATGAAGCTAACAGAGATGGAGTAGCTTGTCTAACATCAAGTTGCTGTGAGGGGATATTTGTTTTTTGCTATTGATACTGGTTATTTTTTAAATTTTGACAAAATTCTAACCTATAGAACAGTACCGAGAAAAATGCCTATAACCCTATTACTGTATTGTTTCAGATGTATTTTTTAAAGACATAAAAAGTTACAGAGAAAGTTTTCTTGTTCGGCTTCTCAAATCCATCGCCCAGTTTTCCTCCTCAGAGAGAGCCAATACATGTTGTTCTTAGCAGTCTTCTATTTTTTTCTGTCATGGGTAATTTATAGGTAGTGGAGAAATATGTACATAAAATGGAAGAATTGACAGGGCTCCGTGACAGATTAGACGTGACGACTGAAGGAACAAGAGGAGCCCGATTACTCCGACATTCTCATAACAGCAGCTAACGGTTAGAGTGCTCATCACGAGCCCCTCCTGTGCTCAGCACTTGGCGTGTTACCTCACTTAACCCTGTGGCAGCTCTGGTAGGTGGACACTGTAATGATCCCAGTGTACATGAGGCTTAAATGTTACATTTTACCCATTTCTTACCTCTAGTGAGTGTCCGACCCTGAGCTCTAAGCCATGTTTTTCTTTATTTCATTTTCCCATCACCATTTATCCCCTCTGTGCCCTCTCCCACCTCCCAGGCCGTGCTTTCCTTATAGCTCGAATCTAAGGGAGTCATGGTCTCCCACGTGATCAATGGTAGTGGTTTCATTTACAGAAATGGGGGCATCAGAAAGGAAAGATCTCTCGCACAGAGAGGTAAACTCGTCTGTACTTTCAAGGTGAGGAAGCCAAGGGAAGGATCCATTAGGGGACCTCACTTGCCCAGGGTTGTTTTTTTCTTCTTGGAGTCAGTGCTCAGGGACCCAACTTTAACCTTGCTCTTTACCCAAGGACAATGTAAATACCACTCAGTATGTTTCAAAAGCAAGAATAATACTTACAAAAATTAAAATTATGGTTAGGGCCTTGGTCTTCTGATTCAGAGACCCTTAAATAATACTATTTTCCTTAGATTGATTTGCCTTAGAGATGTTTAATTATAGATGATAATCCCAGAGTTAGAATGGGTTATACTTTGAACATTAGGAGGACAGTTCTCCACTACAAAGGGAAACAGAATTAAAGCATTTAGCCAAATAATGCCTCAAAAATATTATTCATGTGAGTGTTTAGTTAGATAACTAAACACTTGCCTCACTCAAGTCTTGGGAAGCTGTTGTTGCAAAAATCTGGGAGTTTATGAGCTGTGAAGTAGACAAATTGATATCAGACTCTCAATATAAAATTCAAGTATGCTTTCATTTTGTACTGGAGGTGGCATTCTGGGAGTGGTAGTTTAAATTAGTCAAAGTCTTGCCTTAAAACTAAGGAGCTTCTTTTTCTTCTTGCTTTTATAAACAACCTTTTTAAAAGCTGCCTGACAGATCACTTGAGCCCCATCGTGTGTTTTGATGTTACTAGGACCTCCTCAAAGCAATTACTCCTTGTATCTCACCAAAGTCAGGCCGCAGTTCAGTGTAAATGGATTAGAGAAAACACTTTTCTTAATGGAAATTGGAGCTGCATTGACTGCGGCAAATGAATCAAGAGTGGGGAGAGGGTCTTCTCCTGGTAACCCTTAAGCCCCGCTCCAGAACCCGTCTCACGGCCCCCGGCGCTTGTGGAGAAAGAGATCAGTGTAATTCCTAAAGCGTTAGAAAGAACCTGCTTAGTCCTGGGGTCTTCTGAAAACTTACGTGTTTAAAAAACATCAGAGAGCAGCAGTACAGTACTCAGTATATGTGCTTATATATGTGTATAGCCTTGTTTACAAGAATACTTCGGTATAATTAGCTACCATTTGTAGAGCTATTTGCTTTATACGTACTATCTCATTTACCCTAGAGGAGCCTCTTAGGTGTTATGATCCCCATTTTACAGATAAGGAACTGAGGGTTCGAGAGTTGTGTAAGTGCCCATAGCTACCAAGTGGCAGAGCCTGAGCCTCTAATTATAAATTTCTACATAGGTGATCAAAGGCTGATCTGATAAAAGATTCAATTTTACTATCTAACAAATATTAAAGATATAACAATTTTAATGTGGACTAAACTGAGACCAGAGTACAGATGCATGTGAAATTATAAATTTTATTAAAGTCATACAAATATTTAAAGGATTCAGTGCCCTCAGAATAAATGAACATTACCTGTATTTTATGTAGGGCAGCAGGGTCATGGTACCTATATTCGTCACACCTCTCCTGGGAAACAGAAACACTTCCGTTCACTGAGGCCCGCGAGTGGCTTACTGGTATCGCCTGGGGACTGTAGCCTTCACAGAAGACCCCACATTCTGTCTAATAAACACCTTGTGCCAGAAGTCACTGGGCTGGAGATAGGCACCATGAGGAGTTATAAATTAGACTGAATACCCAGAATTATCGGAAAGTAAGAAAGGGACTCAATAATAATAACTGCATTCTTATTGTCTTGTGGTGGTATATAATTTTTTCTCTCAAATGCTTCTGTATATATTGTTTCAGATTAGTAATACAAGAATCAGCCCGGCTGGCGTGGCTCAGAGGTTGAGCATTGACCTGTGATCCAGGAGATTGCGGTTTGATTCCCAGTCAGGGCACATGCCCAGGTTGCAGGCTCGATCCCTAGTTCGGGACGTGCAGGAGGCAGCCGATCCATGACTCTCTCATCATTGATGTTTCTATCTCTCTCTTCCTCTCCCTTCTTCTCTCTGAAATCAATAAAGATATATATATTTTAAAAATAAGTAATACAAGAATTAAGTGAAGTACTGAATGATGATTTCTAGGTCTTATATAATAGTCCTAGACAACCAAAATGGATAGTGGGTAAGAACCAAAACCCAGCATTTAAAAAAATATTTTTAGTGATTTCAAAGAGAGGAAGGGAGAGGGGGAGAGAGTGAAACATCAATGATGATTCATGGATTGGCTGCCCCCTGCACGCGCCCTGCTGGGGATCGAGCCCAAAACCTGGCAGGTGCCCTGACCCAGAATTGAACTGCGATCTCTTGGATCATACGTCGATGCTCAACCGCTGAAAACTCAGCATTTTTATTACCCCTCAGATACCCTGGACTGTATTGTACAGCACATTGGAATATTGAAGCTGGGGATAGATTACTTTTTCTTATAGGTGTAGAGATTTTTTTGGTATTGTTTGGGAGCGTAAAGACAACACTTGAGGCTAGGTCTGATATTCTAGTATTATTAGGGACATTTGAGAGTTTCCAGGGGTCAACTTTCATTTCTTTTGGTTTCTAGCAATATTCTTCTGTGTTGATTTCCATTGTCTTTAAGATAGATGGGATGGCTAACCTCTTCACATGCATTACACTGTACTCTAGGGGTGTCACACAGTATTGGAGGGATTGCTACCAGCATTTTAGTTATTTATTTCAGACCACATGGGAATAGTTACATCAGAGACATGAGTTTCTGTTATAGGTATTAGTCATTTCTGTTTTACGTTCATTTATTTGCTTACAAGTTCTGCAGTAGTTGAGTCCTGGTGCACTCCTCTGAGCAGGCATGGTGCCATCGGAACGGATGAGCAGTCAGGGATGGGACCCAAGGTGTGCAAGGGCATGAGCTGTGTCTGTTAAAGGCAGAGTCCCCGCCAGAAGCGCCACAGCCTGGGCACCTCCTGGGTATATTGCCCCAGAGAACAGCCTGTTCCTTTCTAGCTTATTTCAAAACAGGGATGCATTACTATGTGAAAATAAGTAAATAAATAGTGGTTTTGAAACCCTACCAAGCGGAATTTAAATTTATATCATCTGTAAGCTTATGAGTTCAAGAGGATTAAGAAGATTGTTGCCAAGGTCCTAAAAGGAGAGTTTAATTCATGACCGTTACTGTTGTCATTTATTTCCACTCTGTGTAAGTTTGAAAATATAGAAGGCTTTAATAACTATAATTTTTAATGTGTTGACTTTAAAATAAATGCTTTTCCTACCATTGACTATAGATTGCTGAGTTTCCCATGCTGGGCCCAGCCCAGTTACTAATAGTGGATTTTTAGAGCTGCTGAGGCTCTTAAAGCTCAGCCCATCCCCTTATTATACGGGAGAGGAGCCTGAGGCCGAGAGTGGTGCCAAGACTCACCCAAGTCCACACAGCTTGGTCAGTGGCAAATCTGGACTAGGACCATATATGTCAAGACCCATATGTTTTTCCCATGACATCACAGCTGCCTTGAAACTCCAGTGTTGTTAATATCTGTCCTTTAAAATACAAGAAATTGTACCTAGAGAAAGTGTAACACCTGGAAATTTTATAAATCTGGGTCCCCGATCTTCGCCCTTATTTCTAGGGAATGAAATTCCTCCCTTATCCAGTAGGAGCCTTGGAGACTCTCCCTGAGTGAGAGGCACTGAGTTGTTAAAGGCTGTATCATACAGAAATTCCTTGGGTAAGGCACAGCCTTTGTTTCACAAAAGAGAACAGTAGGAGTGAGGTACTCCAACTTTTACCACTGCAATCACTAACATGCCCTCCTTAGACCGTTTATTTTTATTTAACTCCCAGATTGTCCTTGATCAAGACTGTTACTAACAAGTCTAATAATTTTGGGCAAATATCTGGTTATTCTGCAGCCATAAATTTGTTGTGAAAGAAAACAAAGGACTTTAGTTGGAATTATCCAAATTATATATTTGCTGTAAATAAATTTCACTAGATAACAATCCAGCTCCTTTCGTTTAGCGTGTTTCCATAGACAATCTTTCGCCTTCAGTTCATTAAACCACCTTTTTTCTATTAAAATGTTCATTTTTTTTTTTGGCAGAATACATACCTGCATTAAATGATTTTCCTGGGTTGTAAATAACCTTCCCAAAGCATCCCAGTGTATTTGAGGAACGATTTTATTTCATACTTGCAAAAGTGATTTTTTAATCCTTTGGGTTTTTGGGTTTGTTTTTTTCATTTTATTTACTTAAAAGCTGTTGATAAAAGATTAAGATGAGCATCCAGTTCCGAAATCCTTGGGAACAATTGTCAATTTTATAGTTCTTAAAGAGGCATTAAAAACTTTATACTTAAATACAAATTGAATTTGCTGTTCATATGCATGAAAGATTTAATGGCATATAAATTGGCAATAATTGTTCTGTTTAAAAGGATTAAATTAAACCTAAATCAATAATAACATGTGCAATTTCAATTTAACCGGCTACTTAAAATAAAGTAGCAAATAAATAACTGCTAAATGATTAATAGCAATGCTTTTATTCACCTCCTCAACAGGCAAAGTGGCCAGTTATTGAATATTTTATTATGTGTGCAAAGGATGTTAATTGTACTAGAAATATGCTCTAATTTTAGTAATTTTTTGATTGAATACTATACTGAATATGAGGCTCTTCATTAAATGGAGATTTTAATTTATTTTGTTTGAAGTTGCCACAGTCAGTAATGAAATATGGTCCATTAAAGCCAGCAAATATCATGGCCTGTGCATACGAGACCACCCTCCCCTCCTCCCTGCATCCATTTCTAACCCTGCCATCTGAA
Organism: Miniopterus natalensis; assembly: GCF_054644295.1. Classification (NCBI taxonomy): domain Eukaryota; kingdom Metazoa; phylum Chordata; class Mammalia; order Chiroptera; family Miniopteridae; genus Miniopterus; species Miniopterus natalensis. Next base: position 4,327,229 of record NC_142100.1, on the reverse strand, counting down.
GAGGAGACCTGGCATCTGCAGTCCGAGCAGTAACAAAGGAGTTTGTACTCACTGTGCTGCACGGTCTCCGTCAGATGGGAGGGAAGAGGGAAAGGCTGTGTGGGGATGATCACCGGTGGAGGGCACTTCAGCTCACTTTGTCCCAGTGTGTTGACCTGGACACAAATACAATGGAGCTTCTTGGCACACAAGCTCCGAACAATGGGGTTCTTCAGGATCGTGTTCTGTTTCACCATCAGATTTGTTTCTGTAAAGTATTAAAGCTTTCCATGCTCATGATTTGGCAAAACATAACCTCCCATTTGTTTCAACATGTGATCTCCACCTAGAAAGGGAAGAGGGTATGTTTTAAGGTAGTCATTATAGGTATAAATGGTGCAATGTAATTAATCTCTTTTAATGGTGCAGTGTAATTAATCTCTTTTCAGGTTCTATCTTGTGTGTGTGTGTGTGTGTGTGTGTGTGTGTGTGTATATATATATATATATATATATATATATACACACATTATTAGAGTATCTTTTCAAACAATTTTTCTTAGCCAAAGCTATTCATGTTGTCTGATTTGTGTCAAAACCCTCTGCATTTTCTAGGTTCCACTTAAAGCATCAGTCTTCCCTGTAGTGTATGACGTTGCTTCTATGGGCATTTCCGAATGGACATTTGCTTGAGGCTAGAAATTACAGCTGTTTCTGAAGGTCTAACGTAACTTAATTCTCCCAGGTTTATCCTGCGCACCGTTTTTCAGCAGTTCTTTAGACAGTTCATCATGTGGAAACACTGACATTTCTTAATCCCATTTCCTGTTCACAGTTCAAACAGATTCTCCGTGATGCCTAAGTCACGGTAAAAAATTGGATTTTTAAAGATGTGTTAATTTTTCAGGCCACTAAGGTGCCACTTAGTGCATCACAAGACAACTTTGTACCTTGGAAATAAGTTAAGCTCTGGGGAGAGAAGAACCCCGTGAGGAAGCACAGTACACAACATTGTGTCATGGCAACCGAATGTAACACACAGCAGGCCCAGGCCAGCGAGAGAGCTCAGCGACGTGCTTTCAGAGCTTGCCCTGGATGCTACTGTGTCCAGGACGTTAGTTCTAAGCATGTATATATATACAGGGTGTCTCCCAAAATGTACACACACTATAACAGCTGAGAGCTCAATTTTGAAAATGAAATGTATTTTAAAAACACTGCCTTTAGAATGACTCCAAGTGTCTGAATACATTTTTGGCGACACCCTATATATATAAATTTGCTTAATGCCTCAGCCACACCACAGGGTAGCTGCTGTTATTCACACCATTTTGTTGTGAGGAGGTTGAGGCACAGGGAAGTTAATAACCTGCCCAGGCTTCCACAGGAACTGGCAGCACCAGGAATTGAGGACAGGCGGTCGGATTCCAGGACCCTCATCCTTAGACACTCTGCTAAACCGTTTCTCAGAACCCAGACACTCCAGATTATTATTGAGAGAAGCAAAGCACATGGAGATTTCATGGGACTGAGGAGGGTCTAGAACCACGACTGTAGATGTTATGCCACCGTCAGCTGGTGTGACAAATACAATGACCGATCTGAGTGCCCGTTTTTTAGAATGACTGCAGAGATAGATGTCAGGAATCCATTTCCCTCAACCACTGAAGACTAATCTTTTTAATAGTAGACATTCCTTGGTTATCGAGTCCTCTGTGAGTTTATCATAGTATCACAGAACAGTAGAGGTGGAATGGACTGTGATATCTCCTAGCAAGTGAATCTGGAGGTAAGAAGTTATCACATTTTCAGTGAAAAACAAGGGTGTGTCCTCACTTAAATACCCATAACACTCTGTATCTCTTTATGTCCCTAATGTGTTACTTGTTACAGTTGGTATAAAAAGCCTGTCTTCCCTTAGCCTGCTTCTGTTTTGCTTGCCTGTCACTCTCTCTCCAGTGCCTAGTTCCTGGGGGAGCTGCTCAGTGCATACTTGTTGACTAGCTGAGTGACTGATCAATTCACTAACTCGCATAAGGCAGGCCCTTTGACAGCGTGCGCTTCACTCCCACCCATGGGGAATAGCTGCGTGATAAAGGGCAACCTAATGGGCAGGAGCCAGGCCTATATCCTGGACCCTCCACTTGTTAGCTCTGTGACCCTGTGAAAGTTACATGAGTTCTCTAAGCCTCAGTTTCTTCATCTATTAAGTGGGGATAATAACAGTGCCTCCCTCATAAGGTTGTTGTAAGGAAAGCGCTAGCATTTCCCAGGTCAGCATGCAGTGATCAGTGCCATATTCCCAATTCAGCACCCCACATCCTACCCCAGGACTAAGTAGCAGAACAGTGACCCCCAAGAGACATGTCACTTTGAAAGGTTGCCAACCCCTGCTTCAAACCATGCAAAGGACAGTTCTAACATTTTCCAAAAAGACCCACAAAAAACCCTTATAGCCTCTGTAGATAATTCCTTTCACTCAACACTTTCGCTGCCCCAAAGTATTTGGATTACTGTGTCTTTGTTCTCTAACGAAATTGTTTTTGCTAATTAAATTCAAACTCTCATATGAACTTAGCTTAGCCAAACTTCTTCACAGATTTTACAAAGCCCTTCAAGACCTTGGCTCTCCTTAGTGCTGAGCCCTGCTCCCCACCCTTTCCTCCTCCCACCCCCCATTTTATCTATGAGGAATTTGTTCTTGGAAAGGACCATGTTCCCTTCCCTTCCCTTCCCTTCCCTTCCCTTCCCTTCCCTTCCCTTCCCTTCCCTTCCCTTCCCTTCCCTTCCCTTCCCTTCCCTTCCCTTCCCTTCCCTTCCCTTCCCTTCCCTTCCCTTCCCTTCCCTCCCCTCCCCTCCCCTTCCCTCCCCTCCCCTCCCCTCCCCTCCCCTCCCCTCCCCTCCCCCTCCCCCCCTCCCCCCCCTCCCCCTCCCCCTCCCTTCCCATGCTGTCCCAGCCTGGCACATTTCCTGCCCTTCTTAGCCTTGGGCCTCAGCCAAGCCCTCGCTCCCTCCAGAAAGCTTTCCCTGACCTCTGGGGTGGGGCTGGTGCCCCCTCCTGAGTTCTGAGGGCCCCAGGCCCATGTCGGGGCCCTTGCGCTCCTACTGTAAATTGCTTGTTTCCTGTTTGTATCCCCCACTCGGCTGAGTCCATCACTGTGTTCCTCTAGCTTAGTAAGAACTCAGTAAATAGCTGTAGAATCTCAATGGGTGAGCAGATGGGCAAGGCAAGTTAAATTCTGTTGAGTCCAGCAAATCAGTGAGGAGAGTTGAAGTCACTCAACACATCACAGATATGGTGAAACAGCACCTTCCTTCATTAAAAAGCGTTTTATACTCTGTTCACCGGAAGCTGTAACTGAGGCACTCTTATCTTTTTCTTCCACCTACACCACCCTTACCTGTATCTGAGTGCAAGGAAAGCCCTAAAACCGTGCCCTCATTTGGTCCAATGCAAGACGTTTTCCTGCACGTTTAGATTCTGATTTACTACTGTTGAAATTAGAAATAAATATCCAATACTACATTTGTGCTGGCTGGAGTAGTTTTAGAGGCTCAGTTACTTAACAAACACTTATTGGCTCTTCTTTCTGCAGCAGAGGGCAGAGTACTAGGCGAGGGAAGGAAGGATGGCCCTCAGTCCCCACAGCCCACCTTAACTAGGTGAGGAGACAAAGTCCCCACAGTGAGACATGAAATAAACACAGAACATTAATTCAGACAGAATGCCCCATTTTGATCCTTAAGCAATCCTGAGAAATAAACAATAAATATAACTTGTCCCTACTTACAGATGCGAGAAACTGGCTCACAGATGACGTGGGTCTGCCAGCTGACACAGGCAGATAGTGACAGGCCCAGACCTTAAACCCAGGTCTGTCCAGTCCCAAGCCCAGCTGTGCCCTGCTAGACCGCTCCATGCCCTTCATACATACCCAGTGACCCTCAGAACAGGCAAAGGGCAGGGCCAAAAAATACTGTGAGTTCCACTGAGGAGACATCACAGGGAAACCTCGCGGAAGCCCAGGGACAGCTGACTGGTGTGCAGGGAGTGGTGAGTCGCTCAGCTTGGTGCCTGGCTTCCTGGTGGACGAGAACCAGCTTTATTCAGGCATTTTGCTAGAAGAGAATGTCAACTCTTTCCTGATGGCAAAGGAAGAGCAGCCTATCCCAAAAGGTTAATATGTAAACTAAAAAATTCAAAATGACACAGTGGAAGGCAGAGGAGTTTGTGCTTGCTCTAGTTTTTGCTTTACATCAAATCAACTCCAGGTCCACCTTAGGAAGAGTGAATTAGCACTAGGGGCACTATTAGTTTGTTTGCCCAGCATAAAACTGTGTCTTCTGTAAACGGGAATATCAAATAGCGTAATAAGCCTGGCTGATTTGCATTTCCTGTTTGATTCGAGGATTGCATCTGCTGAACTCAAGGAAGGAAAATCTCGCCCATTTAGCTTTTGAAGATCAAAGGAGCCGTTAAATACGCCATATTACCAGCGTTTTTGTTTTTTTTCTTTCTTGGTTAAGACTAGGAGGTGCTTTACACATGGAGATTGCCACAGGGAAAACAGGAGACTTTATTTGGGGCCATAGGCTCTGGTTATAGACTCCCCTCAGTTCATGCCCCTCAGCCAGGACCATGCGTTTAACCTGCTGTTCAGATAGGGCTGCCCTGAGCTTGAAGTTGTCCCGGACCTGTCTCCTGGGTTCCCTGACAACCAAGAGAGAGGACCCGGGCTTTCGGTGAGCCACCTCCTGGTGCCCAACCTTGGGCGTCTCTCTCTAGTAGTTTCATGAAATCTGCAAACAAAGTGCACTGAGGAGTGAAGTCACTGAGAAGGAAGGAGGCTGAGCCTGTGCAGCAGGTCGGCTGGGACAAGCCTCGCTTTGCCCCTGCAGGGGGAGCCTGAGACGGGCCCCCGAGGGTCACAGTCGGGATGCGCCGCCCTGTGCGCGAGGGAAGCGGGAGGCGGGCGCCCCGCCCGAGCGCGGCTCTCCCGCCCGCCGCCGCCCGCGTCGCGTTGCGCGCGTGGTTCGGTTGTCCCCGGCACTTGGGCGCGAACTGCCCCGTGTTTATTCCATACTTTAATAAACTCGAATAAGGCCTTCGTACCCTTCCGCGTAGTGCGCAGGCCTGACCTGAGCCCGGGGTGTGTCTTTAGCATATCGACAGTAGAAGGGCGTTTATACGAGAAAGACTGAGGTTGGTATGAAATAAAATGACGGGCTGCAATCTGGACTCAGCGCCTGACCTTTCTTTTCTGCTTTGGGCAGCCACCAGTGCGGAGAGGACAGATACTCGGACCTCCGATACGACCCCGACTGGAGGGCCAAGAGAGGCGAGGGGCAGCTGCTGGCCCCCGAGGCGCCGCCCCGCCCCTCGGAGCCCGCGCCCTCCGAGCCCTCGGCGGGGGGCGGCCCCCCGAGCCCCCCGAGCCCCCGGAGCGAAGCCTCCCTGCTGGGCAGCGAGTTCCTCAGCCCCAACTACGAGCGCGAGCGCGGGGCCCGCGGCAGCCGCGCGCTCTCGGGGTCGGGGTCGGGGCCCGGGCCGGGGGGGTCGGGGTCGGGGCCGGGGTCCGGGGCCGGGTCGGGGGCCGGGTCGGGGGCCGGGTCGGGGTCCGGCGGCCGCGGGCCCCGCTCGCGCCGGGAGGCCTTGCTGCCCAGGCCCCGCGGGCCGCGGCGGAGGCGGCCCAGGCCGTCCTTCGTGGAGAAGAACAAGCGGACTCTGGGACTGCCCACCCCCAAGACGGACTCCTACCTTCAACTTCACGGCAGAAAAAGGGACGACGCCCGCCCGGAACAGGTACGTGTTGCCCGGAGCCCGCCCGGAGCGGAGCCCGAGTCGGCCGCGTGCGCGGGGGGCGCCCGGCGGGCCCAGGCCCTACCCCGCCCGCCGGGAGCGCGGAGGGCATTGTCCCGCAGGTCCTGAGAGCTCCGCAGGTCACGGGTGGCGTCCGGTTCTGTAATCGTGCAGTTCGGTTATCATCTCTCAAGCGTCGTCAGTCAAGGAACCATAGGATTTCTTTGTTATCCTCGCTCGAGGATACTTTTTTCCATTGCTTTTTTCAGAGTGGAAGGGGGAGAGAGACAGACAGACACCTGGACTGGCTGCCTCCCCAGCGCACCGGCCAGGGCTGGGCGTCGAGCCGGCACCCGGACCCTCAGCCGGCGGGCGGCGCCACCCCCTGGGCAGGGCTGGAGCGTGGGGCTTTAGACCACGGGTCCCAACAGGTGGAGCGCAGGGCCGAAGGTCTGGGTCCCTGGGTCGTGGCCTTCGCTCCCGCGGTCGCACGGGGTCGCGGCCGTGTTAGCTGGAGCCCAGGGCGACCCACGGGACACGCTCAGCAGCAGCGGCTCCTACGGGGCGGCTCTCGGTCGGATCCGGCAAACCGACGGGGTTTGGGGGGAGCACGCGCAACATGGGGTATTTATTTAAAAGTCAGGTGGTTCTCTTGCCTTTCTAACCCCCTTCGATAATCACTACACTGACCTTTATTAAACCTTAGTCTCTCCGTCTGTAAAATTAGAATAATAATGAATGTCCTCCCATTCTCATCTGACCGTTTTGAAGGTAAATTCTATCCCAGTGATGGATTTAAAACCTACTGAAGCCAGTAAACTTTTAAGAAAACTTATCTTTAGTGTTGAAAGTATTAAAGATGTCCCCCTTCCCCCCGCGCCCCCGCCTTCTCTGCGCTGTGGGCCGTGGCCGTGGCCGTGGCCGTGGCCGTGGCCGTGCGTGCTGCGCGCGCGCTCTGGCGACCCTCCTCCCGCCCGCCCCTCCCGCTGAGGCTCTCAGCTCCCCGCCTCCGAGGCTCTGCGTCTGTTTTGTCCGTTAGATTCCTCATGTGAGGCCATGTGACCCTTGTCCTTCTCTGGCTGAAGCAGTGAACTTCCTTCTGCCTGAGGGGCGCATAGAGACCGTGCCCCCCCCCCCCCCCAGCGTGTCCCTGGGCGCGGGGTAGCGCGGCTCCGGGTGCCCGCCGCCCTTGTGGGTCCCGCTTGACGTCGTCACCTACGGCGGGGTCGTTTTCAAATACGAAGGGGAGGTGTCGCATTAAGTGGGGATTCCCTCGGACAGAGTCCAGATCCAACCTGGCACCACCGAGGGCGCCGTGACCTGCTTTAACCTGTGCTTTCCGATGGGGTGAACCTTTGTGACTATTGTCTTGGTTCAGAGACTTGTTTTGAGGGGGCACCTTTCGGTTGCTCCGTGGCTGCTGCGCATGAATCGCTGAATAAAGCCAATTGGATCCTCAAATTTAAAGAAAGAAAAGGAAACCCTTTTATAGTCTTAAAGCTTAGGTCACGCCCTCGCCTCTGTAACCAACCGGACCAGGAGGGGTGTGGTGTATTAGCTGAATCATGAAAACAAATAGCTGAATTCAGAGTTTTCAACAATTTGGCCCAGTTATAGATGTTTGATGTGCTTTTTTGTTTCATAAAACATGTGAAATTTTGAATTCTGACTGCTCATTTAAAATCAGAAATAAATGTGACAGTCCAATATATGTGACAACGTTTATAGCTGGTTATTTCTCCCAGACGATGATCTCTCATTATTTCCAAATGTGTTCTCAAGAGAAGCGGAGAGGCATATAGTCAGGCCAAAAAGTTGTATTTCTAATAATAAAAGGGGAAAAATATTTATTATAAGTTCTTTAATTGCTGATATCTTAATTGCTAATTATTTTAGTAGTGATAACTTAATTTACTAAGCGCTGTTGGGTTGAGTGGTCAGTGATTCCATAGCATAGTTCTCATTGTGCCAAGGAGGAGACTTTAAAGCATCTTATGCTTGCTCAGTCTTTAAGCTCATGAATCATTCTTTGGCCATTGACCTTGTCCATTGCTTTCTCCAGGTTCAGCTATCTAAGGGCTGATTGCTAACTGTATTCAAAATTGTTTCATAACCATTTCTAACATATTTTTCTTTCATCTTTACTTGTTTTAAAAAAGCTAAAAGTTAGTTTGACCTGACAGTGATATAATGATATATGCAACTTTCAAAAAATATATTATAGTCAATAGCATAGAATATATTACTTTAGAATAATTATTTATATATAAAATGTGTAGTCTTTTCTGCCAATACACATTATATTCTCTTATGGGCAGGTACTATGCTTTCCACTTATATTTAATCACAGACTCAGTAAATATATGGGAATGGGAAAAGGCATCTTTTCCATTACTTGCAAACTTATTCTCTTTAGTATGACTTTAAGTTTATGTGGGGGAAAATGATGTTTCTAGAGCAGTGGTTTGAAATCCTGGCTGGATATGAGAAACTAAAATTTAAAAAAAAGTGATTCTTGGCTTCATCCGGACCAATTTACAACTCTGAATGAGATCTTGAGCATCAGTATTTTTTTTTTTAAAAAAAACACGCCTTCAGGTGATTCTGATGTGAAGCCAGGTGTGAGAAGCATTGTTCAAGACAGAGCAGAGATCTTCACCTTTGACTTCACATTGGAATCACCTGGAAAGGTTTAAGAACACTGACTCCTTGGCCGGAAGCCCTGAGATTCTGAGGTAGTTTATTAGGGGTGCCCTTTAAGCATGGGGAGTTGTCAGAGCTCCCCAGCTGGCCGAGACAACCACTGACCTAGAGCATGGTTCTCAATCATCCGTACACGCGAGGATCATCTGGCGGGTTTGCTAGAACAGATTGCTGGACCAAACCCAAGGGCTTCTGATTTAGGAGGTGTGGGGTGGGGCCCAAGAATGTGAATTTTCTACAAGGTTCCAGATGATGCCACTTTTGCCATCAGGCCCACACTTTGAGAAATGCTGATCTTTTGCTTTTCAAACCTTAAGGTGCTTATGAATTACCTCAGAATCTTGTTAAAATGCAGACTTGACCTAGCAGGCCTGGGTGAGACAAGAGTATGCATTTCTAACAAGCTCCAAGGTGGTGCCAAGGCTGCTGGTCCACGGACCACACTTTGAGTAGCAAGGGGCTAGAGTGTAAAGAACACAGAGCATTTATCTGAAACTTAGAGCCAAAGTGGGGTAAGTCAGTGCCCACGAGACACTGGCGATTTCAGTGGCTGTTAGGAGTGTTCCTTTGGGAGGGCAGGAGGTGTGGAGTTGGGGGGGGACAGGTTTGGAGGCTGTTGTTTTCAATGAAGTAGCATCCTTCTGGAAGTTTTTCACATTTGAATGATCCATTTTTCCCCTCCTAATTTCTTTGAAAGAGATGACACGTGTCTTACAACTAGGAACATCGAAAGGATAAATAACATCTATTGTTAACTGAGTGAATAAATAAATCTCAATTACCATACACACAACCAAAAAACTCAGCTTCCTAATACATTGTTTCACTGCAAGCACCATGCTTGGCTGCATCCGACCTAAGGGCCTTAAGCAGCGTATTATATTTAGGAAAATCTGAAAGTAAGTCCAAGAAGTTTACAACATCCCAATAAAAATGTCAATAGTTATTTTTTTAAATAAAACTTGAAAAGCTGATTATGAAGTTCATATGAAAAATTGGCATGAATAACAAAAAAAGCTCTGAAATTAAGAGTCATCATGAGAGAAAATAGTCCTACTTGATGGTATAGTCTAAAGCCTCAGTAATTAAATATTAAGGTAATATGATAGAAAAATGGAAGAACAGAACAGAAAGTCTCGCAGGAGAACCAGTTCCATGTGAGAATGTAAGATCTGAGACTGACTTGATAAAGGCGGTATCTCAAACCAGTGAGGAAATCAGCGCTTGTTCAGTTAAACAACGGGATAAGCCACATGGGGAAAGATAAAGTCAGATCCATACCTCATATCATACAAGATAAATTCCAAATGGATCAAATATTTCATTTTAAAAATTAAGCCATTAAAAAACTATTAAAAACAGGAAAATTCTCCTATGACCTTAAAATTATTTAAAATCTAGAATCTATAGAAGATTGCTAAATTTGACTACATAAATATCAAAAGCTGCTACAGGAAGAAAGCATATGAAAGTCAAAATATAAAGAACAAACAAGGGAAAATATTTTTAACTTATACCACAGGCAATTTACTAATATCTCAAATATCTAAAGATCTCCTAGAATCAATTAGAAAGAGACCAATACTCCAATATAAAAATACACAAAAGATATGAAAAGATAATTCACAGAAAAGCTAATACATGTGTCTATTAAGCATATGAAAAAATATCCAACCTCAGGTATTATTAAAAAAAATGCAAATTAATACCACATTGGGATTCCACTTTTTACCAATAACTAAAGCAACAAAATTCCCCAAGTTTGATGAACCTGTAGGCAAAAAGTACAGTCAACCTGGTGAGAAAATAAATTAGTATAGCAGTATGGGGTCGGGGGGCAGATTTGTTAACATCTATTTAAAATACAAATACATACACTCCTTGAGAAAATAAAGTGTGATTGCTAAGAGTATGAGCTTTGGGGACAGATTGGTTGACACCGGTACCTGCTAGCCGTCTGGCCTTGGGCAGATGGTTTTACCTCTCAGGGCTTCAGTTTCCTCATCTTAAAAATGGAGATAATAATTCTTAATGATCCTATTAAGGAGGTTGACTAAAGGGATTAATATATGTACAATGTGTAGATCAAAGCCTAGCTGACAGCAAGCACTATATAAATGTAAGCAATTATTATTTTTGTTTGACCCAACACATTCCAATCCTAGGAATTTATCTTAGTTATATGTATGCAATTTTGAAATAACTCCTGTATGAGATCATTTATTTCACCCTTATTTGTAATAATAAAATGTTGGACACCACCCAAATGCCTATCATTTGGGGAGTGCTTAAGTAAGTTATAGTGTGTCCAAGCAATAGAGTACGATAGTAGCTGTTAAGAAATGAGGGTGATTTTTATGAACTGTTATGGACAGATTATCAGGCTTTATTACTAAGAGAGAAATTAAAGGTGTAGGATAGTGTTTGCAGTATAAAAAGGTGGGAGGAATAAAATATATATCACATTTGCTTGGTATACATAAAAAACTTTGGAAGGATAAAGATAGTTAATTGTATAGGGTGGAGAGGAACAGGTGGGAGCACACTGTGCACCACGCATCTCCTCGTAGCCCTCAGTTTTGACCATGCCTGTGTAACCACAGTCCTCAGCATTTTGTAGGAGCCCCTGTAGCTCCACACCCCCTGATTGCTCAGTAACCAAAATTGCATTTTTTCCCTGTAAATAATGGCTCGGAGCAGAGCCACTGATTTTTCATTTCAATTGCTCCACAATCTCGTGGCCATTTTTCATAGATCTATCCGCTGTACATTAAAATGCACCGGAAAAGTCACCTTTGAATACATGATAAGATCGCAGTCACATGAAGTGTGAAGCGAGGAACTGATGTAAAAACCAGCAAACACTAGAGGGCACCTAAGTATCACCATTGGACAGTAACGTTGCTGGTGCACATTCGGTGCTTGCTTTCATTCATGATTTGTTCAGTAGCCAGAAGTATTTGTCTGAAACTCATTAGAATTTGAGTCAATTTATGATCTACCATTAAAGGAAAGTGCGTCTTGAAAAATGAGCTACCTTTCTATCTTGATTCTAATGTGACTTTGAAGACTGACGATGGTGAAATTTAGAATAGGCTCAGAAAAGGGCAGTAAGTGCTTTATTCATGTTGTTCTTCTCTTTCCTTGTAATTTCTTGGAAAGAAATTACAGATACTTTGCAAATATGGATATAGAAAGGTTATCTAATCACCTATAGCCTTCAAGACAATATAAAGCCATATATAGAATCCAGTTTCCATTCTGAGGATCAACACACCTTTGTGGCTGTTGCTGATACAGCAGGTCAGTCTGCATAGTTGTTGGTAATATTTTCTTACAATCCCTTGTATTTCTGTGGAGTCAGTTTTTACTTATTTTCATTTTGATTTTATTTATTTGGGTCCTCTCCTTTTTTCTTGTTGAGCCTAGTTAAAGGTTTGTCAATGTCATTTATTGTTTCAAAGAACTGGCTGTTGGATTCATTGATCTGTATTTTTTGTAGACTCTATTTTGTTTATTTCTGTGCTAATCATTATTTCCTTTCTTCTCTCACTTTGGGCCTTGTTAGTTGTTCTTTTCTGATTCCTTTCATTGCAAAGGTAGATTGTTTATTTGAGATTTTTCTTGTTTCTTGAGGTAGGACTGTTATGCTATGAAAGCTCTTAGAACTGTCCATTATATTTTGGGTTGCTGTGTTCTTCATTATCATTTGTTTCAAGGTATCTTTTGATTTCTTCCTTGATCTCATTGTTAATCCATTACATGGTTTAGGAACATGTTATTTAGCCTTCATGTCCTCATGTGTTTTTCAGTGTTTTCTTATGATTGATTTCTAGTTTCATACCAGTATGTTCAGAAAAGATGCTTGATGTGATTTCAGTCTTCTTAAATTTACTGAGACTTGTTTTGTGTCCTAACATGTCTTCTATCCTATACAGTGTTTCATGTGTATTTGAAAAGAATGTATGTATATACTACTGTTTTGGGGGTGAAATGCTCTGAATATATCAATCAAGTCCATCTGACCTAGTGTGTCATTTAAGGCCACTGTTTCCTTGTTGATTTTCTGTCCGGAAGATCTACCCATTGATGTCAATGGGGTTTTAAAGCCCCCTACTTTATTACTGTCAACCTCTCCTTTCATGTCCATCAAGATTTGCTTTACATATTTAGGTGCTCCTATGTTGGGTGCATAAATATTTACAAGGGCTATATCTCTTGTTGGATTGATCCCTTTATCATTATGTAGTGTCCTTCTTTGTCCCCTACCACAGCCTTTGCTTTAAAGTATTTTTTGTCAGATATATGTATTGCTACCCCAGCTTTTTTTCCCTTTCCCTTTGCATGAAATATCATTTTCCATCCCTTTAGTTTTAGTCTGTGTGTATCTTTCATTCTGAGATAGATCTCTTGTGGAGAGCATATATATGGATTTTGGTTTTCTATATATTCAGCTGCCCTATGTCTTCTTTTGATTTGAGCATTTAAGCCATTTACATTTAAAGTGATTATTGATAGGTTCGTATTTATTGCCATTTTACTCTTTTAACTGTGTTCCTCTGTTTCTCCTCCCCCTCCTCCTCCTCTTCTTCTGTTCTTTTAATGTTGGTTGGTAGTGATGAACTCTTTTCCTTTCTCTTGTCTGGGAAGCTCTTTATTTCTCTTTCAGTTTTAAATAATTGCCTTGCTGGGTAAAGTAGTCTTGGTGCTGGTTCTTGGTTTTCATCACTTTGAATATTTCATGCCAGTTGCTCTGGCCTGAAATGTTTCTGTTGAGAAATCATCTGACAGTCTTATGGGAGCTCCATTGTAGGTAACTTTTTCTCTTGCTGCTTCTAAGATTCTCTCCATGTCTTTAACCTTTGTCACTTTAATTATAATGTGTCTTGGTTTGGGCTGCTTTGGGTTCATCTTATTTTGGACTCTCTATGCTTCCTGGACTAGTCTTTTTTCTTTACCAGATTAAGGAAGTTTTCAGTCATTATTTCTTCAAATAGTTTCTTGATCCTTTGCTCTCTCTCTCTCTTTTCCTTCTGATACCACCATTAGGAGTATGTTGTTATGTTTCATGTTGTCCCAAAAGTTCCCTTAAACTGTCCTCATTTTTTAGAATTATTTTTTCTTCTTGCTGCTTTGATTGGGTGTTTTCTGGTACTTTGTCTTCCAAATCTCTGATTCAATCTTCTACTTCATCCAACTGACTGTTTATTCCTTCTAGTGTATTCTTTTCAGATATTGTATTCTTCATTTCTGACTTTTTTTTTATGGTTTCTATGTCCTTTTTTATGCATACTATCTCTTTAAGTTCTCATTGATTTCATCCATTCTTCCCGTAAGTTTCTTGAGCATCCTTATAACCATTGTTTTGAATTCTTTATCTGTTAGGTTGCTTGCTTCCATTTTTTAAGCTTTTTTCTGGAGATTTCTCCTGTTCTTTCATTTGGGGAATGTATCTTTGTCTCCACATTTTGGCTGTCTCTTTTTGTTTGTTTCTATGTATTAGGTAGATCTGCTATGACTCCAAGTCTTGGTAGGGTGGCCCTATGTAGTAGGTGTAATGTGGGACCCAGTGGCACAGTCTCCTTGATCACCTGCAATGGATGCTCCAGGAATGTCCCTTGTGTAATTATGTGGACACCTGTTGTAATTGCACCTTGATTGCTATCGGCCCATTTGTGTGTGTGAGGTTGACCCACAGGCTGACTGACTGTGAGGATCAACCCCAACCACATCATGTGATCTGCTATGCATCTGCTGACCACACAGAGCAGAATTCACCTCAGCAGGGTCTGATTCCTGCCAAGATCTCCCTTTTGATATGCCGCTTGTGAAACTAATTGGATCCTGCTCTGATGTTGTCTGATGCTGGCCACTGGGTGTGTTGGTTCCCGGGCGTCTTGGGAAGGACTCTGGTGCAAGCCAATGTCAGACACTACCTATGACCAGTGTTGGGCAACTTGTTTGGAGCTACAAAGCAACCCACAGTTTGTGGCTGTCTCTGCTGGGCCTTGGAATATACAGGAAGGACCAAGCTACACAAAAGCCAGCTTTTACTAGCACTGGGCCCGGGGGCAGGTCAGCAAAAGCCCCTAGGAACCACAAGGTCTGCCTCTGCTTGCCTCCGTCTGCCGGCTGCCTGTTTTATTCAGTCATTGAAAAAGCCTCTGACAATAACTTGAGTTACATGCAGTAGGTTCTCAGTGAGTCACCAGGTAGGGTGAGAGGCGTTCACCAGATCTATACAGGTTTAAACTTGCTGTCAGCGCTGGGTCTGAGGCCACTCAGCAAGTGTCCCAGGGTACACCAGGTCTAGGTGCCACCCCCTGGGTGCTTGCAGACCTTTGTGGTGAGGCAGAGTCTCAGGGAGTGGTCAGGGTGAACCCAGCAGAGTTTATGCAACTGAAACAGACCAAGATTTGGCCTGTGTGAAAGGAAGGCTCTACACCAGTTGGTTGTTCAAGGGAAAAATTTCTCCCATCCTAGAGCCACACAACTCGTTCTGGCCCAGATTTTGCCATGAGCTCAATCTCAGCAAGGCAGAGCCAATGTGTGTCAGGAAAGGGGGAGGTGCCAGTCAGGCTTGGGGGAAGTTGGGGGTGTGGCCCCCCACCTGAGAGCCACATAACTCAGTCTGTGCTGGATTCTGCCCAGACTGCGGCAGGGCAGAGCCACCAAGAGTCAAGAGGGTGGGGCCACCAAGAACTGGGAGAGTGACACCAGCGGATCTCACATTGGGAGGAAGCTTGTGGGCTTAATCCCAGGTAGGACGTGCAGGAGGCAGCCGATCGATGTTTCGCTCTCACATCAATGTTTCTCTCTTGCTCTCTCCCTTTCCCCTCCTCTCTTTCTAAAAAAAATCAATTTAAAAAATCTTAAAGAAAGAAGCAGAAGATAACAGGTGTAGGTGTACAACAAAGGTATTGTAGGCAAAAGGAGCATAAGCACTGGTATAAAGGCATGAATATAGGTACCATTTAAGTAGAAGCTCACTGGTACAGTAGGGACCTCTGTGGTACTAGTTAAGAACTGATAGTCAATTAATCAAATAATGTGTTTAAAGCAGAATGAAAAATGATAACTATAAAACTTAAAATATATAATGCACATGAATTTGCCAGTTTTTTCCTGAGGAGCCAAGGCTGTTTCTGTTGGTGCATATCCCATTGGTTGGGGTCGTGCACTGTCTCTCTTGTATCAATTTGAGAGCATCTGTGATTTCCACGACTGGTTTCTTGAAAGGAAAGTGAAGACTTAAATAGCATTTAGAAACAATCTAAGAACATAATCTTTATAGTTTTTTTGTGATTCCACTAATCTTTTACACTTTTTTCCTTCCATGTGTTATTTTGCCATTTGCTTTTATTGAGTCATTCTAAATTATTTCACTTAGTTTTCATGAAGATAACCCCATTCACATTTAGATTTTTCCACGTGATCTAATCTTTAAGTAAATCCCATAATTTTAATACATTCTATAGGAATAAACAGGTTTGGGAACAAATGTAAAAGACTCTTGACAAACATACGGCTTAACCAGTGGAAAGAGAAGTGCGAAGGGGTACTTACAAGTAGCTGACCAGCCCTGAGCATTCAGCTGTGGCATTATTTAGGACATCTAAAGGAGGCCTGGAAAGTATTGCCTAATCCAGTAAATCACTTAACGAGAAGACAGGAGTGTCCGCTTTCACCCTCTAATTCAACATAGCACCGGAGTCCTGGTCACAGCATCAGACAAGGAGAAGGAATCAAAGGCGCCCAACCTGCAAAGGAGGAAGTAAAACTGTCTTGATTTGGAGATGACATGATCTGTCTATAGAGAGAGAACCCTAAGATTCCATCAAAAAACGACTAGAAAGGGAAGCTAAGAAAGCAATCCCATTTACATCTGTATCAAAAAAACAACCACCTAGGAATAAATTTAACCAAGGAGGTAAAAGACCTGCCTGTACTCAGAATATTATACGACACTGAAAAAAGACACTGAAGCAGATACAAACAAGTGGAAGCCTATGCCATGCTCATGGACAGGAAGAATTAACATCATTAAAATGTCCATTCTACTCAAAGCAATTTACAGATTCAACGCAATTTCTATCAAAATACCAATGGCCTATTTCACAGAACTAGAAAAAATACTCCAAAAATTTGTGTGGAACCACAAAAGGCCCTAAATGGCCACAGCAATCTTTAGAAAGAAGAACAAAGATGGAGGAATCACGCTACCTGATATCAGACTGTACTGCAAGGCTCTAGTAATCAAAACAGCCTGGTACTGGCATAAAGACAGACATATAGATCAATGGAACGGAATAGAGAGACCAGAAATAAAGCCACACCTATATGGTCAATTAATATTTGACAAAGGAGGCAAGAACATACAATGAGGTAAGGACAGTCTGTTCAATAAATGGTGTTGGAAAATTGGACAGATACGTGCAAAAAATGAAACTAGACCACCTCCTTACACCATATATAAGAATAAATTCAAAATGAACTAAAGACTTAAATGTAAGACTTGAAACCAAAAAAATCCTAGAAGAAAACATAGGCCGTAAAATCTCGGACATTTCTTGTAGCAGTACTGTTCTGATATATCTCCTCAGGCAAGGGAAACAACAACAACAAAATAAATGGGACTACATCAAACTAAAAAGTTTTTGCACAGCAAAGGAAACCATCAACAAAACGAGAAGACAACCTATTGAATGGGAGAAGATATTCGCCAATAATATATTCAATAAGGGGTTAATATCCAAAACTTATAAAGAACTTATACAACTCTATACCAAAAAACTCCTGAAACAATCCAATTAAAAAATGGGCAAAGGACCTGAATAGACATTTCTTCAAAAAGGACATACAAATGGCCAATAGATGTATGAAAAGATGCTCAATGTTACTAATAATCAAAGAAATGCAAATTAAAACCCCAGTGATATCACCTCACACCTGTCAGAATGGCTATCATCCGTAAATCAACAAGCACGTGGTGGCCTCGTGCACTGCTGGTGGGGATGCAGACTGGGGCAGCCACCGTGGGAAACATTATGGAGGTTCCTCAAGAAATTAATGACCCAATGGTTTCACTTCTGAGTTTATATCCAGAGAAACTAAAAAACACTAATTTGAAAAGAAATATGCATCACTGTGCTCATTGCAGTGTTATTTACAATAGCCATGACATGGGAGCAGCCCAAGTGCCCCTAAATAGACCAGTGGATAAAGAAGAGGTGGTACATACAGGGGTGGGCAAAGCAGGTTTACAGTTGTTCATATGGAAAATAATGTAATAATAAAAAATAATACAGGAATAAACTCAAGTTTTGTGTACTCACAACTGTAGACCCACTTTTGCCCCACCCTGTATATCAATGTATATGTGAAACTGTATCATTTGCAGCAGCATGGATCTACCTAGAGGGTATTACACCAAGTGAAACAAGTCAGAGAAGGACAAATGCCACATGATTTCACTTGCATGTGGGATCTAAAGAACCAAATGAGAGAACAAACAAAATTGAAACAGACTCATAGGTACAGAGAACAGGCTGATGGCTCCCATATGGGAGGGGAGGGAGGGGGTGAGAAAGGTGAAGAGATTGAGAAGCACAGGTTGGTAGTTACAGAATGCTCACAGGGATATAAACAGCACAGGGAATACGTCAATAATATTGTAATAACTGTGTGTGGGGACTGGAGATATCAGGGAGGCCACTTTCTAAAATGTATGATTATCTAACCACTATGCTGTACACCTGAAACTAATATAAAATACTAGTGAATGTAAAAAAAACCGCCTGTGTTTTAACAAACCCTCTAAGCGATGCTGATACATGCTCGAGTTTGGGAACCACTGTGCTAAGGAGCTGAGCCTTCCCTCTGCGTGATTCGGAGTAATTGGAGGATTTTAGCAATGGAGCAGTTTGAATACTATGACATCACACGTCACACTTAGTCTTAATTGTGTTGTGGGGAGTTCAGGTTGCTAGCTAGTCAACCTTCATATAGGTTACACGAGACATTCCTAACAATCTCTCACATTTTCGAAAATGGTTAATTTCTTCATCATTGGCATATGTTTTAGAGCTTATCATGTGTCGGGCATTGTACTAGGAGACATCATTAGAATACATCATTGAACAAAACAGACAAAATCCCAGCTCTTGTGGGGCTTACTTTCTATCAGGAGTTGGACAATAGACAAAATAGAAAAATGAGTGTATTGATATGTGATATAAGGGCTAATGATTTTAAATAGGTCACAAAGGAGGTGAGAGAGCTCACCATGCAAATATTTGAGGAAAGAACATTCTAGAAAAGGGAACAGCAAGTACAAAGGGCTGAAGGGCCAGTGGGCCTGTGGCCCAGCAAACAAGGGAAAGAAATGGAAGATGAGGGCCCAGTTTCCACCTTATTTTATTGACAGTTGGCTACCTGGCTTTAATAGAAACACAAATCTGGCCAGATAAACAAGTGGATTATATGTATACTGATGGAAATGGAGAGTTCAATGAGCAATGCACATTAATTTCGCTCAATAATACTTGTTGAGCACATATGTGCCAGGCATACATAGAGCTACTATGTAGGCTGCATGCGTAGGGTGCCTGGAGCTATACAGCTCAGCAGCCCCCACAGAATCCATCATTTTCCTGCCTTCATGGGACTTACAATCTAGAGGAGAAACAAACACAATTGTTACAAAAAGGAAACTACAAAGTTCTAAGTACAGATGCTCAGGTGCATCTATTTTAACCTCTGGTGTCAGGGAAGGCTTCCTGGAGGAAGTTACACTTTAGCCAAACCTGGAACAGTGAATGAGATTGGTCAGATTGGTGGTGAAAAGGGGTTTCCAGGCAAAGAATGGCCTATGCCAGACGCAGAGACGATGGTACATGTGGCCCACCCCCAGAACAGAAAAAGTACACTAGGGAGCGAAGAGTTGAGGCTGAAGAGCAGAGGGTGCGGGGCCTTGTACATTTTTATTTTGTAGTTTTATTTTATTTGGGGGAGGCCTTATAAATTTTTAAAGATTAAGGGCAAAGGAAAGGCAATGAAGTGTTAAGTAGGTGACTGGCATAATTAGTTTTAGGTTGTACAACTTGAGTAGCTTATATGGAAAATGAATGTAAAAAATAATATAGCCAAAAGTTTCCCCGTCACCTGACTTTTATTGCACACACACCTGCTAATACATGATTAAATGTTCTGGAATGGAGAAAGTGGCCAACCACAGAACCAACGTATTTCATATCTCTAAAGAACTGAATAATTAATATGCATCCTCAGCTAATTCAGATAGCTGTGCTAAAAACCCACATTGGAGCCTTACAAAGCGACAGTCTGCATTGTCCTGCCTCAGCCTCACCAAGTATAAACACAGGGTGCACTGCTGATGTGAGGGACATAAACCAACACAGCAAAATGTATTAGAAGCCGAGACAGAGAATTCATACTGCAGATCCCTCATTTGGCAAGTTGACACTGCATCCAGTGTGTGCCCCGAAGAGGCGGATTAAATAGCAGGTGCTTTGGAGCCTTGGTAAGCAAATACTACATTTTAACAATCAGAATCTGGTCTGTTTTTATCTGGATATGTGCTAGTTGTTAGTACCATCAAGGAATGAGAACAGTAAGGAACCTGGTAAATTAATGTGAGCTCCTCACAACATCTGAATAGAAGGTCAGTAATAAAAAAAACAGCAAGAGGAAGGACAGACGCAACTCCCGGGTGGTGGCAGACCCTAATGGCAGTATGCTAGTTGAACTTGTTTCAGTGTCCATGCAGATACATTAATTCACATGTAGCTCTTGTAAAGCATCAACTTTTTGTGTGGTGCTGAGTCCCTGGGAACCTGATGAGTTTCTCGGAGAGCAGTCGCAGCCAGTCTAGCTCAGCTGTGCTCAATCGGAGTTGCTTTCCTACCTACAAACCCTCACTTCAAAGCAAGGAACATAATGTACAATTTTTTAATGGCTCTAGACCCAGGCACTCAGGCTCTCTGCTCCGTGCCTTCCCTCGGTATAAACACCTAATCAAGATTGCCTGCTCTTCCACAATAGCAGCCAAATGCAATTCGAGAACCACAAGCCTTTGAAGTCCTCCCGGCAGAGGCCGGTTTCCAGTCCGGGATAATGACATGCCATGATTGCTGTCTTTGTTGTATCTTTTCAGTAGAGAAGCAATTATAGGCCCCAATTTAACAGAATAGACATTACGCAGCTTATGATGCTCAAAATGCAATTTCATTCGATCATTTTCTCAATTTGATTGGTATTAATAGAATGGTTCACAAAAAAAAAAAAAAAAATAGCTGGCAGAGGTTGTGTCCCACTCCACTTTCAAAGAGATAATGTGGAAGTATCTCTGCTTGCCCAGGGGCTCGCCGCGCCGATTTAGACACCGAGTTCCAACAAAGCAGCGTGGGGTGGGAATATCGTGCGTCCAACATTCTCTGGGGAAGGAAGCGTAAGTCAGTGTATTTTCAATTTGTAAACTTTTACCAAAGCTATATAATGATCCCATCACTGTCCATCAAACAGTATCACCGGTGAAAAGCTGAATTAACTAAACTAAGTCCCCTTTACAGCATCCAGGAAATAGAACTGCCCATGGCAGATCCAGGAACAGGCCCAGCTTTTCTCCTGGGCTCCAGGTAACAGCTCATCCAAGACATTGTGTGCCTGAGGCCTGAAAAGGGATTATTTCCTTTCTGCTTAGGCAGGGTATTTAGATATTATTTTACAATCTTAGTCTTCATTTCTCCTCCTGGATAGAGTGGATTTTTCTTTAAAGGGAGCTGTGTTTCTTTTAACATTGTGGCAATAGGGATTGAAACCTTGGTAATGGTGATGACAAAGTCGTAAAACCTAACACTTCTATAGTCGTGCAGTGTTTCTGGAGCCAGTTCTGTGAGAGGGACCCAGCTGCAAGCCTGAGAAATGGTTCCTGACCAGAGCAGCAGGTTGTGTAGTTCTAAACCCTCCATTTCAGCGCGAGTTCAGCTATTTCACGTGGAGGTTTCCATTGGCAGAGTGGTACCACCCCAAACCCGTTGAGCGCTTCCATTTGTTAGCAGGAAAATTCCATCATCAAATAGTCCATTTTGATCCTGGTACTAGGAGTGAAAATTCAAGCCTGATAAAGTTTTATTTTTACTTTTTCCCATTGTCAGATTAACCTTTAAGTATCTAAACTTCCACACCATCTACTTGCCACACACACACACACACACACACACACACACACACACGTATATGTGCAGTGATTGTGATAAGTAGATATTCAGGTAGAGAAGGTTACATTCCAAATAAAGGAAACAAAATGTTGTCTTCCTGGTGCCAGAGAAGTCACACTGAGTGGTAGGAGTGAGGTTATCTTCATTGTCAAGTGTTTGCTTGTTACTTAACATTTGATAAATAGTTTTGCTTGTTTTCCTATTGAGCACTAGTCTGTGTGAGTATGAAGTGAAGTAACGGCGATGGAGAACTTGAACACAGACACGACGGACGCTAAGCCTGTGCTCTCCCTGGTGTTGCTCCACAGCCTGCCAGGGGGGAGCTCCGCAAAGCCGATATAAAGTCCTGTATCTATGTTTTGAGATCAGTCGCATTAGAAACGGGGAGACAAGCATTTACAGGTGATAACACAGAGTGGCCAAAGGAGCCCACCCTGAGTAACCCCTCCCAGGAGGGGTGGCAAAGACATCTCGGGACTTCCTCTGATGAGAGAGGGTTCAGGAAAGACATTTTAGTCAGCCTCTCGCCATTCCTGGGGGTTTCTGAAAGAAGGGTTGACTTGTTCCATGCTATTTCCGAGGGCAGGGGGTAGAAATGAAAGGAAGACATATTTCTGCCCTTGTCAGGAAGAGCCTTGTAGTATGTAGGCTGCTCCTTGATGGAAGTCACGCTCATCACCCATGAAGTGAGACTAAAATCTAACGTTTACCCCAAGGGTTGGCCGAAAGGACCAGGTCTCCCACAGAGAGGGAATGTTCGCAAGCTGCCTTATTCTTTTCTCTCCCTTCCTTCCTAGAAGATTCTTAAACCTGTACTAACACTGACAAACAGGTAACTTCTGCCAGGAGAGGGGCATGTGTTTAGGCAGCAAGTGGATGCACATCTGCCAGGATGGGATAGAAGTACCAGAGGTTGCACTAGATCACCCCAGAATCCTTTCCGATATTGAGACTGTATAACTTTAACATTGCTTTCTGAAATGCTACCTGATGGCTAGAATGCCACATAGGACAGAGGCAATCTGATTTTTTTTAAAAAATATGTTTTTATTGATTTCAGAGAGAGGAAGGGAGAGGGAGAGAGAGACAGAAACATTAATGATAAGAGAGTCATTGATTGGCTGCCTCCTGCATGCCCCCCACTGGAAATCGAGCCTGCAACCTGGTCATGTGCCCTGACTGGGAATCAAACTGTGACCTCCAGGTTCATAGGTCGACATTCAACCACTGAGCCAAGCTGGCCGGGCAGAGACAATCTAATTTTTTAAATTTAAAACAGGTAGCTAGCTAATGGAGGCAATGAAAGGCCTTCATAATTTGGGGACCTAAGTTCCATGAATAATTTTGGGACATAAACCTTATATAGCTCCCTTTATCAGTGGTTCCCAAACCTGGCTGCAGAAAGACCTACATAAGGGGAGGTGCTTAAATCATATTGATATTCAAGTCCACCCCCAGACCTTCTGATTTAACTGGTCTGGGATGGGACAGCATTGATATTTTTAAAAAGCTTTCTAGCTTATTCTAATATCTTACTAAAGTTGAGAACCACTGATCTAGATCATTCAAATTCACTGAGTGCCAAACAAAAAAATTCTGCAAGTTGAAGATGATATTCCTAATGAGTGAGTTAGTTTCAAAGCTGTTAGACTGGAGTTAAGCTCTGGAGTTATACTACCCGGCTCCTCTGCTTACTAGCTGTTGATTCTGGAAAAGGTACTTAACCTCTTTATCCCTCAGTTTCTCTCATTTCCAAAAGGTGGTAATAATAGTACATACCCAATAAGGTTGTTTGAAGAGTGACTGATAGATGCTAAGTGCTTGGGATACCAACTGGCATACTGTAAGCATTCACTGTATATTAAATACTATTAGCATGGAATACTATGCAGCTGTGAAAAAGAAGGATCTCTTACCCTTTGGGGCAGCATGGAGGGAACTGGAGAGTATTATGCTGAGTGAAATAAGCCAGTCAGAGAAAGACAGGCACCACATGATCTCACTCATATGTGGAATCTAATGAACAAAATAAACTGATGAACAAAATAGATTCAGAGACATAGAACCATGGAGCAGTTGGATGAATTTCAGAGGGAAGGTGGGGAGTGGGGGGAGGAGAGTAATCAAGAACTTAGATGCATACATACATGACCTATGGACACAGACAATAGTGTGGAGAAGACCTGGGGGTGGAGGGTGGGGGTGGATGCTGGGTGGAGGGGATCAATGAGGGGGGGGAAGGGGACATCTGTAATACTTTCAACAATAATTTAAAAATACTTTTATTTCTGTTGTTGTCACCATCCCCTTGCAGTGTAGTGTTATTTCATCATGTAGTTTTGTTTGGCATACTCAAACTTTAGTTGCAGAATCTTGTTCAGATAACCGTTATAAAATTGGGCCCTCTGAGTATACGTATAGAGCATTAAAAGCAATGAGTAGTGTGATCTCAAAGCACCAATTTTCAGATCATGCCTGAAAGAGAAAACATTGTTTATTCCCATTTCTCTTGGGAACAGCCTAGCTCCCTAAGGACTAACATGAATCCTTGAAATGAACTGAAAATAAAACCCACCCTCTTTCTAAAGACTTGAGCCCTGTGGCTCTAAGACTAAACTGAATCCAGTTAACATGCTGTATGTTTCACCCTCTTAGATGTCCTCCCCAGTCAGAGTAACTGACAAGACGTCCACCCAGAGTTCCAAAGAGATGGAAACGGTTGCCATCGATCCTGAAAAGAACTGGCACCACAGAGCCCAGCAGCTAAAGGTTACTTGCTGGATTAAATTTTAAATGTGTTTCAAGAGTTTACTGCTGAATATAAGTAATGTTTATGACTGACTTCTTATCACTTAAGGGTTTATTCTTGTGCCTGCAAATAGTTACCCACCCTCCTAGGCGTAAGACTGGCTTTTTCCCAGATGGGCCATTGTTCTCTCAGCCAGCCAACCCTACCCATTTTCCCAAAGGTTCTATTTTCTAGAGGAAAATCATTATTTCATTCTCTAAACATGCAAAGTTATAACCCCTTAGAGAAGAAAGGCATGGAGAAAATGCAAGGGAAATGTCACAGTTCCAAAATACTGTCCAATGCTGTGCTGCTGAGTCTGTTTCCTTCTGAAATTGGCAGCTACACAGAGTCCCTGGGTGAGAGGGAACGTGACCCAAAAACACTACCCCAGAGCCTCACTGAATCCTCATTGCAGAACGTGGAAGCCCACAAACAGTAATTTAGCAGAATGGCACCCTTCTTTGGCCATGGGCTTACTACTTTGAAACATATTTTGTTTCAGGGAAGATTTTTGTGAAAAAGTCCCCACTGACTTTTTCTGGAAGAATCGGGAAAAGCGCTAGCAGGTGATTTCATAAGCCAGTGTCTGGAGTTGTGTGGAGCAGTCACTAGTGGACCAGACTTTATCTCTGCTCAAGAAGGAATGATCCCTTTAAAATCATCCAGGCCCTATAGAGCCTGTTGACATCATCAGTTAAAACTATGTACAGTGGTGAAAATAATAAGAAAAATAATTAAGTTCATTCCAATTTCAGAGAAGTTAGAAAAGAAGGATTGCCTAAATCATCTTTCTTCCCCAGTGGATTCTTATGTTTTTTATGTTTTTAAAAATTGATTTTAGAGAGAGGGGGAGGGGGAGGGGCAGAGAGAGAGAAATATCAATCGGCTGCCTCCCACACGCACCTCTACCGGAGACAGCCCATGACCTGGGCATGTGCCCTGACAGGGAATCGAACCAGTGAGCCTTTGGTGAATAGGACAGTGCTCAACCAACTGAGCTACACCAGCCAGGGATTTTTTAATTTTAATTTTTTAAAATAATTTTTATTTTTCAGTTACAGTTGACATACAGTATTATATTAGTTTCAGGTGTACAGCATAGTCATTAGACATTTATATAACTTATGAAGTGATCCCCCCAATGTCTACTACCCATTTGACACCACACATAGTTATTACTGTATTATTGACTGTATTCCCTGTGCTGTACTTTGTATCTCATGACTGTTGTACCTGCCAATTTGTATTTCTTAATCCCTTCAACTATTTTACTCATCCCCGCCCCCCCCCCCCAAACCCTGACCATCAAAATGTTCTCTATGACTTTGTTTGTTTTTCTTGGTCATTTATTTTGTTTTTTAGATTCAAAATATAAGTGAAATCATATGGCATTTGTCTTTGTCTGGCTTATTTCACTCAGCACAGTACCCTCTAGGTCCATCCATGTTGTTGCAGATGCAAGATTTCATTCTTTTTTATGGCTGAGTAATATTCCATTGTATATATGCAGCACTTCTCTATCCAGTCATCTATGAGGGACACTTAGGCTGCTTCCATATCTTGTCTATTGTAAATGATGCTGCAGTGAACATGGATGCATATGACTTTTTGATTTAGTGTTTTGGTTTAAAACACAAAATAAATGACCAAGAAAAACAGAAACAAAGTCATAGAGAACATTCTGATGGTTGGGGTTTGTGGGGGGCAGGGATGAGTAAAATAGTTGCAGGGATTAAGAAATACAAATTGACAGGTACAACAGTCATGGGATATAAAGTACAGCACAGGGAATACAGTCAATAATATTGTAATAACTATATGTGGTGTCAAATGAGTAGTAGACATTGAGGGGATCACTTCATAAGTTATATCCAGAAGTGGAATTGTTGGGTCCTTCCTTGTGTCTTATAATAAATAGCCTTTGTTTTAAAGTCTATTTTGTCTGGTTTAAATATTGCTACTCCAGCTTTTTTTTTTTTTCATTTCTATTTTCATGAAATATACTTTAGCATCCCTCCAGGCTACTCTTAGAGTTGAAAAGGAAGAAGTACAAACAGTTAATCACACAGAGCTTTCTGAAAGCTGATGTCACTGAGGACACACCCAGAAGTTGAGAGCGTGGAGACTGAAATTTCTCTTGCAGTGGGATGTAGAGAACAGAATCTAGTACCAGACCTGGCAGAGAGCCTAGGGAGCTTGGCCAGTGGGATGCAGAGAACAAAGGATAGCACCATAATGCTTGTCCTGCATTATGGGTGATGGACAGGGTCAGAAGACATTAACCTCTGAGCCTTCACCTGCCGTTCACTTGAGGAGTACCTTTGGGCAAATCTCAGCTTCCTTCAAGCCTTAAGTTTCTTCTTCTTTAAATAAAGGATTGGCTGAAATGAACTGCAAAGCCCATCCTAGATGCAAAATGCTATGATTCTATCACCCTTTACTTAAATTATCATTTAAAATATATTTGAAGCATGTAAGATTCTTGCAGACTATAGCTTTCATAAGTATTACTAAGAAAAATTGTAACATTCTCAATCAATAATAAAACAATCATGGTAAAATCACAATGCTTGATTTATGGCATGGACCTAGACAAGCAGTAAAAAAAATAAAACAAAGCTTTGTATGGAAGACAATCAGAAGAAAGCCAAAGGAACGTTGTTTCTTCTTATGTGCACTAGGACCCATTTGTGCATAACCCAGTCCCGAATGAAGACAAAGAGAAGACAAACATCTAAAGATTGTTAGACCAAAAATGACAGCAATAGAGTAGCCCCAAGGATGTTTCACTTTATCCAGAGAGGATTTGTTAACTGCCTCTGCCTCCTACATGGTGGCTAGGCACTGGGTGTGCAAACACTCCAGGGTGCTTTTCTTTCTCCTCTTTATCTTTCCAATCCAATGCCTTTCTTTCTGCACCCCCCCCCCACACACACCCAGACTGAATATTTCCCAGCCTCCCCCACCCTGGTGCTCTGCCCCTTCTCTCACGGCTTATTGAGCCTGTGGTCGGGACCACACTCTCCAGGCTTCTTATGCTTGGCCGTGCCTCACTAGGTGCTGTCTGTGTTTCTTTTGTAACAACCACACTATCAGCTCCCTGAACGGTAGCATTTTATTTTATCCTGTATCTCCTGGCCCAATGTTTTGTATAAAGTTGATCTTAGTAAATACTTACTGGTTGATTAAAGAAACATTTAAAAATCATTTAGTGCCCTGGCCAGTTTTGCTCAGTGGTTAGAGCATCAGCTCGCAGACTGAAGGGTCTCAGGTTCGATTCCGGTCAAGGGCACGTACCTTGGTTGCAGGCTCAGTCCCCGGCCCTGGTCATGTGGGAGGCAACCAGTCGATGTGTCTCTCCCACATCGATGTTTCTCTCTCTCTCTCCCTTCCACTCTCTCTGAAAAGCAATGGAAAAAATATCCTTGGGTGAGGATAAATAAATAAAAATAAATAAATAAATAAATAAATAAATAAATAAATAAATAAATAAAAAGTCATTTAGTGACTCTCCAAGTGAAAATGGGCCTTGCTTGACAATTTTTTTTGAAAGATGACTTTAAAAGACTCTATCTATCCCCTCAGTAAACGTACTCTAACAATGAATAGCTTTCATTGGGAAAGATCCTTACATAAAATCAAACTAATTCACACAACAAATATTTATACAGTACCTACTATATTGCAGGCACTAGGTTTTAGAAGCCTAACCCAAAAGGCATCGTAAAAACAAAACAAAACAACCCCCCCAATAAAACCCCTTCAAGACAATAAACAAAATTTGATAAAAGATCTTTTTCAAAGAATAAAAATGAAATAGATTCCTACCCTCAAGGGTTTTAGAACTTTAGTGGGAAAAAAGTTATGTAATCATAATGAAATAATATAAAAGTAGGTGCAAAATGCAGTGTAAGTAAAAGAGGAGCTAATTCTGCCTTAAAAGGACAAGAAAAGCCTCCCTAAAATAGACAGGATTTGAGCTGACCCCAGGGATAAATCAAAGTATGCAAGAGACAGATGTGACAAAGGTATGAGAATGCAAGAGAGCATAGTATGTTCTGAGGATGACATGCAGGTCAGTAACTAAAGGAGAAAGAATGGGGATGGGGAGTGGTGTGACGCGGGGCTGTGCTGGTTGGCTAGGGGACCCTGAAAGGCTTTTTATGTCAATCAAAAGATTTCAGATTTTATCCTGTGGATAGACAGCAGGAGGCCATTAAAATTTTTAAGCAGGTTCGTGACATAATCAGACTTGAATGTTAGAAAATTCATTCTGGCCATGGTCTGAAGAATAGATTGGAAGGAAGAAAATGGCAGAGTCAGTGGAACCAGTAAGGTGGCTTTTGCTATGTTTTCTGCAAGAGACTATGAGAGAACTGGAAGGGGGCAGTACTTACTCTGGTTTTGTCACTGTTCTCTTTTCAATCTGGTGGCTGTACGTCGTTCCACTGGCTCGATTAAACTTGTTGCAAGTCAGGACAGCACCTGATCCCCCTCAGTCCTGCCTAACAAATTTAACAATAGCTTAAATACAAGGTAAATGGAAGGGAGAGAAAGAGAATGATTTTGTTGACAAAAGAAATTCCAAACCTAAACAAAGGTTTAAAGTTTATTTGTGCCTAAGCTGAGGACCAGACCAAAAAGCAAAGTCTCAAAGGATTGAGAAAATGATCCCAGGAACAGCAGTGTTGCAGTTCACTTTATATGTTACAATCAAAGGAGAAAACATAAGGAAGATTACATGAAATGCATTGGTGGCAGATTAAGGAGGCAAGGAAAGTAAAATGGGGGGAATCTATAGGATTGGATAAAAGCAAAATGGAGAATACATGTTTCTTTTCCATGGGTGGGTGCAGGATAGTTAACATCTAACACACATAGTTTATAGAGGTATGCAGGTAAAAGATCACAGTGAGGGGGAATCCAACATGATGATGGAGTAGGTGGAAGCAACACTCACCTCCTCCCAGGACCAAACTGGAATTACAACTAAATTATAGAAAAAAATCATCCTGAATAACCAACTGAAGTCTAGCTGAGCAGAAGTCTCATAATGAAGGATTTACAGAAGAAGCCCCATCGAGACTGTTAGGAAAGGAGGAAATGTGAAAAGGGCTGGTCCTGCTACCTCTGGAAAGGTGTCTCAGCTGCAAAGGTTCCCCATGAGGAGCATGGGGTCTCAACCCCAGGCTGGACTCCCCAGACAAGAGCACCAGAGCCAGGAAGAGGCGCCCACATAGCCTCTGTGAAAAGGGGCGGGGTCTCTGTCAGGGAGAGAGAGGAGTCTCCTAGAGACAGAGGTGCCCTCTTAAAGGGCCACTCGCCCTGGCCTCCTGTGGAGGGAGGATAGAGTGGACTAGAGTCGTGTGAGAAGAGACTGGGGCTTGTGGCTCTGGGGAGGAAGTTCAGAGAACAGTGACCAGGATCCCAGTGCTGAGTCCCTCTCCCACATCACAGACGCCATCTTCCTTGGGTGGAGCACTTTTCTCTATATGGCATCAGCCATGGGGAAAGCAACAGCCCCACCTTCTGGATTCCCTCTCACCCCACTCCACAGAGCTTATGCCCAGCTGAGGAGTGAACTGCCTTGGCCAGTGTGTAGAGGTCTGAGCAGACTAAGTTGTATGGCATTGGGGTGGGGGCAATTTCCCCCACTTTCCCATAAACCTAACTGGTGCTTCCCCCTCATGAGAGATAACTAGAGCCACCCTCCAAGCTCCAGCAGCCCCACCCACCCAACTCCTAATGGCTCCACACTGCCAAGTTTGGGACAGACTGAATTGTGTGGCTCTCAGGGAGAGTTCACACACTCAAGCTTCCTTGAAGCCTGACAGGAACTTCCCACTCAGGGGAGATCCATTAGCTCTATCCTCCCAACTCCTGGCAGCCCCACCCTGCAGAGCTCCATCTCTTCCTGGCAGAATCTGGGACAGACTGAGTTGTGCGGAGCTAGGACAGGGGCTATTATTTCCTCACACAACTGACCAAAGCAGGGCTCACCCTTTACATGGCAAAATCTTGCTCTGTTTGGGCCTGATAAACACTGCTGGCCTCACCCTTACCACTCCCTGAGTCTAAGGTGTATGAGCATTCAGCAGGTGGCAGCTAGACTTGGAATAACCAGGGGCATTTGCTGAGTGGCTTCAGACCCAGCACTGGCACTGAGTTTGAAACTGTGTCAATCTGGTGAACACCACTTCTACCTGGCGACTCACTGAGAACATACTTCATTTGATTTGAGTACCACCAGAAGCTCTTTCAGTGACTGAGCCTAACAGGCAGTGGGCAGGTGAAAGCGTCTTAGGACTTTTGCTGACCTGCGCGTGGGACTGAAGTTGGTAAAAGCTAGCCTTGGTGCACAGCTTGGTCCTTCCTATGAACACCCAGGCCCAGCAGAGGCACCCACACCTGTGGATTACTTGAGCTCCAAAGAGGTGCCCAGGGCCAGTCACAGATAGCATCTGCCATTGGCCTGCACCAGAGTTCCTCCCAAGAGGCCCAGAACAACATACTCAGTGTCCAGTTTCAGACAATATCAGAGCAGGATCCAATAGGCTTCACAAGCAGCATATCCAAAGAGAAGTCTTGGCAGACACCAGATGTAGCTAAGGCAAATTCAGCACCTGCACAGCAACTTACCATGGCTGAGGTTGAGCCTCACAGTCAGTCTGAGGGTCAACCACATGCACAGACAGGCCAGTAGCAATCAAGACTCAATTATAACACAAGGTATCACATAACCTACACAAGGGACATTCCTGGAGCACCCAGTGCAGATGATCAAAAAACTACACCACTGGACCCCAAGGACACCTACTACAAAAAGCAACTCCACCAAGACTGGGAGTCATAGCAGATCTGTTTAATACATAGAAACAAACAAAAAGAGACAGCCAAAATGGGGAGACAAAGAAACATGTCCCAAATGAAAGAACAGGAGAAATCTCCAGAAAAAGGGCTAAATGAAGGGAGGCAAGCAAATTGTCAGATATAGAGTTCAAAGCAATGGTTTTAAGGTTGCTTAACAGCATAAAATAAGACATAGAAACCATAAAAAAGAACCAGTCAGAAATGAAGAACACAACACCTGAAATGAAGAATACAGAATACAGAAGGAGTGAATAGTAGTTGGATGAAACAGAGGATTGATTCAGCAATTTGGAAGGCAAAGTAGCAGAAAACACCCAATCAGAGCAATAAAAAGAGAGAACTAAAAAAATGTGTACAGTTTAAGGAGACTTGGGAACAACATGAAGTGTAACAATATCCTCATCATAGGGATACCAGAAAGAGAAGAGAGAGCAAGGGATCAAGAACTTATTGGAAGAAATAATGACTAAAAACTTCCATAATCTAGTGAAGGAAAAAGACACACAAATCCAGGAAGCATAGAGAGTCCAAAACAAGATGAACCCAAAGAGGCCCACACCAAGATACATCTTAATAAAAATGGCAAAGGTTAAAGACAAAGAGAGAATCTTAAAAGCAGCAAGAGAAAGACAGTCACCTACAAGGGAGCTCCCACAAGACTGTTGCTGATTTCTCAATAGAAACATTTCAGGCCAGAAAGGATTGGCATGAAATATTCAAAGTGGTGAAAAGCAAGGACCTACAACCAAGACTACTTTACCAGCAAGGGCATCATTTAAAACTGAAGGCGAAATAAAGAGCTTTCCAGACAAGAAACAGCCAGCTTGTTGAAAGTCCTTTGGGAAGGTCTGCCCTGATCGCTTAATTGTTGGAGCTGTAAATTCGTGATTTTAGCAGCTTCACCCTTTTCCTTCTTTTGAATAACTTTGGGTAATTGATCAGCCAGAACTGCTAGCTTATTAGTATGCATAGTAGGCCAGTTTAATTTACGCTGTTTAATCACAATTACAAACTCTTCATCTAATCCTTTCAAAAATGGCAACTTGAGAAATGGATGATTTTGATGATTATTTAAATTGTATGGAGACAGTTCTGAATGTTGTTTGGAAGTTTTCTTAAAGTGTTCTAAGAAATCAAGTATGGTTTCATCGGGTCTTCACTTACATTGCCCGATTTTAGTCCACTCTCTTTGGGGCTGGGGGGCGGATCTCAGGAGTGGCTTGGTAAAACCAGTAGGCTAATTCCCTGCATTCATCTCAGTCTCTCTGTGTCTTAAAAAATCTTCTACGGGTTTTTTCCCAACAAGCCTTATTTAAATTTTGTGTTGCCTTACTCTCATAAACGAAGAGTGTATCAGTTAAGACAGGTCTGGAAAACCAGGATCATGTGTTCTGACAGTGCAATCAAATTCCTTAGCAAGTCTGACGGGGTCTTGGAGGGGATCAGGAACATCTTTGGTTAGATTTCTTAATTCTGTTCTAACCAAAGCAGTATAAATTTTTGCCTATTCTCCCCTCCCTGGGACTGGCTTTTCCCAAAAGGGAGCCACCAGAGTTTCTGGTCTTTCTAGTGCATTCTGGTTTAGCTATTTTTAGTTTCATTTTCAGTCTGTAAAGGTGAAGGCAGCAGAGAAGGAAGAGAAGAATGGGGAGGGGAAGGAGGAAGGAAAATGAGCCCACACAGGAAAGCTCTGAGAGTAAAGGCTCTAACGGAGTAGCTGGGAAAGGGGGAGAAGTAGGTAGTGGCAGTGAGTAGCTTTGGAAGCCATTTTTAATTCAGAGACAGTCTCTAAAACTTTTTTATTAACCTCCTGGAGAAAAGAGAGTTTATCTGTGCCTCGTCTTGAGGCTCCTAATTTTCAATCAAAGTAAGCTTCCCATTCATTTTGTTTAATTTTAGAGCTGGCTTTTTCCAATTGTGCATGCAAAAAAATCAATTCTAGTATATCAAAAGTTCCCCATTTTAGCCATCTTAAGCTAAGATCATTTTTAGTTAAATCTTCCCATTTCTTTACATACTTACAATTGAAAGCTCTGTATGAATTGTACATGAACCCTCCCAGAGTACTAATAGGTGGCTGTCCATTTGGGGGCTTGTTGGCCTTGGAGGTATAATTTCCCATTTTGAATTTAATTTTCTTTTGAAATCTGTAGAATCTGAATAAGCTTCTAGAAATATTATGTTATGGGTTACAGTGTGCTGCTTGTGGGTTGACTTCCTTGGGGCTTTTACCTCCTGAGTCTCTCAAACCCTCTTCTGTGCCTTGGTGTCTTCCTCTGTTTGTCTAATACAACCATGACGACTTGGAGCAATGAATGACCAGTCCCTATGTGTGTGTCCACAGACAAGTCAATTATTTAATTAAAATGTACTGGAATTCCCTGTGGTACCACTTTATCCTTGAGATTTCCCAGACACCCCCACAATGACTTTTAGTTACTAAAGACTACCCAAAATTGGGGCTGGAAGGAGTAGGTATCCCTTTCCTTTGGAGCTGAATGAGTTCAGCCTCTCATTTAACTAGCAAATATTTTTTTTATTCAGACTCTCAGAAAGCAATCCCAATTGAAAGACCAAAACATAAAAACAGACACCCCTTCCTCCATTCCCTGAGTTAATTTTAATTCAACCAACCTTTACCTTTTAGTGCTACCTTGAGGATTTTCTAATAACAACTCAAAACAAAGTCAGGACCTGCAACCAAAAGCAGGAAGATCTGGGGTTCCAAGAGAGAACTCACCCAAGGGCACCCAATATGAAACTAGGAGCTGGTGTGGCATAATGGGCCCTGCGGGCACCTAACACCAGGTCTGTGTCCGCAGCATGCTCCTGGGTGATTTTCTTTGGAATCCTGTTCACACCATCAAGTAGATGTGGGTGAAAGAAATTCCAAACCTAAAGAAAGGTTTAGAGTTTATTTGAGTCTAGGCTGAGGTCTAGGCCCAAAAGCAAAATCTAAGTTTCCAAGTGTCTGATCAGTGGTATCAGTTCCACTGAGGAAGAAAAGGAGGGCCTTGGTGCTGGGCTAAAAGCGGGGAGGGCATGAAGTTGAGTTTGGAGTTGCCTGTATCTGATTTGGGCACAGAACATAGGAGAGACATATGAGTTAGCAACATGCATTTGCATCCTTAGAGCTCACTGGTGCACTGAAGCTGTCAGAATTGCTGAAATGCCCCAGGAATTCTAGGTCGTGGAAGAGAGAAGGGTCAAGAACAGGGCTCTGTAGACAATGGCAGAATTTTAAGGGTGAGCAGAGGTAGAGGTGAGAGGAGGTGAGACTACAAAGAAGTTGCCAGAGAGGTTGAAAGCGGACTGGGATAAAACAGTGTCATGAAACAGGAGACATGAAAACTTCAAGAAAGAAAAATCAGGGAACAAAGTCAAACTGCAGAGAGGACACGGAAAGAGGTGCGATGACAAGGGAATGATACAAAGTTTCAAATGATTCAGAGAAAACTAAGTAACAACACGAACAATAAAATAAATGACATATATGCAAATCTGTGTGTCTATATATGGAGACACAGAGAAGGAATGATAAAATGTGGCAAAAAGTTAAAAATTGGTGAATATTGGTAAGAATATTTGGAAGCTCTCTGTGCTATTCTTGCATTTTTTTCTGTAAATTTTAAATAATTTTGTAACTTTGAAAAATAAAAAGTTAAAGAAAAAGGTACCCATA
This sequence comes from Miniopterus natalensis, assembly GCF_054644295.1. Classification (NCBI taxonomy): domain Eukaryota; kingdom Metazoa; phylum Chordata; class Mammalia; order Chiroptera; family Miniopteridae; genus Miniopterus; species Miniopterus natalensis. The sequence continues at coordinate 4,292,167 of NC_142100.1, read as the reverse complement.
GTATTTAGCAACTGAGAGGTTATTTGTGGCCTGAGCAAAGCAGTTTTAGTGTAGTGGTGAGAGTAATGCTCTACTGCAGGGTGCAGAAGTCAGGTGAGAGATGAGGAAACGAAGACCAGCAGAGCCTACACTTCCAGGATGCTTGGCTGTGGGTGAAGAGAGGAGTTTTAGGCAGAGCATGAGATCAAGTGAGAGATTCTTTCATTTTTGAACAGAAGAGACTTAAACACATTTACATGCTGGGGGGAAAAAAAAGAGAAACTAGCCCAGTTGGCGAGGCTCAGCTGTTAAGCATTGACCTAGGATCCAGAAGATTGTGGTTCAATTCCCAGTCAGGGCACATGCTCGGGTTGCGGGCTCGATCCCCAGTGGGGGTGTGCAGGAGGCAGCCAATCAATGACTCTCTCATCAATGATGTATCTTTCCCTCTCTCCCTCTCCCTTCCTCTCTCTGAAATCGATAAAGACATATTAAAAAAAAAAAAGAAACTAGAGAAAGAGTAAGGGAAGAAAGAAGATATGGTGGAAACAAGGTCTCTGAGACCACTTAAGCCTATGTATTTTCATTTTAAAAATACTGATAACTGATGGTCATCATCATACTCTTTTCTTCTTACGAGCCAAATAATCGCTCTTCACTTTACCTTTCCCTGTAGATCTTGCTGTCCTAAAATATTCTGTGCCCCCTGTGAATCTTCACAGATTTTCCAAATTCCACTTCCATTGTGTACCCAGCACTGGACACAGTACTTAGCTAAGGGTCCAACCCTTGCTAGGAGTGAAAAGGAGCACACTCCCACCGGCAGAAGATCCTTCCTAGGCAAGGAACACGTTTTCAACGAAGAAAAAGAAAGTTCTTCAGTTAAGTGAAGCTTCAAAAGGATGAAATAGGACATTTTCTTTCTTGCTACTCTTAAATTACTCTTGACTTTGTAAGCAAGGAAAAGGAATGAGTGTGAAAGGTGTGAGGATCTTTGATTAATCTCAAAGTCCTTATGATCATATCCTATGGAATCTTCCCAAGTTTCCAAAGAGCTATTACTTTGGTTTTGCCTCTAACACCACCCATAGAACTATGCTTCTTTTTAAATCTGAACATAGAGTCCTTCCTTACTGATGCTGAAAATTAGCCAGTTGATAAATTAGAGACAGTGCTCTAAATTTTCTTAATATCATCAGGTGGAACTTATAACCCAACCTCAAAGTACTCATGTATTTGTTTCTTTAATACTTTTTTTGGTGATTTTTAAAATTTTATCTTTATTGTTGAAAGTATTACGGGTGTTCCCCCTTTTTCCCCATTGACCCCTCCACCCCACCCCTGCCACCCCCCCAGGCCTTCACCACACTTTTGTCTGTGTCCATGGGTTATGCATATAGGCATATAAGTTCTTTGGTTAATCTCTTCCCCCATTCTCCTTCCTTCTGAGATTTGTCAGTCTGTTTTGTGCTTCCATGTCTATGGATCTATTTTGTTCATCAGTTTATTTTGTTAATTAGATTCCAAATATAATAAGATCATGTGATACTTGTCTTTCTCTGACTGGCTTATTTCGCTTAGCACGATACTCTCCAGGCCCCTCCATGCTGTCTCAAATTACACTTGACATAAAATATTATGTTAGTTTAGGGTGTACAACCTAGTGATTAGACATTTATATAACTTATGAAGTGATCACCCCAATAAATCTAGTGTCCATCTGCCACCATACATAGTTTTTACAATATTGACTACATTCCCTATGCTGTACTTTACATACACCCATGACTGTTTTGTTACTATTAATTTGTACTTCTTAATCCCTTCTCTTTTCATCCACCCACCCCAACCCCCTTTCCATCTGGCAACCATCAAAATGTTCTCTGTATCTATGGGTCTGTTTCTGTTTTGCATGAGGTTTATTTTGTTTTTTAGATTCCACATATAAGTAAAATCATGTGACACTTGTCTTTCTCTGTCTGACTTATTTCACTCAGCACAATACCCTCTAGGTCCATCCGTATTTTAGCAGATGGCAAGATATTCTTTTTTATGGCTGTCATATTCTATTGTATATCTGCACCACTTCTTTATCCAGTCATCTATAATGGGCACTTAGGTTGCTTCCATATCTTGGCTCTGGTAAATAATGTTGCAAAAACATACAGCTGTACAGTATATGTCTTTCTAATTTAATGTTTTGTGGGTTTTTTGGGTAGATACCCAGAAGTGGATTTGCTAGGTCTTTGTCTTTGTTTTAAAGTCTATTTTGTCTGGTATAAGTATTGCTACTCCAGCCTTTTTTTTTTTTTTTCTTTTCATTCCCATTTCCATGAAATATCTTCTTCCACCCCTTGATTTTCGGCCTGTGTGTGTCTTTCAGTCTGAAGTGGATCTCTTGTAGACAGCATATGTATGGGTCTTGTTTTGTATCCATTCAGCCACTGTATGTCTTCCAATTGGAGCATTTAATCCATTTGCACTTAAAGTAAATGTTGATAGATATGTATGTATTGCCATTTTATTAGTCATATTTTTTAATCTTCCCCCCCTCCTCCCCCTCTCCCTCCTCCTCCTCTTCTTCTTCTTCTTCTTAAATAAAACCTTTTAAAATTTTTTGTAATACTGTCTTGGTAGTGATGAACTCCTTTAGCTTTTTCTTGTTTGGGAAACTATCTGGCCTTCGATTCTAAATGATAACTTTGAGGGTGGGGTCATCTTGGTTGTGGGTCCTTGCTTTTCATCACTTTGAATATTTCTTGCCAGTCCCTTCTGACCTGCAAAGTTTCTGCTGAGAAGTCAGTTGACAGTCTTATGGGAGCTCCTTTGCAGGTAACTAATTGCTTTTTTCTTGCTGTTTTTAAGATTCTCTCTTTGTCTTTAACCTTTGGCATTTTAATTATTATGTGTCTTGGTGTGGGCCTCTTTGGGTTCATCTTATTTGGGATTCTCTGTGCTTCCTAGATGTGTGTGTCTTTTTTCTTCACCAGGTTAGGGAAGTTTTCCAGCATTATTTTTTTAAATAGGTTTTCAATTTCTTGCTCTCCTCTTTCTGGCACCCCCATGATGCTTAAAGTTGTCCCAGAAGCTCCTGTAACTATCCTTGTTTTTTTGGATTCTTTTTTCCTTTTTGTTGTTCTGATTAGATGTTTTCTGCTTCCATATCTTCCAAATCACTGATCTGGTCCTCTGCTTCATCTGCTCTACTGTTGATTCCCTGTAATGTGTTCTTCACTTCAGTTATTGTATTCATTTCTGACTGGTTCTTTTTTATGTTTTCTGTCTCCATTTTTATTTTTTTGTCTCTTTGTTGAAGTTCTCACTAAAGCTCACCTACTCTTCCCCTAAGTTCACTGAGCGTTCTTATAAGCAGTGCTTTGAACTCTGCATCTGGTAGATTGTTGTCTCCATTTTTAGTCCTTTTTACGGAGTTTTGTTCTGTTCTTTCCTTTGTGATGTTTCTTTGTCTTCTCATTTTGATTGCTTCTTGTGTTTGTTTCTGTGTATTAGGTAGAGCTGCTATGTCTCCTGGTCTTGGTAGCGTCGCCTTATGTAGTAAGTGTCTCGTGGGGTCCAGTGGCACAGCCTCCCCAGTCACCCAAACTGGGCACTCCAGATGCGCCTCCTCTGTGAGCTGTGTACAACCTCCTGTTGTAGTTGAGCCTTAATTGCTGTTGGCATGTCAATAGGAGGTATTTACCCACCAGGCCTATTGGTTTTGAGGACTGGTCGCAATCACAGTGGAGGGTCTACTGTGCATGGGAACACCCCGCATAGGAGGACATGATTCAGTGGAGCTCTGGTGCCTGGTGACTATTTGAAAAAATAATGATGGAAAACTTCCCTAAACTGGTGAAGGGAAAAGACACATATCCAGGAGGCACAGAGTCCCAAACAAGATGAACCTAAGGAGGTCCACACCAAAACACATCATAATTAAAATCCCCTTGAGTGTGTTGTTTGTGGAGGTGGTTGGGTGGTGCTTTGGCATGGTCTGAAGCTGTCCACCAGGTACATTGGCGCTAGGGTCTCCTGGGAGATGGAGACCAAGGTAAGCCACCCAAGGTAATCAGGAGCTACAAAGTGATCTGCAGATGGCTGCTACTTTTGCTGGACTTGGACATATTTGCAAGAGGCCAAGCTGCTAAGCAAGGCTGGCTTCTGTCAGTGCTGAACCTAGGGCCACTTAGCAAGAGGTATGGGGCACACCGAAGCCTGATCTTGCTTGTTTGGGGTTTGTGAACCTTTTAGAGACTTTAGGAAAGTCCACAAGTGAGCAGAGACAGGCTGTTTGTATGAAAAAGCCATTGGAAGCAGTTTTGGTGGGCCCACAAGTTGGGTGGGGTGAGGTCTCAGTGAATCATTAGGGTGGGACGAACAGTGTGAGCCAAGTTGATGGAGACTCACCTGCTGGCTCTATGTGGGAGGGCTCAGCAAAGAAACTATGACCTCTGCCAGCACTTCTGTCTTGGAGAAAACTGCCCCTCCAGCTCTCTTTGGACAATTCAGTTCCTCCCCGTATGTCCCTGGTAGCTTTTGAGCTGCTTCTGCAGCCCTGGAGTTCAGAGTGAGTGAGTCAGAATAAGTCCATGTGCAGGCCCTTTAAAAGGGACTCCAGCAGCCCTCTGTCTCACTCAGCCCCAGTCTCTGCTGGTTTTTACAGCCAGAAGTTATGGGGACTTCTCTTCCTGGAACTGGAATCCTGGGTTGAGGAGCTTGGTGTGGGGTGAGACCCCTTGCTCCTCAGTGGGGACCTCCACATCCAAGACATCCTTCCTGATTTTTAACTGCTATATGTGGTTGTGGGACCAGCCTGTTGCATGTTTTAGCCTCTTTAACAGTCTCCATGTGACTTCTTTTTTATATCCTTAGTTGTAGGACTTCCATTCAGCTAGATTTCAGGCAGTTCTGAGATGATTGTTTTGTAGTTTAGTTGGAACTTTGATGTGGTTGTGGGAGGAGGTGCATACCATGTTCACTACGCCGCTGTGTTGACTGGAAGGTTGATTGTTAATAAACACAACAGAACTTCTCTATGTCAAAACTCATCTTGGAGCCCAGACACAACCCTCAAGACTCCAGGGTTGATCAGGGTAACTGCTGAAGAGGCAGAAAGCTGTATGTGTGCTCACCTTGAGAGTAAGGATGAGGTGTTTTTTTTAAACAAATGAACTGATTGGTTGAGACCAGAGCACATATTCTCCCCTCTGCTTATGCCCTGTAAACAGCAAAGCTATGAAAGAGGACACCCCTGGGTGCAGCGTTTCATGGGTTGGGGCAGACTTCCCTCAGATGGCACAGGAGGAACAAACACTGATAACTAAGTATGGGTTTTACTATGAAAATATCACCCTAGCTTTAGGCATCAGGATTCCTCGATGCTAACAGCCCAGCCAAGGACCCTGCCCTATGTGTGCCAGGGAAACCTATTGCCATTAGGCCGTTAGTCTGAGTGCACGCAGCATGGGCTGACTGTGCAGTTGGTAACAAAAGAACCCCAGTGAGAGCCGGATGAAATAGAGGATTTCAGTGCTGATGGGGATGAAATAGCCTGAGAATGGGTTTGTACATTAACTTCAGGGAACTCAGGTCTTGCCACCTAGAGAGTGACACCTGATGCCTCAATCGTAGGGTGATAAATCCTCAGTAAACCACAGATCTCAATAGACTGCTGGGAAAGTAAGAAATCGCGTCAAGCCCATAAATGTCTTGCTGTCTGGGGACTGAAATGCCATCTCTGGGCACTTACATTTACCTGAATAGCGAATGTAGCACTTGAGGTGACTGACGTTTCATACAGCGATGAGCCCTTGGCCTCGTTGACAAAGCACCCTGGGAAGAATACAATTACAGCCTGAATTGCCAGCAGCAAAGTTATAACGTGACGAAAGCCAAGTGGTGACCTAAGGTTTCAGGTCTGGTGCCCAGGAAAAAAATTCCTAATAGGTTTTTCTTTCTTTTTTGGTGGGAATGAGAAGATAGAACTAAAACAAGAACAGTTGCAAAGCAGCAGAAAAAGAGTTTCTGGTCACTTATTTTTCTAGCAATTAAAAGACTGGACACATATTAAAAAGAATGACCTGATCAGCATCAATAAATATTTATAGGTCATAGCAAAGGGGGTGGTTTTTGCCCTTCATGAGCAGTGATGACAGCCATGAAAAGGGCCGTGTGTGTGTGATGAACAAACCTATAAGACTGTAAAATAACAATTTTCTTCTGGATCCACTACAAGGAAGGACGCTGTCGGGCTGTCTGCAGAGCCTTCCTGCCCACATTTCCCCCGTGCTGCTCAATATACTGCATGGGAGGAAGAACCTGTCTTTTTTTTTTTTTTTTAATTGACTTTGTGGAGAGAGAGAGAGAGAGAGAGATCAATTTTTTGTCCTACCTATTTGTGCATTCATTGGTTGATCCTTATATGTGCCCTGCCTGGGGATTGGACCTGTAACCTTGGTGTATTGGGACAACGCTCCAACCACGTGAGCTACCCGGCCAGGGCCACATCCTATCTTAATTGAAATACAGAAAAGGAAGTGTTTTGTGTGGTTTTTTTTTTTGAGCACCACAGGTAAAAAATTAAAGTTTAGAGTTGCTAATCAGAATTTGGCCAATCCTCCAGACGGCTCAAATTCTAAAGAGAATATACTCTAAATTTCAAATTATAAGCCATTCTTACTTAAAAATCTGATGTAAGAAGTAACATTGTGTATTACTGTTTTAAATAGTCTCAACCTTATCATTATAATGAGATTTCATTCAAAATACAATACCACTTAATATTATATAGGAATAGGATGAGCCTTAGCGATTATATCAGGAAAGTGAAATAAAAGTTGAACCCACTGCTGTACTTCGATCATTCTTCATAGCAAGCTAAAACAAACAGTTTAAGCAAAAACATGATTTATTTACTTCAAGCTTTTTTCTCAAACGATCCGGGTAACTTGCATAATTTGATGAATGTTTTATGGGTACAGACCACAGAGGTTTCATGTGCATGCGTTCAGAAAGGAGAAATGTGTGCAGTTATGTAACGTGCTGATGCACATGGTCATCTTACTGTTCACAGTAAGCATTTAATCAGTCCTTCCAAAGGCCTCTTAACTCAGCTAGCTTTTTACAAAGTAATGAGTGCTTCATTCCTTGGGAAATGTTTCCAAATGGCATAGCACCATATAGTCACATAGTGTACCTATTATATCAGGAGTACATTTTGTTGTTACGAGACTTTGAAAAGCATGAAGACTGTTGTGAAATTGAAGTATTCCCCCAGGTGTTTGATTGCCTAAGTACAGGCTGTATTAAGGAACAGAAGCAAAACAGCCCTTGTGGTTTCACAGGCGTCCTATCAGAGTGCGGACTCTTTTATAAAATCTAATTTGTTTCATCCAGTGAAGAGGTCATTTCTAGCTTCTGAACTATATGAGTAAAAAGATCTGATAGATGAATTGTACTTCATATTAAACTCGTGCTTAGTTGGCAAAGCAAATCATTGATGTTCTTTCTGGTTAGTATTTTTAAAATAGTCAAAGTAAACTTGAATATTTTGATGTACATTTTCCCTTTCTTTGCATGCAGATCTTTAGAGGTAAAGCTTTCTCCCTGCCCTAACTTGGTAACACTTCATTTTATAGCATTTTAACTCAAAGACTTGTCCTTGATATAAAGCCCATTCTCAACTCTCTACTTCTTCCTAGAAAATGTATAATCGCCAGGAGGAGGCGCTCAGCTAACTCCCCTCTCTGTGCCTGACATAGGAAAGAATCTTCTCCTAGTAGTCTTCATCTCCTTTCAATTCCACTGTCACCTTCCTACAAGTCTCAACTCCCAGTTTGAAAAATACTAATTTAAAATTTGTGAAGAGTCCCAATCTTTTAACTTTACATTAACCAAAAATATCTTTTTGGAATTACCAGGAACACTGGTCTCAATATGAAAGTGCAAAATCAAGTACTGTACTAAGACGTCAATCTTCTGAAACATCCAGTGGTCAGCAGCAACCTTCCAGGAGACCAGCCAAGCACAAGATTCGAAAACAGCAGAAACACAGCCGTGGCCTGAAGTCCTTCATGACTGAAGAGCTGGTCTTCGGTCTAGGAAATCAGAAAAACACTCCCAGACAGCAACAAAATCAAAATAGGAGTATTGATAATTCAATAAAGCATGAGGCAGTTGTGGTTATGAATGACCCTAGCAGTGATTTACAACACTCAAGTGCACTTAGGAGCCAGGATCCCAAAGGAGCCTCCAACAGGTTTGCCCCACCACAGCGCGCTTTTGACAAGGTGTTATATAGAAATGCTGGACACCACTCAGAGATGAATTTTAATAAGGAAAAAAGACGCAAAGACCAAGAAGAGACAATATTTTCATACCAGCAGCTACACACGAACACTCTTTCCAATATGGACTTGAACTACCCTAATGGACTTACTAAGAGACAAGTGCCCCTGAGTCACAAAGGCTCCCAGTCTGTTTCCAACGTAAATGTTAACAGAGTGACTGAAAATAAGAAGCAACCCAAACAAACTTATACAGAAACAAAATATAAGAATTTGGAAATATTATGGTAAGAATGCTTTTTTCTCAAGTGGTTTTCTAGAGAAAGACAAGAGAGGAAGAACGAGAAGTTGTGGGGTCGGGGGTCATGGGAAGTTGTGGGGGTCAGGGGTCATGGAAAGTTGCAGGGGGCAGGGGTCATGGGATAGTCAGATGAAGGGAAAAACTTACCTACTTACCTAACAACGTCCTTGGCTCCAATTTTTGCCTAAAATAGTCCACTTTTTATGTATTTATTTTCTTTTTCCCTGTCTCCTCTACTTTTTCCACTCTAGTTAAACCAGAGGTTGGAGGGAGGGGAGGAGCGCAGGAGGAAAGACCCGGTCAATAAAGGTCGCTGTATTTTGAGGGTTACAATAATGTTTGGAGGAAACACATGATCTCCAACACTGTAATGGCCTATGCTAAGAAAATAATCTAAAATACAGAAAAAGATGTATGCACAAAAATATTATTTAGCCCGGCCGGGCGTGGCTCAGCGGTTGAGCGTTGACCTAGGATCCAGGCGATCGGGGTTCGATTCCCGGTCAGGACACGTGCCCGGGTTTCGGGCTTGATCAATGACTCTCTCATCATTGATGTTTCTATCTCTCTCTCTCTCTCTCTCTCCTTTCCTCTCTCTGAAATCAATAAAGATATATTTAAAAAAATATATATATTATTTACAGAAATGACAACAGAGATCCAATGATAAGGAAATGTCTAGATAAGTTATGATATTTAGTATTGTGTAACCATTGTTATGGTTATGAGGAAATGCTTCTATAAACAGCAAATAGTAAGGTACAAAATCACTCCTAAGGAGTTTGTGCTCTACTAGATTAAAATGTCACAGACTCGAAGAAGAAAAATGCACCAAAATGTCAATAGTAATAGTGGCTATCTCTGGCAATAGAAATTGGGGTTATTTTCAATTTCTTCTTTATACTTTCTGAATTGTTGAAGTTTCCTACAGTGTAGCTGTATTACTTCAACAATCGGAAAAAAAGGAAAGTTATTTTTAGAAATCACTTCAGGGGACATGTCATGATACCATTCAATCAAATGTGTTTATTACACACCTGATATATACTGAATTTAGTGCTAAAATGCTATAGAAGATACAAAAGTAGCATGATGCATGGGTACCTTCAAGGAGCTTATTTTCAAAGCAGAGAGACAATCTTACACATGTGAATCGATCAGAAGACATTTAAGTGCTACAGTTGCAGGGATGGAACGTACTCAGTGAGACTCAGGGTCAGCTTCCTAGAAGAGATAGTGCCTTGTCCTTTCCCCCTGACTTTAGAGGGATTGCTTCTAACATTTTTACCATTAAAAATAATCTCTCATTTTGGTAGATAGGGAGGGGAGATATGTAGGAAATTTTCTCCTATTCCTTTTGCAAAGAACTTTTATCGTAAATGGATATTTAATTTTATCAAATCTTTCTCTGCATCAATTGAAAAATTTTCTCCTCTAATCCTTTAATGTGGTTAAACATATTAACATTTTCTAATGCCGTACTATCCTTTTTTCCTAGGATTAACCTAACTTGTCATACTCTATTTTTAATAAATTGCTTGATTTGATTTGTTAGCACTGTTTAGTATTTAACACACCTGCACGAGGTGAGATTGGCTTAAAATTTTCCTATTTGCCACTGGCCCCATCTAGATGGGTTATCAAGATTATACCAGCCTTATAAAATGAGTTGGGGAATATTCCCCTATTTTACATTCTCTCGGATATTTCTATTACTTGAAGGTTTCATAGAATTTTTTTGTAAAACTATTTAAGTCATACGTATTTTTTGTTTCACTTTGTTCTATTGTTTGTAGGCAGATTTCCACTTTAAGCTATTTACATTTATTGTGATAGTTATATTTGGATTTATTTCTACCATCTTGACTAGTCCTTTATAATCACCTTTTTCTTTGCATCATTTTTTATATCCTCTGTTGAACTGATAGAATATTTTCTGTGACTTTTCCCTTGTAGTAATTTGAAATACATATTCTCTTTCTATCATTTTGTAACTTACATACTTAACCAGTCTGGTGTAAAATTAACATTTCCATTCTCTTTCAGAACATATTCAGAATCACTGGGTCATTATTACCCAATCACTATTTCTGCCACACATATTATTTTTGTTCAGTATCTTATCGAAAACTTGATATCTCCAGAATTAGTCATTACTTTTATTATTGTTGTATAGTGTCAATGATGTTTATTCTTTATTTTTATAGAACTTATTGGGGTGACATTGGTTAATAAAATTATATAGGTTTCAGGTGTACAGTTATATATACATCATCTTTATATTATATTTTGTGTTCACCACCTCAAGTCATTTATCCCCCCTTTATGCTCCTACCTCTCCCACAGCCGTTTCCCACCTTGTAATCGGCATAGTTTTCTGTGTCTATGACTTTTGTGGGGTTTTTTTGCTTATTCCTTTCACCTTTTTCACCCAGCCCCTCAAACCATCTCCCCTCTGACAGCTGTCAGTCTGTTATCTGTATCTATGAGTGTGTTTCTGTTTTGTTTGTTAGTTTATTTTGTTCATTAGATTCCACATATAAGTGAAATCATATGGTATTTGTATTTCTCTGACTGGCTTATTTCACTTAGTACAATACTCTCCAAGTCCATCCATGCTGTTGCAAAGAGTAAGATTTTCTGCTTTTTTACAGCTGCATAGTATTCCATGGTATAAACGTACCACAGCTTTTTTTATCCACTCATCTACTGATGGGCACTTGGGCTGCTTCCAAATCTTGGCTATTGCAAATAATGATGCAAGAAACATAGGGGTGCATGTATTCTTTCAAATCAGTGTTTCCAGTTTCTTTGGATATATTCCCAGAAGTAGAATCTTTGGGTCATAAAGCAGTTCCAATTTTAATTTTTTGAAGTAACTCCACACTGCTTTCCACAGTGGCTGCACCAGTCTGCATTCCCACCAACAGCACACAAGGGTTCCCTTTTCTCCAGGTCCTCACCAACACCTGTTTGTGAATTTATTGGTGATAGCCATTCTTACAGGTGTGGAGTGATGTCTCATTGTGGTTTTAATTTGCATCTTTCTGATGATTAGTGATGTTGAGCATCTTTTCATATGTCCATTGGCCTTCTGAATGTCTTCTTTGGAGAAGTGTCTATTCAGGACCTTTGCCCATTTCTTAATTGGGTTGTTTGGGGTTTTTTGGTGTTGAGTTTTATAAGTTCTTTCTAAATTTTGGATATTGCCCAGCCGGGCGTGGCTCAGCAGTTGAGAGCCGACCTAGGATCCAGGCGATCGGGGTTCGATTCCCGGTCAGGGCACATGCCCCGGTTGTGGGCTTGATCAATGACTCTTTCATCATTGATGTTTCTATCTCTTTCTCTCCCTCTCCTTTCCTCTCTCTGAAATCAATAAAGATATATTTTAAAAAATTAAAATAAAATAAATTTTGGATATTAAGCCTTTATCAGATGTATCATTGGTGAATATTCTCCCATCCAGTGGGCTGTCTTTTCATTTTGTTGATGGTCTCCTTTGCTGTACAAAAACTGTATAGTTTGATGTAGTCCCACTTGTTTATTTTTTCTTTTGTTTCTCTTGCCTGAGGTGATATATCAGAAAAAACATTGCTACAAGAAATGCGCTAGATTTTATGGCCTATGTTTTCTTCTAGGATTTTTATGGTTTTGAGTCTAGCATTTTTGGTCTTCTATCCATTTTGAGTTTATTCTTGTGTATGGTGTAAGTTGGTGGTCTAGTTCATTATTTTTGTATGTATCAGTCCAATTTTTCCAACACCATTTATTTAATAGACTGTCTTTACCCCATTGTATATTTTTTGCCTCCATGTAAAATATTAATTGACCATAAAGGTGTGGGGTTATGTCTGGGTTCTCTATTCTGTTCCACTGATTTATGTGACTGTTTTTATGCCAATATCATACCAGGTAGCATGATTCCTCCAACTTTGTTCTTCTTTCTCAAGATTGTTGTGGCCATTCAGGGTCTTTTGTGATTGCATATAAATTGTTGGAATATTTGTTCTAGTTCTGTGAAATAGGCCATTGGTATCTTGATAGAAATTTTGTTGAATCTGTAGATAACTTTGGGTGGTACAGACATTTTAATGATGTTAATTCTTCCTATCCATGAACATGGTATAGGCCTCCACTTATTTGTATCTGCTTCAGTTTCTTTCTATGGAGTCTTATGATTTTCTGAGTAAAGGTCTTTTACATCAACATTTTTTTATGCAACTGTAAATGAAATTGTTTTCTTAGTTTCTTTTTGTGATAGTTTATTATTGGTGTATAGAAATGCCACTGATTTGCAAATATTATTTTTTTATTTGCTACTTTGCTGAATCCATTTATTAGACCTAATAGCTTTTCAGTGGAGTTTCTAAGGTTTTCTATGTACAACATCATGTCATCTGCGAATAATGACAGTTTTTTATTTCCTCCTTTCCAATTTGGATGCCTTTCAGTTCTTCTAGTCTGATTACTATAGCTAGGACTTCCAGTACTATGCTGAAGAGGAGTGGTGAAAGCGGACATCCCTGTCTTGTTCCCAATTATAAGGGAAACTCTTGTAGTTTTTACCCATTGAGTATGACGTTGGCTGTGGGTTTGTCATATGTGGCCTTTATTACATTGAACTATATTCCCTCTGTTCCCACTTTGCAGAGTTTTTATCACAAATGGATGCTGGGTTTTATCAAATGCTTTTCTGCATCTATTGATATGATCATGTGGTTGTTGTCCTTCATTATCTTTATCACACTTTTTGATTTGCGGATATTGTACCAACCTTGCTTCCCCAAAGTAAGTCCCACTTGGTCATGGTGTATGACCATGTATTGCTGGATCCAGTTTGCTAATATTTTGTTGAGCATTTTAGCATCTGTGTTCATCAGGGATATTGGCCTATACTTTCCTTTCTTTGTAGTTTCTTTATCTGATTTTAGAATTAGTATAATGTTGGCTTCATAAAATGAGCTTGAGTCTTTTCTCCTCTTGAATTTTTTAGAATAGTTTGAGAAGGATAGGTGTTAGTTCTTTGAATGTTCAGTAAAACTTACCTGTGAAACTTCCTGGTCCAGGACTTTTGTTGACTGGAAGTTTTTTTATTGCTGCTTCAATTTCACTAGCTGTAACCTGTCTGTTCAGAGTCTCTGATTCTTCCTGCTTCAATTTTGAAAGATTGTATTGCTGGGAATTTATCCATTTTGTCCAGATTGCCCAATTTATTGGAAAAGAGTTGTTCATAATATTTTCTTACAATCCTTTGTATTTCTTTGGTGTCAGTTGTTACTTCTCCTCTTTTATTTCTGATTTTACTTATCTGGGTCCTCTCTCTTTTTACTTTTTAAAATCCTTGCCCAAGGATGTATTTCTCACTGATTTAGAGAGAGGAAGGGAAAGGGGGATAGAGAGAGAGAGATTGATGTGAGAGAGAAACATCAATGAGTTGCTTCCCATACTACCCCCAATGAGGGACTGAACTCAAAACCTAGGTATGTGCCCCAGTCGGTTACTGAACCTGTGGCCCTTCGGTGCACGGGACAACACTCCAACCAACTGTGCTGCACTAACCAAGGGTCTCTTTTTTTCTTGATGGGTATGGTTAAATGTTTATCAATCTTGTTTATCTTTTCAAAGAACCAGCTCTAGGTTTCATTGATCTTTTGTATTTTTTTAGGCTTTATTTCATTTATTTCTGTTCAGATATTTATTATTTCCTTTGTTCTACTTACTTTGGGCTTTATTTGTTTTTATTTTTCAGATTCCTTTAAGTGTAAAGTTAGATTGTTTATTTGAGATTTTTCTTATCTCTTGAGATAAGACTGTAGTGCTGTGAATTTCCCTCTTAGGACTGCTTTCACTCTGTCCCATAGATTTTAGGTTGTGTTTTCGTTTTTATTTGTTTCAAGGTATCTTTTGATATCTTCCTGGATCTCATTCTTATCCCATCCATTGTTTAATAATATGTTATTTAGCCTCTATGTTTTTTAATGTTTTTCAATTTTCTTATAATTAACTTCTAGTTTCATACTATTAGGGTAAGAGAAGATGCTTGATATGATGTCAGTTTTCTTAAGTTTATTGAGACCTGTCTTGTGTACTAACGTGGTCTGTCCTAGAAAATGCTCCACGGGCACTTGGAAAGAATGTATATTCTGCTGCTCTGTGGTAAAATGCTCTGAAGATATCAATTAAATCCACCTCATCTAGTGTGTATATTAGGCCACTGTTTCCTTGCTAATTTTCTGCTGAAAGATCTATCCATTGATATCAATGTCATGTTCACATCCCTTATTATGACTGTATTACTATCAATCTCTCCCTTTATGTCCATCAAGATTTGCTTTATGTATTTAGGTGCTTCTATGTTGGGTGCATAAATGTTTACAAGGGTTATATCCTCTTATTGAATTGCTTTCTTTATCATTATATGATAACTTTCTTTGTCTCTTACTATATATATAGCCTTTGTTTTAGTCTATTTTGTATTGCTACCCCAGCTAATTTTTTTCCTTTCAATTTGCATGAAATATCTTTTTCCATCCCTTTATTCCTAGTCTGTGTGTATCTTTCATTCTGAAGTTGGTCTCTTGTAGATAGGAAATATATGGGTCTTGTTTTCTTATCCATTTAGCTTCCTTATGTCTTTTGATTGGAGCATTTAATCCATTTACATTTAAAATGAATGTTGATACGTATGTATTTATTGCCATTTTATTCTTTCAACTATGTTTGTCTGTTTCTTTTTCTTTTCCTCTGCATTGTCATTATCATTATTAATAAAGGAGGCCCTTTAACATTTCTTGTAATGTTGGTTTGGTGGTAACAAACTCCCTTAGCTTTTTTTTTGTCTAGGAAGCTCATTTTGTCTTCAATTTTAAATGATAACCTTGCTGGGTAGAGTAGTCTTGGATGTAGGTCCTTGCTTTTCATCACTTTGAATGTTTCATGCCTATCCCTTCTGGCCTGAAATGATTCTGTTGAGATCAGCTGACAGTCTTACGGGTGCTCCTTGTAAGTAACTGTCTTTCTCTTGCTGCTTTTAAGATTCTCTCTTTGTCTTTAACCTTTGCCATTTTTATTATGTCCTGGTGTTTGTCTCTTTGAGATCATCTTGTTCGAGACCCTTGGAGCTCCCTGGACTTGTGTGTCTTTTTCCTTCAACAAGTTTGGGAACTTTTCAGTCATTATTTCTACAAATAGATTCTTGATCCCTTGCTCTCTCTCTTCTCCTTCCTGTACCCATATGAGGAGGATGTTGTTGTGCTTTATGTTGTCCCAAAGGTCCCTTAATCTATCCTCATTTTTAAAAATTCTTTTTTCTTTTTGCTGCTCTGATTGGGTGTTTTCTGCTACCTTTTTTTCCAAATCATTGATTAGATCCTCTGCTTTATCCAGCCTACTGTTTATTTTTTCTAGTGTATTCTTCATTTCTGACTGGCTCTTTTTATGGTTTCTATGTCAACTTTCATGATGTTATAGTTCTAAGTTTCTTGAGAATCCTTAAAATCATTGTTTTGAACTCTACATCTGATAAATTGCTTTCCTTCATTTCTTTCAGCTCTTTTTCTGGAGATTTCATCTGTTCTTTTATTTGGGGCATGTTTCTTTGTCTCCTCATTTTGGCTGTCTCTTTTTGTTTGTTTCTATGTATTAAACAGATCTACTATGACTTCCATCTTGGTAGGATGGCCTTATGTAGTAGGTGTCCTATGGGACCCAGTGGCACAGTCTCCTCGGTCACCTATGCTGGGGACTTCATGAATATCCCTTGTGTGGGTTATGTGGGCCCTCCTGTTGTAGTTGAGTCTTGATTGTGATTGGCCCATTTGTGTGTGGGGTTGACCCTCAGCCTGGCTGACTTTAAGGATCAACCCTGACCATAGTGTATAAGCTGCTGTGCAGGTGTTGACCACAGAAAGCAGGATTCCCCTCCGCAGGGTCTTTAGCCTGCCCAGATCTCCCTGTGGATATGCCGCTTGTGTTGCTAGTTGGATTCTGCTCTGATGTTGTCTGAAGCTGGCCACTGTGTGTGTTGGCTCTGCGACCTCTTAGGAGAGACTCTGATGCAGGCCAATGTCAGACATTGCTCTCTGGGCAACCTGTTTGGAGGCACAAAGTGATCCACAATTTGTGGCTGTCTCTGCTGAGCCTGGGTGTGTGAAGAACCAAGCTGCGCCTCAAGGCCTTTTTCCACCAGCACCAAGCCTGTGGGCAGGTCAGCAAAAGGCCTAACAAACCCTGAGATCTGCTTCTGCCTCCCTCTGCCTGCCAGCTGCCTGTTGGGCTTACTGAAAGAGCCTCTGGTGTTACTCGAGTTGCATGAGGTAGGTTCTCAGTGAGTCACCAGGTAAGGACAAGAAGTCTTCACCAGATCTGTACAGGTTCAAACCTGGTGCTAGTGCTGAGCCTAAGGCCACTCAGCAATTGTCCCAGGGTATACTCAGTTCTATCTACACCTGCTGATTGCTTTCACAACTTTGTGGTGGAGCAGGGTCTCAGGGAGTCATCAGGGTTAGGCCAGCAGAGCTGATCAATCCCAAGAAGACCAAGAAGAGAGGGCTCTGCTCTAGTTGGGCATGGGAGGGAGAAATGGCCCCTCTCCTAGACCACACAACTCAGTCTGTCCCAGATTCTATAGGACATGGCTACCGGGAGTCAGGAGGATTGTGCTAGTGGATCTCCCTTGAGGGGCAAGTGCCAGTAAGGCTTTGGAGACCATGGGGGTAGTGTCCCCCACCCCAGAACCATACAATGCAGTCTGTACCAGATTCTGTTCAGACCTCATCAGGGCAGAGCCACTAGGAATGGAGGTGGGGAATGAGAGGGGTGCTGCTTCCAGGAGCCTGAAGATTGGGTCTATTGGATCTCCTGACAGGGGGGACACCAGTCAGGTTCATGGGAAAGTGGAAGGAATGACCCCTGCCCCAAAGCCACACCACTCCATCATTAACACCCCCTAAGTCTCCCCAGACCTCTACACACCCCAGCCCAGGCAGCTAACTCCTCAGCAGGGCACCAGCTCTTAAGGGTGCAGCAACAAGGAGTCCAGAGGATGGGGCTATTACATTCCCCATGGCTGATGCCATGTGGAGGAGAGTGCTCCAGCCTAGGAAGATGGTGTCTGTGGTGTGGGAGAGGGACTCTGCATAGGGATCCTAGTGATGTCCCTTCATCTTTTTCCCCAGAGCCACATACCATAGTCTTTCCTCTTGTGACTCTAGTCTGCTCCACTCCCTCCACTGGAGCCAAGGGCGAGTGACTGCAGACGAGATGTTGTTTGCTGGCCCTGTAAGAGGGTGCCTGTACCTCCAGCAGACTCTGTCTCTCCCTGGCAGACAGAAACCCCACTGCTTTTCACAGTTGGATGTTATGTGGGTGCCTCTTCCCAGCTCTGGTGCTCTGGGCTGAGGATCCCAGCATGGGGTTGAGACCCCACACT
The DNA here is from genome assembly GCF_054644295.1 of Miniopterus natalensis. Lineage (NCBI taxonomy): Eukaryota > Metazoa > Chordata > Mammalia > Chiroptera > Miniopteridae > Miniopterus > Miniopterus natalensis. Next base: position 4,274,172 of record NC_142100.1, on the reverse strand, counting down.
CCTCAGGGGGAAGCTTTGCAGCTGAGACATCCCTCCAGAATCCCAGCTGCCACCCGTGGGTACGGGCCATCCCTTTTCACAGCTCCACCCTTCCTACCAGTTTCCATGTGGCTTCTTCTGTAAAGCCTTGGTTATAAGACTTCTGTTCAGCTGGTCTTCAGCTGGTTACTCAGGTTGACTGCTCTATATTTAGTTGTAATTCCAGTTTGGTCCTGGGAGGAGGTGAGTGTAGCTTCCACCTACTCCACTGCCATGTTGGTTCCCCTTGTTCAATGATGTTTTAGATTTAACTAATTGCTTATTAATGCTTTTGCCTCATAGTCTTTCTTCCATTTTATTCCTTTTTCCTGAAGTAGATTCTGTAGAAGTTCTTTCAGCAAGTGTGTGTATTGGTAAACTTACCTGAAATTACCTTATCCTTTATCTTACAGTTTAACCTGGTAAAGAATTAAACTCTTTAAAACATTATTTTTCCATCTCCTAGTTTGTGTTTCTTTTCAAAATCTTTTGTCAATATAATTATTATTTATTTTGTTCATAACTTGCCTATTTTTCTCTTGTTGGTTTTAAGGCCTCTCCTTTGCCTTCAGTGTTCTGAAATTTCACTGTGATTTATCTATGTATGAAATTTTTGGTCCTGCTTATTGTTATTCTGTGATTTCTAAATCTGAGGATTCATCTCTTTTATAAATTCTGAAAAATTACCACCAGTTTTCCCTTTGAATATTTATCTTTCACATTTGCTATATTTTCCCTCTGGAAACACCAAATACATGTACATTAGATTATCTTGTTCTGGACTCTGTGTCTTTTTAACTGTTCCTTATTTTCCAGCTCTTATCTCTCTTTGCTCCTGAGGAATTTCCTCTGATGAGTTTTCCAATGCAATAACTCTCTTCAGCTGTGCTCAACATGCTCGTGAATGTAGCTGTTGAGTTGTAAATTTTAATGAGGGTAATTTTCATGTCTAGAATTTCTATTTGGTTCTGATTAAAACCTTCCTGCTCTTTTTCCCAAATATGTTTCTCAGAGTTTTGATTTTTTCTTTCCTGTCTTTAATAATTTTAAACATGCTCACTTTATGAATGTTATCTATTATCTGGAGTTCTTAGAAATCTGCTCCTGCTTTGTGTGTATGCGTGTATGTCTGCTGACTCTCATACTTGGTAGAATATTTCCCCATATGTCCTAGGATTTTGGATTGTGAATTTATGTTTATCCATCATTCCTGTAGACTGCTAGGCAGACTTGTGTGAGAGTGTATCCCTCCAGATAACTTTTTTTATTTGTTTCCACCAGTTATTACAGAGGTATCTCTATTCCAGGATCATTTTTATCTTAATTTCTTGGTGTTAAATTTACATGATTATGTGGGTATAGTAAATTTGAACCCTAAATATTTTCCCATGGAAATTCACAGGAATTTTTTTTTTCCAGTTCAGAGCCTAGATCAAGACAGCTAGGTTTGCCCTGTTGTTTCTCAAGGCTGATGAATGAGTTTTTCACTAATCCACCTTTTTGTTGAGGACATAGCTCTTCAAGGGTTACAGACTTTGTGTAGGCACCTCAGTTCTGGTTCCCTGCCCCACGTGGGCCATGATCTCACTATCCAGTGCCAGTGTTAAATCTTAAAATTCAAGCTATTAGGTCTAAAACTTCTACCAAGAAACCCATAGCTTCCGCTTATGCAAAACCTGCTTTCGGTATAGGGTTGTTGCCTTTTTTCTTTAGTTTTTGGTCTTTGAAGATTCTCTGCTTCTCTTACAAATTCAACTATATATTGAAAAGGATTTTTGTTTAATTTAATCCAACATTTTTAGGTGTTTTGGAGTGGAAAGTTCTTTGATTTTTCAAAATGGTTGTTTTTTTCTATTTAAAATATGTTAAGTGATAGTTATAAATAAAAGCTAGACTATCCTAAAGAAAACAAGTATAAATATTTTAAGATAAGAAGTTAATGTATTTATGAAAAGGTTAAGCTAATGTTCATTAAAGTGACTTACAGAATAATAAATACATCAAAATAATAGTTCATAAAGACTTTTATTCTGTGTATGTACCCAGGTTTTATTAACAGATTTGCACTTTCTTTCCATTAAGGAAATTCCACTCTTCCTCCGACGGCCCACCTGCTAGAGCGTCCCCGGGCTCCCGGCTCACGCAGCTCATGGAGCAGCATCAGCAAGCCTTAAAGCAGCTGGCTGAGGTGCAGCCCAGTGCGGGGGCCTCAGCCAGCAGCATCTTCCCACCCATACTGTCAACAGGAGAAAGCGAATCCCAACTCAGTTCAGAGGAAAGCCAGAGAAACCAGATGAAAATTAGTCGTGCCAACTCTGAAGGCTATCTGTTTCAACTGGAAAGGGGAAAAAAGCGTAGAAAAAGCAGCATTAAGGTAATACAAGCCTTTTACCAAATAACCATTCCATTTTGGTAATGCAGATGAACCTTGATTTTCATGCCCATCATTGCAGCCCTGGAGTAGGGATGGCCACCACCAAGCTGCCACCACAACTGGAGGAAATTCTTTACTGGAGCCCGGGCTCCTGCCTGGAGTTCCCCTCCTCTTCTCCCTGGAGCTGTTGCCCATTTCCACCTCTTTTTTGCTCCATCTCAGGGAAGAGTCTACATCTGCGGAGAGGCAATAGTCCCTTTTTGGCACAAGCTTAAACATCATACCCTCAGAAAAGCTCCCCACACACCACCTCACCCCTGTCTGGACTGTGTCTCAGGTCACTCTCATAGCCAAGAAGAAGAGGCAGGGGGCTGAGTGAGTGGACACAGCGTGTCCCCTCCATACACAGTCTCCCTGCCTCCTGCAAACTCAGCCAGGCCCCAACCTCACCTCAGCTCCTGCAGTAAAACCCTCAGTGGAGCCCCTGACTGAGCACTCTTCTGAATGTTTGCTGATCTTCACTGAGTTCTTTGTTCACAGTGAGATTCACCATCACTAGCACCTTTGTGCACTTAAATCTTTCCGATTGGGTCTATATTGTAAAATAAGGGGAACTAGGGGAGGGAGCTGCAAAGTGAAATGTTTCCAGGAAGAAATGAGGGGGCATTGAAGGAGCCGGTGTATGGCCTTTGTATTTGTTCACTGTTAGAGCAGTTAGAGTCCCCTCGGGAAAGATCACTTGCTTCTAGTGTTGCACAGTCAGGAAAAGGCACTGTGTCCAACAAGCAGCCAGCGAAGACCTGGGTGGAAGCAGCAGGCCTGCGGTGAGTTGGGTCTGTGGGAACAGACGCTGCAATGGAGACTTGCATGCATGAGGGTTATTGCGGAGGGAGGCGGGCAGGGCTGGGCCAAGAGGAAGGGTACACTGCAGAGCAGGTATGACAGATGCCTCAGCCAAGCCTGTGAGGATCTGAAGTTGGAGTGGCTCTCAAAGGCTGAGGATCCAGGCTTTGTTACCCCACATGAACCAGCCATTGGCTATCAAATGCCCCTGGGGAAGGGTTGTAACTTTGGGCACCGGGAGGGACTGGGCTGTGAGCGATAGCCAACAGCACGCCCGGCGCCTGGGGGAGTGAGGGCCTCGTGCAGGGGGGCATCCACTACAAGCAGTTTTAGGAAGCCATCCTCACTCCAATTTGGCATATATTTGTTGAATTCCGGCTAGGAGCTGTGGCAGGTGCTGGATGTAAAGAGAATGAGCATGACCGTCCCCAGCAAGCTCAGTTACATGGAACTGGGGAAGACATGCATGTAAATGGCTTCAGTATAATGTTGTCATTTAAAGGGGTGGGGGAGAGATGCCCGGGGAACACAGAGGAGCACAAAAGAAGACACATCCCTGCTGGGGGTCAGGCAGCTTCAGAAGATACTTGTGAGCAGGGTCTTAGAAGATGATGCGAGTTAACAGAAGAAGAAAGGCTGGAAGAGCATTCTGGGCAGAGGGGCCAGCCTGAGGAACCTGAGACAGCGGGCCGCAGGCTGGGAACTGACCCGGGTGCTGAGAGTGTGGGGAAGTAGGTCAGGCTTGGATGGAGCTTGCTAATCATTTGAAAGAGGAGGGCTTTGTTCTGTGGGGTGGGGCCAGGAGGGACCGACACACAACTGAGGAGTGTCAGCCATGATTAGATTTGCAGGCTGGAGCAACGCGTTCCAGAAACTTTGGGGATTATCAAGTCAGTGGACTCTCACGGGGGGCCTTCAGAGGAAAAGAAAAGTGTGGCTTTGAAGAGAAGGGAAAACTGGACTAGAATAGACAGTGGGTCGTATTAAAAAGGAAAGAAAGACTGCCTTGGGCGAGATACAGCCTCCGGGCTGTCGGTTATGAACACCCAGCCTGCTCCCGCAACTCACCCTGCAGCCGGTCACCGGCCCACTGCAGCCGGCAGCCCTTGCCTCAGCTCCCTCACATGCCGGTGGGGGCTTCCCGGCTCCTCACCCTGACTCCACTCCCTCCTACCCTCTGTTCTGCGGGGTCCACCCCTGCCCAGCCTGTGGGAGCCTCTACCAGTTTCACTGTAAGTAAGAAATGTGTTTCTGGGATCACAAGTAATTTTTTCCCCCACAGAAGCATCATTACATGGTAGGTTCTGAGGTACCATTAGTAGCATTTTCAAGTACTTCATAAATAAAATAGGCTTGTAGATGAGACTAGGAAGCCAGACACCATGCATATTATTATCTCTATAGGGAAATGTATCCAGAGCTTTGGGGCCAACACATTCTCAAGGTGGGGATGGTCTGTTCACTCCTGAGCTTCTGTGCGGCCAGGGCCTTAGGGTACAGCCCAGGACACTGCCTCCAGAGAGCCTTCCAGCGGGGCTCTGGCCACCTAGAGGCTGCTGTTGGAAATAAGGGCTTTCCCTGCAGATGAAGGTAGCACCTTAATTCCTCAAGTTGCTAATCAGCTGACAGGAAGAAAAAGAGATTATCCTGGGCTATCCTAGGCTGCCCAGATTACTCAGGTGGCCCAATGTAACTGGAAGGGTCCATGAAGGTGGAAGAGGGAGGCAGGAGCCAGGGTCAGAGCACAGGCAGGCCTGGGGACGGTGTGGGTTCAGTTTCAGACACCCCGATAGACCAAATATCACAATAAATCGAGTCACAGCACTTTTTTTTTTCTCCCAGTGCATATAAAAGTCATGTTTACATTCTACAGTAGTCTATTAAGTGCACAATAGCATTATGTCTGAAAACACAATGTACACACCTTAATTAAAAATACTTTAGCCTGGCCTGGCTTGGCTCAGTGGTTGAGCGTCGACCTAGGATCCCGGAGATCGGGGTTCGATTCCTGGTCAGGGCACATGCCCGGGTTGGGGGCTAGGCAGCCGATCAGTGACTCTCTCATCATTGATGTTTCTCTCTCTCTCCCCCTCCTTTCCTCTCTCTGAAATCAATAAAGATATGTTTTAAAAAAAATACTTTATTGCTAAAAAATGCTGACCATCAAAAAAAGAAAATGCAGCTTTAAAATCAATACTTGCAGGGTTCAGGGGACATGTGGACTCCGCGATTCCCAGGTTCGCATCTCTGCTCTGTCACCTAATGTCTCCATGACTTGGCCAAGTTATTAATTCACCTGAGCCTCCTATGCATAATCAGGACTGTTCTTTCTTTTTGTGGATTTGGTATAATTAAATTAAATAATGTATTAAAACCTTAGCTAGCAAAGAGCAGGTATCAACTAAATGTTAGTTGCCTTTCCTTAACAGTCTAAATCCATGTTTTACTGAGAAGAGGCAGAGGAAGGTACTTGCGACAGCGTCGCCGCCAGCCATCTAAGAGCTCGAGGGCAGGCGACAGGCAGAAGGAGGACTTTGGTTACTGCTTCCCAAGCCCTCTTTCCAACTTGGAAAACCCCTCCCTTCCGCCTTCTTTCAGAAATGTTACCATCCATGCACCCGTCTCCTCCAGCCCTCTTCTGACAAATGCACAGAAGCCCCCTTTGTCCGCTGAGCTTTCCAGAAGTTAAACTGATTTGGAACTGAGCTATTTGTATAGGACAGCAGGTAGCCGAGGCACCAGACAGGAGGACTCGTTATCCAGGTCGCGCGCATTTGCTAGCCAGCAAATCTTGTGGTTTCCAAGGGAGTCAACTTGAATCCCATTAAAAGTCTGAGGATGTGTCAAGATAATAGGCGTCATTCCTCTCCTCGCTGTCCTGTGGCGACTGACTTATGAATACTAAGCATTGTCCACGCCATTAAATCCAGATGTCAGGTAGTAAGAGGTTAACACAATGCAGGAGATGACAGTCCAAAAATACCTATCGTAACGCACCACAAAATAACTGCTCAGGAGACCTCTGACAGCGGACCGCGGGGCTGAGCTGCGGTAATCAACCCGCCTGCTCGTTGTCACAGACAATCTGGGCCTTGCGCTTGGCTGCTTCTAAGGAGGTTTATTTGGATTAAGTTTAGCAACCGCAGAGCGAATTTCCTTCCTTTGCTGTGCCCCAGTATTGGAGGCATTATTTGTCCTGTTTTTTAGTAACTGTCTCACATTTGCACATCTGAGGAACGTGTAGAGAAGAGCCCTGCTGTGTCCCCACAGCAGGGACAACACGTCAGAGCTGACCAGCCGCTAGAGCCAGGTCCTCGGGTCCAGTCTGTGCGTCCGATGCAGGGACGAGCAGCGGGCCGACCGGGCGTGCGGGGGCCAGGCCTGTCCGCCCGCCCTCTGTGTGGGGAGACCGAACAGAACTACCATTGTTGGTCTTTTTGCGGGGGGACATCATGCTATTGTGACCTTTCCATCTCGTAACAGCCAAGGAGAAGTAAATCAAAGTAAATTCCAGGGATTATTTTATTATAAAAGCCTTTTGAAGAGATGGAAAGTAGATTAGTGGCTGCCTAGGGCTGGATTTGTAGGGGAGGAGGGCAGTGACTGCTAATGGGTGTGGCCTTTCATTTTAGGGTAATGAAAATGTTCTAAAATTGATCGTGGTGATGTTTGCACAGCTCCATGAGTATACTAAGTAACTGTTGAATTGTACGACTTCAAATGGGTGAATTTTGTGGTATGTGAAATATCTCAGTGAAGCTGTTAAAAAGACTTTTGATGGAAAGAGATCAAACAAACTTGCAGTGCTGGGAACCAATCAAGATTACTTGAACCCAAGTTAAGTAAATCCAGGATTTTTCATTGCCAGTCACCCAGAACAAACTCTGTTAGGAGGCACCGCTCTCCCTCGACAGGCGTCTCTGCTAGAGGCAGCTTGTCCTGTAGAGGGGCCGATGTCATTTGGAGACGGTCCTTTGGGGCCACACTTTCCTTCCTGTCAGTGTGTAAGGCTGGACCCTCGGCTCTGTTTATCTACACCAGCCGAAATGGGTTTATCAAGGGGATAGTGAGAACTGGGCCTGGGGAGCAGCGAGCAGGGTTCAGGCTTCATGATGTGTCTTGTGAGTCCCTGCAATGGTTAAAGCTGAGCTGCTTCAGACTAAGGATGTGATTATGGACCCTGAGCATTTCTTTCTCATCAGTTTTGGACAAATTCAGTATATGACTTGGATACAAGTGGGATTCTCTCCTTTTTATTGGTTTACTTTGACAAATAGCAACTTTGTGATTACAAAACAATGGTACAGAAGACACATGTCAGAAAAAGAACAAATTTGCAATTGCAAAGAATATGTGAGTTCATTCACCTATTAAAAATTAGCAAAGGTTTTAAAATGTGATAATACCCAGCATAATCTGGGTTTAGACAAAAGAGCGTTCTTTTTTTTTTTTTTTAACCTTTAAAATATATATATATATATATTTTACTTTTCAATTATAGTTTATTTTTAGTATTATTTTGTATTGGTTTCAGGTGTACATCATAATTATTAGGCAATCATATACTTTACGAAGTGTTCCCCCTGATATCCCCAGTACCCTCCTGGCACCACACACAGTTATTCTCATATTATTGACCATATTCCCTGTGCTGTACTTGACATCCCCACGACTATTCTGTAACTACCAATCTGTACTTCTCAATCCCTTCACCTTTTCACCCAAATCCCCACCCAGCTCCCCTCTAGCAACCATCAGTCTGGTCTCTATGTCTATGAGTCTGTTTCAATTTTGTTTGTTCATTTATTTTGTTCAAAAAGAGCATTCTTATACATTTTTAATGGAAATGCTCATTAATGACCTTAAATCTGGAGGAATAGCTACATAATCCAACTATAATTAGACAATAGGATGTTATGCATAAAAACCACATTTAGACTAGTGATTTTGAGCATCTTTTTATATGTCTATGTCTTCTTTGGAGAAAAGTCTTTGCATATCCTCTGCCCATTTTTCAATCACATTGTTTCTTTTTTTGTTATTGAGTTGTATACGTCATATATATATATATGTGTGTGTGTGTGTTTATTTTATTTTTTAAATTTATCATTATTGTTGAAAATATTACAGATATCCCTCTTTTTTAACCCCATTGATCCCCTCCACCCCACATCCATCCCCCACTCCCACCCCCAGCCTTCACCACACTATTGTGTGTGTCCAAGGGTTATGCATATATGCATGTAAGTTCTTTGATTAATCTCTCCCCACCCACTCCCCCAACCCTGCCTTCCCTCTGAGATCCCTCAGTCTGTTCCAGAACATGGGACAGACTATTTTGTTCCTCAGTCTATTATTTGTTTAGATTCCACATATAAGTGAGATCATATAAAACTGAATCAGGAAGAATCAGAAAACCTGAACAGGCCAATAACAACTGATGACACTGAAGCAATAATTAAAAAAAAAACAACTCCCAGCAAACAAGAGCCCTGGTCCAGACAGCTTCACAGGGAAGCTTTCTAATTCTTTAAGTTTTAGGGTTAGTTTACTAAAAATTTTTCTTGCTTTTTGAGGTAGGCCTGCAGTGCTAGGAACTTCTTCCTTAGGACTGCTTTCCCTGTGTCCCATAGGTTTTGGGTTGTTGTGTGTTCATTTTCATTTGTTTCCAGGAAGGTTTTTATTTCTTTCTTGATCTTATTGGTAACCCATTCATTGTTTAATAACATGTTATTTAGCCTCCAAGTGTTTGAATGTTTTTGAGTGTTTTACTGTAGTTGATTTCTAATTTCATGCCATTGTGATCTGAGATGCTTGATATGATTTCAATCTTCTTGAACTTGTAGAGACTGGTTTTATGTCCTAACACGTGGTCTGTCTTTGAGAATGACCCATGTGCACTTGAAAGGAATGTATATTCTGCAGCTTTGGGGTGAAATATTCTGTAAATGTCATTTAAATCCATCTGATCTAATGTGCCATTTAGAGTCACTGTTTGTGTTGACTTTTTGTCTGGAAGATCTATCCAGTGAAAGTGGGGTGTTAAAATCCATGACTTTGACTGTATTGCTGTTGATCTCTCCCTTAGAGTCCTTAAGGTTATTATAGATAGGTCCTTATTTATTGTCATTTTAATTCTTTCTGCCTATGTTTCTCTCTCTATTTCTTATTATTATTACGGGAGTCCCTTAAACATTTCCGGCAATGCTGGTTTGGTGGTGATAAACTCCTTTAGCCTTTTTTTTTTTTTTCTGGGAAGCTCTTTATTTCACCATCTATTTTGAATGATAGCCTTGCTGGATAGAGTAGTCTTGGTTTCAGATCCTTGTTTTACATTACCTTGAATATTTCATGCCATTCCCTTCTGGCCTATAGAGTTTCTGATGAGAGGTCAGCTGACAGCCTTATGGGAGCTCCTTTGTAGGTAACAGATTGCTTTTCTCTTGCTGCCTTTAAGATTCTTTGTCTTGAATTCTTGGCATTTTAATTATGATATGTCTGGGTGTGGGCCTCCTTGGATTCTTCTTGCTTGGGATGCTCTATGCCTCCTGAATTTGCATGCCTTTTCCTTGACCAGGTTAGGGAAGTTTTCTGCCATTATTTCTTCAAACAGATTCTCTAACCCTTGTTCTCTTCTGGCACTCCTATGATGTGAATATTGTTACATTTCATGTTCTCCCACAGCTCCCTTAGACTATCCTCCTGTTTTTTAATTGTTTTCTCTTTTTGGATCTCTGATTGAGTGATTTTTTTCTACCCTGTCTTCTAATTCACTGATCCTATCCTCAGCTTCCTCTAATCTGCTGTTTATTCCTTCCAATGTAGTCTTTATTTCTGCTATGTCATTCTTAGTTTCCTTCATAGTTTCCATATCTTTTTTTCATGCTGTTGAGCATCCTTACGATCAGTATTCTGAACTCTATATCTGATAGATTGCTTATCTCCATTTCATTTAACTCTTTTTTCTGGAAACTTCTCTTATTCTTTCATTTAGGGCTTGTTTTTCTGTCTCCCCATTTTGGCTGCCTATTTGGATTTGTTTCTATGTATTAAGTAGCCCTCTAGGACCCTCAGTCTTTTTGGAAGGTCTCTGGTGCAGGCCAATGTCAGACGCTGTTTGTGACTGGCCTTGAGTACCCTGTTTGGAGCTATCAACAACCCATGGGTTGAGGTCTCCTCTGCTGGGGCTGGGTGCATTTGGACAGTACCAAGATGCATTCAAAGTTTGCTTTTCCAAGGCCTGGGTCCAGGAACAGATGAGGCAAAGACTCAAAGCACTCTGAGGTCTGCCTCTGCTGGCAGGCTGATTAATCTGATTCTCTTAATGAGCCTCAGGCTGTAGAAACTCCACAGGTTTGGATGGCTGATTGTTATTAGCCTCTTAATGAGCCGCAAGCTGTAGAAACTACACAGGGTAGGGTGAGAGGTTTCCCAGCAGGGTGGGGCAATTGCTCCCCCTTTATGCAAAAACTGCTTAGAAGGTAAATGTCTGCCTCTGAAAGATGTCCTCTGCAGAATGGGGGAATGACTCAGCACGGGAATCCAGAGGGGTGCCCTCTCAGCTCTAGCTCAGGAGCCACAACCTTAGATACTCCTCACACAGCTCCAGTCCACTCTGCTCTTCCTCTGATGGAGCTCAAGGTGAGTGGTTGCACAAGACACTTTGTGCACCCTTTAAGAGGATGCCTGCATTTCCAGACACCTCTCCCTGGCAGACAGAAACCGAGCTGCTTTTCACAGCTGGATGTTATGTGGGCACCTCTCTCAGTTCTGGTGCTCTTGGCTAGGAAGCCCAGCCTGGGGTTTAGGCCCCAGAGTCCTCAGTGGGAACCCCCCACAGCTGAGATATCCCTCATCACCTTCAGCTGCTGCCTGTGGGAGCCCAGCCAGCCCTCTTGTACCTCTGCACTTCCTACCAGTCTCTGTGTGGTCTCCACTTTTCCTCCTTGGTTATGAGGGTGCTCTCCAGCTCATCCTCAGTTGCAGTTGATTATTCAGGATATTTTTCTCTATTTTAGTTGTAATTCCAGTTTGTTCCTGGGAGAGTGTCATTGTAGCTTCCACTCAGTCTGTCGCCATCTTTTTCTCATATATTTTGGATATCAACCTCTTCTGGGGTATATTGTTTGTGAATATATTCTCCCATTCAGTAGGTTGCCTTTTTGTCTAATTGAATGTTTCCTTCACTGTGCAGAAGCTTTTTAGTTTGATGTAGTCTTATTTATTTTTGCTTTTGTTTCCCTTGCCCAAGGGGACATAGTCAAAGAGATATTACTCAGACTGATGTCAAATAGCTTATTTCCTATGTTTTCTTCTAGGAGTTTTATGGTTTCAGGGCTTACATTTAAGTCTTTAACCCATTTTGAGATTATTTTTTTATTTGGTATAATAGAGTAGTCCAGTTTCTTTTCTTTTTTTTTTGCATGTATCTGCCTAGTTTTTCCAACATCACTTGTTAAAAATACTGTCATTGCTCCCATGTATATTTTTACCTCCTTTGTCATACATTAGTTGACATTATAAGTGAGGGTTTATTTCTGGCTCTCTATACTGTTCCACTGATGCACATGTCTATTTTTGTGCCAGTACCTTACTGTTTTGATGATTATAGCTTCATAGTATAGTTTGAGATCGGAGAGCCTGATAGCTCCAACTTTGTTCTTTTTTTTTTTTTTAAACATATCTTTATTGATTTCAGAGAGAGGAAAGGAGGGAGAGAGAGAGATAGAAACATCAATGATGAGAGAGTCATTGATCGGCTGCCTAGCCCGCAACCTGGGCATGTGCCCTGACCGGGAATCGAACCCCGATCTCCTGGATCCTAGGTCAACCGCTGAGTCATGCTCGGCTGTGTGCCAACTTTGTTCTTTTTTCTCAAGATTGCTTTGGCTTTTTGGAGTCTTTTGTGGTTCCCTATATCCACAGTATATGCTTCTATTCATTTGGTTCTTCAGTTTTTTTTCTCAGTGTCTTATAGTTTTCAGAGTGTAGGTCTTTCACCTCCTGGGTTATGTTTATTCCTAGGTATTTTATTATTTTTGATGTACTTGTAAATGGTATTGTTTTTCCATTTCTTCTTCTGATTGTTCATTATTAGTGTATATGAATATGACGGATTTCTGTATATTACTTTTGTATCCTGACACTTGATTGAATTCTTTTGTTAATTCTCTTAATTTTTTGGTGGATTCTTTAGGGTGTTCTATATATAGTATCATGTTATCTGCAAATAGTGACATATGAAAAGATGCTCAACATCACTAATCATCAGGGAAATGCAAATCAAAACCACAATGAGATATCACCTCACACCAGCCAGAATGGCTACCATCAAAAAGTCAACAAACAAGTTGACTTTGGCAGGGATGTGGAGAAAAGGGAACTTTGTGCACTGTTGGTGGGAATACAGATTGGTGCAGCCACTGTCCAAAGAAAATGAAAACACTATTTCAGAAAGATATATACACCCTATGTTTGTTGCTGAATTGTTTACAATAGTCAAGATATGAAAGCAACCTGGGCATCCATTGATAGAATAATGGATTAAGAAGGTGTGAGGTGCAGATAGATATAGATGAGATATAGATATATTACATAATTGAATATTACACAGCAATAAAAAAGAATGAAATCTTGCTATTTGCAATAACATGGATGGATCTCAAGGGTATTATGCCAAGTGAAATAAGTCAGACAGAGAAAGACAAATACAGTATGGTTTCACTTATATGTGGAACTTAAAAAAAAAAAAAAAAAACAGACTCATAGAAACAGAGACCAAAAGGATGGTTAGCAGAAGGAAGGGGATGGGGGAGAGGGTGAAAAGGGGAAGGAGAAATAGTCAACAATATTGTGATAAATTCACATGGTGACAGATGATTGCTAGAATTAGTGGGGTGATAGCACTGTAAGGTATAAGAATGTCAAATCACTGAAACCAATATAACCAATATTTAACCAGTATACCAACTATACTTAAATTTTTTTTAAATATCTTCTCTAGACAACAAAAACACACACACATTTTCAAAAAACATTTTGTAATAGGAAATGTTAATTTCAGTGTAATGCCAAACTGTTTAGTGAATAAAATAAAATAAATTGTGTCATAGTAACAATTTTATAAATGTATGAACAAATAGATCTAAAGGGCAGAAGCAACGTCATGGTTTTGCTGGGGGGTGACTTTTCTTGAAGGAGATTTATGGTTTTGAAATGCCATCAATGAACAATATTTCTTCTATATATTTTGTTGTTACTAATTTTTAATGATTTTAGTCCAAAGGCTTCTTTAGGAAAGGATCTTCTCTCACCTTTTAGAATTAGATGCACTGAAAGAGTTTTGACTATAAATGTTTAACATTCTTTTGGGAAAATCCTATTGTCAGAACTCTTAATCTTTGCAGTGTAGAAGTGTTGCCTATCTGACACATGATTTGGCCCTTTGAAGCACTGAGACGTACCAAAGAAATTGTGTAGTAGCATAGAAATTTTGCCGTAAGCTACAAGTCACAGAATTACCATTTACGGCAACTTCAAAAATACAGGTTCATTTTTCTTACAATTAATCTACAAGTAAGTAGTGGCTAGCATAATGTTTCAACATCTCAAAACATCAGAACCAGTATTTATAGGACACTTTTGTTCTTTTTTCCTTTCCTGGCTACAAGATTGCCTCTAACGCTCCAAATCGAGGAATCACATCCACATTCCAGTCAAGATCAAGGGAAAGGGGAGGGTCTGCACCAGCTTTCCAAGATGCCCCCTCTATCCAACCCAGAAAACGTCCACTCATACTTCATGGGCCAGAGCTCAGTGCTGGGGGTCTGGGCAAAAGAACATTTGGCTCTGAGCCTCCAAAATGGGAAATACAATGAGACACTAATGGGTATGACCTCTGGGTCAGTCAATAGGCCGTGTGAGTAGAACACATCCTTCTAATGGTTGATGCAATGTGTAGACATAAGTTCACTGTTAAGGTTTGGGAGTTATACGCAGTAACTCTATCTAATATGATGAAATGGTGTGAGTATTTTTAAGTCTCTGGACTATCTGCCAGATTCTGTCTAAGGAAGGGGCACATTAGATATGGTGTATGCCTTAGGGAGCTTTCAGCATGTAGAGCCATACCGTGCCTTGTCCTTCGCACACAGTACCACACAGTCAGTGCAGTGCCGCCTCTGGAGTGCGGCTGCTCTTCCTCCACCCCGCCATCCCAGCACCGCCCTCGATGTGCCCTGAGATCAGTACTGTCATCCAAACCACCTCTTTGGTATTGTCCTCCTACCCTTCCCAAGGAAGGACACCAAATAAACTCACAAACTCAAACAAAAAAATGGCTTGATTTCCCCACAGGGCATCTGCTGCAAGCAAGTAGGTTTTGATGTCAAAAGCAGCAGTCTGAAGACTATCCGAACCTATTACAGTCCGGAGAGCATTAGAGTTTCCCTGCCTGTTATTGTGCTCAAGTGTCATAATCAACTGCCTCATGTTCACTCCCCCCCTTAAAGATAAAAATACTATTAAGAGTTATATAAAATTATTTGTACCCTTTAAAATATCCAAATCACACTAAAGAAAAGGAGTTTCTCGGTGGGTCACGCCTAGACTCTTGACCCTTAAATGTTTACTGTCTTTTGAATATTATGGCATCATTAGACAGGGTACTCTTACTGTTTTTTATGTTTTTATTGATTTCAGAGAGAAGAAGGGAGGAGAGAGAGAGAAACATCAGTGATGAGAGAGAGCCCCTGATCGGCTGCCTCCTGCATGACCCCCCCACTGAGGATGGAGCCCACAGCCCTGGCGGGAATCAAAACGTGACCTGGTTCATAGACTGACGCTCAGCCACTGAGCCACGCCAGCAGGGCTGGTGCTCTTATTCTGAAGTAACGTGCTTACCTGGCCCGCTTAGATTGCCTCTTCCAGGGAAGTCATTTGGTTTAGGGAGCTGTACAAGACCCGAGTAATAATAGCGGTGGCAGGAGTGGTCATGTACATGTCGTATTAAAAATGTTAACAAAACAGCACATTGCTCACTTGAAATTTTTTATTTATCATGTTCAGATTTCAAACTTGTTAATTGCAGAAGTAGAAAGGTCAAAACATGTTAGCTAACCCGCTGCATAATACCAAAGAAATATTATCAGGAACTCCCATTAAAGCAGGAGAGCTGCCAGGAGAAGCCCCATCCTCCAAACTGCACACAGTCACCACCCTCCACTCTCCGTCCCTCCTGAGGTGGCGGCCGTGAAGCGTCGGGGAGCATGGAGTCCTCAAAAGAAACTGTCTCTGTGGATGTATTTTTAGAGTTCCAAGCTGAACGGTTATCAGAAAAGAGACGTGAAGCTTGGAGGCCTTGGACCTGACCTTGAGTCCATCAGAGATAAAGTGAGTGCGATGTGTGTGCATGTGGTGTTTTCAGGCTTGGATTTGCCCATTTGTCTTTTAGCAAAGATGTGTAAGATGCCCCCAGAACCAAGTTCTAATTCAAATGCCTCACTCTGAATAGAGACGCTTCTGAAATATCACTGGTAATAGAGTCCCAGGCATTTCTCTTACTGTAAAATAAAATTACTTAGCCAGTGTTGTTTTTCGTGTCCACCTTTCTGTTTTGAAGGCCCGAGCAGAAAAGTGGGGCAGTGCACATGAAAAGAGCTGCGTGTTATGTGGTTGTGGGTCCTTCCCAATAGAGTTCTCTTGGTAATTCTGAACAGTGGCTGCAGGGAAGACACTTAGGGTAAGAGTTTCCCAGCCCAGGAAAAGTGCATCCACTTTATTCTCTTTCCTCCAGTGAAAGGAGATCTTCATTTAATGTGTTTTAACTGCAGTTGCACTCAAGGCATAAAAAGAGAGTACAGTTCAAAGTTGGAAGCAAAAATGAAAATAAATTGGGTAAATGCAACAAAGAAGAGGCTGGATGTGATTTAGCCATGTTGAGGAAGCACTGGGCGCTGTGCAGGGCGGCCCCCTCGGAGGGCTGCGTCGGGAGGAACCCACTTAACCGTTTCAGTGCCCCCCCCAGGCGGCGGTCCCCTTCCCCCTGCTGCCGGCAGAGCGCCCGCTCACGGGGGTCACTGTCACCTTAAGCAGAGAACAGAGACATCTAGCAGGACCAGCGAGTCCCTGAAACTTTGTTTCTCCGAGCAGATGCAGAAATTGATACAGCAAAAGGAGTACGCAAAACAGGTTAAGGAGCACAACATGAGGGCGCTGTCCCTCCCGTCGAAGCCACGAGCGACACACGCTGAAAACAAATCGGCCATCTCTAGGCAGAAGGTAAGACATTCTCCGCAAGGCAGTGACCTCTCTGATTAGAATTAAGAAGAAACCTTTATTATCTCGTAACTTAATGGATCCCCCACATTTTTTGAACACAGGGATGTTTTAGCAGCTACCGTTCCTGCACCCACCCCTCATTCACAGATACGTGTAGGACTCACACACACACACACACACAGACACACACACACACACACACACGGTGCTGGGAGGTTCGCCTTTTGCTTTCCCCGAAGGTTTCCTTCTGAGTGTAGCATTCCAAGTCTGTCCCACAATAAAGACGGAGCAGTAAGGTGACTTCAGGTTCATCAGGGTTGGGAGCTTCTCTGTCAGTTTCTTTCTCTCCCAATGAATAAGTCTTGGAAATGGTGTTTTCGCGCTGCTTACGGGTGGCCATTCAAAGAAAGCCCTTCATTGTTTCTCTCAAATTCCTTCTCCTACATTTTCCCTAAGGGGTTGTAAGATATAGCTTCCCCTGTCCAAAAAAAAAAATGATTTCATAAAATACAGAATCCTCCCTCTCAGTCACAGTCGTCCAACTGTAGCATGAGGTGAATGAAACGTGCTCTGTGGAGACGAGCTCTGCAGAGCCAGCCTCTGCCTCGTCCCAGTAAGGACAAGGGGCCCCTGGGTGCCGTTACGAATTTGTACTTCATGTTCTCTTTCCCAGACCCTCATTTTTTTACTTCCTCAGACCTGGAAGACCTCAATCCACATGAGTTATCATGGTGCCACTTTTTCTTTTTTTCCCTCCAATCCATTATTTTTTCACAAACAGATTCAAGGCAACAAGTCTATAATTGAAATTCATGCAGAAGCCACCTGCACATACTGAGACGTCTGGAGTGTTTTTGTTTTGAGGGTATTTTTTCCCTTCTAGAACTTAAATATACCATCCATTCCTATTTTAACCATCAAGAAATTCTTATTAAGATATAAACTGGATATAAAGGCAGATTTAGAAATCGTATCTAGGGATTTCATTTTTATTGTAATGCTTTTCAGAACTGACATCACTCAGAAAAGAAAAAAAAATACTGCCTTTTTCAGTATCTAGGTTTATTATATGAGTATGCCAAAAAGAAAAATAATAATTTTAACCTCTAATAAACACTTGCTAGATTTCCAAGAGCCTCAGAACAAGAATAATCGGTGTAATAAAGGCAGCACAGTTTTCTACAGTGAATCTTTAGTCTAAAGCGGTAACAAGTCATTTTGGATTCAAAGGTCTGTTAATATCTTCTTATAATAAATTTGGTTTTAATAAGACTACCAGAAGCTAAAACGATCAAACACCCAAGAAATATAGTTTCAAACACTGGATAAAACTCTTGAATAAAGAAAACATTGGAAGGTACAACTGTATGTACCATTTCTCAACACTTTTTCACAGCTAACTTTCACATGGCTAATTTATTTTGTTTAAACTGGAAGTTATACTGCAGGTTTGCATTTTCCATTTGATCTCCATTTCCATATACATCTTAGTACATTATTGTAGGAAAAGTCTTTGCTTATATTATCAATAAACACTTCCTAAGACTAGATTTAATTTAAGGAATCCAGGGCTCATTTCCCATTTCCAATAAAATTTTACCTTTATGATTTCAGGCGTTGGAATATGCTAAGACCATCCCAAAACCCAAACCTTCCATTCTGACTGATCAAGCGCAAAAGGGAAAGAAAAATCCAACCTATGCTGGAAAAGAAGACACTTTACCTGAAATCTCACTGCTGGAAATACTGCAGAGCAGACACGAGAGGGAAAAGCAAGCTGTGGCTGCTTTCAAAGTCCTTCACATTGTATAGCCAAGTGTGGGAGACCAGGACTGCCCAGGGAATGGGCGTGGGCCACGGAAACGCCAGCCAGCCCCTCTGCAGAGAGTGATGACCGATCATCATCATCAGACTGCAGTTCTTGTTTGCTCCGCCTGGGATTTAAAATATGGGGCCTGATTACATTATGGTGCCATATTTTACTTTCTAGGAAGAAAACTTTTAAATTATTTTCAAACCAGTTAGAATTTGGGCTTAGTAAGAACTAGGGAATAAAGCCTTTGGGTTTTATATTGGATCTTTTGACTTCTTAAACAATTTGTACCCTTCTTTAGCATAATGAAAACCATGAAATTACCCAGAGATAAGTTTATCAACTTGTGTTTGTCTCTCTTACATTCCTGATAATAAAAAAATTATAAACAATTTCTACTAAGTGAACTCATATTGGGCTAATCACCAGTATATTTGAAGATACCATTCCCAAAATATTATTTCTCTACAATTTTTATTTAGCCAAGTGTTTATATATAAAGTTGGAAGAGCCCTGGCCTGTGTGGCTTGGTTGGTTGGAGTGTCATCCCATACACCAAGAGGTGGCAGTTAGATTCTCAGTCAGAGTGTGTGCAGGAGGCTACCAATCAATGTCTGTCTTTCTCCCTCCCTACCACCCCCTCCACTTCCTTTTTCTAAAAAAAATCCCAATAAAAAATAAAAATAAAATAAAAATAAATAAATAAAATTGGAAGAAGTGAAGATACATCTAGATGTGCCTACTCAAGTAGAATAAATTCCAATGTTGTTCTATCAGAGCATCAAGACATTAATTAGAAATCCTCTGAGTCCAGAAACACCCAACTCAGGCAGCTCTGAGAACCACACTTTGTCAAATCTACTTACTCCAGACTTGCAGTCAAGATGGCAGCATAGGTAAATGTGGTACTTGGATCCTCCCACAAACACATCAGAATTACAACTAAACTACAGAGCAGCCCGGCTGGACGTGGCTCAGCGGTTGAGCATCGATCTATGATCCAGTAGGTCAGGGTTCGATTCCCAGTCAGGGCACATGCCCAGGTTGTGGGCTCAATCCCCAGTGGGGGGCATGCAGGAGGCAGCCTATCAATGACTCTCATCATTGATGTTTCTCTCCCTCTCCTTTTCTTCTCTCTGAAATTAATAAACACATATTTTAAAAATAAATAAACTACAGAACAGCCATCACTCAGAATGTCCTGAAATCCAGTTGAATGGAAGTCCTACAACTAGGGATTTAAAGAAGCAGCCACATTGAGACTGGTGGAAGGGATAGAGATGTGAAACAGGCTCATCCCATTCCCGCATGTGGTGGTTTACAATCAGGAAGGTTCTGGCCAGGTAGCTCAGTTGGTTAAAGAATCATCCCCACATGCCAAGGTTGTGGGATCCATCCCCAGGTACGGCACATACAAAAATCAACCAATGAATGCATCAATAAATGGAACAACAAATTGATGATTCCCTCTCTTTCTCTCTCTCTCTCTCTTTTTCTGTGCGTGTAAAAAATTAATCAATAAAAAAATTGCTTTGATAAAATAAAATTGGGAAGAATGCCTCAGCAACAGAGATTCACCCTGAGGAGTAAGTGTTCCCAGGCCCCACACTAGGGCCCCCAAGCCCAGGGTTCCAGAGTCAGGAAGAGAAGTCCTCATAACTTCGGGCTCTGAAAACCAGCAGGGATTAAGGCTGAGGGAGACTGAGGGCTGCTGGAATCCCAAGAAGTTTCTCTTAAAGGGCTCATATATGGACTTACTCAGACCCCCTCTGAGCTCCAGGACTGGGCAGAAGCTTGAAAGGAACTGGGGACATAAGGGAAGGAACTAAATTGTTTGGCATTAGGGTGAGAGCTGGGTGGGCAGCTTTCTGCCACACAAAAATTCTGGTAGAGGGCATGTCCCTTTTCTGAGACCCCCATCACTCACAAAACTGGCAGATGGGCACCATATATGAGTCTACATCAAGTAGGTTCACACTGTTCACCCACCCTGATGATTTCGTGAGGTCCTGCCCCTCCCTACTTGCAGGCCCATCAAAGCCATTTCCAGTGGCTTTTCCATACAAATGGCCTCTCATGCCTCATGCTTTGGACTTTTCTCAAATCTCTCAGTTAGGCAGCATCTGCCTCTGCACACCCTGTACCTCTCAATAAGTGGCCCCAGGCTTGGGACTAGTGGCAGCTGTCTTGATTCACAGCTTGGCATCTCCTGGGGTACCTCCAAGCCCAGCACAAGTAGCTATCTGCATATTGCTCTGTAGCTTGTGCCAAGTGGTCCCAGGCAGGGCACAGGCAGAGGCTGACCTTGCATCTCCCTGAAGGCCCCAGAGCCAGTGCACCCCATGGACAGCTTCAGACCATGCCAGATTACAACCCTACTACCACCACAAGTGATACACTTAAGGGGCAGTCTCAGTGAGCACCAAAGCCCCACTGAAGCTAGTCCTGTTCTGTAGGGTCAACTCCTGCACAGAAACTCCTCTTCTATAGTCACAGTGATTCCTCATAACCCATAGGCCTGGGGGCCAATCCCTCCCAATGATGCCAACAGCAATCAAGGCTCAACTACAACAGGGCAGTGCACACAGCCCACATAGGGATGCACCTGGAGTGCCCAGCTCAGGTGACTGTGGAGACTGCACCACTGTACCCTACAGGACACCTACTACACAAGGCCACTATACCAAGACTGGGAAATGTAGCAGCTCTATCCAGTACATAGAGACAAACACAGGGAAGCAGACAAAATGAGAAGACAAAGAAACAGGTCCTAAATTTAAAAAATAAAATAAAAAACAGGAGAAATTTTCAGAAAAAGAACTAAATGAAATGGAGGCAAGCAAATTACCAGACGCAGAGTTCTAAGCGATGGTTATAAAGACACTCAAGGAACTTAGTGAGAACTTCAACAGCATAAAAAAGAACATATAAACCATAAAAAAGGAAACAGTCAGAAATGAAGGCTACACTAACCGAAATGAATCATTTACAGGGAATCAACAGTAGAGCAGATGAAGCTCAGAATCAAATCAGTGATTTGGAAGATAAGGAAGCAAAAAACACCCAATCAGAAGAGCTTGAAAAAAGAATTTAAAAAAATGAGAATGGTGTAAGGAGCATCTGGGACAACTTCAAGCAGCCCAACATTCGCATTGTGGGGTGACAGAGGGAGAAGAGAGGAAGCAAGAAATTGAAAACCTCTTTGAAAAAATAATGACAGTAAACTTCCCTAACCAGGAAATAGGCATACAAGTCCAGGAAGCACAGAGAATCCCACAGCAAGACACATCATAATTAAAATGTCAAAAGTTAAAGACAAAAAGAATTTTAAAAGCATCAAGAGAAAAGCAGCTAGTTATCTACACAGGAGCTCCCATAAGGCTGTCAGCTGATTTCTCAACAGAAACTTTGCAGGCCAGAAGGAGTGGCAAGAAATATTCAAAGTGATGAAAAGCAAGAACGTATAACCAAGATGACCCTACCCAGCAAAGCTATCATTTAGAATCAAAGTGCATATAAAGAGCTTCTCAAACAAGAAAAAGCTAAAGGAGTTCATCACCACCAAATCAGTATTACATGAAATGTTGAAGGGTCTTCTTTAAGAAGAAGAAAAAAAAGATTAAAAATATGAACAATAAAATGGCAATAAATAGTTATCTATCAGCAATTGAATCTAAAAAAGCAAAATAGCCCTGGCCAGTGTTTCTCAGTGGTTAGAACATTGGCCCATGCACGGAAGGGTTGTGGGTTCAGTTCCAGGTCAAGGACACATACCTGGGTTGCAGGTTTGATCTCTGGCCCCAGTCAGGGAACATATGGGAGGCAACAAATTGATGTGTCTCTCACATTGATGTTTCTCTCCCTCTCCCTTGGCCCCTCCTTCCATTTCATGCTCTCTAAAAAAACTCAAAGGAAAAAATATCCTCAGGTGAGGATTAACAACAACAACAAATGTAAAACAAAACAAAACAAAAAACAAAATAAATGAACAAGTGGAACAGAAACAGACTCATAGATCCAGAGAACATTTTGACAGTTGACAGATGGAGGGGGGGGGCATTGGGGATGAAAAAGGTGAAGGGATTAACAAGTACAAATTGGTAGTTGCTAGCCATGGGGATGTAAAGTACAGCATAGGGAATATAGTCAATAATATTCCAATAAATATGTGTGGTGTTAGATGGGTACAAGATTTACCTGGATGATCACTTAGTGAGTTAGCTAATGCCTAATCCCCTGAAACTAATATAATATTGTATGTCAACTGTAATTAAAAGATTAAAAAATTACCTTTTTTTAAAAGATACTTATTCCAAGTTATAAATTTGCTAGACATCTGGCCACTACAAATATCTTAAAATATTATCAAATGTGTGCTTTTATATAAAAAATATTAGGAAAGACAAAAGCATTCCATAGTTTACTACTGAATGTCAATAAATATTTTGTACTTTTTTAATCTTGTGAAATTGAATGAAGATTATAAAATTCCCAGGTCTTAAAATAATTCTAGATGATTTAAGTTTTTCTTACTTGCTTGTATTAGATTTTCATTACATCCTTAGATGGCCATATCCAGAAAGGGCCATTTTAACAATAATTTAAGACAGATTTCTTTATCTACACAGGTGGCATAGGACTAGCTATGGAGATTTACTCCTATGTTGTATACATTTTACATAAGCCATGATGCGGTATAAAATCTGCCTGTACTTTGTCTTAAAACTGGAAGCAATTAGAATTGCAAGCCTGGAAAGATAACAAGTATCTGAAGTTAAACAGAAAACTGACAAATCATGTTTCAGTGGTATTTGGAAAATCATATCATACATGAGGAGTTATTTCAGAAAAGTCACAGCTCAAGTGACCCTAAAATATATTTGTAAAAGAAGAAAAACCTTTAGGGTACATGGTGAGGACTTTTCTAAGAAATATGCCATGGAATTATTTTTATGGCCTTAAATTTAAACTTACTCTGGAAGGTAAAATGATGCATATAGAGACACTTCCCTATTTCTATATTAAATGAACAGGGTAAATTTTTTAAATATTTCTTTTCTATTAGAGTATCTTAGAGTAATTTAGAGCTTGGAAGAGGTTTATCCTGTTCAACAGTCAATTTTTTTAGAAGAGGAAATGGAGATCAAGAAAGGATACATGCCCTGGCAGGTTTGGCTAAATGGTTAGAGCATTGGCTCACTGACTGAAGGCTGAGAGTTCAATTCCAGCCAAGGGCACCTACCTCAGCTGCAGTCTCTATCCCTGCCCTTGGTGGAGGGTGGGAGGCAACCAATCGATGTGTCTCTCTCATATCAAGATTTCTCTTTTTGTGTCTCTTGCCTTCCCTTCTATGACTCTCTAAAAATCAATGGAAAAAATATCTTTGGGTGATGATTAAAAAGAAGAAGAAGAAGAGGAGGAGGAGGAGAAGGAGGAAGAAGAGGAAGAGGAAGAAGAAGAAGAAGAAAGGATACATACTGAAGTCCATCAGTCCTTCTGATAGTAATGGAAGAGCAACCAGGTCCAAACTCCAATCTATCAGCACCAAGGACAGCGCTGTTGGATTATTTGTCTGTGAGAAGTTCTTGTTTTACTGTGGGCTAGGAGCATGGTTCAGCAGTTGAGCGTCGACCTAGGATACAGGCGATTGGGGTTCAATTCCCGGTCAGGGCACATGCCCGGGTTGTGGGCTCGTTCAGTGACTCTCTCATCATTGATATTTCTGTCTCTCTCCCTCTCCTTTCCTCTCTCTGAAATCAATAAAGGTATATTTAAAAAAAAGAAAGAAATTTCACTTTTAGACCTGAACTTCCATAATTAAGTTCCATATTCAAAAATCTGCATCACTATGCACCTTATCATATTTTTAACATGTAGAGTCTGGCAACTTCGTTACTACACTGATAAAGTTTAAGAGACATGTATAAAGCAACTCAGATGTTAACCAATAAAAGAGATGCTATTTCAATTTTTTTTCCAGAACTTTTAAGAATCTTCTTCCTATAACCATTTCTCTGTTAGCCTAAGCATTGTTAAATCCTTCCCAGCATTTTCACACATACCATCAAGAACCCACACTTAGTTGAAGCAAGTTAAATAATTCAGTTGATTGTCAAACAACATTTTATGGGATCTTTACTTTCAAGGCAAGTTCTTGTCATTCCAGTCTATAAGACTGTAGAACATCAAAGTTCTCTGTATGCAAATATTTAGAGTGACAAATGGCATCTAGAATTACTTTGGCTAAAGAAATAGGGCCTGTTTGTTGAACGTTTGGTGTTGAAATAAAAGAATGGATCAACATAGGCCTCCTCCTGGCCCCCAGTCATCTCACAGTGGTAAGACCCAGCAGGCTGTCACTAAGCTACCACGATACTAAGACTGGGAAGAGAGTCCGAAAACACAGTGAATGACAGTTTTGCTGTTCCTTTAAAGTTAATTGTACTAATGACAATAACATTGATCTTGTATAGACCCATGTGGATCAGTGATCAATTTCTATAGTATTTCTGTTTCAGATATTTAAGAAGTAAAAACAATCTGCGTATTAGAAAGCAAGGGACTTTAAACTTGAGCGATATAAGATGGAGGGCCTGTATTTTATCAGATGTTATATAAGCCATTGAAAGACCCAGTGCCTAATCTGCCTCATCACTATGAACGGGGGTAATAAAGGACCTTTAAAGTGCATGTTATCTCTTCTTGTAGCCCCCCCTTTTATGGTGTTGTTTCAGCTTGAGTTTCCAATGAGAGCAGCTTTTTACAAGTAGCTGCATTTAATGACAGCTGTCTTCATGATATTGTTTTGTACAGAAAGGAGTCTCTTGGGAGTTACCTAGAATCCAACTCAAGAAAAGACAATGTTGAGGAACAAATAAAAAATAAGCCTAGCAAAGGCACCAATGCCTAATGGTTCCAATTGGGGCCTTATTATTGGTTAATGAATCATTGTCAAAACATCACAGCAAGCACAGGCGTGCATAGCCTAGTCTATAGTGGGAAAATGACTCTTCATCCCAACAGTTATTATCTGGGAGTTGTTTGAAAATACATCCAGTAATTAGAACAACACTAGACCTAATTGAGAACTTTGAGTTGATAGCAAATGGTCTACAATAGCAGACTAGATAAATTCAGGAGGGATCCTTTTTAATTACTTATTGAAAAATAGTAGGAAATGAATTAAGTTTGCATGATAGTCTGCAGATATCAGGGCAAGTTTAGCTAATTCTCTTCAAAACATCTATTACCATTATATTAGAAGTAGCATTTGAAAATATAAAGTTCTTAAGGAAAAAGCAAAGTGGCTCCCCTAAATACACTTTTTTAAAAGATTCATTTCTCCTATTAGAGTAAGAGTCTTGAATGATACATATTTCATCCAACTTTCAAGAATTCATAGGATTACTATAGGACTTCCCCCTGATGCTGTGTGTTTTCCTAACTTCTATTCCTAAGGGCATAGAGACAGAGAGATACATGGGTGCCCCATTTGCCTCTTTAGTTGTTTTCCCAGTGAGGAAAGATTTAAAACAGTAGCACAAAGCGAAATTAGTTGATAGTATTGGTTTTGTTCATTTATAGTGTCTCATTCCCCCTCTGTCCCTGATTATACGGGGCTGTCTGTATTGCCAGACAAAACATGTACACTATAAAAGCAAATAAAGGAGAAATGTGTGCCCTAGTAAAATTTTTATTTAGGCATTTATTCCACTTTTTAAAATATATTAAAGTAGGATCTCACAGTAGCTAAAAACCTGATATTCAGAACTGTCCCCTGACCCCATTACCTCCAGACTAAGTACAATATTTTTCCCTCCCCCACCCCCATAGAGAGAATATTAAGCAAGACCACACAGCTTTCTCACAAAGGTACTAAGAAAACAAAACGTCTCCATTTTCCAAGCAAACATTTGGTCCATGAAAAGCAAAAGATTTTGGAAAGCAGATTTTTCATTTCTTTTTTTTTGTCTTGTTCCCCAGTCTTAAAGAGGCCTATTCTCCATGTTTGGTTACTTAATTTCAGCTTAGTGAGATAACTGGAAAATTGGGGCTTCCCCAAAACACCACACTGCGAGATGCAAAGGGAACCGATTTTTCAGCCCTCCCCACCGCTCAGTGTGGGCATGGTGAAGAGAGGGAAAGGGAACTCGGTGGGCAGGGTTCGTGCCCCTTGCCGCCTCTCCATTGCCCTTTCATTCCCCCCTCACCGTGTAAGTAATTAATCTTCAATAAGCTCATAGATGGTCTTCTGCTATTAAATGGTCTAACGGGTTGAGAGGATCACAATGATATGAGCATTTCAGGCAAATACATTTAGTGAAGCCTTGGGAATATCTGACAAGATTTCATAAATATCCTTCACTGCGCTGACAGCTCAGAGGCCAGCCTGACACTGGCGCTGCTGAGCCAGCTGCCCAGGGCGCCCTCCGTCACCAGGGTCCCAAGCTTCTGCAAGAGACATTGAAATAGCAGACATCCTCCTGGTGCAAACCGGACAGTGAAGGGAACAACCTTCAGGAGTTTAAAATCCAAAAAGTACACAGGAAAGGAAATAGAGAACAGAATGAACATTCAGTGAATAAAACTGAATGTTTAGTGTCGATCTCTACACTAAATAACGGGGCGCCAATGAATGGCTTCCGCTGTGGGAACTGTGTCTCCCAAATTAACCCTTTTCTTATTTTACATTTTATTTTATTTTATTTATTTTACTTTGCCATCCAGACAACTACCAAAGTCACCATCAGGGAGCCGGGTTGGCCTGGCCTCACACCTCCGGCCGGCCACCTGGCAGACGCCTTTTCCCATCTCCTCTGCTTCCTACAATGCCAACATTGTGAAGTGGGGCTGATGAAGCCCCTAAATTTGTTGTCTCTACTTAAGACTGATAATCTCCTATCATACAAATCTCAAGCACCTATTTTTAATGAAACCTTTAGATGAATATCAAAGAACAATTTAGCCATGTCTAATATTTTAATTAGATTATATTCTCAATTTAACCCATTATACCTCCTTTGATGATCCCCATATTTTGTGTTTAGCCTCAGATGCACGAGGTAATGAATACTGGACCTTTTGATTTAACGAGAATTTCGGCTCTTTCAGCCTCCACCTCTTTGTATACCTTTTATTTTGCTGGCTATAGAATTCAGTTAATTGAAGGAGTCTCTTACCATCACACATTAAGGAGTATAAATTAGCATCCCCATTCTGATCGGGAAATGCAAGCAGACAGTGTTTCTTTGATCTGCGGATTGAGCTGAAGAAGACGGCAGCCCTGTGAAAATGAGCTGATGGCTTTGTCATCAGGGCAAAATGCAGATGCGTCCATGTGTCACAAAACACTTAATGTTTTAATTGATCACCTTCCAGTTCTCCCTGTCCTGTCTGCACCATTCTCTTCAGGGGCGTGTGTGTGTGCGTGTGTGCGTGCATGCGTGTGTGCATGTGTGCATGCGTGTGTGCCTACGTGTGTCTGGGCATGTGCATGTGCGTGTGTTTGTGCGCGTGTGTGCGTACGTGTGTCTAGGCGTGTGTGTGCGTGTGCGTGTTTCTGTAGTTCTGTCTTACTTTCTCTGTGTATTCCTTCTGTTTCTTTACTCAGAGAATTAGGGACCTAGGATTTAAATTAATCTGAACCAAGGAAAATGAAATAACATAAATTCCCTCACCTTGAAAATTTGTAATGTCCTGTAAAATTATTCAGGACCTTCCACAAAGATTCTTAAAGACTAATTCCAACTTCCAGTGCTCTCAAAGGATAGATCCCAAGAGACTTGCACCACATCACTGCCTCTGAGGTAGGAAGGGCTATTCTGTGCCTCGGCGGGGAAGTCAGCCTTTTTTTATCTGTTCTAATAACGATGCAATTCTCCTGAACCTCGACAAACTCAGTTACATAAAAGAAACATCAAGGTAACTGATCAACACCTCCCTCACTCACAGGAAAAGCCAGAACAAAATAACATGACATTCAAATCTTGGGGTTCCTGGATAAATGCAGTACACTGGACACACACACACATCTACTTCACTCTCTTGGCAAGCTCCCTTTAAAATCACAGTAAAGGGTGTTTTTAAGACATAAGCATATAAAAACAGGAGGAAGGACTATGGATGGAATTTTGAAAACTGGAAAACAGATAAATGAGTTATTTTTAAAAAACTGGAAAATTCCAAAAATACTAAATTCTAACCTAGCAAAGGGGACAACCAAGAAGCAATCTGATTTACACTAAGAACACCACCAAGTGCTCAGGAAGGGATGCTGTCAGTTGCCTCTGGAAGTGGGGGTAAAGGCGTTGAGGCGGGTACAGGAATGACAAGGCCCCCCTCTGCAAGACAGCACCCAGGAGGGGCTCTGTTAGGAGGCACAGGATGAAGAACACAGCCCATGGCGACCACACCTGTCCAAACACAGAGACCTCTGCTGCTCTCCTGCCGCGTCCCCCAGGGCGTTTGGCCTTCATCCTGCAAACAGGGATTTGGAAAATTCTTCTCTGGAGAATCTGACCAGCCTGAGAGAAAGTGCTCAGACTTCTGACTTCAGAGGTTCTCCAGCTGAAGCACTCGACCTGCCGGCCTGCAGACAGGCTCGCAGCCAACAAGTCCTCTGCATCCTCACTTCCTGCCAGCTTGTCCGTTTCTCATCCTGAAGCATAAGCAGGCGGCCACAGACTCCCACGCCTCTGAGGATCTTAGACAAAACATGATTCAAAAGAAGCGGGAGATGCCCGGCCGGTGTGGCTCAGCGGTTGAGAGTCCACCTAGGATCCAGGTGATCGCAGTTCGATTCCTGATCAGGGCACAGGCCCGGGTTGCGATCGATCCCCAGCAGGGGGCGCGCAGGAGGCAACTGATCAATGACTCACCACTGACCTTTCTCTCCCTCTTCCTCTCTCTGAAATCAATAAAAATACATTTTTTTTAAAAAGCAGGAAGATAAATTGGAAGCGATCTCATCAATTAGAGACAAGGCAGCAGAAATTTTAAAAACCCAAAGCTTAGAAGACACCATTGAGGACTTTCCCCAGAAAGCAGAGCAAAAATGCAAAAAGATAATAAATTTAAGGGCTAAACCCAGGAGGTGAAATCCAAATAACAGGAGTTCTGTAAAGAACAAATATAGAAAAAGAGAAATAGAAATCGTCCAAGGATGAATTTGAGAAATCTCCCCATAATGGAAATGAATGAGTTTTCAGATCAAAAGGGCGTATTGAGTACCCAGAACAGTGATTAAGAACAGGCCTCCGGCCACGGCGCAAAATTATGAAATCCCGTGCAATAGCTGCACACACAGCATCCTACAAGCCTCAGAGCAAAGAGTAAATGAAACAAGACACACGAAGAATCGAGACTGAAAATGGCGTTAGACTTCACAATGGCAACTGGAAGCTAAAAATCAACGGAGCGATGCCTTCAGATTTATTCCAAAGTATTCAGAAATGATTTCCCACTTAGAATTCTGCACTTAGCCAAAAACCAACAAGGCGTGAAACTAGAATAAAGAACGTTTCAGACAAGGATGATCTCAAAACATTTGCCTTTCACACCGGTCAGGAAACTGTAGCCTCTTTCACCAAAATGAGAGATTAAACCCGGAGAGAGCAAGGCAAGGAAACAACAATAAAGCGAAAGGCATCCCGGGGACGGAGGGAAGGGAGAAGGAAGCAGACCAGAGGCTTCGGGAGAGGCCGATTCAGGAAAACGAAGCGTCAAGAACTCACGGATGGGGGGGGGGGTAGAGACAAGTGGTGCCGAGCTTGGGGTTAAGCTAGTCACAGGCACGTCAAAAATAAAAAATAAAACCAGACACGTATTAGCTCCAAGAAAACAAAACGTCTTGCAGAACAAGAAAAGTAATCATAGTGGATTAACCAGTTTAGCTGACAGTTACACACACGTCGTAATAACAGACTAACCACGACCACAGGACTGAGACGGGGCGGGGGCCGCGGGCGAGGAGGCGCAGGGCAGCGAGAGAACTAAAGCTCGGTTTTTTATAACGTAAAGTACTAGGTAATTCCTAAGATAAAAACACCAACAAGCAGCCGTAAAAATACCAAAAAGCAGCAATTCAGTGAAATAATTTGGAAACAACCAGACACTCCTGAAGCTGTTGCTTGTGTGAGGCGGTCAGGGCAGGGAGGGCAGGGCAGGGCTGGGCAGGGCTGGGCAGGGAGGGCTGGGCTGGGCAGGGCAGGGAGGGCAGGGAGGGCAGGGCTGGGCTGGGCAGGGCTGGGCAGGGAGGGCTGGGCTGGGCAGGGCAGGGAGGGCAGGGAGGGCAGGGCTGGGCTGGGCAGGGCAGGGCTGGGAGGGCAGGGCTGGGCAGGGCAGGGAGGGCAGGGCAGGGAGGGCAGGGCAGGGAGGGCAGGGCAGGGCTGGGAGGGCAGGGCAGGGAGGGCAGGGCAGGGCTGGGAGGGCAGGGCTGGGCAGGGCAGGGAGGGCAGGGCTGGGAGGGCAGGGCTGGGCAGGGCTGGGCAGGGAGGGCAGGGCAGGGCTGGGCAGGGCAGGGCTGGGCAGGGCAGGGAGGGCAGGGAGGGCAGGGCTGGGCTGGGCAGGGCAGGGAGGGCAGGGCTGGGCTGGGCAGGGCAGGGCTGGGAGGGCAGGGCAGGGCAGGGCAGGGAGGGCAGGGCAGGGCTGGGCAGGGCAGGGCTGGGAGGGCAGGGCAGGGCAGGGAGGGCAGGGCAGGGAGGGCAGGGAGGGCAGGGCTGGGCTGGGCAGGGCAGGGAGGGCAGGGCTGGGCTGGGCAGGGCAGGGCTGGGAGGGCTGGGCTGGGCAGGGCAGGGAGGGCAGGGCTGGGAGGGCAGGGCAGGGCTGGGAGGGCAGGGCAGGGAGGGCAGGGAGGGCAGGGAGGGCAGGGAGGGCAGGGCAGGGAGGGCAGGGAGGGCAGGGAGGGCAGGGCAGGGAGGGCAGGGAGGGCAGGGCAGGGAGGGCAGGGCAGGGAGGGCAGGGCAGGGCTGGGAGGGCAGGGCTGGGCAGGGCAGGGAGGGCAGGGCAGGGAGGGCAGGGCAGGGAGGGCAGGGCTGGGCTGGGCAGGGCAGGGCTGGGCAGGGCTGGGCAGGGCAGGGCAGGGCAGGGCAGGGAGGGCAGGGCAGGGAGGGCAGGGCTGGGCTGGGCAGGGCAGGGCTGGGCAGGGCAGGGCAGGGAGGGCAGGGCAGGGAGGGCAGGGCAGGGAGGGCAGGGCTGGGCTGGGCAGGGCAGGGCTGGGCAGGGCAGGGAGGGCAGGGCAGGGAGGGCAGGGCAGGGAGGGCAGGGCAGGGCTGGGAGGGCTGGGCTGGGCAGGGCAGGGAGGGCAGGGCAGGGAGGGCAGGGAGGGCAGGGCAGGGCACGGCTCCTCCTGCCAAAGGCCCCTGGCCGGGCTGCGGGACTCTCCGAACAGTGCGCATAGGTAATGGTGAAGCTCAAATATTTTAAAATCAAAAATAGAGAACTTAGAAGTTAAAAGAGAAAAAATAGATGGGAAAAGATCAGAGCAAGCGTAAAGTATTAGTATTCTGCTTTTGCTTTTTTTTTTGTAAATTATTCCCACCTGAAACTCGGGACGTGGAGCCGCCCTTCTACCCCTCATCCCATCGCTTTCTGCGGTTTATTTCCCGGCCCCAGTCGAGCCCTGGGCAAGAATAAAGGCTTCTCTTTAACTTTTGGCTAGAATATTGGCAAGTGTACGTAATTACTGCATTATGCGTAGCCATGGAGGCTGGGGCGAGAATGGATGCTACAAATATTCAGATAATCCCCAAGGGTTGTATTAGTCAATATTTTTAAACAATTCTTTTGCTAATTCTTGCTGCAGAGGTATATTCTTAAGGTGTGTCTTTTTGAACTAAAACATTTTCTTAAAAGCTTAAGAAGAAAGCTTAAATCCTGGATTTTCCTGGAAGATTCTGTGCTGGAAACAGAGGCAGTTATTTATCTTTTAAGAAGGTTTCCATGGATTTGAATTCTCGCTTCCCTCCCTTCATAGGATTAGCCTGTCAGGGCGAGCAGGCCGCTGGCTGGGGCGGGGTGAGGTTAGGGGCCGTCCAAGGAGCATCCTCAAGGAAACTTTCTGACTATTGCACCCAGGACCCACCTGTCCACTCTCAGGCCACACAGTGGGACGTTGACAAAGAGGAAATAAGATGAACCTACAAAAAAAATTCCTTGGAAAGGAACATAATAACCCCTTTGTAATGCTGGTGATGGAGCACAAGACTAATACCATTTAGTTAACGCTGTGGTTACAACAGTCCTACGAAGTTCCATGTCAAGAACCAAACTGAGCCTGGCTGGCATGGCTCAGCGGTTGAGCGTCGACCTAGGACCCAGGAGATCAGGGTTTGATTCCTGGTCAGGGCACATGCCCAGGCTGTGGGCTTGATCCCCAGTTGGGGGCGTGCAGGAGGCAGCTGATCAATGACTCTCATCATTGATGTTTCTCTCTCTCTCTCTCCCTTCCTCTCTCTGAAATCAATAAAGATATTTAAAAAAAAAAAAGAACCAAACTGATAGGTCCAGATCTATATTGTATTTCGTCGCCTTCCTCTAGCACTTTCACCCAGGATCCCACAGTAGGTACTTTTGTATCTCTTACCTCACATCTCCTCTCTATTCTTCACTGATTTATAAGGCACTCTCCTCATTTTTCAGATGCCAAGTGAGAGAAGTAATATAATCACTAGCAAAAGTAAGATTAGAATTAAGTCTCTAAGCCAAGCCATCTAGCCAGTGGCTATGATGTCAAATCTGATTGTGGCTATAAAATATTAGGGAGTAATAAGGAAAGGCTCCTAAAATTATTATAAGTGAGACGAGGGAGGAAAGCCCATCTGTGTGCACAGTGGGACTTCTAAGAGAGAAGAGACGTCTGTAATAGTGTCAACAATGAAAATAAAGTTAAAAAAAATCTTTGATCTCTTGGTGTCTAATGAAAATAACCTTTATTTTTAAAAAACAAAAACAAAAGAAAAAAAACAGAAAATACAAAGAAGAGACTCTGACTGGAGAGAAAACATGAGAATCACTTCAGATTTTCATCTCGCTCCTAAATATTTATATTAATTCTATAACTCACCAAACTACTAGGTCGTATGACATTGGGTAAGTCAACATCTCTGCTCTCAGTTGCCGCATCTGTAACTAAAGATTAGCCAAATTTTTTAGAATAGGAGCATGTAGAGGTTTGAAGTAGCTTCAAGATCACCCAGCTCGTCCTACTGAGCATATGAACCTCTTCTGAACAGCCCAGCAGGTAGCTAGTCAACCTCGGCTTGACTGGAAACAGGACCATGGACTCAGTGCCTCCGAGGAAAGCCAATTTCAGTTTCAGATTGTTCTTAATCAGAAGTTTTTCCATAAATTGATCTAAGACTTTACTAGATAATTTCCAGCTAAATTTTTAAAAATTGCTATGCAAAACCCTCTCCTCCACATAATGCAATGACATAGCCCCACCATCACTTTTATCAAAACATGAATTAGTTGTAAGGTGTGATTATTGAAATTGGCCGTTAGTCTTAATTCTGCCCATGTCTTTGACATTGGCAAGGCACTCATTATATCCGGATCTTAATTTCTCTGCCTATAAAATGAAGGGCTTAGAGTTTGTTAAATGTCTCTTCTAACACTTACAATTCCTTCTCAACTCTATCTTTGTCCTGAACTCAGTGGAATATTATTTTTACAGCCTACAGTGAAGTTTTTGGGATTTCTTTAATGAAGAACTCTTCTTCTTTTTCTTGTGTCTCTTAACGTTTCTAAATGTTCTGGACATATTTAAATTAGACTGTATTCTTAGGGAGATCACAAGTAATTTTAATAAGGTGGAACTTATATTTCCTTTCCAATACTAGGATCTTAAAGGTTAGAAGGAACCATACAAGGTATCCAGCCCGATCTCCCGCTAAGGAAGAAATCCATAATAGAGCCCCCCTAATGTTTTGCCTTCCAACTTTTGCTCACACTTTCCTAGTGGAAGGAGCTTAGTGCTTTGTGGATTTAGCCTGTTCTATTGAAAGACAACACAGTGCCTGACCTATAGAAGGTATTTAAGTGTTGTTCAAAAATATGCTTGCCTGGAACCACCCATTGGTCCTGGCTCTGCTCTCTTAGCATGGCAAAACAGATATGCCCCTTGATACTTAAAAGCCACGCAGCCATTCAAATACGCGAGTCTAGCTAATCTCCCCTCCCACCCCCTCCAAGGCTCTGCTCCTCCAAGCTAAAAGCTCACGCTCCTCTATTTGTTGTTTTCCACACCTTTTACTACCCAGCTTCCTGTACACTGGATGAATTTTAGCTTGTCAACATCCTCTTTAAATTGTGATTCCAAGAATATGACATAATATAAAGTATTTTAATTAACTCATTATTTTTGCACATATATTGAGCTTAATTAAAAAAAAAAAAAGAGGGAGCCATTGCTTCAACTAAATACATTTATTGCATGATTCTCTTAGCACCGGAAAGCATTCTGTTTGCTCTTTGCTTTCACATATCTTTATCTCTAGTTACCAAATACCTCCACAGGAGCCAGTTCTCTATCTTTGGAAGCAGTGTCCTGGGTTCCAGTTAATCGTTTCCTAGTGCCACCGTCAGCTCCACACTGGGCGGAATGGTGTGCCGTTCATTCCTTATATTCTTACATCACGTGGGCAGAAATATTATCAAGAGCCCCTCTCTGAAAGTCTATGACCTGAAGTCCATCCAAACAAGAGTAAGAACAAATATGAAACAAATTATCTACTAGAGTTGAGATTACATATAGGGTGACTTTCCCACCTTGGCTACTTTAAGATGTTTTGCCCCTTTGGAATCAGACCTAGCTATGTCCTTCTTTCTTTAATATATCATCGTGAACATGGCGCTGTCAGATCTTCGCCACCAAGTGAAACCGACTTGAGGGGAAAGGGTGGATAATTCAGACAGAGCACCCTTTCCGCCTATAGAGGCTTTGATCACGATTGAAGGCCAAAAACAGAAGTGCGATCACAGTTACATTAACTTGAGACCACATTGTGTCTATCCTCTGTCATCACTAACCCGCTGTGTACAGAAAACAAGAGGGAGGGACGGAGGGAGGGAGGGAGGGAGGGAGGGAGGGAGGGAGGGAGGGAGGGAGGGAGGGAGGGAGGGAGGGAAGGAGGGAGGGAGGGAGGGAACTTTGCTATTGAATTGTTTGCCACCAACCTCGGAACACTGTCAGATGAGAAAACACGGCTCCTGGTCACAGCTCTTCCCTTCCCTCCTAATCTCACCAGCAACAGCCACAGAGCGAGGACCAGGATGGGGAAAATGAGCATCTTTCCATGTTTAATGCTCTTGAATCGGAGACACAGACACCAAGTCCCGGCGCCAGGATTCGTCCTGCCTGGGGTGGGGTAGGGCTGTGCCTCTGCTAACAGAGCCTCCTGCCTGCCTGCCTCCTCCAGGGGCCAGGATGTGGACCTAATCTGCTCCTTCCAGACCCCAAGTTAGTCCTGACATCTTCTTGTGAAGACAAAAGAGAGAGACGCATTTCTGATGTTTTCAGATATGTGTTAACCATCTATTTTTTTTAAATTTCTTTCAAAACAAAAAATTTGTGCTCACTTTAAAAATTCCCCCCAAATCCCTTTTCGTAGCTGTGTTTCCTGGGACTGGAAGAATCGGAGCCCCCCCCTGTGTAATGGTATCTATTTTCCCTTCCAGGTTACCAGGAACATTCTCACTCTCAAATCAGGTTTTTCGTAAAACCAAGTTTTTTTTGTCTTACGTGAAGCATTTGTCAAAAACTCCTGCCTTGGAACAGTACAGTCATTATCTGAACAAGAAGAGAAAGGAGAAATCTGAGCCTACATTTGCTTTTAATGACACATCTGCACAATCTAAATAAATGACAGAGGCGCCCTTGTGAGGCGACGGGGCAACGTGCAGCCGATGCGGTTACTAGAGACGCGCGGAGAGGCGGCGGGGTCGGGGCGCCCGCACGGTGCCCCCGGGGGGTCGGGGCGCCCGCACGGTGCCCCCGGGGGTTGGGGCGTCGGCACGGTGCCCCCCGCAGGGGTCGGACCGTCCGCACGGTGCCCGCGGCAGGGGTCGGGGCGCCCGCACGGTGCCCCCCGCAGGGGTCGGGGCGTCCGCACGGTGCCCCCGGGGGGTCGGGGCGCCCGCACGGTGCCCCCGCAGGGGTCGGGGCGCCCGCACGGTGCCCCCGCAGGGGTCCGACCGTCCGTCCGCACGGTGCCCGCGGCTGTCGCGCGCCCTGGCTGCGCGGGCCCCGCCGTCCCGCCCAGCTGCGTTTCCGTAACCGTGAGGGGAGCCGGTTCTCCTCGTCTGTTACCCACGAGGCGGTTCACTGATGAACGCGCACTTCGGGAAGTCGAGCGGGCTAAACAACGCTGACGTTTTAAAGCGAGAGTTTTGCCTCCTGCGCGGTGCGGGGTGAGCCACGGCCTCGCTCTAACCCCGTCCTTGCTCAAGATGAGTAAAGAGTAAGAACCAGAAGCCGAGAACTCAGGTCCGGAAGGGCCTCGGGACGCCCCCTCCGAGAGGGACGAGGAGCCCGAGGCGCCCGAGGCGAGGCGGCCCCGCAGCTGCCGCCCCGCGCCGCCTGCCCCGCGCGCCCCGGGCCGGGCGCCACCAGCGGAAGCCCGGGCGCTGCCCCCGCGGACGGCTCGTCCTCCCGGGACGAGCCGGGCCGGGGGCCTGTCGCGGGCCCTCCCACGAGAGCCTCGGCCGGGACCCGCCGCGCCAGTCCCGCCGCCGCCCCAGACCCGCGCCGGGCGCAGCGTCGTCGGGGATTCCCGCCGTGATTGCAGATCCCAGGCATCGAGAGGGCGCCGTCCCCGCAGCGTGTCCGAGTCCAGAAATATTACTCGCCTGCGCCTTGTCCACGCGGGTGGAACTCGAGACGGTTAAACGGTGGGAAACGGGGCCCCGGGGCCGGGGAGGGGCCCGCGCGGGCGGCGGGCGGGCGGCACAGCTGGGACGCCGCCGCCCAGGCCCCAGAAGCTGTGCGCGGCCCCGGTTCGCCCGCGAGCCCTTTGTTCAGGGAAACCCGGGGGCGCACGGACGGCCGCGTGCGGGGCGCGGGCGGCTTCGGCCCTCAGTGGTCCCCAGGCAGGTGCGGCCCGAAGGCGACGGGCCCGCCCCGCTGGCCTTGGTCTTGCTAAGACCCCGCAGTCCCCTAAATGCCCCGGGAACGCGCATTTCCACGCGCAGCCCGCGGAACACTCACTAAGAGTCGGTCGGCGGCGGGACGAGCCGCGGGACCGGCGCCCACGGGGTCGGAGGCGGAGCTGCGCGGCGGTTCCTCCGCTCGGGTTTCTGCGGCGCGGCCGCGGACCGGGCGCCCCGGGGGCGGGGAGGGCGTGGGGGCGCCGGGGCCGCGCACCCCTCAGGAGGGCCGGGCAGGCCCGCGGGCCGTGCGGGCGCAGCGGCGGGAGGGCGGGCGCCGCGCAGAGGCCTCGCTTGGGCGTCCGCGCCGGGGTGCGGGGTGCGGGGTGCGGGGTGCGGGGGCCCGGCTGGCTACCAGCGGCGAGCGGCGCGAGCCCGTCGGCCCGGGAAGTGCTGGGGATGCGGCCGCGCCCGCCCGGTCCCCGCGGAGCCGAAGGCGCGGGCAGCCGGGCCCTTACCGCAGCCGACCCGTCCGCCCAGGAGGGGCCAAGGGCCGGGCGAGGGGCCGCGGAGCCTGGACCGCGGAGCCGGCGACGGGGCAGAGCGCGGAGGGCCCGGGGGCGCGCGGCCCCGGCCGAGTCAGAGCCCAGGGCCCGCGCTCCGGCGGCGGCGCTGCGGGCGCGGGAAGGGCGGCGGGGCACCCACGGCCCGGCGGGGCTCGCGGGCGGGAAGGGGCGGGGCGGCCGCGCGGGATCCCCCGGGCTGCGGGCAGCCGGGCGCGTCCTGTCGGGTCGGCTGCCAGGGGCCGAGCTCCGAGGCCGCCGGGTCCTCGGGTCGCGGGGGCACCGCGCGCGCCCCGCCGGTCCTCCGCGCCCCCCGCCCGGCCGCTCAGAGCCCCCGCGGCTCGGGGCCGGGCTCCCCGTCGTCCCCGATGTCCACCTCGTCCTCGGGCTCCGGGAGCGCGAAGGGGCCGGCGGGCAGCCCCAGCCGCGCCTCGGCGGGGCCGGCCTCTGGGCCGCGCGGGCTGCCCTCGGGGCTCTCGGGCCCGTCCGGCGCTTTGGGCTCGTCTTGACTTTTCCTCAGCTGCTTTTTGTGCTTCATCCGCCGGTTCTGGAACCACGTTTTCACCTGATTTCAGGGAGAAAAATATAAAACCGCGTCATTCCTCCAGACCCATGGTCAGTGGCCTGCGCTCTGAGCGCTTGCTGGGAGCGGGGAACCGGACCGGACCCCCTGACGGGTTGTTCGGGAGCTGGGGCCAGGTCACCCCGAGGGGCCCCGGGTCACCGCTTAGGTCGGGTGGGACTCAGGCCCGGGCCCGGGAGAGCCCGCCCTGCGGTGACCACGAGGGTCGGGCGGCGGGCGAGCACCGGCCCCGTCGCGCGTCGCGATTTCTGCTAGTGAGGCCGCGCCCCGTCGCCCCCGCTCCTCTGGTTGGGGGAACCTAACACCCGGCCCAGCAGCACCCCCGCACCCGCGGCTGAGCATCGCCCTTGCAGGTTCTCATCAAAGAAAATCACTGGGCCTGGCAGGGCCAGTGGTCCCCCCGCAAGGTGCGCGCCCGGGCGCCCCGAGGATGAGAGCTGGGGCCGGGGCTCCGAGGGCGCAGCGCCCGGAGGAAGACGCACGGTCCCTCCCGCCCAGGACGGGGCGACGGGAGAAGCCTGAGTTGGGGGGCGGGTAGGAAGACCCGCAGCTGTGGGAGACTAAACCAGACGACAAGACCGCCTCGTGCGGCCTCTCTCGGGACGAGAGCCCCTCGCCCCGTCCTGTGCCTGACGCGGGTTCCCGCCCTGGTGGAAGGGCTGCGGGGAGGCGCTGGGGCCGCCGCTCCCGGGGGAGCAAGGGTCGGGACCCCGAGGAGCCTTCCCTCGCGCCCGGAGCCGGGAGAGGTGCTGCTCTGCGGCTTTGCTAAGTCTGGCAGGAGGTTGGAAATGGCTGCACTTGGCTAAGGATCTTTGGAGACGCCCGGAACGAGGGGAGCGGGCAGTGGGGGCTCAGGAGCTCCGCCCGGGCCCGCGGGGCTCGGCGTTGAGGGAGCGGAGCGCGCGGCGAGCGGGGCTCCCTCCGGCGGCCCACCTGCGTCTCGGACAGGCTGAGGGCCGTGGCCAGCTCCACGCGCTCGGGCGTGGACAGATAGCGCTGGATCTCGAATCTCTTCTCCAGGCCGGACAGCTGCGAGTCGGAGAACACCGTGCGGGCCTTGCGGCGGCGGCAGTGCTTCCCCGGCAGCTCCGCGTGCGCGTGCGGGGGGTGCGGGAACAGCGCGGGGACCGGCACCCCTGCGGAGAGAAAAGCGGCCGGGTGGGCAGAACCCCGGGGCGTGGGCCCCCCGCTCCGCTCCCGCCGCCCCCGCGCCTCCCTCAGCCTCCCGTCGCCGCCGGTCCCCTCCTGGCCCCGAAGCCCCGGAGCCCTTCTCCCAGGAATCACAGGGCACTGGAGGGCCGGGGCGCGTGGGGAGGGCGCGAGTCGCCAGGATACCGCCAGGAGATCTTTAGCAGGAAGCCATCTAGAAATTACAAACAATAAACAGTAGGCAAAACGGGAAAGGACATCATAAAATAGACCCGGAGGACGTTTAAAATGTTCTTGGAGAGATTCCCTAGCGCCTGCCAGCGTCCAGTCCTCCGAGGCGCCTCGCCAAGTTTTCTTGCAAACTCGGGGCGTCCAGGAGCTGCTCCCTCCTGCCGTCCATCCCGCGCCTCCCAGAGCCCTGCGGCCCCCGCGTGGAGCTGAGGCTGGCGGGGTGGCGGACGCGCCCTGCCCCCCACGCACTAGGAAGGCCTCTCTCCCCGGTTTCCCGAAGCGGCCCAGGGAGCAGAGCAAAGCGCGCGGGTAGGCTCGGGCTATCCCCGCCTCGCGCGTTTCCTTCTCAGATTCGGGGAGCGCTGGGGACCCCTCTCTCTAGTCTGCTCCTCGCTGTTTCTCTCGCTCTGTCCTTCCGACCCCAAGCAGAAGCGAAGC
This sequence comes from Miniopterus natalensis, assembly GCF_054644295.1. Taxonomy (NCBI): domain Eukaryota; kingdom Metazoa; phylum Chordata; class Mammalia; order Chiroptera; family Miniopteridae; genus Miniopterus; species Miniopterus natalensis. Next base: position 4,233,799 of record NC_142100.1, on the reverse strand, counting down.
GCTTTTCCTCCGCGGATCGAAACTTCTTTCCCTTTCCCACCTTTGCCGGCTTCTCCGTGCGGGAGAGGCGCCGAGCGCGCACATGGCCACAGACCCGGCACCGGCCAACCCAGGGGGAACGAAAGCGAACGCAGAGGGTTTCGGGGCTCTGGCCACTGCTACTGGGGGAACGTGGGCCGAAGCCGAGGCTCGGACTTCGACAAGCTTTACGCGCCTGCCCTTCCCGCCCAGCGCGGGCCCTGGGCTCCCCGCGCCACAGACGCTCTCAGCTTTTGTTGTGGATCCACAAGCTGTCTCTGTCTTTCCACAGTCCCCCCGGGACCAGGGGTGTTTGGGGGCTGCAGTCTGCACTTGGACTCAAGGAATTATTCTATTCTGGCTGGAATGGCAGGGCTGGAGGAGTGTGGATGTGGCCTGGAGGGAGGCAGTGAAGCTCTGGGTGTCCGCCGCCTCCCTGGACCAGCCAGGGTCGCCCGCAACTGGGGCAGAGGGAAGCTGATCGTGAGTTAAAGGCTAGATGTTGGGAGTAAAGAGAGCTAAAGAGCAGCCATGTCCCCCTTTCTTTCCTTCTCCCTTGTTTGGGCCTCCCAACCCCTCAGTCCTCAGAACACCCCAAACTCTCCTTCCCTCCTGAGCCTCCACGGAAAGCGGTGAGCGCCGGCGCCTGGACAAGGCCGGCGCGCTAGGGTCCTTTGAACTTCTGCGTTGCAGAGTTGAGGTCTGCTCTGTGGGGCGGAGCGGTCAGGGGTCTCCCTCGGAGCAGGTGGAGACAGACCCGGGGCTGCGCGCTGGGCCGCGGGGGCCAGAAGGAGCACAGGGAAGGAGGCTGAGCGCTGCCCACCAAGAACAGCTCAAACCTGCGGGCACCTCGGGCCGGGCAAGCCTCCTCCCCGGACGGAGTGCAGTGGCCGGGCCGTCCCCACGGCGGCCGGCCTCGGGGCAGCCCCGCTGTTCGCAGCGGTGCCTCCAACCGCAGGGAAGGAGGCGGGCGCCCGGCTGCACCAGCTTGGCTTTTCCAGGCCCCATCGCGGTTAGGGTCCGACTGGAAGACCTGCTCTGTCGCTCCCCATACCTCGCAACCCCTGTACTTACCCGAGGTGGTGAGGAAATAAGGGTGGTGATGGTCTCCCTTGTGCAGAGGGTGGTGGGGGTGAGGGGCCAGGAGGGTGGGGGTGGGCATGAGGGGGTAGCCATAGTCTAGCAGAGGCACCCGGGAGGCCAGAGAGCTGGCGAAGTGGTCGGGGGCCGCCTCCCTTAGAGGCTTGGGCTTGTGCAGCAGGATGTCCTCGATGAAGAAGGACGTGGGCCTCTGAGAAGATGCCGGGTGGAGAGGGGAGGTGAAGTTGAGGTTCATCGTGAGCCGAGCGCAGGGAGAGGCCCGAGGAAGGGCGTGGGCAGCGGGCAGGTCTCCGAGGCTCCGTCCGGGCCGGGCCGCCCGGGCTGCAGAGGCGAGGAGACCCGCTGCCGGCGCCGGGCCTGAGCGCGGAACTGGCGGCCCGGAGCGGAGCCGCGGGAGCCAATGGCGAGGCCGCGGCGGGGCGGGGCGGGGCGGGGCGGGGCGCGCGGGCGGGCGGGGCGGGGCGGGCGCTGTCCGCGGTGCTGAGCCCCGCCGGCCCGGTCCCGCGCAGGGGCGCCCTCCGCGCCGCGCGCCTGGCGCCCGCCGTTTGCGGAGAAGGCTGGGGACGACCAGGCCTCCGTCCCCGACGAGCCCCTCGGGGAACAGAGGCCCTTAAAGGGCCCCGGCGATAGGGATCGGCGCTTACTTGGGCGTTTGGGTCTGGGCCTTAAAGATTTAGAAGAAGGGGAGCAAAGCAGACGTGAGGAGACGAGAGTCCCCATCGGCTGGACCAGCTTAAACCGGTGGCTGGGGGCGGGCCGTCGAGGTGGGCAAAGGAAATGATGCCCGAACCCCAGCGCAGAGGGGGAGTGAGGGGAGGTGTAGCGCACTAGCCGAGTATAGGGCCTGTGTGGGCGTGTGCAGGGCCGCCTCCTCTCAAACTGTCCTCGCATCTCACCCGCAGGGCTGGCTGCTTCTGCTATACCGCCCCCTTCAACACCCCCTCCCACAGATAATTGTGCCAGGTTCTCCGTCTCCCACTCCCTTTCCCAGCCTTTCTTTTCACTTCCCTCCCTCCCAATATATTTTCTCCTGTTTGCCTTTTTCTAACCTGTCACATTTATTTCCCTTGAGTCAATTTGCTAAAATTAAGGTGATCCTCTACAGCACAGCAGGGCTAACTTTGACTCGCATCTCCAAAAATTGCTGTAATTATTGGTGTTAAACTCGGGGAAATTAAAAGAAGCCACTTCTCTTCCACCTCCCAATTTTTAAGCTCTAATTTGTTGAAACGTAGTTGTCATCACAATTCCAATCACTACAGCTAATAGCAAAAGTGTTTTAATAGAGACTGAGTCCTCACAACCCATGCTATTAGGTAATTAGAGGAGGTGTTAGAAAGCCAAGTGCTAATCCTTGGGTGCATGGGTGGAATTTTCATCTGATCTAGCAGGTAAAACAAATTAATTACCAGAATCAATTAGGCCCCAAACTACGGTGCTGCAGGAAGTGGGAGCGCTGTATTCCATATGGATGACCTGGTAAAAATGGTAAACAGACCAGGAGAGTGAGAAGGGGAAGGGGGGAAACAACTTTAACATAGGAGCTCAGCAAGTAGGCTTCTAAAGGAAGTCAGAATATGTTGTCTTGGAGTCTGAAATGTGATTTTTGTTTTAAGTGTATAATTGGTAAAAACTGAAGACAGAGAGCAGGCTGAGAGGGGGCCACTGGGAGGGAAAATAGTAGACTTCCAAGAGTCGTCCCTTGTCTTTAGCCCTGGTCCAGTCTTCTCCCCCAGGGCTAGAGAAACCGAGGAGACTCCTAAAGAGGCCCTGGGGGCGCCGTCCACACTGTAGGAAGACCACCGCCTCCCAGTGGGAGCTTCGGGCGTGGAAAGCAAGCCATCCTGTCCCCTAAGGCCTCAGGCTGAGTGGCCATGGAGGGCCTGGGGGTATACACCCAGGCACTGGCCTCTGTGAAGACCCTTCCTGTGCCTGCTCAGCCCCCCTTTCTATCCCCACGTGGAGGGAGAGCACAGGTTGGCGCTGGCATTCAGCCTTGGAGATGGGGTTCCAGCTTCACTATGGGGTGGGGACTCACTTCTGCCTCAGAAGATGAAAGGAAAAGATTATCGAATGTCTCTTTGGGAGCAGGGGCAGTGAAAGCCCTCTTCGGGTGAAGCTACCTTTGACCCAAGGCACTGCAAACCCCTTTTCAGAATTTAGCCTCGCCCCTCTCTGAGAGTGTTTGCAGGATGGGAGAAGGGAAGAGAAGGCGGGAGACCACCTGCTGGGCCCTTCCCTTCCCCTTATTTCATAGACCTTGGGCTCAGCTGTTTGGTCTCCCCCAAAGCTAAGGCTATTTCCCCAGGCCCCGCTGCCTGGACCTAGAGGCAGGGGAGGAGGCCTGCTCCTCACATCCCCTTTCTGAGTCCTGCTCACTCTAGGACTCCTGCTTCCCGTAGCCCAGCACTGCCTCGCAGTAGGAACCTGAGCAGTGGGAGAGGGAGGGGGGAACTGGATAGCAGGCCCCGAGGACTGCAGGCGAGTTTTACTTCCCCTCCCCTTTCCCTTTCAGCGATCCTGGGAAACAAAGCTCCGTGCATGAGAAAGTAGACAGCCACCAGCATTATAGCAGGCCCCTGGGGAACCGAGGTGAGAATAGGGGATCAGTAGGAAGCGGAGGCGGAGGCAGGGATTCCTTATTTGATGAGGAAGACCCCCTTCCCCCGGGAGGCCCAGGTAATCACAGCTGGGGCTTGCCGTGGGGACTGTGGCCCTGAGCCCAGCCCTGGAATGGACAGGCCGTGCAGGCAAATCTTGTCCTGGAAAAGTTCCTACGGGGCCGGGGTCTGGCCTCATGTTCCTCTTAGAGTTCTCTGGAAAGTCACAAGGTCAAAAAAGCTGGGAAGTGTCTTATGGCCGTGGGGCTCCTGAGCAGAACCCACCCCTACCTTCCCATGGGGCTCATGCCTGGCCCATCCCACTTCTGCAGCAGCGAGTGACAGAGGCCACCAGTGTATCCAGCCCCCTCTTGAGATTCAATTCCTGTTTGCCCTAAGTTTGGAGGAAGAGGCATTCCAGGGCCCACAGGCCTTTCCTCCACCCCTCCTCCCTCAGGCCCTCAGGGCCATTCAGAGTAAGAGGTAAGTCTTATGTTTTTAGATGCTTGTAAACAATCTGCCCCTGAAAAGCAAAAGTGTTTCATTGCCTGGATTATCTGTAAAGTCAAGGGCAGCACTGCTCAATAAGAGTATGAGCCACATAGGTAGTTTTAGATTTTCCACTAGTCACATTCAAAAAGTAAGAAGAAACAGGTGAAATATTAATGTATTTCATTTAACCCCAACATGTCAAAAATATTATTATTCAACATGGAATCAATATAAATATTATTAATGAGATTCTTTTGCATTCCTTTTCAATACTAACTCTCCAAAACCCAGTGTGCATTTTACATTTACATTTCAGTTCAGACTGGCCACATTTCGAATGCTCAATAGCCACATATGGCGGCTGGCTACATACTGGATGGCACACGGCTAGTTAACTGTCATAACCCCTTCACCGCTCTCCAAGGTAGGGAGACATACACAGAGAAAATGGGAAGCAGTTCTGAAGCTAGCCCAGGACATTTTCAATGCTTGCCCTTCATCCATCCATTATATTTGATAATTGCAAGCATTTATTGAGCATCTACTATATGCCAGGTTACTCACTACACATCTTCCCAACCTCAGGAGATTCAATACATGCATTCACATTACATTTATTTTTTATTCTCGTTTGACTAAAATCTGTCACCCAGAGCCAGCTGTAGCTGACACATAAAATCAGATTCTGCACACTGCCCTGAGCAAAAAAACCCAAAAAAGATCAAATAAATCTTCCCTCTCCCCAATCTGCAAGACATGCAAGAGCTCCTGCTTATGGTTTCAGCTGAAGGATTATTAATTTAAAAAGAAAAAAGATGTTTTCCAGAGAGCAAATAATTAAACAATCCTACTCTCTTTCATGTCAGTCTCATCTGAAACTGTCATCTGAGCTGGGACTTAGTTTCCCGAAAAGATAACCCTCTTGATGATCAAAGGACAAGACTGGCTCCATTAGCCAAGTTGCCTTTACTGTGGCTGTCAAAATAAAGGGAGAAATGTATTTTAGAAGGATCTGAGTAACACACTTTACTCATAACATTTTGTATTATATTGCTTGTTGTCTGTTTCAACTTACCTTCTATCTGAGTACTTTATTTTAAGCACTGCCAGAGTGGATGACATGTGCAGAGAAAGCGCTGGAGTCATGATGCTTCCTGCAAATGCATCTTCTTTCACACTGGAAAATAGGATGTGAACTCACAGGAGAACACGTTCGAGGATGGGGTATTTGAATCACAGCAGCCCTCGTGTAAGGAGTGCTAAACCCGCCCAGTTTGCTCGTTCAGGACTGGGCCAGTCTTTAAGGCCAAAAACCTGCATTTCTTTTCTCTATTGATGTTTTCTATGCTGCCGGTGGCATCTCAATTCAAAACATGCTTCGTAAAGTTTGTGATAGAAAGAAAGCCCTACAGGAATTAAAGGTTTGAAATATGAGAGGTGATATATCATCATTTCTCAATCCTCTAAGAGGTATATAGTAGAATGTGAATGATCTTTAAATCAGCTTCTTATTAGAATTCCACCATTTTCCTCATCAATTCCAGAAGAGTAGCCAAATATATTACCGGGGGGAAAAAAAGCCTAACACAAATGCCTTTTAAATACTTTTAAATATTCTTTTCTTTCATTCTAAAGCACCCAAATTCTATTATCAGAGTTAAAAATTGGCACCTAATGATACAATGTACTTTAAACAGCAATACCAAACTAGTATGCATAGCTTTGAAAATAAAGGAGCATATATTGTGAATTTCTGATGTTAGGGATCTTAAGACCTTTTCAAACTTGATTTTTAGATACAGAGATGAGCTTTAAAAAGTTTCCCAAAATGAGCTCATGTGCAGAGCTAAATTTTTGATATGTTTATGTCAAAATGCTAAATCATTTATATTTTGTTTGAAAATACTCTTCATGAAGCCAAATTGATTTTTATTCTTTTAACTCTCATTTGTAACCCAATGAAGTTAGTGGACAAAAATATATATACGGAAGGTTCAAATGTTGTCACTGTTAGAGGGTAATATTGAATTTGTCTTACAATGACCAGGATGGTAGCTAATTTTAAAGGAAGCAGGAGGGAAAATATTGAAGAGATTTTCTTAAATAAACTTTAACTAGGAAAAGCCATTCTGTGTGTAACATGAGAACCTAGAAGTCATGGAAGAAAAATATTAATAAAATTTACTACACTAATTTTTTAAAATTCATTATGGCAAATACTCTCATAAACAAAGAAAAAAAGATGAACAACAAATGGGGAGAAAATATATGCAACTCATATCCCAGACACAGGAATAATCTGCTCTATATAAAAGAAGTTACTGCAGCCCTGGCCAGTGTGGCTCCGCTGGCTGAGCGTCACCTGTGGCTGAAAGGCTGCCTGTTTGATTCCTGGCCAGGGCATGTGCCTGGGCTTGGGCTTGATCCCCAGGAGGGGGCGCAGGAGGCAGCCGGTCAATGTTTCTCTGTGTGTGTGTGTGTGTGTGTCTGTCTGTCTCTCTCCCTGTCTTTCTCTCTCTCTCTCTCCCGCCCCCTTCCACTCTCTAACACACCTGGGGCCTTGAAAAACAATGGAAAATATATCCTTGAGTGAGGATTAAAAAATAATAAAAAAAAATGGGCAAAGGAGCCCGGCCGGCGTGGCTCAGGGTTGAGCATTAACCCATGAGCCTGGAGGTCGAGGTTCGATTCCTGGTCCCGGGCTGCAGATTCGATCGCCAGCAGGGGGCGTGCAGGAGGCAGCGGATCAATGACTCTCATCACTGATGTTTCTCTCTCTCCCTCTGCCTTCCTCTCTCTGAAATCAATAAAACATTTTTAAAAATGGGCAAAGGATTTAAAAAAAGTTCACAAAAAAGAAAATATAAGTGGATGTTAAACCTTTTTTAAATGCTATCACTAGTAAAAATAAGACTAGTAAAAATTTAACTACAATGAGACAACATCATTAGCTACAGAATTAAAATTTTTAATCCGCTTAACTTAAAACCCACTCTGTTAGCAAAGGTGTGGGGGAAGAGTCTCTCAGACATTGATACGAAGGATGCAAATTTATGCAATCTCTATGAAGAATGCTCCCCTTAATTTCTGTAACATTTTATTTAAATCACCTATCAGTTATGATGAACGAGTGAAGACGCAGAACCAGAGCCGGACCACCAAGGACGGTAGAATTTGTAGAGGTGAAATGGAGGCGAAGAGACTGTTCTAGCTCAGAACAGCATGTGACGGACTCACAGGTGGGATAGAACATAGTGTTTTTTTGCAGGATACTGAGATTAATATCTGCAGAGTGAATTTGGAGTAGTATTTTGAAATGTGGTTATGATCTTATTAATAAGTATTTTGAAAGATAGGGGACTTTATTTTTACCTTTGAGGACAGTGGGGTGAGCACAGGAGCCCGTGAAGGATTTTTGAGCAGAGGTGTAATTTGGGAAACCTCCAGTCTCTACGCATGAGGACTGAGAGGAAAGTACTAAAAAGCACAGGAAGTAAACCATCAGTGTTTCTAAATATAAGTGCCTTCAGTCATTCACCCAATAAACAACCAGTCATTCATTCAACAATTATTTCTTAATCATTTCCGTGGGTGTGAGCAGGGCAGTAGCAGCTTAGATGGCACAAACACAAGGTGCACTCTGCTGCTGAGACGGCCACACCTCGTGGCCACGGTGAGGTCTTAGCGGCCGACAGTCCCCTGCTCCTCTGTGGCCGCTCGATTCCTTTCTTCGCCAGCCAGCGGGATGATCCGAATGTGCAGGTCTGATTACCTTAGTCCACGCCTAAAATCCTTTGGTAGTATTTATGTATATTTTACCACAAAAAAGAATGTCTTAAAAAAATATTTGGTAGCTTCCAGTGCTCTAAACTCTTTAACATGCCACATTCCCTCCCATCCCTGAGGGTTAGTATATGCAAACCTCTCTGCCAGGAACATTGATTACTCTAGCTGTGTCTCACCCCTCCACTCGCTTATTTCTATACAGTTCCCAATGGGAACAAACCACTTCCTCCCGGAAGCCTTTCCTAATGCCCCAGGTGTGTCAGGTGCCCTGTCGCTATGCCACACATACTTCTGATACCACAGTATTTTTCTCACTGTGTGGCAACTGCCTCTTTAATCACTTCTCTCCCTCAGTAGAGCAAACTCTATACTCCAAGCATCTAGTTCAATGTCTGGCTCATGGTAATTTTTCAAAAATGGACTAACTGACTGAATAAGCGAATAGATAAATAAATGCATACGTGAAAGAACCACTTGGATGATCCAGCCTGGCAGATTTTACTTTGCTGGGGAAAGAAGCAAGTGTTTCCTATTGTTTGTTAAATGGCCTGAAGGCTAATCAATTCCGGGCCACCTTTCCAGTTCAATATCAAATGGGGCAGAGATCCTAGCTGGTAATGGTTGGGGTGGCTGGTTATCAGATAACAAGCTGTGGGGAGGTGGTTACTATGACAGCCTATAAGCTTATTAAACACCACAAGCCTACACTGCACAGGAAAACCCCAGATTCAAGTGGGTTCAAGATCTGTAGGCTCCAACTACCTGGTCTATATAGTTCTTTGTATTTGCTTAGAACCCTAGAATACTAAGGCCGGTAGAACTTTACAGTTTTTTCCTTTTTGTATTACTTGGAACAAATAAGTTCCAGAAAGGGTAAGTGATTTGTCCAAAGTCACCCAGCAAATCAGTTGCACAGCTGAGGCTAGAAACCTGAATCCCTCCACATCCGGTTGTTAGTCTTTCATGACTGAACAGTGCTGGCCCCTCACCAATGCACCGGTCACAGGCAGGTTTACAGAATTTCTCTCTGGGCTAAAATTTTCATTTTATTGACTCAAAACCCCATGCACCCATCCATTTATTCATTCACTCCTTCAATGAGTATTTTTTAATGTTACTACAGATCGTGCACTACTAGGTGCTGCACAAAATAGGAAACTGTCTGATGCGGGGGCCTTGGCCCTGGTGTGATCACAGCTGTAGAATGAGATAAACTGGGTAATGCCCGATGACACAGCGTCACCCTTAGATCACTTGCTGTTCACAAACAAGAAAGTGTAAGTTTATATAAAGCCACCAGGCTACCATCACTTCAACCCAGTGGTTAACCTTAGCATACCTAGTGAGGAGAGGACAAGCAGCCGTCGCATGTGCCCTACCCTGATGCTAAGTGAAGTGCACACCGGCACCTGGAAACTATTCCTGCCAAGCGTGTAACCTGAATCCAAGCAGGTTTAGACCCCACTTCAACTTACGGAAAACACAAAGGACAGAAAAGCAATTAAAACCATACTGCATGACAGTCAGACAAGTCAGGGGGTTCAACATGCCATGGGCAATCCCTTATTCCTTCCACAAGGCAGTGCCGTGAGGCAAGTAAAAATACGGTGAGGACCGGTGATATCAGTGACAAAATCAAATGCTATGTGTGGCTTGATTTTAACATACCAACCATAAGAATACTTTGAGAGAAATGGGGAAATTTGAATATGACTAGTTATTAAATGACATTGAGCAATCATTATTAATTTTGTTAGATGTGATAATGATGTGGTTATATAGGAAAATATCCTTTGGGTTTGTTTAAAAAGTGCATTCTTAAGTAATGCGGTGAAACATCATGAGGCCTGAATTTACTTTAAGTAAACCTCAGTTGTGGTGGGGGGGACTGGTAAAATAAATATGGCAAAAGGATAAATTTTACTGGTCAATACCTGGAAGTTCCTTATACTATTTTCTTTATTCTTTTGTTTGTTGAAAATTTCCCTAACAAAAAGAAAAAGGTAAGAGTAAAAATACAATTCAACCATAAAAAGAAAGTCGAACAATAATAAAAGTTAGTGTATGCTCAGTACCCAGTGTCCAGAAAGCAAAACAGAAACATAGATCAAAAGCTTTCTAGAAGTTTATTGAATAATAAAAAAATAACTTGGTAAGGAATACTTCCTGGAGGAGGGGGCGCTGGAGTGAGTAAAACTGAAACCTGCACTGGCAGAGCTAAGACAGTTGCTAGTTTAAACACACGCTCATGTCTACTCTCCTCCCACTGCGGGCTGCAGGAGGGGCCGTGGAAGCTAACCTCAGAGATGTTGCGCCTCACTGGCTAACTTGACATTAAAAGTTCACTCACTGTTGTTCTATAGAATGAACCCAGAGCCTGACCTCCCACCATGCACCGCTGTAAGCTCCCGGCCAAATAATCAAAGCTAATTGCAAACACAAAGGGATGCTCACTGGCAGAGAAATGAGCATCCCGTCACCAGTTGGGGGGTCAACTCAGTCCAACCCGGTTAGTGCTTCCCGGAGGGATCCCCGCGGCATCCTGGCCCATCCCGGCAGCAGGCCCTGGGGCCAGCCCAGCAAAGCCACCGGGAAGCCTCTGAAGGCCGGGGAGCATGCTTCCTCTCAAGCTCAACATTGCCCATTTTTCCCCAGCCCTGTCCCTTCAGAACAAATTTAGTGAGTCCACATCAAACAAAACAACAGCCGCATGGAGGCTGCTGCCATTTATATGCTCTGACTAATGCGGTTCCTGATTTCCCTTCCAAATTAAATGGGTTTCGCTTAGTACATTTTCAACAGACGTTACTCAGCTGCTCGATTAATGAGTTTGCGGTGAAAGCTACTTGGGCAGCAATTGAAACAAAAGGACCGCAGCGTGGCTGGGCCCGCTTCCCCGCTCTGCTGTGCGGGCGCCCGCCCTCCCCTCCCGCGAAGGCTGCCTGAAGCGCCGGAGCTGGAATTGGCTGAGGGCTCTCTTCTGTGTCACTGCACTACATTAGGAATAAAACCTTCCACTTAAACACTTAAATGAAAACATCGAGAAACTAATTTACTATTTGCAATCACGTGACTTGAGCCGAAGCTGCCTTAATTTCCTCCCCATTCTGCTTCATGTTCAATGTGAGCGCTCGCTAGATTGCTCTGTGAAAGGGCTGTCTTCGAATCACAACACTTAAGACCTCTTTCATTTTCTTTTTGATTAAATAATTGAAATTCCTGTCAGGGCCTGCACTTTGCTGATGCACAGGTTTGGTGTGTGAGGAGAAAGACCGCTTTTTGTTTGCTGCGTGGGCCTTAAAAGCCAGCAGTGCTTTACTTCATTGAGGGGCAGGTAAAAATGGACCCATGCTATTCACCCATTTCGCAGAAATTTCCTGCACCCGTGAAATGATCGCTGGAGACAAAGTCTGGACAGCATCTCCTCTCATCTAACCACCCTCATTCATCTGGAGGCTTCGCCTGCTGAGAAGAGCTCAGCCACCGATGCCAGCTTCACCCGTTAGGGAAGTAAAAACAGAAGCGCTGGTGCATATATACGTATGCGAACAAAACACACAAATAGCAGCCCTGCGGAGTGGCTCCTTGGTTGAGTGCCTTCCATCCCATGGACCAAAAGGTCGCTGGTTAGGGCATGTGCCTGGGTCGTGGGCTTGATCCCTGGCAGTGGGCCTGCAGGAGGCAGCCCATCGATGTTTCTTTCCCTTCCTCTCCTTCCCTCTCTCTCTCAAATCAATAAAAACACATTGAACACACACACACACACACACACCAAAAAGAAGTAATTAGTCACAGAAAACTTCATTTGTTTCAACTACAGACGTCTGAGACTGCTTACATTCCGTGACGGCCGCGGCAAGGGACCCACAGGTCAGCAGCGTCTCCCAGCAGGGCCGTGGCCTCTGGGCTCCTGAAGCTTGAGGCAAGTGCATCCGAAAGGAGGGCGGGAAAGGCCCTCGCTCAAAAGATAAGCTAACCCACCCCTTTTCCTGCGCCATCGTCACGTCCGCTGGGCAGTCACTGGGCGGCAGCAGGCGCAGCAGCAGGTTCTTAGGTGGCTGTTTCTTGGAAGCCGGTTTCTGTGATACATGGACGCCCAGGCTCAGTCGGAACGTGTGCCTGAGTTTAAATACAAATCACACTCCTTGTCTGTGAGGCGAGCAGGAGACGCCCCGGGTGTCCGTCCCAGCGCTACCTAGCTGTGTGTCCTTGGGAATATCTGTGACCTCGGGCCTGTCTCATCTATAGGATGGGAATATGAATAAGTTGTCCCTGCCTCCTTACAGGACGGGGGAAGCTTCAGTGGGTCAGTGCATGGGGTGAGTCTGGCGTGTGGTGCTTGCTTAATGAAAATTAGTCAGTCCTGTTATGTGCTTATGCATCTTTATATGTGTGTCAACATCTGGACCGTGCTCACATTCCCTGAAATAATATCCTTTCACAGGATGACTTACCCACATTGCACCCAGTAAAAAACAAACAAACAAAAACCTGTGTCTGGGTACAGGAGGAGAGCCCTATGCTACACACACACACACAGAGGCACACACCCCTGTACATATGCACTCCCACACATGCATGCAGGCACACACACACAGGCACACACGCCTGTACATATGCACTCCCACACATGCATGCAGGCACACACACACAGGCACACACACCTGTACATATGCACTCCCACACATGCATGCAGGAGCACACAAACACACAGAGGCACACACCCTTGTACGTATGCACTCCCACACATGCATGCAGGCACACACACACACAGGCATACACGCCTGTACATATGCACTCCCACACATGCATGCAGGCACACACACACAGGCACACACGCCTGTACATATGCACTCCCACACATGCATGCAGGCACACACACACAGGCACACACACCTGTACATATGCACTCCCACACATGCATGCAGGAGCGCACACACACACAGACACACACACCTGTACATATGCACTCCCACACATGCATGCAGGCACACACACACACAGGCACACACACCTGTACATATGCACTCCCACACATGCATGCAGGAGCGCACACACACACAGGCACACACGCCTGTACATATGCACTCCCACACATGCATGCAGGCACACACACACAGGCACACACGCCTGTACATATGCACTCCCACACATGCATGCAGGCACACACACACAGGCACACACACCTGTACATATGCACTCCCACACATGCATGCAGGCACACACACACAGGCACACACACCTGTACATATGCACTCCCACACATGCATGCAGGAGCGCACACACAGGCACACACGCCTGTACATATGCACTCCCACACATGCATGCAGGAGCGCACACAAACACAGAGCATAATTTTATAGCAGGAAATGTCCTTAAAGAATATCTGGTCCAACCTCCACCCAAATTAAGCCTCCCACCTAAAACATCTGCGACAGTTCAACAACTGCCTCATATGAAGCCTCAGTTTACTTTGGGGTAACCTTTACTATTGAACCCTATTCTGACCTCTGGAATCACAGGGAAGAAAACTCACTTTGGATTTTTTTAAAAATCCAAAACTTTAAAAAACACTCTACTGTCTCCTCTGAGTGTTCTCTTCCAAGAAGAAATAACCCCGACCCTGCCCTGCTCCTCGTAACACACCCTGTCCTACCCTCTCACCATTTTGGAGCTCTGAACTTTACGAGAGCCTGCCTTGCCCCACGGGGTGGCTCAGTGCGTGAGTGTCCACCCCTGAACCAAGAGGTGGCCGGTTCGATTCCCGGTCAGGACACATGCTCGGGTTGCGGGCTGAATCCCCAACAGGGGGCGTGCAGGGTGCTTCTCTCTCATCAATGTTTCTCTCTCTGTCCGTCTCCCTCGCCTTCTCTCTAAAACCAATAAAAACATTTTTTTAAAAAAGAGTGCTGCCTTGAATTGAACATAGAATTCCAAATACGATTTGAATAATGCCGGATAGAAACCCATAATGTACGCATTCATTGATTAACACATTAATCCAACATTTATTGATGACAGAAACTAAGCTAGTGACATAGATGGAGAAATATATTAAATAGCATAATAAATGCTATGTAGAAAAGATTACCTCTTTAGCATGACTATAGTTAATCCTACTGTATTGTACATTTGAGAGTTGCTAGGAGAAGAGATCGTAAAGGTTCTCATCATAAGAAAAATAATTTGCAACTATGCGAGGTGGTGCATGTTAACCAGGCTTCTTGTGGCGATCATTTTAAAATATATTCATATAATAAATCATCATGTTGTACACCTGAAACTAACATAATGTTAATGTGTCGATTAGATCTCAATATAAAAATAATTTTAAAATTCTACAAGTTAAAAAAAAAGAGTACCCCTCGGCAGCACCCTGAAGATCACGCGTGGGCGAGCGTTACCTCCGAGGGCCTCGCCCCTGTCCGCCGTGCTCGCTACGGTCCTTCCTCTTGTTTTCAGCTGTTATGGGCTCAGGGCCACAATTCATTTTGCACTTTAGCGGAAGGAAAAACAAAAAGAGATGCGACTGCCTCAGAAAGCTGCTGGGCACTTCTCCGTGCCAAGCAGAAAGGTCCGGGTATGGGGCACTGCTGTGCCCATCACCCGGCCGCCCTCAGCACAGGCGGCTGAGAATGGGCTCCGCGGGCAAAGAAGAGAGCAAAGGGAGGTGGCGAGGTGACCCGGGAGGGGCCGCACCCAGAACAGCTGGGACTGTTCAGTGGCGGGGAGCTGGGGCAGCCGGCTGAGAGTGGGCATGTGGCGCAGGGAGAGGAGCGCTGCCCAGGGGCAGCCGCCAGAGCGGCGCAAACGTGGCCCTGCTCGGAGGGCAGAGGAGAGATGCGACGTCCTATGAAGATCCCCGCCAGCCAGGCTGGCCTCTCGCTAGAGCAGAGTGGAAGGCGCTGGGTGTTATTTGCCAGCTGTCGGGCTACGACAAGGATCGGGGCTCCTCTCTCCGCAGCCAGGACTTCCGTGGCCCCGGGGAGTTAACCAAAGGGCCCCCCCGCCTCAGACCTCCCGTCTGCTTCCCCCGCCTTGCTCCTGTCTCCTCACTGTGCTCCAGGTACACTCTCTCAGTGTTTGAGTCATTTCATTGCCGTTTCTGCGGCTGCTGGACAGCTCAGCAAGGAAGGCACTAGCGTGCACGCTGTTTCCCAGGCCGCCCAGGCACAGTGGGGAGGGTGATTTTGAAGAGGTGTAACCCAAACAACCCGGGAAAGAACAAGCGAGGTTACTGCGAGAGCGGCCTGGAGAACGTGCTTCTGGCCTTTTCTATTCTGAACAGAGGCGGCTCTGACTTTCCCACGAGTAGATTCAGGGATGGAGCGCAGAAGATCTAAAATGGGTCCTGAAGCCACGTCTGCTCTGCCAGGTGGTCCCCTCTGGGGCTCCGTCTCCCTAAGTGTGAAAGGAACTTAGCCTCCCAGGGCCGCTAACGAGCTCCAGGAACCGAGAGCTGGAGGCTGCTCAGGATGCCGCGGAGGTTACAGCGAGGAAGCGTGTGGGAAAAGCAGGCACAGGGATGTGGAAAGGGCCACCTCACTGGCTGAACCCGGTGCCAGGAGTGGCACTCGCAGAAACCTGCCTCACGCTGCCTGTGGTGCAGAACCCACCCTCCGCTTCCCGCCCGAGCCGCGAACCCCAGGCCCTAGGCGGGTTCAGACTGCATCTCAGTTTGGATCTGATTTCCTTCCTTCCGAGGGAACTCGGGGGGCTCCCTCCTTGGGAGAGACAGATGTGCTAGATTCAGAGGCCCCAAGCGCTGGTCTGGGGACCCGTGATGACACAGGACAAGGCTCTTAATTAAGATGAAAAGAGAGCAGCAAGGCCACTGTAACGAATCTTTTGTAGAGTTCAGTTTATTTCACTTAAAAGAGCTGTCTCTTATTCTGAGGCTATGCTACTGGATGTAAGTTCCAAGCGGGCAAGGACTTCGATTTGTTTGTCTTCTGTTTTTCACCAGTAGCCACTTGATAGATAGTTCTTGAAGGAATGAATTATTTCCTATTTCCTAGTATTAAAGTATCCTTTCTTCTATGGGATGCTATTAACAGTGTCAGGGGTTTTTTTTGTTTTATTTTGGTTTTTTAAATTTTTATTTTTAAAATATATTGATTTCAGAGTGAGGAAGGGAGAGGGAGAGAGAGAGAGAAACATCAATGATGAGCGAGTCATTGATCGGCTGCCTCCTGCACTCCCCTGACTAGGGATTGAGCCGGCAACCCGGGCCTGTGCCCTGACCGGGAATCGAACTGTGATCTCCTGGATCCTAGGTCGACGCTCAACCGCTGAGCCACGCCCGGCCAGGCAATAGTGTCAGAGTTTTTAAAAAATATTTTTCCTTGGAAAAAATTAAAGTACATAATTACCTTTCAAAAGGCTCATTGATCTATTATGTTTAAGTTTGGGAATCTCTGGGTTAGATGGTCCTTTAAAGAATATCCAGTCCTATGACCCATCGAACACTGAGTGGGAACTTGTTCCGAGTCCTGTAGCCACGTATGGCGGACGTGTCTCACACCGGAGGGCTTGGAGGCAGGGAGGTCTGTCAGACTTGGGACAACATACATTAGCCATGTGCATTTGAGCAGGTCACTAAAGCCTACTTTCTCCTCTGTACAATGGGCGTCATTACCACCCCCCCCCCAACGGGAGGCCTGTGCCAGTCGTGACTTTCCAGCACTCTGAAGAAAGGGCCTTGAAAGTTGTCCCAGTGGCTGACTGCCTGGAGATCTTTTCAGCCTTCTCTGGGAAAGATGTCCCCCTTTCTAGGCCGGCACCTGGATCCAAGAATTCCTTTAAAGAGAGAAAGACCAACATCTGCTTCTAAATTGAATGCATTCTTGCCAGCATGAGGGGGAACCTAATGCAATGAGTTGAGGGGGAAAGTGAGTTTTATTTTTAAAGCTAAACATACATATTTTATTGAATATATTGTTCTTTATTATATGTCTTTGGTATTAATTCTTTTTATTCCTTTATTATATGATGGGGATGGTAGTTGTTTCATTTTAAAGTTAGGAGTTAACAAAATTTAAAGTTTCCAAAATAAAACGCTGAGAATCTACACTGTTGCTTTGAACTGACCTAGGACGACTTGGTTACGCAGTTATTGGGTTGTCTGTGGTGGGTGCTGTAATCTCCAATAGTGAGACAGAGGAAGGGTTTCCCCTCCACCTCGCCGTCAGGTGGTGCACTACAGTGAGAGGCAGGGACCATGGTCCCTGGGAGCACTGGCAATGAGATGCAGAAGTGCTCACACAGCCGGTTCTGAGCCAGTGAAGCCCAAGCTCTGTCCTTGCCCAGGGCTTTTGCCTCGATTAACTTTCGGGGGTCGGTCATTCTTTGCTGCATGAGGGGGCTGCCCTGTGCATTGTGGGATGTTTACCAGCATCTCTGGCCCTACTCACTAGAGCTAGCAGCAAACCATCCTCCCCTCATACAAAACCTTTGAGTGAGGGGGGTGCAAGGTCATCCCCTGGCTGAGAATCACTCACTCCAACAAGCATCTCGCATGCAAGGTTGACTCACAGTAAATTCAGATCACTTCTTTTTTTTAAAAAATAATTTCTGCCCAGACCTCCGGCTCTTGCCCTGGGCCTCACTCAGCATGGCAGAGAGCCCTTAGGGGTGGGAGAAAGGCAGTAGGAGCTGTCCCAGGCACTGAGCATGGGGTCCCCTCCCTTAGTTCTTAAGCAGTCACATTTACAGGGCAATTTTCCCCCCATCACCCACCACACCTAGATCCCCTTTCCTAGCTGCTTGGTGGAACCACTTGCTCCATGTCCCCACACCCTTGGCACAGATGCCCCTTCCTCCAGCTCCCTAAAACTCCGGCTGAGCTGTGTACACTGGGGGTGCCTACCACACTGAGGCCCCTGCCTGGGCCACTGGGCCTCTCCCACTGTCTGTCTTTGGCTCCCCAGGGCAGGGAGCTGTATTTCCAGGCTCAGCTGGTGAAGGGGCCTGGTACCCACCACACTGGCTTAGGCGGGAGAACTGTCTCTCCCTCTTCCCATCCCCAAATAGGTCAGACCTCTGGGCTTCCCCACTCTTCCTCTCCTCCTGTCTCCCCAACCCTCTGTCCCCAGCGCTTCCTCTCTCTTGGACTGACCCTGCCTGGTGAAGGCCGTGGCAGGGATGGTGTCCACCTTCCGTAAGTACTCAGGCAAGAAAGGTGACAAGTTCAAGCTCAGTGAGTCGGAGCTAAAGGAGCTGCTGGCCGGGAGCCGCCCAGCGTCCTGGGGAAAAGCACAGCTGAAGCCACAGTGCAGAAGCTGATGGGCCCCCGGACAGCAGCAGCACGGTGGGGTGGGCCTCCAGCGGCACCCGTCTTCTCCTGCACCGCCGCGGGGCCGCAGCTCTCTGAGGGCTTCCCCGGGCAGCCCCGGGAGAAACGAGGGCTCCTCAGGGGCCTGTCGGCTGCGGCCTTCCCTGCGGGCAGTGGGCACAGAGCCAACCCTGGCTCCCCCAGACGTGTGCAAGATGTTGAGCAGGTCCAAGGAAGATTCTTGGAAGCTATAGATAAATAAATAAATTTTAAATTCTCAATTACAGTTGATGTACAATATTATATTCATTTTAAGTGTACAACCCAGTGGCTAGATATTTATGAAGTGATCGCCCCAATAAATCTAGTACCCCTCAGACAGTATACATAGTTATTGCGATATTATTGACTATACCCTTGTAACTAGAGCCAAGCAACCAGATCTTA
The DNA here is from genome assembly GCF_054644295.1 of Miniopterus natalensis. Taxonomy (NCBI): domain Eukaryota; kingdom Metazoa; phylum Chordata; class Mammalia; order Chiroptera; family Miniopteridae; genus Miniopterus; species Miniopterus natalensis. The sequence continues at coordinate 4,215,082 of NC_142100.1, read as the reverse complement.
TGTAAACTTCTTGAACTATGACCAGGCAAAATTCCTGGCCTAGCCAGTGTTCTGAAGAGCGCAGGCTCCTGGGCGTGCTGAAAGCACATTCCCTGGCCATCCCTGAGAAAAAGCTCCGGATTATTCTTTCTAACCAACCCATCTATCTTGAACCCCACTTATTTCATCAGAAAAAAAATCATTTCTGACACTATTGTGCATATTAACAAAACTGATATTAATAGGAGACAAGACCGTTAAAGTGTCTGTAAGGCCACGTCAGGGGTGCGGACTTTTGATTCGACTTTCAAATGCTAACCAACCATAAAGTCTGAGAGCTACAGCATGTCCTTCCTACTGAAATAATTCTAAATAAAGGCAATGTAATCATAGTTTGGTATCATCGCAATTTAGACACCTCAAATCTTTATTGTTGTTGCTATTTTGCAGATGTAATTTCTGATCCACAAAACCAAAGGGCTGAGGGAGCTGCCTCCCGTCAAACTGCGTCTTTGTGAAGGCTGTTCTGGGAGAAAATGAGCTCCTCCAAAGGGAAGGGGCTCATGCACTCAGCCTGTTCCTGCATGTAATTTGTACAAATTTTAATGCAAACCAATGTCCCCAGCCACTTCTCCCAACTGGCAGAGAGGACGGTTTAGAACAAAGTCAGCCTGGATCCCATCTTGGGGGTGAATCGCATGCTGCCAACCAGAGTTTGTTTCTCAGTGAGTTTGTGTGTGGAAGAATGCACAAGTTGCAATTAATTCCCAGCGAAGTCACTCCTCAAGTTAATTAGAAATGCAAAGTGTGAGTCTAAATGTTATGAGATTATAAAATGGCTTAATAATGGGAACAATGAGATTGGAGCATATGCATTCTGGCCATGTAAATATTTCATAACAGTGCCAACCTGATTTCATTTGCCTAATCATGCCATTGCTATGCAGCCGCCGGCCTGCAAATAGGAAGGCTGAATTGCAACAGATCACCCTTCTAATGTCATAATTATTAATATTCGAGGGAAATGGAGCCCCTACACCCGATGGAAACCACTAGGCCTTTTGAATTGAGATGGGGATGGCACTGCTGGGGGAAGAGGCGGAGGTGACAGACACACCAGCCCCAACATCCCCATCCTGTTTATTGGCCAGAAGTATTTAGGTAATTAGGCAGCTCAACAAATTAAAGTGATGAGAATGCTGGCGAGAAGAGGTGCGGGGCATAAATTCCCCAGCCCTCCATCAAAATCCTAATGAAACACACAGGCAACTTAAGAAAAATAAAGAGAGACACATTTTGTGGCAATAAAGGATTCTGTGCACGCGAGTGCAGCTCATTGCTGCCTGGGGCTGAGGGCTGAGCTGGGGAGCAGCCTCTCCCCTTTTGGCTTCCTCTACTCCGTCAGCACATGCTTTGTGCACAGATACCTTTTATATGCACAGAATCGTGCTTCCCCTCGACATCTGAGACCTGCTGTCCCTTTGTCCATAAATGTACTGCCGTGGGACGCTTCTTCCATCATCGACTCATTTCCCCACCATAAGTGTGAGGAATGTCTGGCCCAGATGCTCTTAGCCCCGGGTATCTTGTACAGCATCATAAATACGGTGGCTTGGTGGGCTCCGCTGGCAATGGCACGAACTCTTTAAGGTGGCACAGTGCAGGGAAAGAGGCTGCTAGATGGAGATTTATAAGACACAGGTTTGAGTTTTGACCCTACACTTAACTTGGGCACAGCACCTAACCCCTCGAGTCCGTTTCCCCGTTTGTAAACGGGGCTGAGGACGCCTGCTTCACAGTTCTGTTGTGGAGGATTGTTCAAGGCAAAAATGTCGCCTCGCTATATATTTAGTTACATGGAGCCTTGCTTCAAAAAGGGTCTGGAGCAACCAGAAAACACTTAGCAAAATGTCCAATGCTATGCAGAAGTTTAAAAGGAACATTTTCAGTCCTCAGCTTCTCTGCTTGCTTTTGCCCCAAGCAGCCTTTCCCTACCCAAACAGGCCACTACCTGACACAAACACTGGAAAAGCTTCCCTTTAAAGAATCGTTCTTTACCCAGAATCTCTTGTCTGTAAGATTTCACTGATACTGGCACAGGACTACATTAAATCTAGGCAGCACATTTTTTGTTCTTCTTAAAAACTGACTGGGCAGCCCGGCCAGGCGTGGCTCAGGGGTTGAGCGTCGACCTAGGATCCAGGCGATCGGGGTTCAATTCCCTGTCAGGGCACATGCCCTGGTTGCGGGCTGCAGCCGATCAATGACTCTCTCATCATTGATGCTTCTATCTCTCTCTCTCCCTCTCCTTTCCTCTCTCTGAAATCAATAAAGATATATTTTTTAAAAAACAACAAAAAAAAACTGACTGGGCAAATTATTTACCTTCTCTAAACCTCAGTGACCTCATCTGCAAAATGGAGCTAATAGTTCCTGTCACATAGGACTAATGGAAAGATTGAGATAACATACACATAAAGCATTTAGAATGGTGCCCGACTCACAGAAAGCTCTCTCTCTATGTAATCTTTATTACTACTACTTTCAATTAATTCTATTACTATAATGTATTATATAATAAGTAATACTAATAGTATTACTAGTTATTATTAATTATAAGATCATAAGTGACGACATAGCAGTGAATCCCAGGGAACCTAGGAAGTGAGAAACAGTGCCACAGATATAGCTCTTGATTTCCTTCCTGCTGCCAGACCGCATTCGGAACTGTGGGCTGTCAGTGCATGTCCACAGTATCCAGCACTTGTAAAATGTGCGCTATAGAAATAGTCATTGCTGGCACTTACACGGCACTAACTATGTGCCAGGTACTGTCATAAGCACTTTACATAGAATTCATTTAACTTCTACAACAGTTCTCATGAAGTGGGCCCAACCATTCTCCCATCTTACAGATGGAGAAACTGAGCAGGGGAAAGCATATAACTTGTCCAAAATCACAGAGGTGATAAATAGTAGATCTGGGATTCAAGACCACGGAGCCTGGCTTTGGAGCCCATCTTGCCTCTACAGGGTGCATGGACCCCCTGGATGCACCACCTGTGCAACTGCCAGGGAAGGGGAAACTCGGGGCTCACCCTCATTGCTCCTCCGCCTGGGAAGCTAAGATCCTAACAGTGATAAACCCAGAAGGATTTTGCCTGTTCAGCTGTGTTTTTGTCCTGAAAGCCTTTGGGCAACATGCATGCTCTTCAGGTTAAGGCAGACTAACTACACTATCCGCTTTGTTTATTTGACCTGCCTGGACTCCGAGAATGGTCGAACATGCAACCCTGTTCCAGAAGATTGGAATATGGCATTTGGAAGCAGTTTACCCCAGCAAGGTGTGGGGGTGTTGGTCTCTGCCAGGAGGGTTGAGATGAGAAGCTGCGACATGGGATCTGTGTTGTTTTGTTCTCAATATTCACCCTGTGGCTGGGAAGTTGGCAGAGGCCGCAGGGCAGGCCTTTGCTAGGGAGTTTGGCTTTGGGTTTCAGGCCGTTGCTTCTAATGGTAGATATTTACTTGCCTTTGCTTATCTCAGTCCTTTGCACATCCTCTCTCCCGAATTAGACCAGGTGTCCCCAAAGCTTGCTTTTTCTTCCTCCTCATCTCCCTCTGCAGCCAGGTCAGAGCTCTGCACTCAGAGACCACCCCCTACCTGATGCTCCTCAGGCTCTCCCAGCAGATACCTGGGAGATCAGAAGACCTGGGTTGCTGGTTTCCCAGCAGCAGCCCTTGGACTTGAGTGTTGCTCCAACATTGCAGCTGACGATTCAGCTCTCTGAGTTCAGCGGAGGGACCGCTGAGGGAGAAGTGGTACAGCATAATGGTCGTGAACGCGGAAGAGGCAGTGGCAGGAATGTTGAGGTCCAAACCCCAGTTTTTCTTCAATTCAGTTGTGCAATCTTGGGCAAATACTTAATCTTTCAGTGCCTCCATTTTCCTTATTTTCAAATGAGAACTAATCAGAACACTTGACTTGAAGAGCCGCTGTGGTGACTAGGTCTGTTAATCCATAAGAAGCATTTAGAATAAATAGTGCCTGGTGCATAATAAGCACTTAAGAAAGATTCATTTTTATTCTCCTTCATTGCATGTAGAGCCAGCCAAGTGTCTAGATAGTTCTATGCTGACCTCTGGCCCCTCTGGCCCATCACCCTTTCTCTCTATTGCCTTCCTCTAGGCAGAACCCCTTCCCTTTCTCCCTCCCTCTGTCTTCTCTCTTGAGGCTACAATTAACACATGGTAACAACACAAGTTGGACTCAAAGCAGATGCTGCTTATGTGCAGAGACAATAATGCGGTGAAAGCCTAGGGAGGGGCAGGAGGGGGGGGTTCAATGGAAGGAAAAAGGGAGGACATATGTAATACTTTAAACAACAAAGAATAAAAAAAAAAAAAAAAAAAGAATTGGCTCCAGAAGGCTTGGGACCTGCTTGTAAGAGATGCTAGTTGATTTCTTACTGTTAATGTTCACCTCTAAGTAAACAAGAAAGAGGGTATCTCAGAGGCTCATCTGCTTTGCAGGGGATCAAGCAAATGAGTATCTGTGTCCAGGGAGAGGTGAAGACTCTCTTTTTTTCTCTCCAAAGGGAACATAATCTCATTTGTCCCAGGCAAAGATTTAATTCCTACAGGTCTGCTAAGCTGGAAGGGATAAAAGGTCACCTCCAAAACTTATGGGGGCTCTGGCTCTTGCACAGTCCTGGGAGTCCTGGGATCATGGAGGCTTGAGAAGAGTTGATGGTCATCTTATCACCGAGGAGTTTGGGCGATACTAAGAAAGCTTGACTGTCAGTGGCGGGGGTTGGGTTGAATCACTCCCCTGTGAACTCCGTCTGTGGTGTGCTTGCCTGGTGACAGTGTCTTGCTGGACTGCGTGATCCTGTCCTTGAAGGGAGGGGCTTTGTCTGATTTGCGCACAACAGCGACAGACGTTTACCAACCACTTACTACGTGTTCCATCTTACTGTTCCACTTGCTTAATCTATACTAATTCATTGAGTCCTCACAGCACTCCTGTAAGACAGGTACAATTATTACCCCCACTTTCCCATTGAAGGAGCTGGAAGGTAGGAGTCACATGTAGATGGGAATAGGAAGCCAGATTCCCAAATCTGTTCTCCTGTATTTCCAAACCCTAGCATAGTATGGCCTTAATACATGTATTGACCTAAGCCCAAAGTACAAAAAAAGTGCTGGTGTTGATGCTGTGAGAGTGTAATACTAAGTGCTCCATAAATATTTAGTAAGAAATGACTAGCCGTAGGCTCTGCAGCGGTGAGTGGTTGAAAGCTGTGGTTCTAAGACAGAGGCGGCTACCCAGCTGGAGATAACTCCAGGAGGAGGAACCACACATACGAGCTGCCTCACCTACTCGCTGCTGCAAATCAACCCCTGTAGCTTGATCTAGCCCCCCTCACTCGGGGCACTTGAGTCTATTCTCAAATCATCCCTCCTTTCTTTCTTTACTGTCACCATCTCCATTCAGTTACTGGTTAGCTCCTTCACCACTGGCCATCTCCCAGCTCTCTAAAATCCACCCCCACCCCCCATACACTGCTGTAGATTAATCTCTCAAACACAATTCCAACCAAGCTGAAAATTTGCACTCTCAGTGCCTTCTAGCTGCAGTGGAAGTCCTCAGCCCAGCATCTCAGGCCTTCCACACCAGCATGCCCTGAGCCTCATTCCCAGCTCTCCCTCTGACTTGCACACTGACCAGTCCTCCTGCTCAAATGCACTTTTGCACATTCATGTCTTATTTAAGACCTTTCCAACCTAGCATCCCTGTCTCAAGGTGTCTATGGAGAAAGAATAGAAAGGGAGGAGTACTTTTAAAGTCAGGCAGATCTGAAATTTAAATCCCTGCCCTGTCATTGAGCGTTGTACAACTTATCCAATCTCTCTGAGTCTTAGATTCTTCATCAGTGAAGAAAAGTCTTCACAACTACCTAGTGGGGTTGTTGAGAGATTAGAGTTAATTCATTTGGCCAGTTCAACTAGTATTTGCTGAGCACCTGTTATGTGGCAGGCATCATTGGGGGCACTGGGGTATAGCAATGAACAGAACACGGAGCTTGCATTTGAATGAAGGTGAAGGGGAGACATGAACAGATAAGACCAAGTATTTGTGAAGTGCCCAGGGCAGGCCTGGCACATAGTTGTCTCTCAATATTTTTTTATATATTTCAAAAGTCTTAATAACAGATATACATTTATCTACCCAACATAGTGCTGGACAGAAATGTCAAGTTTCTTTGGTTTCAAATGGAAAACTCAGAAAGTTTCTTGAAGGAAGGAGCAGTATCTGATCCATGTACTATCCATGTATTCCACGTGCCAAATACTTGTTTGTTGAACAAATGTTGGCTAATGTGTGATGATCAGGAGCTTTAATAGACAGTTTTATTGTCTTTAATTATAAGTAGAAAATATAGTATTTAATAAATCTATTTTAATAGGCAAAATGTTTCAAATGTGGAGGAGGCATTGCAAAAAGAACAAGCTTAGGCTCCGAACCAGAGCTCTTGGAAAGCTCTTCCCGGCTATCCTTATTTACGGGCAGCCTCTCCCATCTTCAAGGCCCAAATCGAATGCCTCCTTCTCCATGGCCGTTACTCTGATCTCATCCATCATAGCCTATCTCCCCATAATGAATCTCTGAAGCTCTCGTCAACATGTAAGCTTTATAAAATAATCGTTTGTGGGTTAGTTTTGTGCCATCTTGAGGCCACAAACTCTTTGTGCGTCTATGTCATCTTCTTACACCACAGCAAGTAACAGAATGCGATGCTTTTAGAAAACACACTGTCGTCGTCACCACTTTCCTCCCTCCTGCCGCCTCCTGCCCTCACACATCACGACCAGCTCAGTCTCTCCCTCCTTGGCAGCTCCCCGCCCCACTCACTCCTCCTGCAGCGGCAGACCCTGCAGACCCCTCGGCGCCCAGACCAGTCCTAAAGCTTCCACAAAGGAAGCGGCTGCTTATGCAACGAAGTCGTAAAAGACTGAGGCCCAGGATGCAGGCTCTGAGTAAGACGAGCGGTTCCAGCTTTAGCTCTATGCTCATCTCTTACTGGGATAAGGGGTAATTTTTGGATCTCTGGAGCCCCCAATTTCTTTACCTGTAAAATGGGGAAAATAAACAATAGCATCTAATTTGTGGGATTGTTGAAAGGATTGAAGGAGATAACATATGTAAAAATCTTAGCATAATGCCTCATACATTATAAACACTCAAGAAATGTCAGCTATACCTATAATTCAAGGGCAACTAAAAGGCCATAAACCCCAAATGTTATTCACCACCTGCTGGTGGTACCTAAACTCAATTAAGAGTATAGGCTGGCCCAGCCGGCATGGCTCAATGTTTGAGCATCAACCTATGATCCAGGAGATCACGGTTCGATTCCCGGTCAGAGCACATGCCTGGGTTGCAGGCTCAATCCTCAGTGGGAGGAGGCAGGGGGCCAATCAATGACTCTCTCATCATTGATGTTTCTCTCTCTCTCTCCCTTCCTCTCTCTGAAATCAATAAAAAGATATTAAAAAAAAGAAAGAAAGAAAGAAAAAGAATATATGCTGAAGCCCTGGCCAGTGTGGCTCCGCTGGTCGGGCATCGTCTTGTGCACCAAGAGGTTGCTGCTTTGATTCTGTTTGGGGCTTGATCCCGGTCGGGGGGTTGCAGGCAGCAGCTGATCCATGTTACACTCTCACATCCATGTTTCTCTCTTCTCACTTCCTATCTCTCTAAAAATCAATAAACTATTAAAAAAATAAAGAGTATAGGCTGGGGAGCAAGGTGCCTTGGTTCGAGACCTGCTCTTCTTCCGCTTACTGGCAGCACAGCTCTGGGTACGTTCCTTGTGATTCTCTGTTTCCTCACCTTTAAAGTGGGGATGGTGCTGATCGTGGCTCCCCCTTCAGAAGACATTGTGCGTCTCAAATAAGTGAATGTGTGTAAACTGCTTAAGATGGTACCGGACACACAGTAAATGCTCAATTAATATTAGAATTAATGGTATGGCCACTACACATCCCAGTTCCAATGGTTATATCCCTGTGTTCACACCAGGGGAGAGGTAGCCTGTGTGCTCTGGCCTGTCATTTACCCCACAGCGAGAATGGCTCTTCGGCTCCGCCCTGTCAGACCAATGCTACGGGAATCTGGAAGCCAAGAGGTCTAAGGTGTGGCCCCTGTCCTCAGGAGCACTCAGCCTGGCCCAGGGGATCTGGTCTCTCCTGGCTAATAATTATGCAGCCTCCTGCAGCTTGAACACTTTCCCATTCCCCCTCCTGTGCTTGTTCACACCCCAGAACGTAGATGTCATCTGTCCATTTTGCAGCTGAGGAAGCAGGTTGGCGTAGCTTAAAAGGCTCACAAGGGTCGCAGCCAGTGAGGCTGAGTCATGTCTGCAGCCCTCAGAGCCTGGGGTCTGATAGGTGGGGGGACTCGGGATTCCAGAGGGAGCCCAGAGGGCAGCTCAGAGAGTGGAGGAAGCGGGGGGCAGCCAGCAAGTCCCTCTTCTTCTCCGCCAGCAGCGCAAGGCAAAGGAGTGTTTCCCTGTGAATGCTCCGGGAAGGTGCTGGAGGGGTGTGGGGAGAGGCCTTGCCTGCAGGGCTCCGTCCCTTCATTATTGCCCCTCCTTCCTGCCTACCCCACTCCAGTTTTGTCAAGGGCAGTCAAACCCCCCTCTTCTAACTGCCTGAGGAAGCTGCATTTATCACTCAGGTCTTTCAGTGCCAGGCCTGCCTTTCTCCTCCCTTTTTAGTGGCTAATGAGCCCTCCCCTAATTAATTCTATAGTCACCTAGAATTAGGCCCCACTTGTGCTTCTTTATTTTTTTAATTCTCACCCAAGGACATTTTTTCCATTGCTTTTCAGAGAGAGTGGAAGGGGGAGAGAGAGAGAGAGAGAGAAACATGGATGTCAGAGAGACACTTCGAGTGGTTGCCTCCCACGCGCCCGGCCATGGGGAGCCTGCAGCCGAGGTACATGCCCTGGGCCGGGGCTGAACCTTGGGCCCTTCCGTCCGAGGGCCAGCGCTCTAACCACTGAGCCAAACCAGCCGGGGCCCCCCACCTTTACTTTTGAATAAGCTACCATTAATCTGTTTCCCCTTGTAATTGGGGGCATGCGCCCAGGTGCGCCCACATATGGAGCGGCACAGGTGCGGACAGAGGGCAGAGGGGCTGGGCCGAAGGCGGGGGCGGGCCTGTGTGCAGGCTGGTTGGGTGGGCGCAGGCGGGTGTCTGTGAGTGCCGCCGGTGTCCACAGAAAACTGTTGCTAAGCTCCTATTATCTCTCACCAAAAAAAGGTATTTATTTTTAGTAGATATTACACTGACATACATTGAAATGGTACAAAAGGTATAGAGTAAAACAAGATCTCCCTCCAACCATCCATCCAGTTCTCTTCCCAAAAGGCAATCATTATTACCAGGAATATTGTATACCTATACAGTAGATATATATTGTATATAAATTTATCTTTATTATTGAAAGTATTACAGGTGTCCTCTTTCTTTCCCCGCTGACCCTTCCACCCCGCCCCCCCCCGGCCTTCACCACACCATTGTCTGTGTCCACGGCTGTGCATCTATGCGTGTAAGTTCTTAGGCTAATCTCACCCACCCACCTCCACCTTCCCCCTGAGATTCTTCAGTCTGTTCCATGTTTCTGGACCTATTTGGTTCATCAGTTTATTTTGTTCTTTAGAGTCCACATATGAGCAAGGTCATGTGATACTGGTCTTTCTCTGACTGGCTTGTTTTGCTTAGCACAATACTGTCCAGGTCCCTCCATGCTGTTGGCGCTGGGAAAATTGGACAGGTACATGCAAAAAATGAAACTAGACCACCAACTTACACCACAAAAATAAACTAAAATGGATAAAAGACTTAAATGTAAGTCGTGAGACCATAAGAATCCTAGGAGAAACCATAAGCAGCAAAATCTTAGGCATCTGTCGTAGCAACATGTTTGCCGATGCATCTCCCAGGGCAAGAGAAACAGAGGAGAAAATAAACAAACGGGGCTGCATCAAAATAAAAAGCCTCCGTGCAGCAAAAGAGACCACCGACAAAAGGAAAAGGGAGCCACTGTGTGGGAGAACGTATTTGCCAACGACACATCTGATAAAGGTTAATACCCGAAATATGTAAGGAACTCATACAACTTAACAAAATGAAGACAAGCAATCCAACTAAAAAATGGGCAGAGGGACTAAATAGACGCTTCTCTACAGTGTATGTTTACAAACACCTTTTTCATAACGGGAGAGCTGAGTGTATACTGCGTTGTTCTAAACCTTGCCCTTGTCTGTCATGATCTTGGTCGGTTCCACATCTATATAGTTTCCCCCTCTCTTTTTAATGACCCTATAGTATTTGTTTCCTACCATTATCACTTAATTAACAATACTCTTGTGAAGTAAATATGTGTCTCCCCATCTCAAAAAATACACTTTCCTCTCACCCTCCCCCTAAGGAAGCTCCGTTTGCCCTTAAGCTCGCTCACCCGAGCACCCGAGGAGGGGATTCCACCTACGGGCAGGCAGAGGGCCCGGGAGCTACAGGGTGTGCCTCGGGAGAGCAAGGCTGCCTGTGTGGTTTGGACTCGGCTGCCAGAGCTGAGAGGCCTGCCATGCACCGGCTTGGTTACAGTTCCCTAGGGTGGCCGAGCAGTCTGGAAACGCGCTGATCACTGGCCCTACTGGTGACACGTCGTGTGTAACAAACCACCCCAAACGCAGTGGCTCACAACAGTGGTAGCCACTACTTTTCTCATGTCTGTGAGTCAGGAATTAGAGGGCAGCTTGGTTGGGTGGTGCCGGCTCCAGATCTCTTGTGAGGCTGCAGTCAGCATGTTGGCCCAGGCTGTGTCTTTGGAAGGCTTGACTGGGGCTGAAGAGCCACTCCTGAGAGGCTCACCCACATGGTTGGCCTTTATTAGAGGCCTTCCTTCCTTTTCTTGTGAGTTTCTCTGCGGTGCTGGTTGAGTGCTTATATTTGTTTATTTTATTTCGTTTTTATTACTGCATAACTAATTACCACAAACCTAGTAGCTTAACATGACACTCATTTATTGTCTCATAGTTCTGTAGGCGAAAAGCCCAGGCAGACTCAACTGGGTTCTCTTAAGTTCTTATAAGTCAAAATCAAGGTGTCAGCTGTTCTGGGCTCTGATCTGGAGGCTCTGGGGAAGAACCTGCTTTCAAACTCATTCAGTTTTTTGGCAGAATTGTTCCCTGCAGTTACGTGGGGCTGAGCTTCCCATTTTCTTGCTGGCTGTCAGCTCAGGGGAGCTCTTGCTTCTAGAGGCCACTTCGAGACCCAGTTCAGTCAGCAACAATGCAGTGAGTTTTTTTCATGCTTTGAATATCTTTGACTCTCTTCTGCCACCAGCTGAGGAAACTCTGCTACTGAAGGGCTCATAGGATTAAACTGGACCCTCTCAGATAATTTCCCTATCCTAAGGTCAACTGATTAGTAACTGTCATTACATCTGCAAAAGCCCTCTTGCCGTGCAACGTAAGTTAATGATGGGAATACACTTGACGGCCAAGGTTACGGAGGCCAGCAGAGTATGAGAGTTGCTCCACATAGCCCTAGCACTTTTTTTCTTTTTAAAAAAATCTTCACCCAAGGACATGTTTTGTTTTGTTTTTAAGATTATTTTATTGATTTTTAGAGAGAGGAAGGGAGAGGGAGAGAGAGAAACATTGATGTGAGAGGGGAACATCGATCAGCTGCCTTCTGCACGCTTCCTACGGGGACTGAGCCCACAACCCAAGCACGTGCCCTGAGTGGGAATCAAACCAGCACCTTTCAGTGCACAGGACAATGTCCAATCAACTGAGACACACTGGCCAGGGCCAGAGGATATGTTTTTATTGATTATTTTTAGAGAAAGAGAGGAAGGGGGGACACTGATGTGAGAGGGAAACATCAACTGGTTGCCTCTCATACACACCCTGACTAGGGATCGAACCTGCAGCCTAGGTATGTGCCCTGACCAGGACTGGACATGAAACCGTTTGGTGTACTTGGCGATGCTCCAAGCAAATGAGCCACCCAGCCAGGGCTGTCTCTTTCATTTTCATTATTCTGGTTGGACATTTAATACTATTCATTCAGCAAGCATTTATCAAGTCCCCACCACAATGGATGGAATGTAGTGCTAAAATGCTGTCTAGCACAAAGTAGGCACTCAAGTATTTTTTAGCTGGTTTCCAGATGGCGGAGATACAAAACTCAATTAGATATGAAATTTTCCCAAAGGGGCTTAAAAATATATATGTAGAAAAAGATTGATGACCAATATGTAAGGTAACCATTCCACAAGAGGAAAAGCAATAAGAGCCATGAAGAGGGTGCATCAGAGTGCTAGAACAATTCAGAGGAGAGAGAAATGTTTTTTAACTTAGAGAGAGAAAAATCAAGGAAAACTTCCTGGAGTAGTTGGCATTTAAATGGGCTTTGTAAGAATGAATTGGGATTTAGACATGCAGAGGTGATGGAGAATAATGGTGACAGCTCATATTTCAAGCAGATAGACAAATCCGAGCCAATGACAGAGTAGTCACAGAAGAAATTCAAGAACTGGAAACAAGAAGCTGCCTGCACACATTCAATGCCCAGAGGTATTTTGTTTGGCCTACTCAAAGTTTTTTTAAAGTTGAAATTTGAATGCATTTTAGCAGGCAGGCCATGCACTTTCTAGTTCTAGTTTGGTCAACACCACTTGCTGTTGTCTTAAACCAGCTGTTCAACATCTCCATGGACTTACCTTATCCCCCTGGCTCCTGAGAGATTTGTGTTTGAGATCATGAAGTTCAACAATCCCTTCCCATTACACATAAGAAAACCGACGCCCAGGACAGCTAAGGGACCCCTCAAGGAGGAAATGGCATCTCTATATGAATTCCAGCCCCTTGGTGTTCCCTCTAAGCCTCCTTTGCAGAGAGACAGATGGACCTAGGAACTCAGTCCCACTTATTATGGAGACTCCGCATTGCGGCTGTCAACAAACTCATATCTTTGTTTTTCTTTGGAGCAAGTTTTAATGAATGAAAAAGGAAAGGAGACCAAGGTTTTGGGGGAAAGACAAAGACAAGAGACTAAATGTACTTCTTTTGTTATTTTACTGAGAGCTGAACTGAAGATTCAGTTCAGCAAAATTTTCCTTGACTAATTACAAAATGCAAATAGTATGTCTCTCCCCTTCTCAGAAATGCGATTGCTTGCTAAAGTCCATCTAACCACTGGAGAAGCTGACTTTATATATATATATATTTTAAATTAATTAATTAATTAATTTATTTATTTATTTTAATTTTTAATTTTTTTTTTAAGGTTAAATGAGACTGCAGTAGATTCGGAGGCGCCACCTGGTGGCCTCTTTCAACCCAAGAGAAAGGAAAAAGCATTGGAAAGACATTTGATCCAGGTAGGACCTGCTATTGGCAGAGAAAACGCCCCACGTGTGAAAGTGATATTTACCAAAAGGTTTTATCTGGGCTGAGGCTAAAGCAGTGGGGAGCTCAGTGCAGATGGGCTAGGTGGAAATTCAGGACTTTTAAAGCACTTGTGAGAGCTCCTTCCCAGAGCACTCACGGAAGAGGTGATACGGGAGCAGAGAAGGGTCCTGGGGAAAGGAGTAACCAGGGCTTGAATCTCCCTACAGCCTCTGGAATGCCTAGCCTAGGAATATTTCTCCAGGGTTTCTGGGTTCTGTGAGAGAGGAAGAGACTGTCCCATATACATGGTGTTTTTCAAAATATTTTTACAAATGTTATTTACTTTTAAAAACATGTATTGGCTTTATTACAAATTAATAACATAACCACAATAAAGGGTGTGAGGGGGAAAAAGGAATTAACCTCGGGAACTTTGGACAGTAATTTAAACTATATACTTTAAGGTTGAAGAGTACATAGTATTGTACTCTAATTAGTAAGTTTATTTTTCAAATAGGTTATAGGTTAGCAATTCTGAAACTGCTTTATGTGTAATCTAGGGTTGAGCAAATAAGTAAATACATTGTTAATAATAAGCACCAGGTGTTTTACTGTCAGAGGAAGGAATTATAAATGAAAAATGGAAAGATTGCAATGAACCCTGAGTGTTGGAATGGAATTCGATGCATCAGTATAAAGTCAAGGTTTTCGATAGATAGACAGATGTGGAAATAAATAGAGATGTGTGTGTATGTCACACATGCACATATTTCCTAGCTCTGTCACTGATTGAAGAAATGACACCTGGTAGCAGTGAGCACCTAGTGGTAACATTTCTGTTTCTAAATATTAGTCTCCAATAAAAAGGAACCAGGCCTACTTTAAAAGATGGCTGATTACATCAGTGGGGCAGGGAAAGTATGGAGTGAACTTAGAACAGCTTGTAGTACCAGCAAGTAAGGAAGTGTTCAAAAATGATGGGGACACATTGAAATAAAACAAGCTAACTTGATGGGGCTCCACGATCTGGGACAATTTGGGCAATGAAATAAAAAATGATAATAATTGCTTGGCTGGGCATGGTTCAGTGACTGAGCATCCTCCTATGATCCAGGAGATCACGGTTCGATACCCGGTCAGGTCTCATGCCCGGGTTTCGAGCTCGATCTCCAGCAGGGGGCGTGCAGGAGGCAGCTGATCAATGACTCTCTCATCATTGATGTTTCTATCTCTCTCTCCCTCTCCCTTCCTCTCTCTGAAATCAATAAAGATCTATTTTTTTTTAATGATAATAATGAATTGTAGTCCACAGAATAAAACAAATATTCAAGTGTCAATATTGATATAAATAAATGATTAAATAAATTAGTAAATAAATGGAAGAAAAGGAAAAGTCCTTTCTTACTGGAGTACTCTTATTAATAATGTATAAGGGATGATGGAAATAGAAAACCTTCATTACAAACACTACAATAATAATTGTTTTAAGGAAGCATTATCAATACATGCTAAAATTTGTGGGTAAAAATATGATCAGAAACAGGATATTTACATAGTCTCAAAGTATCTCTCCATGATATACTTATTAATTACCATAAGAAATATAATAGTCTACAGTCAAAAAGCCTGATAGATATCTCCTTAACCAAGTAGTCAAAGTTAATGTCACCAGTAATGAAATATACAATCATGTATGTGGTATCCTTACCAAACTGCATAACCAAAATTTAATCATGGGGAAACAGACAAACTCAAATAGAAGGGTCGTCTACAATTTAACTCAGTTTTAAAAAGACTAAGGAGACATGGCAAATAAATGCAATGTGTAATCCTGCATTGAATCCTGGACCATAAACAGGACATTAATGAGGCAGTTAATGAAAATCAAATCATATTTGTAATTAATTAATGTAATAATAGCAATGTTAATTCCTGGCTTTATCACTGTATTGTGGTTATGTAATATGTTAACATTTGGAGGAGTTAGATAAAGACTATATAGAAATTCTTCATAATTATTTTTATAATTTTTTAAAAATCTTACATTAATTCAAAATTAAAAGTTTAAAAATGAAACAAGGATTATTGATCAACTACTACATATAAGGCACTTTACCAGGACATCATTTCTCACAATGTGTAACCTGCAAGTTAGAGATCTTTCAACATAATATTAAATATCAGAGCATTGTTCTACCAGCTAGAAACCCTATAACTTTTTTCTTATCCATCTAACATGTCTGTATCTTAACTGTTTTATTCATTCTTGATTTTTTTATTTTTTAAATTTATCTTTATTGTTGACAGTATTATAGATGTTCTCTGTTTTCCCCCATTGATCCCTTCTACCCTGCACCCTCCCCCCCATATTCATTGATTTTTTTTTTAAATTAAAAGACTATGGGCTAAGCTTCACACTGGGAATACAACAATGAATAAGCCTAACATAATCCTTACTTTTAATGAACTAAAAATCACATGGAAATATAATTAAATAGTCAATTATAATGTATAAGAATTTGCAGGCAGCATAATTTGCAGTCAATTATAATGTATAAGAATTTGCAGGCACCAATATAGACTCTGGTGCTATATTGTTGATTCAAATACAGGCTCTACCACTAGCTTTGGGAAAGTTACTATGCCTCTCTGTGCCTCCATTGTCTCATTTGTACAATGGAAATATAATAATAGTATCTACATTTATGGTTTTTGTGAAATTTAAATGAGTTAATTTTATAAAGCACTTAGAATGGTGCCTGGCATCCAGTAAGCACTATAAAATAAATGGGAACACATGAGTAAATGGGACTCTAATCCAAATGTGTGGAGGAGAGTATTTAAAAAAAAAAAAAAGCCCCAGAGCAAGTGACATGTAAGCTGAGATTCAGAATGATCAGCCTTTGCAAAGGCCCAGAAATGAGGTTGAGCAAAGAGATTTGCAACACTGAAAAAATATATAAATATTTGGAATGGTGGCCGGTGAGTAGAGAGAAATGAGATTAGATAAGCAGGGCCTTTCAATCTGGGTTAAGTTTGCACTTTACATTTAAGACTCTGTGACCAATTTGCCTTTCAGAAAGATCTCCAAGGCAGCAGAATGGAGATTTTACAGAGGACCACATTGGAACCATAGTTAGGAAGTTTTTATAGTGCTCCAAATAGGACATATGGAAAAGTGAACAGATCTAAATGATATTTAGAAAGTTGAATCAATTTGCAGGTGGTGAAGGATGTGACGGCAGGAGTGAACCTGTATAGCAACTTGCACAATGTGGTGAGTCAAGCCTCACAGTCAGCTAGCCTAAGGGTTGATACCACACATGAATGGGCCAACAGCAATCAAGACCCAATTACTACAACAGGGCCCACATAATCCACACAAGAGACATTCATAGAGCATCCAGCTCATGAGATCAAGGAGACTGCACCACTGGGTCTCACAGGACGCTTACTACACAAGGCCACTCCACGAAGATTGGGAAGCATAGCAGTTCTACATAATATTTAGAAACAAACACAAAGAGACTGCTAAAATGAGGAGACAAAGAAACAACTCCCAATTGTAAGAAAGAGCTCTAGAAAAAGAGATAAATGAAATGGAGGCAAGCAATTTATCAGACATAGACTTCAAAGTAATGATTATAAGAATGCTCAAGAAACAGTGAGAATTACAAGACACTTAGCGGGAACTACAACAGCATGAAAAAGAAAATAGAAACCATGAACAAGAACCAGTCAGAAATGAATAACATATCTGACATCAAGAATACACTGGAAGGAATTAAAAGTAGGTTGAATGCAGTGGAGAATCAAATCCTTGACTTGGAAGACAAGGTAGAAAAAAACCATCCAATTAGAGCAGCAACAAGAAAAAAGAATTTAAAAGCAAGATAGTTTAAGGGAACTTTGGGATAACGTGAAATATAACTACATCCACATCATAGGGGTAACAGAAGGAGAAGAAAGTGAGCAAGGAATAGAGAACCTGTTTAAAGGAATAATGACAGAGAACTTCCCTAACCTGGCGAAGGAAAAAGTCACACAAGTTCAGGAAGCACAGAGAGTTCCAATGAAGATGAACACGAAGAGACCCACACCAAGGCACATCATAATTAAAATGACAAACATTAAATACAAAGAAAGAATCTTAAAGACATCAAGAGAGAGACAGAGGCTACCTACCAGGGAGTTTCCATTAGATTGTCAACTGATTTCTCATGAGAAACACTTCAGGCCAAAAGGAATTGGCATGAAGTATTCAAAGTAATGAAAAGCAAGAACCTGAATCAAAGACTACTGTATCCAGCAAGGCTATCATTTAAAATTGAAGGGGAAATAAAGAGCTTCCCAGACAAAAAAAAAAAAAGGCGAAAGCAGTACATTATCACCAAACCAGCATTGCAGGAAATGTTAAAGGGCCCGGCCAGGCATGACTCAGCGGTTGAGCATCAACCTAGGATCCAGGAGATTGAGGTTCAATTTCCAGTCAGGGCACATGCCCGGGTTGTGGGCTTGATCCCCAATCAGGAGCATGCAGGAGGCAGCCGATCAATGACAACTCTCTCATCATTGGTGTTTCTATCTCTCTCCCTCTCCCGTCCTCTCTGAAATCAATAAAGACATGTTTAAAAAAAAAAAAAAAAAGAAATGTTAAAGGAAATGTAAGAAGACAAAATTGAGAGAGAGGGAGGGAGAGAAAGGGGAACATAGGTATAAAAGGAAAAAATGGCAATAAATAAGTACCTATCAGTAATAACCTTAAATGTAAATGGATTAAATGTTCCAATCAAAAGACACAGGATAGCTGAATGGATAAGAAAATATAACCCATATATACGCTATCTACAAGAGACCCAGGTCAGAGCAAAAGACTCACAGGCTGAAAGTGAAAGGATGGAAAAAAATATTGCATGCAAATGGAAATGAAAAAAATATATATGGGGTAGCAATATATATACCTGACAAAATAGACTTCAAAACAAATGCCATCAAAGAGGCATAGAAGGTCATTACATAAAGGGATAGATCCAACAAGAAAATATAACCCTTGTAAACATGTACCTAATATAGGAGCATCTAAGCATAAAAAGAACTCTTGGAGGATTTTAAGGAAGAGACTGACAGCAATGCAGTCACAGTAGGGGACTTTAACACCCTATTGATATTACTGGATAGATCTTCCAGACAAAAAAACAACAAATTAACTAGGTCATCTTAAACAACACACTAGATCAGATGGATTTAATTGACATTTACAGAACATTTCACCGCAAAGCTGCAGAATATACATTCTTCTCAAGTGCACATGGAACATTCTCAAAGATAGACCACATGTTAGGACACAAAATAAGTCTTAACAAATTCAAGAAGATTGAAATCATATCAAGCATCTTTTGGGAGCACAATGGCATGAAACTAAAAATTAACTACAATTTAAAAACTCAAAATGATTCAAAACACATGGAGGCTAAACAGCATGTTAGTAAACAATCAGTGGGTTACCAATGAGGTCAAAGAAGAAATAAAAAACTTTCTGGAAACGAGGAACTGCCAGTCTCTTTTCTAAAGAGACTGCACCATTTTACATGCACATCAGCGGTGTAGGAGGGGTCCGATTTTCAACATCCTCATTGGTATGGAATGGTATCTTGTGTGGAGTTGCATTTTCCTGATGGCTAATGGTGTTGAACATCTTTTCACGTGTTTCTTGGCCATTTGTAAAGCTTCTTTGAGGAAATGTCTATTCGAATATTCTCCCTATATTTAAATTGGGTTATTTTCCTATTTATTATTGATTTGTAAAAGTTCCTTCTGTATTCTTGATACAAATCTCTTATCATATATATGATTTGAAAAATTTGTCTTCCACTCTTTTGGCTGCCTCTCACTTTCTTGTGATATCTTTTGACATATAAAAACTTAATTTTGATGATGTCCCATTTAAATTTTCTTTTGTTGCTTTTGTTTTTGGTGTTATATCTAAGAAACCACTAACCAAATCCAAAGCCACAAAGATTTACACCTATGTGTTCTTCTAGCAGTTTTCTAGTTTTAGCAATTACATTTATGTCTTTGATCAATTTTGAGTTAATTTTTGTAGACAGTGTTAGGTAGGGGGCCTAAATTCATTGTTGGCATGGGGATATCCAGCTGTACACCTTGATGGAATTTTGATATGAATTGTGTTGAAATTACTTTCAGAAAGAGTAGGGAATGGGATCTAGGAAAGAACCCTGAGCAACACTATTAGTTAAGGAACAGCACAGAAGTGCTGTTATGTTGAAGAGTTTGGAAAGTGTGCAGATAGAAAAGAGAAAACCCAGGGGAGTGTGGTGTCAGAGACTCCAAGGAAAGAAAAAGTTTTATAGAGGAGGGAGAGTTAACAATGTCAGAATTCTCAAAGGGTTCAAGCAAAATAAAAACTGAGATTATTCATTGAATTTAGTGACCAGGAGGTCACTGGTAACAGAGAGAGAGCAATGTTAGTAGGTAGAGGCAAGAGGGAAGGAGAGGAGCAGGCAGAAATGGCAAAAGTAGACAAATCTTTGGCCCGGCCAGAGTGGCTCAGTTGGTTGAGCGTTGTCCTGTGCACTGAAAAGTTGCTGGCACGTATGGAAGGCAACCGATAGGTGTTTCTCTCTCACATCGATGTTTCTCTCTCCCCCTTCCTTGGGTGACAACTTTTAAAAAAGGTAGGCAAACCTTTGAAGTTTTTTAACTCTGATGGATATTTTGAAAGTCTGAAGTAGAGCAACTCACATTTATCATGCATTCTTATGTGTCAAGAGCTCTCATAAGTATTACATCATTTATTCTCTTCAACCACCCTATTGTGTCAAGACTCACTGCGTATAGAGCACGTCCCTGTTTTATAACAATCAGAATGGAAATTATACCTCATTCTTTTTATTGGTGTTAATTCTCACCCAAAGATATTTTTCTATTGATTTTTAGAGAGAGTGGTATGTGTGTGTTTGTCTGTGTGTGTGAGAGAAACATTAATGTGAGAGACACACATTGATTGGTTCCCTCACACATATGCCCCAACTGGGGCCGGGGACTGAACCTGCAAACCCAGGTCCATGCCCTTGACTGGGAATCGAACCCGAGACCCTTTGGTCCGTGGGCTGACGCTCTAACCACTGAACCATGCTGGCCAGGGCTATCCTCATTCTTAGTTACCCACTATCATCTTTCAAAGTCTCAGAAAAACTTTTTTTCATGATTTATTCTAGAATTTTGCCATGATCAATTTCAAGATTACTGGTCTATATTTTCCAGAATTTACTTTTCCCCTTCCATATTTACCTATCATTTGCTTTCTGGCACCAAATTTTTTCATAATTCTTTAGCCAGGACTGACACTGTTCCTATGATTAAGTGGATTCAAGTGTATGGTTTCAGAAATACACAAGAAAGACCTAGAATAAATACCCCTATATCTTTCTTTGTTTCCCACCATCTATAAATTCACATCCCCTATTCCCCATTAGCTCAAAGAACACAAATGCCACTTCACACAACTCTTACAGAAGCCCCCCAACTTCTCCTTTCTAATATTCAACACAGCTGGACATGAAACCCAAACGAAAAGAAACAGGGAAAATGTTCCATTACCCACATCCCCATTTCCCCACTGACTGGGTTTTAAATGGCGCCATCTCTGATTAATTTTTGGCACATGGGGCCAAGACTGATTTCTTTTTTTAAATATTGTGAATTTTATTATAGCATTATAATTTGACTGTATAGAACTTAAGAGTTCTGAAACCTGTTAACATAAATCCCATAAGGACTTTAATCATTAACAGATGACTGATATACATAAAGTAATCTTAAATATTTCTAAGGGCTGATTTTCTGAACTTGTTTTCAGCACAATAGACCATCCTCATTTCAAACAAAAAATCCCATCATGCTTTCTTCACCTGCTCAAAGATGCAGCCACCATCCCCATCTCCCTAAAAGCTTTCTGCAGCCCACTAAAAATATCCAGTGTTGACAGATGCAGGCTATCAATACAGAGACTCAGATCCCAGGGTGAGAAGTGGCCAGAGGCAAAGTCTTGATAAACAGCTCAAAGTGGCTCTTACTCCACAGGTGACTCCTAGTTTATCTGGGTAATTGTAAAGGGCATTTTACAGCAAATCAATTAAATGAAAATCTTTTAAACCCTTTTTAAATGGGGGACAAGGGGGAGGGTGGAAAGGGCCAGCCTTTGTAAGCTAACAGGTGATTTTAATTGGAACCAGCAGAGTTACACCACGTTTTTGACCCATTTGATAAAGGCAGAAAAGGAAATCAATGAATTTCCATCAGCATTTGCCCTCCTGGAGCCTTATAAGTAGGATGGAGACACGAACCCCACTTAATGGCTTCATCAAGCACCTCACTGATTCTCTAACAGAATTAAATAGGTTGCAGGTCTCTCACCGTTCCCCTCAAAATGCCCCGGTGTGCTGGGTGCTGCTAGGTGAGACGTGGGTACCACCGTCCCCTTTATAAGCAGAGGCTCCCCTGCCCTCCCCAGGCCCAAGCATGGCAAAACCTCCTGAAGCAGTCCCGGGGCAGAGATGTGAATCCATGCGCTGATCCTTTGTGAGAAACAGAACACAAGAGCTTCAAGTCCACTCCTGGAAATAGATCCACCGAGAACCCACAGGGCCTAACAGGCAGGCAACTTGACTTCAGCCACAAATTAGCTGTGACCTTGAGTAAATTATTTAACCTCACTCTGCCATTTTCTCATCTTTATAAGAGGGAAAAATGATACCAACCCCCTGCCTCATTGGGTTGTTGTGAGATTAAAGGTTGTTGTATATCAAAATACTTAAAAGTCCATGCAAAGAATTGAACAGGCAGAAAAAACTAAAGTGGCAACCCAACACACGAGAAGATGTACTAACTCACGTTTAATAAAAGCAACGCAAACAAACTGTACTGAGATGCTACTTTTGATCTGTCAGATCGGCAGAAATCCCAAAGTTTGTGAGAGTCTTCTATTAATGAAGTTGTGGGAAAACAGACATTCATTCACTGGAGTTGGGGTTCAGAAAGGCAATGCCCTGTTAGAAGAGAATTCTTAAATATCCAGAAACATATGTGCATTTACTCTTTGACCCAGAAATCTCACTGCTAATAACCCATTCTAAAGATACACAAGCTGACATCCAAAAGGACCTACACACAAAGTTCATCTTTGCAGCATTAACTGCAATTACAAATTTTTGGAAACTATTCAGGTGCCCATCAATGACTAGTTGCGTAAGCAGGTCCCGGCCTGCAGTGGAGTGGCCCAAGCTGTGAGAGCAACGGACAGAGCTGTGCTCATGGACAGTGCTCTCCAGGACGTGCTAAGTGGAAAAAGCAAGAAGTGGAACATGTGTATAGAGAATATGTGTATATAAAAATAAAATAGGAAACAAGTGCGAATATACACATGTATTCGCTTGTATTTGCAAAACCAAACATTGGAAAACTAGATCAAAAGCTAAAAAAAGTGGGGGAGGATTGGCAGGATCATAGTGGAAAACAAGATTTCTTTAAATATACCTGTAATGATTTGATTTTAGGAACATAAATATTTTATATATTCAAAAACGATGTTATATAAAAACATAATCCCTACAAATTAAAAATGAACAAAATTAACTATAAATCGACTTGATAAATAAACACTCAGAGAAAATAATTATTTTTGTTGTTGAGAGCACTACAGATGTCCCCCATTTCCCCCCCTTGCACCTCTACACCCATCTCCCACTCCACCCCAGGCCCACACCTGTCCATTGTCTATGTTCATGGGCTGTTCATACAGAGAAAATAATTATTCCAAGCAATTTTAGACCACAGTAATAGAGGAGTATATTCTAACAAGAAAAGTTGGAGAGAAACTTTGAACTTCCTTTGGTAGTCTAATTATTAGTAATAATATTAGTTTGATTATTTTAAAACTATTTTATTTGTTGTAGAATAATGCTAGTTATTATACTAAAGTTTTCAGGAACCAAGATTTTCAATGTATGGGAAAAGGTGTAAAGAATACATTTTTAAAAGCTAGTTAAGATCTTGGCAAACAGAGATTATGCAATAAATTCTAATTTCAGCCTTTTTTGGGGCGGGGGGAGGCATCCTCCACCTGGGGGACAGGGTACATTGAGAGTCCTCCCGTTCCTTGGTGCGCTGAGTGTTCCTTACAAGCCACACAAATAGGCTCTGGCTGCCTTGAGGGGGAAAATGGCCTATTAGGAAAATAGTCAAAAGATCAAAATACTCCGGGGAGAGCCCCTTGAGCAGGGCAGCCTGGGGCTTAAAACAACCACGACGGATTATTTCTCACAATTTTATGGGTTGGCTGAAAATGATTCTGTTGGTTTCTCCTGAACTCACTCATGTGCCAACATTCAGCTGGTGGACGCACTGGGGGCTGGCAACATGTTCTGAGGGGTAGGATGCCAGGGAATCCTGGCTGCAGGTCTGAGCAAGGCCTTGCCCTTGCCCTTGCCCTTGCCCTCTTGGTGCACTGTCTTTGCCACGTGAAGAAGCCTGGTCTAGACACCAGGCGGAGGCAAGACTTCATGAAAAGAAAGCCACCACAGAGCTCGGCTCCGGTCAATGGGCCGCCTGAGTGCAGCTGCGCAAGGGGCCCAGGTGTCCCACCAGCTTACAGAGTCGTGGGAGATAATAAACTGTTGTTTTGGACACTGCCTTATGAGGTTGTCTGTCACACAGCAGTTGGTAGCTGCTGCGGGGCCTCTCTGCAGCAGAAGTGTGCAAAGTCATGAGCGTGACTGCTCCAAAGTCTGGTGCCCAGATCTCTGGGCTCCAAGTTTGAGGCAGGGGTCTACCCCTGAACCAACCACCTGTAGCAGGGATGTGAGGGGCCACGTGTCCTAGCACAGACGGGGGACCTAGGAGTCACCCAAGTTGGTGTCGCCTGTCACCTCTATGCTGTGTCCCAAGGAGTCTCTGCTTTTATATATATATATATATATATATATATATATATATATATATATATATGTTTTTACTGATTTCAGAGAGAGGGAGGGAGAGGGAGAGAGAGACAGAAACATCAATGATGAGAGAGAATCATGGATCAGCTGCCTCCTGCACGCCCCCTACTGGGGGTCAAGACTACAACCCCAGCATGAGAACCCTGGGAATCCAATCGTGACCGCCTGGTTCACGGGTCAATGCTCAACCACTGAGCCACACCGGCTGGGCACTAGCTCTGCTTTTAACCGTCAAACCCAAGCCCAGGTAGAATAATTCTCCTCCCTTGCTTCCCGTTAACAGAGCTGAGAAACTCCGAAACAAACAAACAAAAATTGCCAAAACCTCAGGAGGAACCAAAGAGACTTAAATAAGGAAAAACAATAATATAATAATCTGAACGACAAGGTGTGCATCCTCAGTCCTTGCCTCTTCCCACATGTTGAGAATGAGTTTGCGCCTGTTGCAGATACGGGAGCATATAAATGTCTTGACCACCCAGTACACGCGCATATTGAACACTGTTCTGAGAACTTTCCATTTGGAAATTCCAGGAGGGGAAGTTTTATTTGGGGGGACAGCACTGCACAGTGTTGACTATAATAATTAAAGAGTCAGGCAGACGAGTCTCTTCATTTGTAAAATGTAGATTATGGTGGGGATTACATGCAAAAACACACCTCTAGTATTTAGCACGGTTGGCAAATAGTAAGTGCTCAATAAATGTTAGCTGTTAATAGCAAGCTGACAGCAGCTTTGCGCACAGGGACATTCCTCCTCGTGCCCCCAGTCTGCCACGCTGTCCAGCATACATTAGGGGTTCAGGGAGCTCTGAATAAGTCGCTCTACCGGGGTTCAGGGAACATGAGGACACCAGCAATGAAGCCATTTGCCAAGGTCACCCTGCCACAGTGCCACTTCCAAGCAGAACTATAAATCTCTACTGTGTGGGTTTCCCTTTAAGTCTTTTTTCCTAAGTGTTCAGATTGTACCTGACTGAGCATAAGTCTTGGGGAGAAAGATTCAATCAAAGTTCCAAGTCTGACTTCTATTCTAGCCAGAGATGAGTGAGTGTCTGTCTCTGCTTTTCCCTGGGCCTGTGACAGTCTCAACAAATAGGCTTTTAAATTAAGTAGTGATTTGGAATGTAAGTGAATGCATTTAAGATGATAAGAGACAGAGAGATCCTAATGGCTGAAATATTTGTCATATCACAAGTAAACGGAGTGTTTCGGGGAGTCACTAATGTAACTAATTTTTTCCAAACCCTCCTCTGCTCTGCGTGAGATGAGGTCAGTGCGGGTTCAGCCAGCCCGCGGCGAGCAGCTACCGGGGGACTGAAGAGAATACTGATGGATGGCTGAGGCGCCCGGACTGTTTTCCTCAGGAAACCACAGCCCAATTGTTCAAATTAAGCTGTAGCTGCCCAACAACCAGAGGCAGGTTGCTGCAAATGAACAGGGGGAGAAATGAACGTGCAGCCCAGGCAGCGTTTCCCCAGGCAGCAGAGACGTGCGGTGGCCCGGTGCTGCGGGTGTCTGAGGAGAAGCTGGGAGCAACCTGAGGCAGCTCCCTCCTCCCTACTCCCACCCCCCAGTTTTGAATCTCCTCTGCAGCAAACCCAAATTGTCTTAGTCAAACCTCTTCTTGACTGCTCCCAGAGCCTGGGGTCTCACTACCCGAAGGCAGCCCATTTCGATCAGCATGCCCAGTGGAGGCCCGGCCTCCTGCACTGACCCGCTGCCTGTGTCAGCGGTGAACTGAAAGGCAGGCGCCCTGTCGGCCGGCTGGGTGCGTGGGGTGATCAGGCTTAAAGCCGAAACCGGACTCAAGTCTTGGCCCGACCATCAAATTTGCTCTCCTGTCTTCTGCCAGGAACAGCACCTGCTGAGACTCCGCTGCTTTGCAAGCACGGGAGTGCTGTCTGCCCCACGGCCCTTTACAATGGGAAGGGTTGGTGGGAAGGGAGAAAGTCCTTTCACCTGAACCTCACGTTAATGAAGGGCATCGAATCTCAAAATAAACATACACCAGCCACAGAGAAATACGAATGAGGTTGAAAGGAATGTCCATCATTCCATTTGAAATGTGCCATTTTTGGACCACACCTTCTGCAGTATACCTCGAGGAATTTTTATTTATTTATTTGTTTGTTTGTTTGTTTATATATTTTTAATAAACTCTTTTATATATATATCTTTTTATTGATTTCAGAAAGAAAGGGAGAGGGAGAGAGAGAGTTGAAACATCAATGATGAGAGTCATTGATCGGCTGCCTCCTGCACGCCCCCTGCTGGGGATGGAGCCGGCAACCCAGGCTTGTGCCCTGACCGGGGATCGAACCTCGATCTCCTGAATCCTAGGCTGATGCTCAACCTCTGAGCCACGCCAACCGGGCCATAAGGAATTTTTAAAAATAAATTTGTCTGAGGTGGCTCGCTTGAATTTTATTATTTAATAGATTCGAGGAGAAACCTGAGATGATCTTGTCTTCCTTCTAAGTTTTCCTTTAAGTTTTCTTTTGGAAATATGCTCTTAAAAAAAAAAAAAAGAAAAAAGAAAGAAGTGAAAAAAGTATAACAGTAAATGATGTAACTTTTAAAAAAAAATTTGGAAAAGTAGATGGCATTGCAGTTTTAAAGCACTCGCTCATTGGATTTAAAATTTTAAATGTGCCACAATTTTTGTAATCTCTGTTTGGCATTTCTTAGCATCTTGAGAGCCTTAAAAAAATGACAATGGTCCAGGTCCTCTCTGAGAGGCTCTGTCCTGCCTGCTTATATGATAATTGTTGCAATCAAATAAGACTAAGAATGTAAAATTGGCCCGGCCAGACGTGGCTCAGTGGTTGAGCATTGACCTGGGATCTAGGCGATCGGGGTTCGATTCCCGGTTGGGGCACATGCCCAGGTTGCGGGCTCGATCAATGACTCTCTCATCATTGATGTTTCTATCTCTCTCTCCATCTCCTTTCCTCTCTCTGAAATCAATAAAGATATTTAAAAAAAAAAAAAAAGAATGTAAAATTGGTTGGTTATAAAAGGTGTTATAGGTTATGTGAGGTATCTGGAGTAGTCTAACTTTTAGAAACAGAAAGAGGAATGGTGGTTGCCAGCAGTGGGGGGAGGGAAATGAGCAGTAGTTTTGTGAATATAGAGCTCCAGTTTCCAAGAGGAAGAAGTTCTGGAAATCAGTTGTACAATGATACAAAAAAACACTTAACACTACTAAACTCCACACTTAAAAACTGTTAGGATAGTAAATTTCATGTTATATGTGTTTACTACAAAGTTTTAATGTAAATATTAGTGCTGCTGCTACTCTTAATACTCCTAACAGTACTTACATCCTCAGGCTTTCTTTAAATGGCCTACTCTGCGCAGCGCCAGAAACTGTGCAAGGTACCACAGCGCTTTTAACCTTGGTGGTGAGTGAAGATAACAGAAGCCCACGAGGCAGACACAGGAGCCGTCAAAATGCAACGGAATTCGCACCTGAGTCCGGAAGGTGGGCTGACGGGACTCTGGTCCACAGCGGCAGTCGGTCCTGCCGTCCGGGTAGCAGGGAAAGGGTGCTA
This sequence comes from Miniopterus natalensis, assembly GCF_054644295.1. Taxonomy (NCBI): domain Eukaryota; kingdom Metazoa; phylum Chordata; class Mammalia; order Chiroptera; family Miniopteridae; genus Miniopterus; species Miniopterus natalensis. The sequence goes on along the minus strand of NC_142100.1, from coordinate 4,187,062 downwards.
GAAAGAAGTAGGTTGGCCTAGACTCTAGGCTGGGCACTGCTGCTAGTTAAAAACAATACAGAGAAAGTGATTAAAAGTAGGAACTCAAGCCAGGAATCTTTGTCCAAATTTCAGCTCTGCAATTTACTACCTGTGTGACATTGGGCAAGTTACTTAACCTCTCTGTACCTCAGTTTCCTACTCTAGGAAAGGGGGAATAATTACAGTACCTACCTGAGAATGTTTTTATGACATTTAAGTGAGCTAATATTTATCGTAGTGTTCAGAACAGTGCCTTATATACAGGAAATGCTACGTATAAGTGTTAAATGAAATAGCATACTTTTTAGTGAGCCACTTAATTTTCTGGACTTTGGTAAAATAATGGGGTGCAAATAAATAAATAATTATTCTAAACACACTTTCAGTTCTATAAATTCTGTAATTCCAAATGTTTAGCAATGAAGACTTTGTAATCTCCCAAGTCATGTATTTAGTTTTTAATGAGTCTAATTGGTTGTAGTAAAGGCTTTCTTGATAGTAATTATGTTAGGATCCAATTAAGAAACCAGAAACCACACTAAGGGTCTCAATGGAGAGAAATTCCTATAAGAAAGTGGTTATTGATAACTGACAAAGCTAAAAGGGAAGACTGAGACAATAGCTTCTGGAATGGTCACCCCTTCTCAGGCTGGGGCACAAAGGGAAGGAGAGGGGCTATCAGAGCCTAAAACCGTAGCGTCTAAAACCATGAGGCTGGGGCCAGCTCTCTGAGGAAGTGCTGCTGCTTGGTTCTTGCCGATGCCTCAAAGCTTGGAAGAGAGCTTAATGGAGGTGGGATTCAGACCTCTGAGGAAGCAATTTCACCCAGCTCTGACAGCTCTGAAGGGGCACAATTATGTTCGTTCAGGATGTGCTGGAAAAAGCTAGAAACTAGAACCAATGGCCACAGTCCTGGTGGAGGGCCATTGCTGGTGATGCTGTCAGTAACAGTAAACAAGACGGAAGTCCCTTGTCCTTCCTCCTGCTTTCTAGTCTCCCTCTGATGCCCCCTCAGGGGAACTGAACAGGGACCCAGTGGCAAGGAGAAATGCAGCTCTCAGAATCCCAGGCGCATCCAGGGTGGGTGGCTCAGTTGGTCAGAGCGTCAATCCAATACACCAACGTTGTGTGTTCGATGCTGGGTCAGAGCATATACAAGAATCAATCAGTGAATTGATAAATAAGTGGAACAACAAATCGATCTCTCTCTCTCTCTCTCAAAATCAATAAATTAAAAAAATCAAAAAATAAAATTATATATATGCAGAGTCTAAAGGAATATGCTTGGAGCTAGAGACAATAACTTAATACCTGTCATAATGGCTCCAAAACTGCTTCCTGCCACTTCAATTCAGCTATGGATGCCAGCTCTGACCTCCAGACTAATACTGAATATATTCACATTCTTCAACTATTCAAAAACAGCTATTCTACTCTCCTCATGCTTTCCTTTTCCAACCTAACAGAGCCTTCTGTTGATTTCTTCACCATGGTCTCCTTAGGACAGGAAGTCTATGCCGCTCATCTCACCACTCTGGAGTCAGCATAAACCCATGAACGCGCCAGGTGCTTTCTCAGCATTGATGCGAATTGACAGATTGCTCTAAATGTTAGGAAATCGGTCTTTGTGTTGAGTTCAAATGAGCCTGCCCTCAAGCAAGGGGCCTATCCAATTCAGCAAATTACTTCACCCGCTCCTTGAGAGCCAGACACACAGACATCTCCAAGACGTTTGAAAAATGCTGCTGAAGATGCACATTGTATAGTGAGCACTGAGTGGGGGAGTCACCAACTTTGCCTAAGAGCTCTGGAGGAAAAAAAGATGTCAGTTGGCTTTTGAAAAGTGAATAGATTACAGGTAGACAGGAAAAAGAAAGTCACTCTAAACCCACAGGATTTTATTCTCTCTTGGCTCTACCCACCGCCCTCCTTCCCAGGCTATCTCGGATGACCACATCTTACAACACTTACTACTTGAGATTCGCGAGTTTCCTTTAAGGCGAGGCCCTTCTCCCAAGTTTATTTGCACTAGCCTTCTTCCCCAGCCCTGACTCTGCTGGCAGTTTTGTTAGGGGTAAGCTGCCACGCTCAACAAATTTATCCTTAATGTAAACACGATACCAAACCCAATCTATGGGTATTTATGAAAACCCAAAGTTAACATTATACTTAATGGTGAACTATTAAATGCTTTCTCCTGAGATTATAAGCAAGGCAAGGATGTCCATTCTCTCCATGCCCTCCAGCAGTCTACTGGAGACTCACCCAAAGCAGTGAGGAAAGAAAAAGAAGTAAGAGGTGTACAGACTGGAAAGGAAAAAATAAACCATCTTTACTCACAGGTAACATTATTGCTTATAGGGAAAACCTTAGGGAACTCCACAAAATCATTACTAGGATTAATAAATGAATTGAGCAAAATCACACAATTCATGGTCAGTATTTAAGTTCAATTGTATTCCTACAAAGTAGAAGCAATTAATTGTAAATAAAATTTAGAAAACAGTTCTATATACGATAGCATAAAAATGTAACTAGGAACCAATTTAACGAAAGATACAAGATTTCTTCATTCTAAACCTCAAAACATTGCTGATAGAAATTTTTAAAGACCTAAATAAATGAAGAGAAATATACCATGTTCATGGACTGATACTCAACATTATTAAGATGTCAACTTTACCCAATTTAGTCTATAGAGTCAATTAAAATCACAATTTTAATTGAAGCAGGCTATTTTTTTAAAAATTGAGATAATTTTTTAAATTTACATGGAAAAGCAAAAGATCTAGAAGACTCAAAACAAACTTTAAAAAGAAAAACAAAGTTGGGGGACTCATAGTACCTGGTTTTAAGACTCACTATAAAGTCATAGTAATCAAACTGACTCAAACACAAACTTAGCCAAATATAACTGTGTAACAAATCACCCTAAAATAGTAAATTAAAACAATAATAATCATTTATTTTGCTCTGGAACTGGGAGTTGACTGGTCTCAGCTGACCAGTTCTCACTCAAGGTCTCTCATACAGGGCAGCTGACGACTCGTACAGTGACTGTCCAGAGGGCCAGATGGAAGCATCATGGATTTAATAACCTAGACTTGGAAGTTACCCAGTGTTACTCACTGCACATTCTACCCAGTAGAAGTCAGCCCCTGAAAATGGCCCACATTCAAGGAGAGAAGAATAAGACTCCATACCTTGATGATAACAGTGTTAAGAAAAATTGTGAACGTGTTTTAAGACCCCCACACAAACCAAACAAGTGAAGGACCTGAGATAAAAATCACTTTTGGCCTAAAAGAAAGTAGAGTGGAAACAAGATTGCATGTGATAAAATGATGGGAAATGCCACATGGGACTGGGAGCTTACTAAGTCTCCTAATGAGATTCATCACAATGGCAGGTGGGTAGAAGATAAGAAACTGGGGCTGGGGAGAGACTGTTTTCCTCCTGGTACTTAACTAGATGAGGTCCCCCAGACTTCATGTGCCTTCTCTCTTTCACTTCCAGGCCTTTGAAAATGCTGTTCCCAGTGACGAGGGTGCCTTTCCTCTTTCCCGTGACTATTCCTACTCACTCTTCAGGTTCAGTTTAAAATCCATCCCTCCAGCCCGGCCGGTGTGGCTCATCGGCTGAGCATCGACCTAGGATGCCTGAGTTTGGGGCTCGATCCCCAGCAGGGGGCGTGCAGGAGGCAGTCGATCAATGACTCTCTCATCACGGAAATTTATCTCTCTCCCTCTCCCTTCCTCTCTCTGAAATCAATAAAGATATATTTAAAAAATAAATTGCCTCCCCAGGAAGCCCCTTCCATCAGTTGCCACCGCTCTCTGTACTTTGCCCCTTCTCAGTGCCCCTTAGTGTCTTCTTTCTACCTATTCACCTATCGATCCCTCTACCCCTTACGAGAGCTGAGGCGACCCAAAGGCACAAGGCTTTGTTTTGTACATCTTCATATGCACAGCCCTCCAGTAAGATTCATGAATGACTTAAGTGAAGGTGTGCAATACTCCTGAGCTATAACAGGACTCAAAGCCACACAAGGAAGTGGCTGCAAGATCTCTTGCTTTGTGCCAAGGTCCTGGGCATTGCCTCCTTGCACAGGAAACCAGAACTGGGCAGAGCAGATCTGACCGGGTGATTAGCGAGCCCCTTAGTGTGAGTAGCCAGCAGTGCAATCTGCTCAGCCGTGGCCTCCCCAAATCAGCCCACTGCCCCTCCCAGCTCCTCTCAGAGAGTAGATCGACCTGCTTCCCACTAAAACTATGGACACAATAATAGGAGGGGGAAAAAGGGTTGAGGGTAGGACAATTGGTGGCAACGAGATGAACACAGATTAATGACGCAGACCTTGCCCTGGCTACCCCAGCCTGGGATGGGGAAGGTTCATAGTTGATACCCATTAAAGGGCTTAATGAAATAATTACAATTCACACCCCAGAGCATCAAAGAATCAATACTGGGGAACTCTGGGCCACTCTGGTGGTGGCAGCCCACTGGCTTCACAGCTCAGCACAGCAGGTGGAGCTGGGGGAAGGAAATGCAGTTGACGTGGAAGTTGCATTTAAAAGGACAATAATAGATTGAAAGCCACCAGGATCCTGGTGACTGGCCGCTATCCTTTATTCCCTGCCTCGCCCCATTCTGCCCCCTTGATGCACTATTAGCCCAAATCGATAGGCTGTCAATTGACATCACCAGCTCCAGCATTAATGCGAGCTCACAAAGGAAGCCTGGCCCTGTATTATCGCTTCTCTCGCTTCCAAATTACCACATAATGCAGGCCGCGGGCAGCTTGTGACATGTTAATACTACACACGATTTGCTGGGATTGGACTAAACATTTCACAGCTAAAGATTTCACCAGAGACGTGATGACAGAAATAAACTGCTGCCCACGGGGAAATCACTGGAGATAATAGAATTAGGCATTGTTTGGGGATCTGGAGGGACAGCAGGCTGGTAAAGGGATAGAGGGGAACACTGCCCACAGCTGGTGGTCTGTGGTGGGACCTGCTTCAGGGAACGAGACTGTAATTAAAAGGCGTTTTTGTTGGCCCCTTGAAAGAACAGGTATTTTTGAATTTCGTCTAGGGCTTACTTTCTATTTTTGTGCAAAAGCTGGGGAGAGGATTTCTCTTCTGTGATAACAGGCAATGTGATGTTTTGGGTTGAATTGTGTCTCCACCCCCCAGAAGAGATAAAGTGAAGTACTAATCCCCACTATCACAATCTCACAATGATTTGACCTTATTTGGAAATAGGTTTTTACAGACATAATCAAATATAAAAATGAGGTCATTAGGGTGGGGCCTAATTCAATATGACTGGTGTACTTATAGAAATAAGGGAAATTTGGACACAGAAAGAGAAGTACAGAGTGGAAACAATGTGAAAATACATGTGAAGAAGACAGCCATGTGACTGGACTGATGCATCTATGAGCCAAGGCGCACCTGAGCTACGCGAAGCTAGGAGAGAGGCGGGAGACAGTTTCTGCCCTGTGCATTCAGAGAGGGCAGGTCCCACCAATGCCTTGATTTCAGGCTAGCCTCCAGAGCTGGGAGACAATACATTTCGATCATTTTAAGCCATACAGTTTTGGGTACTCTGTTTTTGCAGCCTTGGGAAATTTTAAAATTATTATTTAATAGTTAATAATTAATTGTTAATAACTTTTATTGAGCACTTATTCTATGAGTCAGGCACAGAGCTCAATGCTCCACATATACTGGCTCACTTACTCCTAATAACAAACCAAATGGTTGTGTACCAAATCCCATTTCATAGGTAAACAAACTCAGCTTCAGCTCTAGCCGGTTTGGCTCCGTGGTTATTAGAGCATCGGTCTGCAGACTGAAGGGTCCCCAGTTCAATTGTGGCCAAGGGCATGTACTTTGGTTGCAGGATCGAACCCCAGCCCCGGTTGGGGCAGGTGCAGGAGGCAACGAATCAATGTGTCTCTCTCACATAGATGTCTCTGCCTCTCTCCCCCCCCCCCCCTCCCATTCTCTCTGAAAAGCAATGGAAAAAATATTCTCAGGTGAGAATTAAAAAGAGAAACTCAGCTTCAGAAAGAATAATTCGTTTAAGGTCACACACCTAGTAAACAGCAGAGCAGGTCTCTGCTAGACGGAAATATGAAAAGCACTAAGTCAGCAAACAAGAGAAGAGATTTCTGGTGACTACTTCTAATGTCTTTCCAAGTGATCACTTGCCTGCAGCCTGCTTTCTTTTCAGTCCAATCTAATTTTTTCAATCCATAGATATAAAACCTGTATCACCTTGGTATGAGAGTTCAGTGTCTCAAATGACACAGATAATAACAGCACAGGGGTTGGGGAAAATGGGGGGATGTTGACCAACAGGTACAGACTTCCAGTTATAAGACAAATGAGTAACTCCTGAGGATCTAATGTACAGCATGGTGATTATTGTTAACCACACTGTATTATATTCTTGAATGTTTTCACCACAAAAAAGGAATGATAATTTGTGAGGTGACGGAGGTGTTAATTAACCCCACAGGGGTAATCATTTCACAATAGGTAAGTGTATCAAATAAAAACTAAACTTAATACAATATTATATGTCACTTATACGTCAGTCAAGCTGGGAAAGAGAAAACAAGCCACAATTACTTCACTCCTTGAGAGCAAGAATCTTGTATCTCATCTCACATTTCCACTGTCCCTCCTCCCCCGCCTTCCCAGTTAGCACTCTCTCATCTAATTTATATTCATTCTCCCCCCCCTTGGGGAAATCAGCTTTGCAGCCTTTTCTTTTCTTTTCTTGGCTTAAAAAAAATCATAACGCTGCTTCATTGAGAAATGTAATTCGCATATCACAAAATTCACCCATTTAAAGTGTACAATTCTATATTTTTGGTATAGTCACAGGATTGGGCAACCATTACTACAATCAATTTAGAATGATTTCATCCCAAAACAAAACCCCATACCCATTTGCAATAACAGCATTTCTCCCCAGCCCTTCTTTCTCCCAGCCCTAGACAACCACCAACCTACTTTCTGTCTCAAAAGACTTGTCTATTCTGGGTATTTCATATAAATATAATCATATATAATGCAGACTTTTGTGACTGCCCTGCTTTCAAAGATCATCCATGTTGTAGCATGTACCAGTACTTCATTCCTTTTTATGGCTAAATATTCCACTGTATGAATGTACTACATTTTATTCATGCATTCATCAGCTGATGGACGTTTGGGCTGTTGCAATAATACTGCTATGAACATTTGTGTACAAATGTTTGTGTGGACGTGTGTTTTCATTTCTCTTGGGTTACATAATAGGAGTAGAATGCCTGAGTCAAATACTAATTCTATGTTTAACTTTTTCAGGAACTGCCAGCTGTTTTCCAAAGTGGCTGAACCATTTTACATTCACATGTCAGTGTGTGAGGGTTCGTTTCTCCACATCCTGGTCAAGGTGACCTTGTCTTTTTTATTGTAGCCGTCCTAGTGGGTGTGAGGCTGTTTCTGTGATTTTGAGTTGCATTTCACTGATGACCAATGATTTTGAGCAGCATTTCATGCACTCATTCGTTCTTTGTATATCTCCTTTGAAGAGATACCTATTCAGACCTTTTGTCTATTTTAAAAATTGACTTGTCTTTTTTTATTATCAAATTGGTTTTGGTGTTTTCTTTAAATCCTCACCTGAGGATATGTTCTCAATGCTTTTTAGAGAGAGACAGGGAGAGAGAAACATCGATGTGAGAAACATTGATTGGTTATCTCCCATTCACGCCCTGGCCGGGGATCGAACCCACAACCTAGGTGTGTGCCCTGACCAGGAATCAAGCCTGAAATCTTTTGGTGTGTGGGACGATGCTCCAACCAACCAAACTACCTGGCTGGGGCTCAAAGTGTTTTTGATATACTCTGGATACCAGGCCTTATTAGATATATGACTTGCAAATACTTTCTCCAGTTCTGTGGCTTGTCTCTACTTTCTTGATGGTGTCCTTTGAAGCACAAACGTTTGTAATTTTATGAAGTCCAATATATCTATTTTTTTCTTTTGTTGCTTGTGCTTTTGGTGTCCTAGCTAAGAAACCTTTGTCTAATCCAAGGTCAAGAAGTTTTGCGGCCTTTTTCGTAGGGCTCTGGGGCTGGCATCCTCTGAACATTCTGAACTGTGGCCTAGCTTTAGGGCAGCCCCCACTCCTCCGGGCAGGCTCTGCTTGTCCTCTCATATCGCAAAAACTAGCTGCACTGCCTCTGCTCACCCCACTCACTCCACACACCACCCGTCTGGGGGTGGCAATCTAAAGACATCAGGTGGTCCTGTAGGTCCAAGATTTAGGCAGTGGTTATTGCCAACTTCCATTTGGCCAGTGCTGCACAAGCTTGATCCACTTACCCCTCATTTCATGCAACTGTAATGCTGGCTCCGCAAACCTGCAAGGAGCACCTCTAGCAAAGATCTGTAGAGAGTCCGAGTTCAGCCAGCCAGCCAGCCACCCTGTCACCACTCCAAGAGCCACGACCATAACGGATTCATTATAAAGCCCATTCTTAGGTGCCTGCTCTCAACCCAACAAATGAGTAAACACACTTTTTATTTGTTTGATAATATTATATGCCTGCTTATAATGTGCCAAGCACTGGGAATACAGGAGTTTGTGAATATTCTTATATTCTTGGGTTTAAGTTTGGTGGGGAATGCAAGTGCTTCACACAAGTGTGATGAGAGTCCCAAGAGTGGAAGTTCAAGGGTGATGAGGGAAGTAATGGGGGAGCTTAAACTAGCAAAGTGGATCAGGAAAGGTTATTTCTCTTCCCATGGAGCTTTACCTTTTTTCCCTCCATGTTTCAAAGCTATGCCTGTATCTCCTCCACCCACACACAATGCATTTGGGTATAAAAGTCATATTCTCCAAGCAGGGCACTTGCTCAACTTGGCTGGGAATGCCTGGAACTCAAATGTGAATATTTGGGGCTTTCTTCCTCAGTTTTTGCTATCCTTCAGTTAGGCAATGTGGGAAACACACAAAAAGCACAAACCTCGGGAGTGGGGCAGGTAGAAGTTGGTAAAGGGGGGATAAATGGTGATGGAAGGAGACTTGACTGGGGGGTGGGATGAACACACAATACAATACACAGTGGGGCAAAATTAGACTTACAGTTGTGAGTGCCCAAAACAGAGTTTATTTCTGTATTATTATTGTATTATTTTCCATAGGAACTGTAAACCTGCTTTTGCCTCACCCATATACAGATTACAGATAATGCATTATAGAACTGTACACTTACACCTACATAATTTTATTTACCAGTGTCACCCCAATAAATTCAATGAAAATTTGAAGAAAAAAAGCACAAACTGTACTGGGGAAAAAAATGGTCCAGCAACTTCTCCCATCTGCCCTGGTAGTTGTTTTATAAACAGCTACTGCCATCTGGTGCACAAAGGTGTCCTTACACCCATATACAGACTTCCCAGCACTTTCCTATGTATGCCTCAGCAGTCACTCCATTCTATCTTCACAAAATCCAAAACGTTATTTTTGACTATGAAACCACAGGTCCTTGACCACTATAGGTACTCAATAAAAACTGTTTGAGAAAAGGATTGTGTAAAAGCATTATCATTAGTTCTTTACATTTTAAGTACATAAATATTACAGTAATATTGTTAGGGCTAAATGTGTTGCTGTGGCTTTAAAGATAAGTTATTTCCTGCCCTGGCTGGTGCTGCCAAGTGGTTAGCGTGTCAGCCTGTGCACCACCAAAGGGTCTCGGGTTTGGTTCCCGGAGGTCAAGGGCACGTATGTGGGTTGTAGGTTTGATCCCCCGCCCTGGTCAGGGAGTGTGCAGGAGGTAACCAATTGATGTCTCTCTTTCACATCAATGTTTCTCTCCTCTCTGCCTTCCTCCCTCCCTTCTACTCTATAAAAAAAGCAATGGAAAAAATATCCTCCGATGAGGGTTAACAGCTATTTTCTTAGTAGCTTAAAAGTGTAACAATTACTATTTAGTAAAACAAGTTATGGTACTAAAAACAGGTTAAAAGACAACCATGTTATTGCTAACTCTTAAAGCTGGACATGGAGGTTGAGGGATAGTGAAGTTTTTGCTTTCTTCCCAGCCCAGTAGTGCCCTGTGCAAATTTCAGAACCAGCCGTCTAGGCCAGGACATTCCCTTACAACCACCTCCTTACAAGAATTCATGCAAAAGTAAAATGGTTCTGTTCATGCCGCCCTACACAGACTTACGCAAGCAGAGCTAGACTATCCAGCCCATCTTCCCACGTTAAGGTTGTTAGAATCAAAAGTGGAAGCCATTTGTTAACACTAAAGTGAACGGAAAAGGGTAGATGCTGGTATTCCTATGGCCACCTTGCCTGCATCTTCAAGTTTTCGCCAATAAATTTATATAATACTCTCCAGGGACTTCCCACAATAATTAGACTATTTAATGCATCCTAATATCACTTTGTAATTGTCCTCAATTCATCTTGTGTATGTCAGTCTCTCCTGCTACCCTGTAGATATTTATGAGTGGAACATCTCTTTACTAGCTTTGTGTCTACTCCCTCAGCCAGGGCTCAGCCCACAGCAGAAACCTGATTAAAAGCAAAACAAAACGAAGTAAAAGACAAAAATTGATTTGAATCATTGGGATCCTCAAAACCCAATTGCTTAGACTTCTACTTGCAAAGGTAAACCTGCAATTGTGGATACCCAAAGCAGTGGGGAAAACACAATGGGAACGCAAACTCAACAGGACCAAACTAAGCACGTCATTGCGTGTGTACTTGACTTCCAATCGCAGATAAAAACAGGTTTTGGAGTAAATCTCTCAATTGAGATGAGCTGACACTTCACAATTCACTATACTATGTAGGAACAAAAATACAGGTTTTAGAGTCAAGTTTACCAGAATTTGAATGCCTGGATCTCCTCCCCCAGTTTGAAGTTACTCAACTTCTCTGAACCTGTGTCACCTGTAAACACATTCTTGTTCAGATTAACTGAAAATACAGCATACAGTTCCCACCCTTCTCCCAAACTCCAATTATTTTCTATTACACAGGCCCAGCAATGTGTTTTCCCCCATCCACATAAAGTGCCATTTTTCTGTAACTTCTCACTGATCAAACTTAATAATTATTAGCTGCAGCTGTTCTATGAATGGCAGCCTCTTGGTTATGTTCACTGAACTAGGCTAATGCTGAGAATTGTGGTTACTGGAGACTGTTTTTATGAAATCAGATTGTAGTCCATGAAATACCACTTGGATTTTACTCAAGAACCATGAGGGCGAGTGAGGAGGGTTCTCTAAGCCTTAATTGTGACACTATAATTCTAAACTGACCACCAGGGATGTTTGCTAGATCTACACATGGCCAGGTGGTGCAATTACCTTGGTTCAGGCTTGAGGAAATGGAAGCACATCAGGACAAAGTGACTCACAAGATTCTTTGCTAACATAACCCAGCAATAAGTGAACCATTAAGGCCTTTGCGCCTATGCAGTTACCTAAAAGCTGTCCACTAGTTAGAACACATTACCCACTATCAGCTTCTGCTTCTCTAGCCTACTTATTTTGTGGGTGAGGCTGTGATTATCACCAATTACTTGGGGTGGTTAACACACAATACAACATGTAAATTATAGAATTGTGCACCTGAGACCTATAGAACTTCAATTATCACCCAATAAATTCAAATGAGGAAAAATGGAACCTTTAGGATTTGTTCAGGGAGGTGAAGCATTTGAACTTTGGTGTCAGTTCACCTTCCTTCCACACAAGTACTCCATCTTGAAAAGCATTAATTATGGTATCTGTAGTTCAATTTTAGGGCTAATAGTGACTGCTATTATTAACAAGCCTAGAGAGGTCCAAACTAAATTTCTCCGATTTCCTTTCACTCAAAACCTTCCTGAGGAGTGTGCTGACGTATAGCAATCTGTATTTGACAACCCAAATACTGCTGTAGAAGTATTTAGGTGAGGGGAAATCCAACCCCAGGAACTTAATGCTGCCCTCATCAAACATGGAGTCAGACAAGTGTATGGTGCCAATTTCAAATAGTTTTATTTATGATGTTGCATTTTCCACTTTACAATACAGTGTTATAAAGTGCTTTATTTTTTCTCCCTGTGCACATAATCCATATTCAAGTATCAAGAATGCCCAGTTATTTACCAATACAGAAGCTCAACTTTTAAAACTGCCACGGAATTTGCTACAAATTTGGGTCCTTCAGTTATTTTGTGTGGAACAATGCTAAATCTACGCTCAAAGACGGCTTAATCAACCTCTTCAATGGTGGGCCCAGAGGACGCACCACCAGATGGAGGAGCTCCACCACCAGGGAAGCCTCCAGGCATTCCTCCTGGCATGCCTCCTGCGCTCTGGTACAGCTTGGTAATGATGGGGTTGCAGACTTTTTCCAACTCTTTCTGCTGATGTTCAAACTCTTCTTTTTCTGCAGTCTGAGAAGGGTAACAAAATGTTTTACTACCAAAATCCAGCTTTACACACCTGATGCAATCCGCTAAGACATTAGACACTACTGTCACCGTAACAAAGCCTATGTATGAAATCTCTGGTCACTCAGACATCCAAGGAAGGAAGCTAATTACCATCACAACTAATTCTGGTGGAAACCGCGAATGTTTGGACCATTCATCATTGTGACCCTATGAATTTGTAAACCCAATGAAGCATTTACTAAAGCCCTACACCCACCCACTACTCTCAATTTTAAAGAATTTACATACCTGGTTCTTATCAAGCCAGTTGATGATTTCATTGCACTTGTCAAGAATCTTCTGTTTGTCATCATCATTGATCTTGCCTTGAAGTTTTTCATCTTCAACAGTTGCTTTCATGTTGAACGCATAGGACTCAAGGGAATTCTTTGAGGACACCTTGTCCCGCTGCTTCTCATCTTCAGCTTTGTACTTCTCAGCTTCCTGGACCATGCGCTCAATGTCCTCCTTGCTCAGACGACCTGTGGAGTTATTTAGGCATGGCCTATTAAATGTTTGAAACCTACAACCCCCCATCTTGGCTAAATGCCCTGGGCAAGGGGCAGCAGAAATATTTCGAGCATGCAACCATGAAGACCCAAAGCATATCTAAGTCCAGATGGCATTGACACACTCAAAATTGTGCTTCCGCTTACCCTTGTCGTTAGTGATGGTGATCTTGTTCTCTTTTCCTGTGCTCTTATCCACAGCAGAGACATTGAGGATGCCGTTGGCATCAATATCAAAAGTGACTTCAATCTGAGGAACACCACGAGGTGCAGGAGGTATGCCTGTGAGTTCAAACTTGCCAAGCAGGTTGTTATCCTTGGTCATGGCACGCTCACCTTCATAAACCTTGGTAGAAAATAGAAATTACTATGAAATTACAAGATTTCTGTGCTAGTTTTTAGTATTAAGAGCTCAATTAGGGAAGACTGACCGCTCAGACATCCAAGGAAGGAATTGGCCAACACGAGACTTCTGGTGGAAACTACGAATGGTTTTGGAATCCATCATCATAGCGGACTAGTTTCCCCCCGTTTTATAGGGCCTCTCAGAATGTCAGCAAGATAAGAGAGAAACATACCTGAATGAGCACACCAGGCTGATTGTCAGAGTAGGTAGTGAAGGTCTGTGTCTGCTTGGTAGGAATGGTAGTATTGCGCTTGATGAGGACAGTCATGACTCCACCAGCAGTCTCAATCCCAAGGGAAAGAGGAGTGACATCCAACAGCAGCAAATCTTGAACATTTTCAGATTTGTCTCCAGAAAGAATGGCTGCCTGGACAGCTGGATTAAAAAGCAGTTAGTTTAAAAAAAAAAAGTGCCACACAACTCATTTTTTCACTAACAAGTTTCAATCGCTCAGACATCCAAGGAAGTTAGACCATCATTAGCTAAGCTTTTAGTGGAAACTACGAATGTTTAAGAATCACTCATCACAGCGAGTCAAGTTCAAGCCTCTCAGAACCATTCCAGCTAGGATAGTGGGATTACCTGCACCGTAAGCAACAGCCTCGTCAGGGTTGATGCTCTTATTCAACTCTTTGCCATTGAAGAAGTCCTGCAGGAGTTTCTGAATCTTGGGGATACGAGTAGAACCACCCACCAGGACAATATCATGGATCTGGGACTTGTCAAGCTTGGCATCCCGAAGAGCTTTCTCTACAGGGTCCAGGGTGCCACGGAAAAGGTCAGCATTCAATTCTTCAAATCGGGCACGGGTGATAGAGGTATAGAAGTCGATTCCTTCATAGAGCGAATCAATCTCAATACTGGCCTGGGTACTGGAAGAGAGAGTACGCTTAGCACGTTCACAAGCAGTACGAAGGCGCCGGACAGCCCTCTTGTTCTCACTGATGTCCTTCTTATGCTTGCGCTTGAACTCTGCAATGAAATGGTTGACCATTCTGTTGTCAAAGTCTTCTCCACCTAAGTGGGTGTCCCCAGCTGTAGATTTGACCTCAAAGATTCCATCTTCAATTGTGAGGATTGACACATCAAAAGTGCCACCTCCCAAGTCAAAGATCAGCACATTTCTTTCAGCTCCAACCTGCCATTAAAATAAAGATTACTTGTTATCTAAGTTCCTGATGACTCAACTTATTTTTACTAAGGTTCAAATTTAATGTTAAAGCAATGCAGGGTATGCCACACAAATGGTACATACCTTTTTGTCTAAGCCATAAGCAATAGCAGCAGCAGTTGGCTCATTGATGATTCTAAGTACATTGAGACCAGCAATAGTTCCAGCATCTTTGGTAGCCTGACGCTGAGAGTCATTGAAATATGCAGGTACTGTGACAACAGCATTGGTAACAGTCTAGAAATAGGGGGAAAAAAAGTAACTATTGTAGCCCAGAAGCACACTAGTCCCATGAGCACCTATTGCACCTGCACTCAGAATAGAACAAATTACAGAAAATATTCTGGTGAAAATAAATGGGCCAACTCCTGATAACTACAATTCTGTATATTCTTGGTCAGTTAAAACCCAAGTTATCCACTCGCCAGAAAACCTAAATATTTGGTGTTCTAATCTCCAGCTATACCTTATCCCTCTAACACTACATTACTCACCTTCCCAAGGTAGGCTTCTGCGATTTCCTTCATCTTTGTCAAAACCATAGACGACACCTCTTCTGGATAGAAACTTTTGGTCTCTCCCTTGTATTCTACTTGGACCTTGGGCCTGCCAGCATCATTCACCACCATGAAGGGCCAATGCTTCATATCAGATTGGACAACGGCATCATCAAATCTACGTCCAATCAAGCGCTTGGCATCTACAAAAAACATCAAATGGAAATCCTGATCAATTTACTTCTACTTTTTCAAATACCCTAGCTTTCCATTATTCAAGCACTAAGGCAGATGCCTACCAACTAAAGTTCATTTGACTTCAACTTCTACAAAGGCCAGCACATTTCATCCATGTTTTCCTGATATCCTAAGATACCTCAAAATTCAGCCTAAGTAAGCAACTATCTAAAGATTGTGGCTCAAGTTGATTTCATTTAAGCTTTTTGATTTTTCTAATTCTCAGGTTTTTCCTGGCTGCCACACTTAAATTTAAACTCGAGGCTCTCAAAGAGCATGCTTCCTAGTCTAGTTTAATTCATGCCATAATTTTTATTTGAAATTAGGAACTTACCAAAAACCGTGTTGGTAGGATTCATTGCAACTTGATTCTTTGCAGCATCACCGATCAATCGTTCGGTATCAGTAAAGGCAACATAACTTGGAGTGGTTCGGTTGCCCTGATCGTTGGCAATTATTTCCACTTTTCCATGCTGGAAGACACCCACACAAGAGTAGGTGGTGCCAAGATCAATGCCGACTGCAGGTCCCTTAGACATGGCTGCTGGAAAAAGAAAAGTTTAAGCACTTAGAAACGTTCCCTTTGTTAAATGTGAAGTCAGCCTTTTAGCTGTGACCACTTAGTAATGAGCCCCCCCAAAAAGGCCCTTGCGGGCGGTAACCACGTGCGAGGGTTGATGGCACCGCTGCAGTACAGGTTGCCTGTGGCCCACACGCGGCAGAGCCCGCCCCTGGCTTAAGCACCCGCCTGGAGGGTCTGACACTGGCGACCACGTGGTCCCGGGCCCGACCTTGTGTCCCTCCACTGCACTTCCCCACAACCCAGCTCCCGGAGGCCGCACGGCCCGCATTCAGAGCGCTCTCGGAAGGGCCCTCCCCCACCTTGGCCGCATGCCAACGACGGCTGCCTCTGAGAGCCTAGGAGGAACTTATCTAACCAGGGTGTCAGGGAACGAACGGGCGGCTGGAAGGCGCCCCACTTCCCGTGCCCGGAAATCGGATGCGGCCCCCTCCTCTCCCCCTCCGCGCAGGCCGGTCGCTGCCTGCTTCCCGAGGGTGCCGGGCCTGCGCCCCCGCCCGCTCCTCCACCGGGCCTGCGCCCCCCGCCCGCTCCTCCACCGGGCCTGCGCCCCCCGCCCGCTCCTCCACCGGGCCTGAGCCCCCCGCCCGCTCCTCCACCGGGCCTGAGCCCCCCGCCCGCTCGGCCACCGGGCCTGAGCCCCCCGCCCGCTCCTCCACCGGGCCTGCGCCCCCGCCCGCTCGCCTCCCCGCCTGAACCAACCTCCCCGCCTGGGCGGAAGGCTCGCCGCACAAGGCGCACAGGAGCCGCTGGGACCCCTCCGGCCGCCGCAAATCCGCTCAGCCTCGGCCCCGCCGGGTCCCCCGTTTCTCTGCCAAACTACCAAAGGCTCGAAAGACAGAGGCCTCGCCCTTACCTTGAGTGTACGCCCGGCTTGCACAGACCCGACCTAGGCAGCTGCTCCCGCGTTCAATGAGACCGGCTTCCGCCGCCACCCTGGCTCTTATACCCTCTCTCAGAACCTTCCAGAAGGCTCCCTCCCTGCCGGCTGCCCATCAAGGCTGCCTCGGCCAATGGGCGCGCAGCCGCCTACACCAGCCCCAATGACTAACGCGCCTCTGCCCCTGGGCCTCGCCCCCTCCAGTCCGCCTCGCGATGACGCACTCACCGCAGGGTTCTGGAACTTTCATTCTCGCCCCCACTCTCCGAACAGCCCCGGGGAAAGGGCGGGTGGGGCCGCGGAGCCCGCGCGCGGGAGTCCTCGGTCACCCGGGCGGGGGAAGGGCGCGTCCGCTTCTGCGCGTGCGCCCCGCCAGCGCGGGCGGGGGGGCGGGCGGGGGAGGAGGGAGAAGGCGGGCGCACGTGCGACCAGCCAATGACGGGGGCCCGGGCCGCGCCCCGGAGCGGGCGGCACCGAGGGAGCGCGCGGGCGCGCGGGGAGGGCTCGGAGGGCCGCGGGAGAAGACGGAAATCGGGCTAGGACAAAATGGCCGCGAAGGTTGTCGCGCCCCTCCCCCCCCGGGCCCTGCGGACACCCCAGACCCTCCCCCATCCAGAACCCCCCCGGGCCCTAGGGACACCCCAGACCCTCCCCCACCCGGACCCTGCGGACACCCCAGGCCCTCCCCCACCCGGAACCCCCACCCCAGCCCTGCGGACACCCCGGACCCTCCCCCACCCGGGCCCTGTGGACGCCCCAGACCCCCCCCCCGGGCCCTAGGGACACCCCAGACCCTCCCCTCCCTTACCCTGCGGACTCCCCAGACCCTCCCCCCTCCCGGGCCCTGCGGACACCCCAGACCCTCCCCTCCCTTACCCTGCGGACTCCCCAGACCCTCCCCCCTCCCGGGCCCTGCGGACACCCCAGACCCTCCCCCACCCGGACCCTGCGGACACCCCAGGTCCTCACCGCCCCCCGGCCCTACGGACACCCCAGACCCTCCCCACCCGGAACCCCGGCCCGGGCACTGCAGCACCCCGAGACCCTCCCAGGTGCCCCGGACCCACGTTTTGTGGCCGGGGTGCGTCGGGCTAGCGCTGGCCCCAAGGCACCGGGTGAAGGCTCCGGGCCCTGGGCGCTCCTAGGACGACTTATCCAGGGGCACCCAGCCTGCGGTTTGGGGTCCCGCCTGCGCGGGGTGCGACCGGCTAGACAGGCAGACCCACCACCGTCGTCCCACGAGGGCACTGGGGGCTCGCGCCCCGGGCGGAGCTCCGGGGGGCCTGCTCAGACCCCGGGGGAGCCCGGGCCCGCTGCCCTGCCCACCCCCGCCGGGACACCGGCTTCTCGGCTCAGCCCCTCCGCTCGCCCGCGCCCTCAACCTCGCGGTTATGGGGGAGAGGAGGTTCGCGCTTTTTGCCTGCAGGCCAACCGGCGCTGGGGGCCTCGGTTTGTGGGCGCCGTGCCCTTGCGTTAGACGTTGGGCCTCTAGGTGAGGTCGTACCTCCCCTGCTCTGACTTTCCAAAATCTCAGCGGGACGCGGCGCAGAGGCGCTGCGAGGCCTCGGGGAGGGCACGAGGCGGCGCCGAGCGTACCGGGCGCGCGGGGGCTGCCCGCGGGTCATTCGGGGCCTTGGCGCCCCGACCGCCCCCAGCGGGCGCCTCCGGCGGCGGGCGCCTCGGCCCGGGGCCGGCGCAGCCCGGAGACGCTCCAACAGATTCTCTTTCTCTATTTGCCTTTTGGGGGGAACGATCGCTTGATTCCGTGGAGCACCGCTCAGGAAGTTAAACTTACATGATGCTTTGACACGGTAATGCTTTCGTTTGTTACCTCATTTAATCAAAACAGTTTTCTGAGATATTTATCAGTCACTCCTGTTAGGAGAAAAATGAGGTTGAGATGTTATTTGTGGGAAGTAAACAACTAGCTGAGCTACAGTCAAACGTAGCTCATTGATTCCAGATTCTTTGGTCTTTTTTTTTTAGTTACGCTGTAAATTATTTCCTTTCTAGAAACACCCTAACTCCGACTCCCGAAAGAGGAAGGTGCGCGCTGGCAGGCGCCTTTCTTGGTGTCTGCAGTCTTCCTTTCCCCACCCGGTTTATTAAGTACAGCCTCTGAGCTACACCCTGTCTTTTGCAGTTTTTGTAATCCCTGAACTGCCTACGACGTTTTAGCCACTGAGCCAGGGGAAAACAGAACTGGGGCCCAACTCCACTGGTTTGGGGTAGTCCGTGGAATCACAGTGATTTTGAAAGCAGAACAGATAAACTCTGTTTCTGGTCACTCAAAATGCGTTCTAGGACGGACTGTGTTCTTATGAAATAGAATGATTCCGAATCTATATATTTAAAGTTCAGGATATGATTAATGTCTTGTCACCACCTCTAAATGCACAGGGTTTCAAACACGGTGTCTGCACTGACGGGGGCGGCGGTGCAGGGGTCTGAGGCCTGGGGTTGCTGACTGGGAAGAGGGTTATGATTAACGTTTTTGAATGCCTGTCACGTGCCAAGCGCTTTTCTCAGTGCTTTGTCTGTATTGTATTACCTCATATAATTCTGTGACTTTTTCAGAATTATTTGACTCCCTTAGTGTTTACTTTTCTGTTTGTACTTTACCTTGCATAAAATATTTGCATAGTAAATATTGGTGGTTATTTTGATAAAGTCGTAAGGGCGGGCTCGAGCATGAACTCCATCATCACTTGGTTATCTCCAGTACTATTTAGCATCTTACCTTGTGAGAAAAACGTGCTTGGTATATCTGTGACTGAAATCAATAAATAATAGACCATACTCAGTCTGAGTTCTTCTGTTCTTCAGTTGGCAGAAAGCTAATAAATTCCCAGTGTAGGTTATATGAGCTTCAGCCTCTCCTACAGTATCACCTTTACTTACTTATTTTTTAATTGCCCGTACAAATGCATCTGTAATAAATACTTGTTTTTTGTGATCAAAGTCCCAATTACAAGGCAACTTAGAAGTTAAGGTTAAAGTATAAATGGCTTAACAGAAATAAAGCAAAATTATTGTCTTTTTGCAACAGCAATTCTGAAATTGTTTTTATACAGTGTAACAACAAAGGCATCAGCTTTATTATATTACAGTTTTAAGTTTGGTTTATATATTTTATTGAAATGGTTATTCTCTAAATATTCACATCATTCTGTATCTTCCTCCTAACATATTTTTCTTCTCTCGTTTAGTGATTTTATCCTTTTTGTTTCATGTTCAAGAATCAAATTTATTTGACTTGCAAAGTTAATGGAATGTGGTTTGAAAACAGTAGTGGCTCAAAATGTATCTTAAGCCCAGAGCCTGACATAGAACCCAAAAGCCTGACTCAGAGAAGTACACTATCGTTGCTAAGGCATCACCACAAGCCCTAGAATTTCTCAGGTTTTAGGTAGTTACCAGTTTTGTGACTTTTTTGTAGATTTCCAGTGTGAATAGATTTCCAAAAGAATCTGTATTTAACTGGTATTTCAGTCTTCTGATAACTACATGTTTAAATAACCTAAACATCCTTTTCATGCAAAGGGGACTGATTCCTACTTTCAAAGGCGTGGGCATGAAACCTTACTTTCAAAGGTAGGAAATAATGATCAGAGCAAAACTGCTAGTGATGGTAGAGCAGCAGCCTCCACCATGCCCCCTTTTGGCTCAGGTACTCTGGGAATGAGAATTCTCAGTATTACATAGCAGAAATGATACAAAGCTGGATACCACCACCAGAAGAATGAAAAAGTAAAGTGAGGGATTTTATATCTTACAATGAGGCAGTATCAGTACAAGAAACATTCCAAATTTGGTAGCCCTCTTAAACTAACACCAGACATTCTTTACACTACTTCCTTAATGTCTCTTACTTCTTAACTTTTTTAGAGTAAGACAACGCAGATGAAAACTTTCACCCAAGGATAAACCCCTATTTCTTTTGTTGTTGTTTTGTTAATTTTCACCTAAGGATATTTCTTCCATTGATTTATAGAGAGTGGAAGGAAGGGGGGCGGGGAGAGAGAGAGAACATCGATATGTCACATTGATTGGTTGCTGCTATTGGGGCCAGGGATCAAACCTGCAACCCAGGTATGTACCCTTGACTGGGAATTGAACCCACTACCCTTCAGTGTGTGGGCCAACACTCTAACCACTGAGCCACGCTGACCAGGGCAAACACGTTTCTTAAAGGGCTTTAGAAAGAATGCATTTGCAGTATGTGAGGACACTTGTGAGAGTTAAATGTAGGAATGAAAAACCAGAGAAATGGGGCACAATCCTAGATCAACCTTTTCCCTTTAAACTGATTTAGAAGCAGTGCTTTCATCACCATGTTCAGCATTACTTTTTCTTTTCTGTAGCCTGTTGCCCTTCTAATAATAAATCTTTTGCTCTACTAGTGATCTGTTGACATTTGCACTAGGGTCCTCGAAGGGCTATTTCAGGTTTTGAATTCTTGCATAGGATGAATTTGAGTAGCATAGTAGTCAAAACTATTAAACGGGCAAGTTATTTTATTGGAGGCTGCTGTTTGTTTTTTTAATTTTTCAGACCTCTTTCTTTTCCCATGGACCAGCTCTTTTGAGAGCTATCCCGGTGAACCATTTCTGCTAAGCCTTTCCAAGATGCCAATAATCAATGTTAACTGGCATTAACCCAGACCTCTCTTGCCACTCACTAGAAATCCTTACCATCTCTTCCCTAAATGTTAATTCCATTTTCCTATAGCCCAGAGCTAGACTTCTTAGAGACTAAGCTGGTAAAAGACTGAACTTTTCTCTCTCCACTTCTCAGGCAGGAATGATTTTGACATATTTGCAGTGCCATTAGGAAATGTTGGCAACCCCTGATCTTTCTGGTAATTGAAGGCCTAGAATCATCAGAAGTCCCAGGTTCACATCCCTTTTCTAAAATGAAACAAATAGAGAATGCTCCAAGTTTGGTGCAATTCTAAACTTCCTGATGCCATTTTATGACATTAAGAAAATTGATGTAATCTTCCTTTCTAGTCCAGTCTTGAAATTCTGGTTTTGTATGTTCTCAGAAAGACTATAATAGTACGTCAGATGATCTTTCAGCATCTTTAAAAGATCTCTCTTTTGCTGTAAGACTTCTTTCTAAGGACCTTGGTAAATGACATGTAATGAATGTTTTCTTGTTCCAGAGAGGTCCAGCAGGGAAGTCCTTAGAGACATCTGATTTGAGGGAAAACCCACCGTTGTTCCAGTATACATTTCTGAATTGTCAGTGACCCTCTGAACATCATTCAGATGAAAAGTTTTTCAGTCCCTTGTCACACATTTTGGACACCTTTTTTAGTTCTCTAATGGTTCAATATAAGTAGAGGGAAATTAGTGCTGGACAGAGTGGGAGAAACTCAGTTGTTCTCCATCTCCCATTATTTCAATTCCCCTTGAGTTAATATCCAAATCTTAAGGTAAACGAGGTCAAGACAGATTAGGAGACGTTTCCTTTTTTGGAGTTTCTCAGAAGTGATAATCCCAGGACATGGTCCAGAGGTGTGATATAAGGCTGTGGGTTCTGCTTGACTCTCTGGGTGATAACAATAATCCAACAGGTTTGCAGAAAGGCATAGAAAATTTATGAGAAAACACTTCATTTCTTCTTGACAACTGTGACTTGAAGTGTTGATACAAAACATCTCAGGTGAGAAGTTTTACATGGGTTCACCTCCCCTTTCCTCAACCTTTCTCACGACCTGTCCTGGTCAACAAATACACAGACTTGGACCCCGGCTTCCCCCCACTCTTGTCTGAACCCTTTTGGGAGATGATCAGCTTACATTCTTTCTCGTTTCATGTCATGTAAGGAGAGTGCCCCTTTGAATCTGTTCCTTGCAGTGTCCCCTGCTACATAAGTGACCTCTCATGACCCAAGGGGATTGTGTGGCTGGTGACTGAACTACGGTGACTAGAAAAGTCCTAAGATTCCAAGGAAAGCATGGGAGTCAAAGTCCGCTGTAATTAGACAGTTTGGAGGGGTCTGCTCTGGCTGGGGATCGTGCTGGGTGCGGTTTCTGCTTTGGTCAGGGTAGCAAGGTGGACTTTCTTTGGTTCAGCACCTCTCGCCTCTGGCTCCACTAGTCTGTATACCCGAGTGGCCAGCCCTGGCTGGGGGGCTGCCTCGGTCGACAGTGTCTGCTGGCTGCGGGAGGCACTATTTGCTGTGGAACGAGTGGAGGAAGAGCCAGAGCGTGAGCTCTGGGAGCCTGAAGAAGAGGAACTCGGTTTCACAAGGCGGGCTTTCGGGGCCTCGGCATCTTCTCTGAAGAGAAAAAACAGCAAAGATAGAATTTAATACTGGTAAGACTGTGATAGTTTCCACCATGGTTGCTTCCTTCTGAGGGTTCCCAATAAACTCCTCAAGCTGGAAACCTCAAGTAATACCATTGGAAGGCAGTCATTGAGGCAAATGGGGACTTCCCCATTTTCTGAGGCTTAATGTTTGGCTTAGGCCTTTGTTAGCTCAGAGATCAACTCTGTTACTCTGGGAAAATACGCACTCCCCATTGAGATGGTCTAGACTGCACTCCCCTTGATTTGCGGTTTGTCTGTGCAAACCCTTTTGTGGCCCATAGGCTATGCCTGATGCCCTTTCTAAGCAGAAGTGAACCAGGAGTAATGTGAAGTTGAGCTCTTACGTCTCTGCTGAGGACAGATTGTTTCACTCTAACGTCCAGGTAAACCAGACCTTCTGCCCTAGGCTGAACTCCTTACCTGCCGAATAACCCTTTAAACAGATTCCTGGCTAAGAGGAAATAGAACATTTATGTGGGCTGGTCACTATGGAGCTGGCCTAGGAAGGAAGCCTAGTGGAAGAGGAGATTTTGGAGGGAGGCTTACCGAATTTCATTAGGTCTCTCTTCTTCCTCGTATCTCTTCTTGTCTTTCCTTCGGATTAGCAGCCACACCAAGAGGAAAATCAACAGGGCCCCAGCCACCATGCCTGTCACTGCTCCCGCAACCATGCCAATGCTTTGTACATCTGTTTTCTCAGAAACGAACGCAGAAATAAAATGAAACATAAGCTAGGAAATGCATGAACTTAAAAAAGCATAAACCCCAGACCGGATGAGTATCTCCAGATCTTTATAGCTATTTTCCCGAGTTCCTCATTTACCCACTCTTGGTGTATGACTATCCTGCTTGGTGTTGAAGGATAGTAGAACATGCCACCCCAAAACATGCCTCTTCGAGATTATTTTAAGCTGATTATTTTTGACAAACTGCAGATACAGGAAAAGCTTGGAAAACAAAAGTTACCCTTTTGTAAGGGAACTTTACATTTATAAAGGAAATCTCCACTTGGTCCCCTCCTGGATATAATGTTTCTTTAGGGAGCTGGTAAATTCACACAGAATTGTAAATACAGAGTTAACTACACTGCTGAATGGTCTTTGCAACTACTGAATTTATTTTAATGATAGCCATGTTCTTCTGGAAATAAAGATTTTTACCTTGACCTTACTCTCACTGGTGATTAAACATGTTTTACACTGAGCCACATGCAAAAAGAAAGAAAAACACAGCCTCGGACACTTACACTGCACAGTGACGCGCACCACGCAGCTCTCCTTCCCCGCCTCGTTGCCTGCTGTGCACCGGTAGAGCCCAGAGGAGGACATGGTGAGGTTCCGCAGCAGAAGGCGTCCCGGGTGGGTGTCGTCTACAGCAGCAGAAAGAGGGATGTGACTCCCCGAGTGGCAGGGTCTGTGCTTACTGTTTATTACATTAGTGACTAAGATTCTCTAATACAGTTCGGTAAGGATGAGACAGTTGATAGAATAGATCCCATTTTGGAACATGGGAAGAAAAGGGACCATTTTTTTAATTATAGCGAATCCTCAAAAGTTATAAAAGGTTGTGAACATTTAAGGGGTACAAACCAAGATAGATATAATGGATTTACATGGTACATTTCTTTCTAATGTCTTTTACCACTTAGACTACCCATTTGAGGAAAGAAAAGACAGTCCCAGTTTGTGGATAAAAAATGGAAGTTCAGAGATTCAGTAGTGTATTCGAGGTCACATGGTGAGTTGCTGTCCAGTTTAAAATTCTCGGATAGAGTGCTGTCCTGCTGTCTAGTGGACTGGTGGGAAGATGACTTACCAATCCTAGCCTTGGCAGGCAGATGCTCCTCCTCTCCCTCCTTCTCCGGGACTCGCTGCCAGGAATACATGATGGGCTTTGTCCCAGAGGCTGACTCACACTGCAGAGCTAGGTCACTGCCTTCTGTCAGGTCTCCTTCCAGCTCACACTTGGGCTTTGATGGTCTCACTGACAAAGAAAAAAGTACTGATTCAAAGATCCCCACACAGTAGGTTCAATGAAGAACTATGTCCTGCTGAGTTGTTTCCCCAGCCAGCCTTATGGTCAGCTTTTGAGTGGGGAGTCTAGCCTTTACCTGCTCACCTAGCCATGTGTTACATCGCCCCCAGAAATACGCCCACCTCTATCCCTTGTACACTCATATACCCACTTCCAGCTGCTGCCAGTGGTGCTGGTGTAATTTTCAGAGGCTGCCTCAGAAACTACACCATTGTCAAAAAACAAACACATTTAATTGGAAATTTTAGGAAAGTTGAGTGTGGTTTTTCTAATACTGAAACAGGGATAGAAGTTCATTAATTTGGAAGATATTAAATAGAAAGTAGCTCCTGCTATTAAAACAAATGGATTTAAATATCTGAGATATTTAAGTTAAATATAAGGAATCATTCAAATATTAGAGGATAGTTAATTTTTTTAATGGGCTACCAAAGAAAATTGTGATTATTTTTTCTTCTTTCATTATGGCTAAAATGCACATCTTCTGAGGGAACTGGACTAGGTGACATCCGAATGTATAATCCAAAGTACTGAACAACTTGGGTGGTAAACACACAATACATTATACAGATGATGGATTATAGAACTGTACAGCTGAAACCTATATAGTTTTATTAACCAATGTCCCTCCAATGAATTCAATAAAAAAAAGTACTGAACAAGAAGTTATGTAGCACCATGATACATTTGGCTATCCCTTGCCCAGACTTTATTAATAAGATGTAGGCATTTACCTTTACACTCTCTTACCTAAGACTTTTAAGATGACATAGTTCCACACATAGTGCCCTGAATTCTTCACCTTGCAGGTGTACAGACCCTCATCTCTGGGCTTCAGGGGCTCAATCTGCAGGGAAGCATCTCCTGTCAGGAAATTGGAAGCAAAGGCCACTCGGCCCTTCTGTTCCTCAGTCAAGTTATTGTAGACATGACGGCTGGAGTAGGTGATTACCTGTGGGACAGAGCAAGGCAGGGTCAGGCAGCATATCTCAGCCTTCCTCTCCTGCTGAGGTCAAGACGAGGAATGGGAATTCTCCCAACGGAACAAAGCAGTCAAGCTGGGCTGACTCTAAGGATCCAAGAGACTCTTTCTAAATAAAGCTAAAAACACAATGTTTGTCTAGGCCTTGCTTTTCCTTTTAAGAATAATAACACCTCATATTTGTGTAGCATGTTAATTACAACATAGTAATTATGGAGTGCTGAGAACCATTCCATTCTATAGGTGAGAATTTTAGATCTGAGTTACATCATTACAGCTAACTCGAGGAAAGAAGGAAACGCACAGTGAGTACACATAATGGCACTGAGAATCGACCCAGAGGATTGAGAGAACAAGGTAAGTTGGGGAGCAAGACTTACTTTCCCCTTTTTAACTTTTTGCATACCCCTGTTTTTTATGGATTGATTTTAGAGAGAGGAAGGGAGAGAGAAACGTCAATCGGCTGCCTCCTGCACACACTCCAACCGGGGATCAAACTGGAAACCTGGGCGCATAACCCCCCCCCCTTTTTTTGTTAATCCTCACCAGGGAATATTTTTTCCATTGCTTTTCAGAGAGAGAGGGAGGGACGGAGGGAGGGGAAGAGAAAGAGGGAAACATCGATGTGAGAGAGACATATCTACTGGTCGCCTCCCACACGCACCTTGGCCCCAGCTGGGAGGGAACCCCAAACCCAGGTATATGCGCTTGATGGGGAGCTGAACCCAGGACCCTTCAATGCACAGGGTGATGCTCTAACCACTGAGCCACACAGGCCAGCCCCCTTTTAAAGCTTTTGTGTAGGGAATTTTTTTAAAAAAATTTTTTTAACTTTATTTTTAGAGAGAGGAAGAGAGAGAGAAACATCGATTTGTTATTCCAGTCATTCATGCATTTATTGGTTGATTCTTGTGTGTGCCCTGCCTGGCCTGGGATCAAACCCACAACCTTGACATATCCGGTCTGGATGATGCTCTAGCCAACTGAGCTACCTGGCCAGGGCTTGCATACCCTTTTTAACTTCTGCATATTCTACCACTTGCATGCAATTTACTCAAAGTACACTACACTCCATGCGCTACGCGCTTTTCTGTCTAGTTTATTTCTCATGCAATTTTTCCAAGCAATCACTCCCCCCATTTCAGAGACAGGTAGCAGAGCCCGATTTAAACACATCCATCTAAAGCCATCCAGCTCATGGTTCTGTCCCAGTTACCTCTCCCTCCTTCCTTTCCTACCTGTATTCATTTCACTACACATTAACTGCTCCTTCAGAAAGTTGGGAAATGGAGAAAAAGTAAAACAAAAACGTCAATTTGTTTTATTCTTACAAAAGTTTAGAGTCCAGTTGAAGGGATTAGAGAGGTCAGGAGTAGAAGTTAAAGGTTAAAATTCAGGTCTGTATTGAATGTGAACTGTAACTGTCAAAAAAGATTGGGGGGGGTAAATGGTGATGGAAGGAGACTTGGTTTTGGGTAGTAAACAGTACAATATATAGATGTGATGTATTATAAAATTGTACACTTAAAATTTATATAATCTTAGTAACCAATGTCACCCCAATAAATTCAACAAAAATTTAAAACAAAATCCAGATCTGATACTGAGGGCTTCGTTGTTTGGCTTTCCGTTTTTTATTTCACTGTGGATTAGTAAATTAGGTGGGGAAAAATTGTGTCCTTTCCTTCCATAAAATACACATGAGCTTCAGGTCTGTTTTCCCAGGTGGGGAAACCAAAGTTTAGCTTTCCCCGGCAGAAAAATTAATCTTGATTTGTGCTGAATTTTCGTCTGTCTGCATCACCCCCTCTGGTTCTTGAGCCCTTTTCTGACTCTCGTGGCCCTCCGGTCACCAGCCCCAGGCCCATCCAGGCGGAGGCCTCCAGCGCCCCCGTTTCCTCCCCTGCCACTGGCAGTCACATTCTTAGACTCCGCGAACATTTGCGGGATGAGCGCTTCCCATCAGGGCAGGAGGAGGCTATTCAGACGTATAAACCCTCTTGTCTTCAAGTAATTTATAATCTAACAGGATTAACAAGGAGAGACATGCAAACATAGAGAAAGAAATGATTAACTTGAAATAGTGTCCGAGAGAATGTCCCAGAAAAGTTGGTGGCATCTGAGTTAGGCTTTGAAGGTGAGTAGACTGGAGGCCAGGGGAAGGGAGGTGGAAGGGGGCTCCAGGCACCCAGCAGGGCGCACGAGTGCCCGGGAATCTAGGGGGCGCATTCCGCCGCAGCTGCCTTATTTACTCTCCTCTTCTTTCCTCTGTCCCCGCCGGCTGGTCGCTCACGTCCCCCTGGGCGCAGGGCACACGGCTCGCGCGTGGGGGAGGCTGGCGCGGCCGGGCGGGGGGCGCGGCTGTGACCCCTTTGCGGGGCTCGGCCGCTGCGGTTGATACAGTGACAGCCCCGCTGCTTCGGCTGCGCCGCCGCCTGGTCCAGGGCTGGGTGCGGAGGGGGCTGGGGACCGGGGCGGGGCGGAGGGCGCTGGGGACCGGGGCAGGGCGGAGGGGCTGGGGACAGGGGCGGGGCCGAGGGCGATGGGGACCGGGGCGGGGCCGAGGGCGATGGGGACCGGGGCGGGGCCGAGGGGCGCTGGGGACCGGGGCGGGGCGGAGGGGCGCTGGGGACCGGGGCGGGGCGGAGGGGCGCTGGGGACCGGGGCGGGGCGGAGGGGCGCTGGGGACCGGGGCGGGGCGGAGGGGCGCTGGGGACCGGGGCGGGGCGGAGGGGGCTGGGGACCGGGGCGGGGCGGAGGGGGCTGGGGACCGGGGCGGGGCCGAGGGGCGATGGGGACCGGGGCGGGGCGGAGGGCGATGGGGACCGGGGCGGGGCGGAGGGGGCTGGGGACCGGGGCGGGGCCGAGGGGCGATGGGGACCGGGGCGGGGCCGAGGGGCGATGGGGACCGGGGCGGGGCCGAGGGGCGATGGGGACCGGGGCGGGGCGGAGGGCGATGGGGACCGGGGCGGGGCGGAGGGCGATGGGGACCGGGGCGGGGCGGAGGGGCGCTGGGCGCGCCCCGCAGGCCCAGGTGGGGGGCCGCGCAGGGTGGGCCGGCCCGGCTTCGCGGGGTGGCCGCCGGGCGGCTTCCCCGGGGCCCCCGAGCCCGGGCGCCGGCGACGCGCTGCCGGAGGCCGGGGAGGTTCCGCTGCTCTGGGGACTCCCACACTGTGGCCATGAACGCGAGTGACCAGGGTCGGCCTCGGGGAGACCGGGGGGTGGGGACGGCTTCCCCAGGGCACCCGGCACCTCCAGAGGCGCTGCTCCTGGAAGGGGGACCCAGGCGGCGCGGCAGTGTCGCGGGTGGCCTCGGCGAGCGCTGGGGGGGTGGGAACCTCGGCGGTGCCCCGGGCGGGCTGGGCGCGGGCACCGAGCCGGGCGCAGAGACCGCGGGGCGCCGCTCCGCCACCCAGACCCGCGGGGGCCTGTCTGTTTTTGTTAGTTTCTCTCTCCCCCCGTGTCCCCCTCCCCCCGTCTCTCTTCCCCCTCCCTCCCAGTCTCTCCCCCTCCCTCCCCCCATGTCCGCCTCCCTCCCTCCCGTCTCCCCCCTCCCTGGCAGCAGCAGCCTTAAATAGTTTCATTTCTGCTTAAACCCGTAACCCCCCCACGTGACGCTCTGCAGTCGTTAAGCGCTTTCCTAAAAGGTTTGACGCCGTGCGACAGAACGCCCGTCACTCCCCCTCCGTTAAGTCAAGCGCGCCTGTCTCCTGAGTTCTGCCCGCACCCCTCTCTGAAAAAAGCCTTTCCTTTCTCTGCGTGTTTTCTCCGGCTAATGTTCTGAGCACAGCCCGGGGAGCTGGACAACAGGAACAGCGCAGTTCCTGCCCCAGGACCCCACAGCCCGCGACGGGGGGGGGGGGGGGGGGGGACGCGGCGACCGCGCGCTGAGCTCTCCTGCGCCGATCGGCCCCGTCGCCACCAGCACCCCGCTGCCAGGGCCTCCCGCCGCCCTCACCCCATGCCCAGCGCGCTCTCCAGCTCCTGTTTCCCCTTTCCAGCTGCCTGGCTGCTGTGTATTTCTCTCCTCTCCGGCCCACCTCACATAATGGTGTAAGTTAATGTCGAGTTAGTATTAATGTTAGTAAAACTCACATTCCCTCTTTTCCAGCTCAAAAGCCTTGAATGGCTCCCCTGCACCTCTGAATGACGACCAGATTCAGGCTGGAGACCTCAAAGTGAACTCTGCTTTACCCCCCATCCTACTCCTGCCTAGTCCACCTACATACCTGAGTGCAATCAGGTTACATTATTTCCCTTTTTAAAGTACGAGTTGTGCTTTCTTTGTACTCACATGCCTTTGCCCACTGCATTTTTCCACTTAGAAACTCCCTTTTTGCCATCTCTCCACATAAACAATCCCTATTTTTAAAAAATCCAAAATCAGTGTTAACTCCTCATGAAATCTTCCCTGATATGACACTCAGACTAAGAATCGTTTTTTTCCTTTGCTTTCATCCATAGCATTTCTTTGCACCATTTTTATGTGAGGAGAAATTGTGAAAGACTTTGGACAAACCGGTTGCTGGTTGCCCTTTCTAAGATGCTGGGCCTTGTTCAGGAGCCCCCTCAGGTGTTCTGATTTTGTCTGTTGCCCTTGACGGGCTTTGGCTAGGCGGTTTCACAACCCTGCAGTCCTTTAGTCAATAAACATTTACTGAAAACATACTGTGCTGGCACCGTGCTAGAGATGATAATACAAAGAAATGAGTAGTTATAAGCATTGTTAGGGACCAGGACATGTCACCCCAAAATATGCCATTTTGCATATGCATAAGAATTAATTTCATCTGAAGGCATTTGAACTCTGGAAACACTTTACCGGCCTAAAATCTGAGCCTCACAAAAGAACTGAAGTCATAAATCCCTTCCCCCAGAGCAACTCTAATCTCTTCTGAGAAATCAGAAATCCGGCACCACACCCAGACTGAAAGGTCACAAACTAGCATATCTCCAATGTAGTCAGTCTTCTAAGGACTCACTAATTTTTCCAAAAAGCCATTTGCATTTCCATAAGTGCCCTTTCTCACCCTCCCTTTTCCCTACTAAGTTAGATATATGAGCCCAAATTCTACCACTTAAAAAATTTTTTAATGTTTTTTTAATTAAAAAATGTTTTTATTGACTTCAGAGAGAGGAAGGGAGAGGGAGAGACAGAAACATCAATGATGAGAGTCATTGATCAGCTGCCTCCTGCACGCCCCCTACTGGGGCTCAAGCCTGAAACCCCAGGCATGTGTCCTGACTGGAATTAAACCCTGACCTCCTGGTTCATGGGTCAGTGCTCAACCACTAAGCCACACCAGCCAGGCTATATGTTTTTTTATTGACTTTAGAGATAGGAAGGGAGGAGAGAGAGAGAAGCATCGATTTGAGAAACATCCCTGTGCACACTGAGCAAGTGAGAGGAGCATCTATGTTAGTGAGAAACATGGATGAATTGCCTCCCCTGTGCACCGATTGGGGATCGAACTTACAACCTGGGTATGTGCTCTGACCTGGAATCGAACCCTCCACCTTTTGATGTGCAGGATGACGCTCCGACCCACTGAGCCACACTGGCCAGGGCCTAACCACTCTCTGAGTTACTCATGTCTGTGTATCCCGCGTGTTACATAAGTCACACACAGATTAATAAACTCTTGTTTTTCTCTGTTTTGTTAACCTAATTGACAGTGCCTCAACCTAAGAACCTGGGAGAGGTTTGAGGGGAAAAGGTTATCTTTCTCCTCTACAGTTTTAAAGGGCAACTTTTTTTTTTTTTTTTAAAGGTAAAATCGCAACCTGGCCAGGTACTCAGTTGGTTAGAGCATTATCCTGATATGCCAAGGCTGCAGGCAGGTTCGATCCCCTGTCAGGGCACATACAGGAAGCAACCAATGAGTGCATAAACAAGTGGAACAACAAATTGATATCTCTGTCTTTTCCCCCCTTCCTCTCTCTAAAATTCAATCAAAAACATTTTTTAAAAAAGGTAAAATCTTGACATAAAAAAATGTACCCAGTATTTTATTAAACTCATTAATGGTGGAACTAGAGAGACGCTACGACAGGTTCAAATGAGAGATGGACTAAAAGAGATTCCTATTCTCCTTTGCACAAAATTCATTTGCAGCTCTATGAACAAAAACAATTTGTTTCCCTATGGATAGGACACAAGGCATCACGATCATCAGCATTCCACAAGTTATTTTCAATTTCTGTGGAAATTAATACATGAGGAAAATTACACCCTAATTGATTTCCATGGACTCTAAGCATGAAGATAATACTCAGGAGGCAGCTCTCTGTGGTGTATGTAGGGAGCAGGAGCAAGTTTTCAGATCTTCTATTGATGAGGGAAATTAGATCTCTTGAAGGCTACTCCCCCTAACCCCACTCCCTCACTGCCTCCTCCCTTAGCATGTGATTTCCCCGTGCAGTTTACTGAGTTTCTGCATTATAGTACCTGAAGGGCTACTGGGCAGAGCACAGGGGGGAGTGTTTCCTTCTGACTTGGAGAGGGTGGAGGGAAGATGGAGAATGGGGTATCTCAGGCTGCTCCCAGAAGCTAAAGTGAACTCTTAAAAGATGATGCTTTAACTGTAAGGGAAATGGGGGCCATTATAGGACTTTGAGCAGAAGAATGACTTATGTTTTGGGAATGGCTGTAGGAGGCCAATAGGAAATAGGAAAACCAGTCAAGAGGCTGTAGTGAAGATTCGGGCAAGAGCTGCACTGCCTCCAGGATGGCAGCAGTGGAAATGCTAAGAAGTGACCAGGTCCTGAATGTATTTTGAAGATAAGACCAAAGGGATTTTGCAGTAGACTGACCACTTCATTTAAATGTATATTGTGGTTATGAGAAAAAGAGGAGAGTCAAAGGGCTACTCCCAGATTTTTGGCATGAACCAGAAAGGAGAGAATTGCCATCAACAAAGAGGGAAAACTGAGCAGAGCAGGTTTGGGGGCAAAGTATAGGGTGGGGAGGGGGATCAGGAGTTTAATTTGAGATACTGGTTAGATACCCAAAGGGGGCAATGAGTAAGCAGTTACACACACAAACACATATATCTGATGTTCAGGGGTGAGATGTGGACTTACCCCTGAGATGTGGAAATATGCATTTGGGAATAAGTATGTAGATGACATTTAAAGCCATGAGACCAGATAAAGTAACTGAAGGCATGAAAACTGAGGCCAGGAAAAGAAGGTAAAATGAGGCTATCCAAATAGAGGATAGCAAAACACAGAGATGAGAGCTGTGGGAGAAAAAGGGGGTTCTAGGGAAAGCAACCTCGAGGGTGTGATCTGATCATAAATTCCTAACTGGGCAGGTCATGGTGGGTAGTCACGCCCCAGGCATATAACTTTGTAGTAAAGATTTATTATCTTTGACTTAAGCCCTGTCCATTGATTCTGTGCATCTAGGTTAACACACCTTTGAAACAGCCATAACCACCCTCAAGAGAGCACATAATCTTATTAACTATCCTGCAACCCAGTCCCGGCCTTGCTTTCTCCCACCTTCCTATAATCTCCCTTATGTCTCTCCGTTTTTCTTTTTCTATAAGAGAAAGTTTCTTTAGAAAGTCAAGAGGTAGAAGAAATGGGCTCAGGAAGCATATTGCAGAGGCAGAAGATGGGCCTTGGAGCTTCGGTAACTTAACGGGGCCTGGTGGGAGTGGGGGAAGGAGGGGGACAGGAAAAGGGGCCCATAGGGAGAGCCCCAGTCCCCTCTTTAATTTCAAATGCATAAAAGAAA